>NC_135328.1:14016342-14701949 GCF_023851605.1 Tamandua tetradactyla | reverse complement strand
GCTCCCACAGCAGCGTCCAGGGCAGGAGCCTGATGCTGGTGTGTGAGTGGGACCCCCAGCACCTGCCCAAGCTGTCACCAGGCAGGTTTGGGGTGACTGTGTAGCAGCTGCCAAGGAGGCAGGAGCAGAGAAATGGGGAACTTCAGTGCTGGCTGGTGCCATTGGGGCAAACTGGTCATCTGTTGGCCACCTATACTTCATGGGGATGAGGGGCAGAGGGGAGCAGATGCTAACTGGCCACTTGCCTGAGACATTTCTACACAGAAAATGATCGAGTCCTGGGTAAAGGGAACTGTGGGGCCCACAGCTGCTAAGGGAGGAGTTTGATCCTGATGACCATATGACACCCTCTGCTGTGCAGCAGGGCTGTTGAGAGCCACTGCTCATCTGCAAACCTGTCCTGACGGCACAGTGGGCAGGCTGGGGCTCTGGGAGGGGGCTCCTGGGCCAAGCTGCTGAGGCCATCTGCCCCACTCCTGCCTCCCTCTTTGACAGTTCATGACTATCTAGGCCAGGTCCCTGCCAACTATGGCATTTGGTCCACTTCCTGTTTTTGTAAATAAAGTTTTATTGGAACACAGCCACACCCATTCCTCTACATATGATCTGTAACTGCTTTTGTGCTACAATGGTAGTATTAGGTAGTTGTGACAGAGACCACATTTCTCATCAAGCCTAAAGTATTCACTACCTGGCCATTCCTGGAAAAAGTTTCCCAGCTCTAGTCTGGACCAGCAGCTCCTCTGGTGGAACAGATGACGTTAAAGTTGCAGCCCACTTTCATTTTCATCAGTCTGATTTCTGTGAGAGGGCTCCCAACAACCCCAGCTTCCCCCAGCACCCACCCTCTAGTTCCCTTTGAGAGCTTCACTGAGGCTCTGTGATATTCTCCGTGCCTGGGACACGATGAGACACATTCATTCTCCGTGAGATCACTCAGCACTGCCACCATGCGGCGGCCACCCAGCCTTACAGGCTTTTGCACATCCCTGTCATACAGATCCCAATAATTACATCCACATCCATGCAGAGACCAGCAGGTTTAATGTTATGTTGTAGCTTCCAGTGGGGCAGAAAGCAGCTGCAGCTGTGCATCAGGGCAAGGCTGAGTGGGTATGGCCATCTCTGCAGCATAGTGCCCTCCTGGGTCCTGCCTTCTGCCCCCCAGGCTCCCCTGGACTGTCTATGTCCTTGAGTCCAGTGCACTTGACCGTTCATTCCTCTTTTGTCAAAAGTCCCTCTGTTCAGTGCTGTGCAGCTTAGTCTGTGCTCACCAGTTCTTTGACCCTGTCCTTTATCATAAGATTTTCTGAATCAAATGAAAATAACTCCCCAGAGCAACAAAGTGCTAGTTTAACTGGCACAGTGGTATATTGAAAGGCACAAGGGCATTGTAGCTTAATGTTTTTGCTGGATCCCAAGAGGCACACGTGCTAAAAAGGGCTGCGGCAGAAATACCAAAATTGCATGTTCAGATTAACTATCTTGGGATGATTTAGCCATGGTCTCCTAATTCATTCATATCTGGATTTTCTTCACCATTGTCCTCCGAAGGCTTAATTTACTCATACGGAAGCCGTGGGGTTCGTTTTAAGAAGTGATGAGACGGGCATTTGATGTCTAGGCTCCCCCATACTCATGCTGTAGCTCCGAGGGACTAGGAGTTCGTCGAACTAGTGTCCGGCCTAGCCCTGCTCGAATGTCTCCTTTTCACCTGCTGTGCGACACGAGTTTTCACGTCCATCGTGAGGCTGGCATTTGAGGAGGAAAAATTCTTTCCAATTCCAGCATTAAATTGTAAATAAACCCCAGATGTTCACAAGGAATACTTGGAAACATTATTTGTGTGGGATTGGGAAGGAGAGGATGGTTTTTGAGCCTTGAAGTTTCACCGTTGCCTTTTTCTGACATTTCCTCACATCCAGCAAAAGGAATCTCATGTTCTTTGATTTCTGGCAAAGCTCCCATCACTTCTGGCTTTCTGTCTTTCTTGAGGGGTAAAATTGGGTTCTCGACCCAGAAATCAATTAAATTGGCCACCTTAATCTTGAGGTTCTTAAGATTAAAGAAGAGTTAATAGAGAATGATTATCTGCTCTGTCTGCTGAGTAGCTAAGATAAAATCTTCAGTAAAGCATTTTATAATGCTTCTAGAACATGCGGAAGGGGCTGTTCTAGTGGGACACACTTCCTGTGCCCTGTGAGCTTGCACGGCCAAGCCACCAACACTGGGCTCCTGGGCTGGGTCTCTGCTGTGATGATGTGGTGTCCAGGAAGAGCTGCCGGTTGGAGAGTCTCAGAGTTTTAAAGTAATTACCAGGCTGAACTGTGACTAAAGGAAAACTTCACATTAATCAAAACTTAAAAAATTTTCAACTACAACCACTAGTTAGCCTAAAATCTTAGTGCATCAAGAACTGAACCACACAAGGGTTCTGCGCCGGCTTCCCGCCTTGCGGTGGCTGCTGCAGGGCACAAGTCACCAGTAGGACACGTCCAACTAGCGGGAGCGGCCCCCGTGGCCTCGGCCTAGACACCGCTACGACACTTTGGGATGATGGGCCCTGTCAGGTCTGCAAGCCTCCTCTTCCTCACTGAAAAGGAGCAGAGAAAGGTTGTGAGGGTGTGAGCCAGTCGCCCAGGGCCCAGGACCACCACCGCCAGGGTCAGAAAGCACAGCAAGCCTCTCATTCGCTTCTTAAAAAAAAATTTTTTTTGCAGGGTCTTAGCTCTTATTTTGAAAGGCAGGTATGTGTGAGGTGGGTAGGGGTTGCCCAGTGTGCCAGAGTTCACGGGAAGGGTCGCTAGTGTGGAATCACTTAGAAATTGCTTCTAAATGGCTGACCACACAGATGAGACCTGCTTTCCCCAGCTCTGTGAGGTCCCCTTTGCCCACGGAGGTCCTGTGGGGGAAGCTCCTTACTCTGGTTGAGATGAGAGTTCACCCCAGTCTGTGCCATGAGCAGCCAGAGCCTCGTCCTGGTGCAGGCATTCCCCAGCAAGTCTCCACCCCAAAGGCTCCCTGCAGCCACTGTGGCCGCATAAGTCCAAGCTCGATGGTTTCCCAAGGATAGGACAATGTAAGTTTTGTTCATGAACAAAGCCAGTGCTATAAAGAGGAAAGCAGGGTTGCAGGCTGGGGCCATTAGCTGCAGGGTCACTGTGGAGCCCCTGTGCTGTGACAAGGGAGAGGGCTCTGAAATGAATTATAGTGCAGATGAAGACAAAGCAGCAAGCTACATCAGCCATGAGAAAGGGGTCAAAGAAGGCTGAGTGGCAGTCAGGGGCCTGCTGGTGTGGCAGAGGCAACAGCTTTTGCTGAGAAGAAAAGGGCCTGTCTACTTAGATGTCTTCCAGTTCTCGAGCTGAGACGCCTCGCCCTGCCGCCACCAGATGGATTCGTACGAGCTACAACAAGAACCAGATGAGCTGGGGTGGGGTGGGGTGGGGGTGGGGGTCCCAGATCACCTAGGTGATGTAGTCAGGGGAGGCAGTCAACCCCGGGAGAGAAGACAGTGTCCCTCCCAGTTCCTGGAGACCACCAGTACATCCAGCAGCCTGTGGTAGATATGGGGAACGGAAAACAACCCCAGAGGAGCTGGCTCCTGAACATCTCCAGGCAGCAGTGCAGGCATTCTCCCAGGACAGCCTCTCACCCCTCCTCCCCACAGTACCCCGCTGGAGGCCCCCGGTGATCCTGGAACATCGGTATCAGCACCATTCCCATTTGACAGAGGTGAATAAGGCAGAGGGTATATTTCATGCTCAAAGCAATAAAGCCAGACAACTCCCGGGGCCCCACCATCCCAGCTGTCTTTCCAGAACAATCACACCTCCTCTGTGGTGTTCACCCACCCTCAGCCCACCCGATGTTCACAGAGAAGCATAGCTCCTCACCCCTGGAGGTGAAGCAGACCCCAGGCCCTGAGTGCGTGCACAGAGCCAGCGCTGCCATCTGGCCCCGAGCATGTGGCTCAGGCCCACTGTGAACCCTGAGCAGGCTGGGTCTGTGCAGCACCCCTGGCATGACTCCTTCAGGGGCTGGGTGGGAGGAAGGGAAGGCCACCGTTTCCTAAGGTAGGATTTTTTCCCATTAAGCTGATGACTAAAACCGAGGCCAAGAAAAGGGAAGTAACTTAACCCCAGTCGTGGTGAGGTGGTAGAGCAGCAAACAGAGCCCAGGGCTCCCAATGGCCTCCACCAACTGAATGGCTCCCTCTTTCTTTAAAGCAGCAGCCAGAGACTCATGCACTGTGAGAACCAGAAGGAACCTCGAGTCGCCTGTCCAGCCTCCACCCTCTCCTTGCCACTTTGCCTCCAGCGCCCTGGCTTTGGGGAGCATTTACCAGGTGCTGTCATGTGCCCTGCAGGGGACTCGGAAGGAAAGATGGAGCACAGCAGGGGACCAGGGAGTCACACAAGTTCGAGAGTTTTACGCGGGGAGTGGAGGGAGCATCTCAGGCCAGGCAGCTAACATGGCTGCTGACTTGGAAAGCCGCGAAGCGTGGGAAGGTGGCAGAGGAGGGCAGCCTGGGAGTCAAAGCCCTGCAGGCCATCTCTGGCTGGGGCCCTGGGGCCCTCGCACTCCCGAGTGAGGTTGCTTCTAGTAGGGCAGGGGTGGCGGGGGCTGGCATGGTCGCGAGCCTGGCCTCAGCCCGCCTGCACAGTGCACGTGCGCATCCCAGTTCCGCCTACTCCCTGCAGGCGACACTACCCCTTCTCTAGGCCTCCACGTCCCTCCTGTCCAATGGGGAGAACAGCAGCGCGACCCTCGCCCGGTTGTTGGGAGGATGAGATGAGCTAGTGACATGGGAAGGCTTCAGGGCAGGGGCTGGCTCTCAGGAAGGGCCCTGGGCCTGTCGAGGGTCCAGAAAACCAGACCCTGGGTTTAACCAGAGAGCAACGGGAGCCCAGAAAGGGCTGCGAGCTGTGGCTTGGTGGTGGGGAGGAGCCAGGTGCCCTGCAGCCTGCAGGACTTAGGGTGAGAGGTGAGGGGGCAGTGGGGAGGCACTGGGCGGGGACTGGCAGCCGAGAGGGTGGGGCCCCGCTTTTTGGCTTGAGCAATAGAAGGGAAGTAGCTGCCCTTTCCCGAGGTGGTTTTGGAGCTGCCAGGGGCTGTAGCAGGAAGGATACTGCCGAGGACCACGGTGGTTGGAGGGGGGCAGGCGGGAAGAAATACTCTGCTGGAAGTCTGTCTGCTTCATCCTGGTATCAAGAACAGTATGAAAATACTGTTTTCTCCTTTCTCCTTCTCCTTTGCAGGGAGAAACCTCATGCACCATCAGAACTGGGAGCATTTCTCTTGCAAGAAGTAGCCTCTGGGCACAAATTTGCTTATTTATTATTTTATTTTTGCATGGGCAGACACCAGGAATTGAACCCTGGTCTCCGGCATGGCAGGCGAGAACTCTGCTGAGCCACCGTGGCCCACCCCACAAATTGCTTTTTGTGCACAACCTACAACCCCCCCACCCCCAGCCCCAGCTTCCCCATAAGGGAACTAGACGGCCCAACTCTGACATTCTGGAGCCCTACACAGCCTCCGAAGGTCTTTAGTAATGGGATTTGGAACTTTGGAACTGTAGATTCTCAGGACGAGGAGAGTCCTCAAGGGCCAACTAACCTAGTCATCTGGAGCCTCTGTCTCCAGAAGACAGACCCAGACCCTTGTACCGTTGGAAGACAAAAGGTAGGTTGGCCCTGAGCTAGGCACCAAGGGAACGCATACAAAGCTTAATGTAAACTGGGAAAACTAGGTGAAGCTATTACATCTCAGAATAAAACCAGAGGCTTAAATTCGGGTTGTGAAGGAAACCACAGCTGTGGGGGGAGAGCCCGGACAGCCAGCCTTCAGCACTTCATTTAGCTCTCACTGTGAGTGCTCCCTATAATGTGAGTCTTTGTTATCTGTGTGTGATCTTATTTTATTTCATGAGTGATGTGAGCGTGGTACTTGTGTGGTTATCTACACACAGTTCTGTCAGTGTCTGCTATGCAGACACACCTCCACACGTGTCTCCATTCTTCAAGGCCCTCTGTCCCCCAACCTAGCCTCAGGTTTATCACTGGGACGTGACATCTGCACTGTGCTCCATGCCTTAGGATTTGGCTCTTAGCACTTTATAGAGGGTTAGAAACCAGAAAGTGCCACACATAGAGAAGGTCTGAATTTGATGTAAAACTTGAAGCCACTGTCCTTTATAAGACTGTTTTTTTCCATATTTTAATCCCAGAAAGAAGCTTTTATTTTCTAACACATTATGCTTCCTTCTGTCTGTAATAAGGATGATGTAACTTATTTTGTCCTCCCCATCTTGGTTCTAGGAGACCCGGGACTAAGTATAATGGTTGGTCATGTCAATAGCGTTAGATCTACTTAGTCCCTTTCTTGGTTTTATTTTCTCTTGTTTTCCTCTAACCATATCAGGCATTTTGTACATATCAGACATCCCTTCACTGTACACTTACAAGGCATGCATGTTAGCATTCAGCAGGAATATGCACAATTAAACACATTAGACCCTGTGGACAATTGGCACCTGGAAGTGAGCTGATTGTTGATTTGGCTTTTCATTTGGCCAACTTGGATACTAACTGACATATGCTCTTAAGAAAGAATGACACTTTCCTTATTTAAAAACAAACAGGGCGGGTGATGGTGGCGCAGTGGCAGAGTTCTCGCCTGCCATGCTGAAGACCCGGGTTCAGTTCCCGGTGCCTGCCCGTGCAACGCAAAACAAAACAAAACACTGCCTTTAATTGAGATTAACCAAATGTCACTTGCTTTTACTCCACTACAAAGCTGACGTTTTTGAACTTTTACCTTAAGCGTCGCGTGAAATCCCCTAAGGCCTGGGGTTTTGGTGGTGCCGGTGGCTTTGGGATGGGGTCTAGAGACTGTACAGTCGGGGGGCACCCAGGACACTTCCTAGCTGTGAGCCCTGTGCCCGTCTGCCCCCGTTTCCCTGCTCTGAGTCAACCGGCTGGGCACAGCCAGCGCTGAGCTCTGAGGCAGTGGCGGCGGGAGTGGGGGGGGGGGCAGGTGGGGAGGGGGTGGGGGCACCCACTCACCCAGGTCGTTGTTGTTCATCATGGCATTGGATGCCCGCAGCCGGGGCCCCTGCTGGGTAAAGTGGTAGCCGAATTTGAGCAGCGTCGTGTTCTTTTCCAACATGCTCACGATCTCCATTTCCACTTTGTTGCCCAGGGGTTGGCTCTTTGGTCAAGAAAAGAACAGTCACCACTCATTCCCTTTGTGCGAGGACCTAATCCGCCTTGCCGCACAGCAACCTTGAGTGATGGGCAGGGGAGAGATTTGAGCCCCCTCCCCGAGGGCAAGGGAGTGAGGTTTCAAGGAGTTGGAAGGTCCCGTGGCCAGGAGTGAATGTGCTGGGACTGCAAGCAGTGCCTGCCTCTCTCTGAGCAGGGGCTGCTGGGGCTGCAGGAGCTGCAGGGACCCCAGCAGCGAGCTCCACTACAGAGAATCCTGCACATTTGAGCAGGGCGGACCTTCAAGTCATGTGATCCTGAGGAGATTTAAAACGCCCACTGCCCAGGCCACACTCCATGTTAATTAAATCAGAATCTCTAGGGGAGGGACTCAGACATCTGTGGTTGTGCAAACTTCCCAGGTGGTTCTAATATGAAGCCAAGTCTGAGAACAAGTGATTTAGGTTCCATCTCCTCAATTTGCAAATGAAGAAACTGAGGCCCATGGAGGAGAAACATTCACCCAAGACCACACAGCAAGTTGGGAAGGCCCGAGTTAGGCCCCACTCTGATCATCCAACAGAGATGGAAAAAACAGAGGACACTGACAATTCATGGTGTGAATGAGGAGAGGGTGAGCACGCTCCTCACAATCTTGTTTACTAACAGTGGGGAGGAAAGGGAACAACTCAAACATTTGTCAAGAGGGAATCACTCAAATAAATAATGGCTCATCTTACAATGGGACATGGGCAGCTGTAAAACATGGGTACAGATACTTTGTCACAGGCCTGGAAAGATGGCCATGAAATGGTATTGAGTGGGGGAAAAGCCACACAAAACAGGTCATATTTATGTTGTTCCCTCTATTTTCCATACAGACATATATATGCACAGAAAAGGTCTAGGCATATGTTTATGGGAGAGAGATCTGGGGGAGTTTTTGTTTTCTTCCTACCCTATTGTACTAATAGAATTTTCTGTTACAATAACGTATAATAAAATGAAAAACTGAAAAGAATCTCAAGATGGGTTTTCAAAGATACAGAAAACAAGGACTTCTGCTAAGTACAACTAAAAACCTGGACTTTATATATAAAATACACATGAGAAGACTTGAAAAGAGGAGAGAAGAAGGAAGACAGGTTTGGGATCCAAGGCATGGCCCAGTGCTGAATTCCCCAGGTTTTCTTTTGGCCGCTCATAATCTGGCTTGAAGCTAAAAGAGTTGGCAACTGAGAAGTGCCAGTGCTGCAGAAAATGCAGCTTATTTAATCAACAGAATGTTATTCAGCTGTGAAAAGGGATGGGTACTGACACATGCTACAATATGGATGAACCTAGAAAACATGTAAGTACAAGAAGCCAGCTCCAAAAGGCCATTACAATGTGACTGCAGTTACACAAAAAGTCCAGAACAGGGAAATGCCCAGAGAGAGAAATAGATCAGTGATTGCCTGGGACTAGGGAAGGGGGAAACAGGGTAATAAAATGGTCAGGAATTAGACAGTGGTGATGTTTGCACAACTCTGTGAATATAGGAAAAATTACTGAATTACACTTTAAAAGGGTAAATTTTATAAAGTATGCAAATTATGTATTTTTAAAAACTCTCAATGGTAAAAGTTCAAACAATCCAGTTAGAAAATGGGCAAATGACATGAAGAGACTTTTACTGAAGAGGATATGCAGAGGGCAAACATGACAAGATGTTCAGCATTGTTAGCCACTAGGGAAATGCAAACGCTCTAGACCGTGAGCCACTGGGGGCACCTAGGGCACTGTATGTAGAACTGGACTGAGTGGAGGAAACAGCAGCATCCTCGGTGTTCAGCAATCCGGGTGGCTTGGAGTATACAACAGCCCAGCATCCAGATGGGCCCGTGTGGAACGGCACTTGGAGTCCTGCATGAGAACAGCTCCCAGGTGTTCTGAGTTCACCAGAGCTCCTCTGGGTTCACATGGGCAGAGGGATGCTGCTGACAGTCCTCCAGCCCATCTGGCAAGACTCCAGAAAGGGCGGGGGTGAGCTCAGTTTTGTCCTTGGAGCCTGTGACCAGTCTGGCTCAGCAGATGGTACCCTGACCCTCAGATACCCCAAGAAGGAACTGGCCACTTACCCCTGCCTCTCCACTGAGCAGGAAGCCTGGCCTTTCCCTGAGGTCACTTGCTGGGAAAGCTCTGCCAGCCCTCAGGATGCCCTAGGCTCCAAAAGCAGTGGTCTACCCTCTAGAGAACACCAGGGCTGTCTCCATGATGCTGGCATGTCCTACAGCTTGGTCCAGTGTCCAAAGGACCTTGACACAAATTACTCCTGTTCAAACCTTCCTGCAGCCCTAGGAGGTGAGCAGGGCAGGCAGAAACTAGCATCTCCCATTCAGAGAGGAGTAAATTGGGTCCATGGACAGATGGAGGCTGGACCGGGGTTTATATCAAAGCCAAAGCTTGACCTTGATCTGGGACCGGTGGGCTCAGAGGATCCCCTGGGCTCCAGAATCTCCAACCAGGGTGCCATATTTCTGGGATACATGGAGCTATATCTGAGCATGCAAGAGGGGAACAGATTGCTTAGATAATGACAGCCAGCCTCCCTGGAGCATTAATCTTAGAACAGATTCATTATTTTTAGATTAAGGAGTAAAATAGAAATATGACAACATTTAAAAATAAGCTACAACTTCCGGGAAGATGGTGGAGTGAAGTGGAATGAGTTCACTCCTGCTCCATGAAACAAGTTGGGGATGGGGAGAAAATGACCAGGACTGAGGTCCTGGAGTGAGTCAAGCCTGGGTCTCCTGCATGGTGGGCAGTCATTCTGCCACTAAAGTACATGTGCATCCCAGTCTAGCTTCTAATAGATGCTCAAATTGAATTCTATCCCCTACATGAGTTCTGGACCTTGATTTGGTGGAGAATAACTGACAAACCAAGAGCAAAAGGAAATCTTCAGCGAAAATCAAGTAAATACAAAACTTTGGAAGAGCAAAGGAAACCAACGTGCAAAATAACCATATCAAGATAATCAACTGCCTCAAACACAACAGAAGATCACAAAGCATGAGAAAATCCAAGCAGAAATAGCCCAGCCAAACGGCCAAATCAAAATTCCAAAGGGGACACAGAATATGGAACAACTACTCAAGGATATTTATAAAGAAATAAAGGATATCAGGAAGACACTAGAAGGGCATAAAGAAGAATTTGGAGGGTTAAATAGAAAAATGGCAGATCCCACAGAAATGAAATGTACAATAGACCAAATTAGACATATACTAGAGACACATGATAAGCAGATTTGAAGAAGCAGAAGGAAGAATAAGTGAGCCAGAAGATAGAACAATTGAACTAGAGCACACAAAATAACAAATGGCAAGAAAGATGGAAAAAATGCAACTGGATCTTAGGCAAATTATGGAGAACAAGAGGCACAGAAATATAAGAATCATTGGTGTCCCAGAAGGAGAAGAAAAGAATGAAGGATTGGGAAGGTTAGTTGAAGATGTAATTGAAGAAAACTTCCCAACCCTTATAAAAGACATGAATATGCAAATCAGAGGCCCACAGAACTCCAAATAGAATAAATCCAAGCAGGCCCACTCCAAGACATACTAATCAAACTGTCAGGTGTTGAAGAGAAACTGAAAGTCCTGAAAGCAGCATGAGAAAAGCCGTCTACAACATACAAGGGAGAACACATAAGAGCAACTTCAGACTACTCAACAGGCACCATGGAAGCAAGAAGACAGTGGTATGATATATTTAAGATCCTGAACGAGAAAGCCTTTCAGCCAAGAATTCTTTATCCAGCTAAGTTACCCTGCAAAATTGAGGGAGAGATTAAAATCTTCAAAGACAAAGAAAGATTGAGAGAACTAGTCAACAAGAGACCTGCACTATAAGAAATACTAAAGGGAGTCCTGTTAGCTGAAAAAAGAGACAGGAGAGGGAGGTCTGGAGGAGGGCACAGAATTGAAGACTAAGAGTAATGATAATTTAAAGGGAAAAAGAGAGAAAAGGAAAATAATTTGGAGAGCTGACAAATAAAAGCTAAAGGACAAGACGGTAGAGTCAAGAACCACTTTTACAGTAATTACTTTGAACGTTAATGGACTTAACTCATCAATTAAAAGATAGATTGGCAGAATGGATTAAAAACATAATTCATCTATATGCTGGTTATAAGAGACGCAGCTTTAAAGATGAGGGAATGGAGGCCTGGAACAGGCTGGCTCTCCCTAGTTATGCAGAAAGGACAAGGCAGAGCTGGGGTTGAGCTGGGGCTGGCCCAGGAGTCTGACTGCAGGTGGCAGAGGCTTGAAGACAGGGGTCTCCCCACGCCGGGCCTGCGGCTTTCCAGAACAGGCTGCTGTGCCGGTGGCGGCTGACCCACGGCGCGAGTGAGATGGCCGCTGTCACAAATCTTTATCTAATTAAATGTGATCTGTGTAGAAAAAGGGTTTTCTCTAACATTTTTTTCTCTCATTGCCACTGGTTTTCTTTCATTTTTCCCTGAGACGCAAGGTCAGGAAAAGGACATAACTGGCATTTAAGGGGAAGGGACAGTGACATATATCTGTTGTCTGGATGAGATCAAATGTTTCTAGGCTGAATTGCTTCAATACACAATGAGACTACAAAACACAAAAATACTGCAGGCACAAACCAAGAGCTGCCACTTAAAGGCTCAATGTGTAAGAACCAAACAGAGAACACAGGCAGCCAAGCAATCTTGCTGAATATTGCTAAGTGAAAGAGGCCAGTCAGAAAAGGTTCTGTCCTGTACGTTCCAACTCTGTGACGTTCTGGAAAGGGCAAGACTACAGAGATAGTAACGAAGTCAGAGGTCGCCAGGGTCTAAGGGAAGGGAAGGTGGGATGAACAGGTGGTGTATAGGGGGCATTCAGGGTGCTGTGTAAACGGTTGATGCATGACATTATATATCTGTCAGAAATCCATGGAACCGCCCAGCACAGAGAGAGCGAAGCCTTACACAGACTACAGACTTCAATTATTATTAATGTATCAACTATTGTTAACTGCACTCCACCGAGGCAAGATGCCAATAACAGGGGAAGCTAAGTGGAGGGTGGGCAAAAGGAAACCCTCTGTACTTTCTGCACAATTTTTCTGTATTCTAAAACTGCTCTAAAAATAACATTTATAATTAAAAAAAAAACTCACACTCTTGGATTTCGAGTGTGTTTTCTTTCTATTTTGCAAAACCTAGAGTCATCTGTGGCCTCATTTTAAAGGGAAATAAGAGGGTGGTCCACGGTGGCTCAGTCAGGCAGAGCTCTCACCTGCCATGCTGGAGGCCTGGGTTCGATTCCCGGTGCCTGCCCATGCCAAAAAAAGGAAATAAGGGGAGCCAGCTGCTGGAAGTGTGTGATTGGAAAGGAAGGGGTGTCATTACAAGTGAAAACCTGCAGGATCTCATTTCAGCGTGTCTGTGTTTTCTTTCCAATCTAATTTGCGTTGGGAAAAACAATCCAGTCTGGAGAAACAAGAAAACACAACCCACTTCCTTAGATTCCCCTCAAAATATTCGACACATCCTCACTGCAGAGCTGAGGACCCTTACCTGTCAAATACTAGAGTGAAAAGTGTGGGGAGGTCTGGTCAATATCCCCCAGAGCTTGCCAAGAGCTTTATTTTGGGGGAATCATGTTTTCAGGCCCCCTCTGTGCCCCAGGTCCTGCGGAAGGCAGCTCTGTTGGCAGCTGGGAGGGCAGAGGTTTGCATATGGCCAGCCTGGGGTAGGCAGGTGCCTGGGACAGGGCAGCTTGCACAGACACCTCCAGTCCAACCCCACCCCAACAAACTAACTTGATCTACGACCTCAGGCAGGTGTCTTCCCCTCTCTGGTCCTGGATTTCCCCACCCATGGATAGAGGCAGGGATGGATGAGACAGCGCTGCCCGTTCCCATCCCCTCAGTGCAGTCTTGGGCTGCAACCTCCAGGCTGCAACAGAGCTTTGCTTGGCGATAAGGAGGGACAGTTGAGTAAACAGACTGAGAGTCTTGGTTCCCGCATCTGTGTCCCAGGCGGGCTTCCTGTCACTGCAGGCACAGCCCCCCGAGTCCCTTTCTTTGGCCGTATAAGGCAAAAGGAAGACAGAGACTCTCTGATACAGGGTCCAGCAGGAGGGGGAGGACAAAGCTCCAGCCTCCCGAGGCATTACTGCCTGATCCAGAATGAGGAGGAGATGAAGAGCCACTCATTGCCTCGTCTTTGTCACATACCCAGTGCCTGGGGCTGGGCCTCCTGGGACATACTGTCTCAGGTGGCCTTACCCAGAGTTGGCAGCAGACCCCTCCCGAGACCCGCCTGTAGCCCCTTCCTCACTCTCTCCCTGCCAGGAGCACACTCTCTTCTCTTTCCAGCCTGGATGCCTTCTCCCCACTCCCACCCAGCTCCTCCGGGGCAGCTCCCACCAGCTCCTGAGGCTACACTGGTCTTGCCGAGGGGGCCCCAAGGCTTTTCTGAGCCTTCTCTCTGTCCGGGAGGTTCCCTCCACCCATGGTGTCACAGCCTCCACCTCACCTTCTCAGATACTGTCCACCCTGTGGGTTCATCTCAAAGATCTACCACCTCCAGGAAGCCCTCCCTGCTCCCTGCTCCGGCAAGACCGCCCCAGCCAATGAGCCGCAGGGCCCACTACTTGGGCTTGCTTGAGCAAGCGTTTGTGCGCCCGCCTTTCCTGCCATCTGAGGGGAACCCTGGCGGGCAGGGCCTGAGCGTGTTCACACGTGGAGCCCAGCCCAGCCCTGGGGAGCCAACAGAACTCACCAACCATATGAGAGGAGCCATGCCAGCCCGTGCGGAACTACAGTTGGGGTCAATAAGTCCAGAGGGGCATAGAGCACAGACTTTGGAGTCATAGACTTTGGACCTGGGTTCAAATCCTGCTTCAGCCACTTATGTACTGGGTGACTTTGAGTAGGTGACATAACTTGCCCGGGCCTCAGTTTCCCCATCTCTAATATGGGGGTCGTAATACCCACTTAAGGGGTCTCTGTGAGCATTATATGAGATAATGGAGGTGGAGCACCTGGTGCACCTCCTGACCCATTAATCTACTCTTAGATCAATGCACAAACTCCCTGGGTCACCTCCAGGGCGAGCACAAATGTTGACAATCTCCAGTTTACATCTGCCATCTCTCTAGCGGTAGAGAGTCTTATTCTACAGGTGAGGAAACTGAGGCTCAGGGAAGTGAACGTTCTTGGGAGGGGAGGGCGATGTTCAGCCATGGCTCTGTCTCTGGGTGCTGGGGGCACAGCGGCGAAGGATGGCGGGCAGTTGGCTCCCTGTCGGCGGCTCCTCCGGTAGGCTCTGGCCGATGTCCTGCCCAGCGGCGCCTGGAGTCACATGAGCAGCTAACCCCGGACCTGCCCAGGGCCGCTGCCAAGCCTGCCGCATGCCTCTGTCCAAGTGCCCTGTCCCTCCTGCCTCCAATGGAGCAGGGTCAGCCACGGCCAAGGGAGGGGCAGCAAGCGTGGGGGCCTGTGAGAGCGACGAGATGTCCACACGGCAGGGCCGCTGCCGCCTCATGCGGCCTCTTCATATGAGCTAGAAAAATGTGCCTCTCTCTGGGTGGACAGACACTGCACCGCAAGGCACAGAACTCGGAGGGTGGGGTGTGGGCTGCGTTTCTGCCCCTCCCACCTCAGCCAGGCACCCTTGTGCAATGAGCAACATGGACAACCATCCAGGGCAGCCCAGCCGGGCCAGATCCCGAGCTGGGCGCTGAAGTACAGAGGTGACTCAGACACAGACCAGCTCCTGAGAAGCTCTCAGGGAAGAGGAGGGACCAGCGAACTCTCCCTGGTGGGAGGCTTGGGCAAGCTGGGAATGATAGAAGACAATGGTGGGCTGGTAAACCAACTCTGAAAAAAAAGGAAGGAAGGGAGGAAACGAGGCCTGATTTGTAGCAGGTGCCAATTTCCATGGTGTAAATAACCCAAAGAGGATAATTTCAGGGTACGGGTTGCCGTGCCTGCAGTGGAGATGGGCAGAGACGCACACACCTGCTTTCACAGGCTGGTCCCAGCTGGTTCTGTCTCCCACTCTGGGAGCGGGAGAAGCTGCAGCCGAACCCAGTAGGAAGAGGAGGGTTTCTCAGGGCAGAGAAGGGGACAGGGGCCGGGCGGCCATCAAGGAAAAGCAAGGCACGGAGAGCGGAAGGCATGGGGGAGCAAGTCGTGGGGAGTTTGCAGGGGCTGGCATTGGGAAGGGGCGGCCAGTCTCCTGGAGGCTGATAGCACCTAGTTCTTCATCTGGATGGCAAAGCTGCCTTACTTACAACTTAAGCGTTACACTTAGCTTTTATACATTTTTCGTATATTTGTTCTATTTTACACAATAAAACAAGATAACAGTACCAATAAGTCACCGAGGATAACCACTGTTCACAATTTTATAATATTTCCTTCCAATCTTCTTCCTATGCTTATATTTATATACTTGGCAAAGGTTTTTATGCAGGGGGGTAAAAACACCAAACCTTCTCTGCACTGATGGAAAACACCCGGGAGTTCCCTGTCCACAAAGAAGTAAGCATCTTAGCACTGGCAGGTGCCGTGCAGCTGGGAGAGTGGGTTTGGAAGCCAGAAAGACCTAGGCACAAGTCCTGCTTCCTAAAGGGCTTCTGGGAAAGTTGCTGGTCTTTAACTTTCTGAGCTGTTTCCTCTTTGGCACAATGTGCCCCCATTTGCGGAGATATCCGGCAGGTCAGGGATGACGGCCATCAGGTGCAGGGCACAGAGCTCTGGCACGTGTGAATCACAGACATTTGCATCATGGTGGAACAAGCGTGAGGCTGCCCCGTGATTAGACTAGAGAAATGATACCCTGAGGAAGTTCTAGAGAAATGATGGGGGCTGAGGAGACCCAAAGACCAACTGACTGGGGGCCTGGCTGAGCAGAACCAAGTTCAGGGGCAGGACTGAGAAGGAGCCGATTCTGCTGGATGTAAGAAAGGATGCACTCTCACCACCGCTGTCGAGGGAGGGGGTGTGCTCTCAGTAGGGAGTCAGCCCCCCAGCTGGGGGTGCACCAGCTGAAGCAGGAAGAGCTGCTGAGTGGGACTGATGAACAAGGAGGGGCTGCTCATGGTGAGGGGGTGTGGGCCTCGGCACCCCGAGATCCTTTCAAGCTGGGCTTCGGAGCCGCCATGCTCAGCCTCGCCTGCCCCACCCGGAAGCAGGCAGAGTGCACCCCCCCAGGAGCAGACCCTGTCACCCCAGGTGCAGATCTTCTCACCTGGTTGTCGATTTTCAGCTCCGCCAGAGAGGTGTTGTGCAAAAGGGCTTCTACTAGGCTCAGGATCCCGGCTCCAGAAATGAAGTTGGATTCCACGTTGAGCGTCTTCAACGCTTTGTTCACCTTGAGCATTTCAGCGAGGGCCTGGGACCGCGGGAGAGAAACGGAGGTGGCACTGAGTCCCCGGGAGCCAGGCTAGAGCCCCGTCCAGAGGGGCTCTGCCGGGAGCTGCCCAGCTGGGAGCCTCTCTGCTTCCTTCTCCTTCGCACAACCCTGACTGGGTTTCTCCTTCCCTCCAACCTGCCAGGGCTCTGGAACCCCTACCAGAAAGTTCTACACTCCTTAGCCAGCCTTCGAAACCTCTGCCGCCCTGGCTGTACTCTTCCCTGTCCAGCCTGCACTCTCTGCCCCTCTGCCACGGGCTCCTCTCAGCTCCCCGTCCAGCCCCAGTGCAGTCCCATCTCCTGGCCTTTGCCGATTCTGACCCTGCCACTTGTTCCAACTCTGGCCAGCCTTCCAGGCCGTCCTCAAACGCTCCCTTCTCAGGAGCCTTTGTTGACACCCAGCTAGGCTGTGGCCTGCTCTCTTGATCTCCTCTGGAGAATTTATCCCTGACTTCCTGCCTGGGACCTGTAACCTCTGTACTGAAGTGGCTGTCACACTGGCATGGTCTCTGCCATCAGACCAGATGCTCCTGGTGGGCTGGAAACGCAGCTTATACACCCCCTGTGGCCCACACAGCAACTCAATATTGATTAAGTGACAGCGGAGTCCCAATTGCCCCACACTGTTTCCCTGTTGAAATTCCATGGAGTCAACATTTTCTTCGCTGAAGTGGCAGAGAGCAGAAGAGGGAAGAATTGGGCCTGGGAAACAAACCCCCCTTTTTTTTTTTTGCTTTGGGGGCAAGTGACCAGGACAAGCTGAAGGAGGGGAGCTAAGGTGGCACGTTTCAAAGGAATCCGGCAGAGGGTGTAGATGACCATCGAGCATAAGAAGGAAATGAGGTAATTAGCAGTTGGTGGAAAGAAGACACCAGCAGCTCATAGGCCCCGGACACACAGGTTGCCTGGCCCTGGTTGACGGAAGGGATGCTCCGAGGCAGGAACTCCCACCCCACTGTTGTGCCAGGTTGCTGAAACCTGACTCAAAGCTCAGCTCAGAGCTGCCTCCTCCAGGAAGCCTTCCTTCTTGAAATCATCACTCCCTTCTCCACTCCCCCCAACTTTGGTTTGGGGCATGTCAGCTTTCTGCCAGCTTCCTCTGTAACCATGTAGTGTCTCCCTGAGTGGGCTGGACGTTCCTGAGGGAGGGGACCTAGTCTGTGTCCACTTCATGCCCTGCACAGCCCCCACCCCCCAGGAAAGTCCTGACTTCTAATGACCAGTAGGTAACTGCTCCAGGCTGATCAGAATGGGCACACTTATATCTAGCGAGGTCTCTGCCGTGCCAGGTGCCAACTCCTTGGTTGCTGGCTTGTGGTGGAGGAATTGGGGGCTCCTGGCAGGGCGGGAGAGAACTTGGGGTCGACACTGAGGGGCACGTGCTTAGGGGGTGTTATTTACCAACTCACCCAGAAGCATGTCAGTGTTGAGAGTGGGCGGCCTGGCCTTTTGGGGTTGAGCTGAGTGTCAGTGCGGACACTCAGTTTGTGGCTTTGCCCGCCATGTCTCCAAGGGCAGATGCAGGGTCTGCCAGAGAGCACCTGAGGTCAGAGGTCATCCACCCAGCGGTTTCCCACTGGCAGCAACGGGAGACTGTGAGCTATTTATATTATCTCAAAAATATTGATGATAACCGTGCCAGTTAGTTTTAAAATTAGGAAAAAAACGGAATGCTACTAGATGGCTAGTGACCACCCTGATAAGCTGATTCCTGCACCTGCTGTTGGTGGTGGAACAGTCCCACATGCTGCTGCCCTTGCCCAGTGGACTGGCACGACCATAAGGGCAGGGGCTCAGGCCGTCTCGGCTGCTGCTGCATCCCCAGGGCCTAAGCCAGTGCCAGGCACAGAGAAACTCCTAACAGATATGTGTCTGATGAATATCTATGATGCATGGCTACTTTATTATAAGTATAATTTAATTAGATCAGCAGCATCTTTCAAGACATGAGTTACAGATAAAAAAAAAAATTGGGCCTCGGGACCCTCCAATGAAGATGCTGATTTTAGAGATGGAGAAGCAGGGGCCCAGGGAGGGGCAGGTGTATGTTCAAATGTGACATGCTGTGGGGAGAGAGATCTGGTGTCAGTGTCCTGAATCCCAGCTCTACCCCTTGCCTGCTGTGCAATTTTGGGTAAGACAAGTTGTCTGGCCACTCTGAACCCTGAGCTCCTCGTTGCAAAATGAGTAGACCCTGCGCCTTTGTGTTAGGGGGTGGCCATAAGGATTGAAGTGGGCTGATGCAGTCTGGCCCACCAGACCCCCTACCCCCAGCTCCTGGCAGGTGCTTCTCACCCCATCACGCAGACGCCCATCATCTGTGAGTGGGTGCAGCCTGTACCGAGGCCACTAGCACAAGCCCCTCCTGTTTCTATGTCCCTGGACTGGAGTGAACAGTGTCTCTCCCCAAATTCTTGTCCTCCAGGACACTCAGAATGGGGCATCATTTGGAAGCAGGGTCTTTGTAGGTGGAATTAGTTAAGATGAGGTCACGCTGGAGAAGGGGGGCGCTGAAGGACAGGTGTCTGTGTAAGAAGAAGGCCATTCAGACACCGAGACGTATGGGGAGATGGACACATGACAACATGATGTGTCCAGCCAGCTACGGAGTGCCAAGGACGGAGGCAAGAGAGGCCAGGAAGGATTTTCCCCCCAAAGTTTCGGAGGGAGCACGGCCCTGCCCACAGCTTGATTTGGGACTCCCAGCCTCCAGAACCATCAGAGAGCTCTCTGATGTTTTAAGCCACCCAGTTTGTCGTGGCAGTCCTACGGAGCTGCCACAGCCCCCACGTTCCACGCAGCCCAAAGAGAAGGGTACGTACATATGCCACGGGGTCACTGCTGCGTGTCCCCACGATGCTGAACTTCTTCACATACGGGTTTTCTTTCAGGGCTTCGGCGTAAGCCTTCAGGGTGGGTATGGGGATATTCTGCAGAGAGAGCGGTGGGCAGTGACCTGCAGCTCCCTCCCACCCCATGCCCTCCCCAGGGCAAGCAGACGGGGCAGCCCTTCTGGCAGATCCACTCCTGGCCAGTCCCTGACCAAAAAGCTGAGACCACAAGGGTGCCAGCTCTGCCTGCTCCCTGGCTTTGCCCCAGCTGGATGAGATTTGGGGAGAATTTCCTAGCAAACAGATTGAGAAAACTCTCCCTGAAAACTTCAGCGAGGACCCACAACTCCCTGGCTCTGTACACAGAGACCAGGAGAGAAGGGAAAATCAGGGCAGGGGGCACAGAAGGGAAGTGTGCAAAGAGCCCAGGACAGGCCAGGGGCTCAACTTTCACCCCATGCAGTTTCTGCCTCCAGGGAAGTCTCTTTCCCTCTCTGGCTCTGTTTCTGGGAAAGAGGGAAAGGGAATGCTCTAAATGGTCTCTAACAGACATACGTGCCTGAGGGTCCTGGCCCTGGCTGCACATCAGAGCTCATGGGGAGATTTTACACAATTCTGATGTTCAGCCTGCCCCCTGCCAGTGAAATCAGAAACCTCTGAGGGTGGCACCTGAGCATTGGTTTTTAAATTTTTTTTTCACTTTTCTGCATACTTTATTTGTTACAAACATACAATTTTTTAAATATAGACTGTAAAACTCCATTTGCAAAAGTCTGCTATTGTAAGGAGTGCACACCAGCAGGATTCTTAAACTTTTTTTTCTGTCAGTTTTACTCATTAGTGGTAAATACAGGACCCGCAATTTTAGACCTGTCTGAAGCTTCTGGCTGAATTCACATTGCTCTTTTGATGCAGCCCTGCTTGTCTCAAAACTGATCGGTAACTGAGCTTCAACCTACAGGCAGTGAGATAAACAGTCCATCTGGACTCTGCTTTTGAACTATTTCCAGGAAGTGTGATTTCTGAATGGGTACTGCACTTCATATATTTGTTTGACTTGCCCATACAGCTCTGTTTGTTAAAATGCATTCTTTTAAAAAATAAGCAAGAGGATTCAACTTTACTCTTTAACGAAGGTACTTAAAAAATGAACTTTTTGGTCTCTCAGCAGATATTCCCAAATTGATCCTATCACTACAAATTTTAGTATTCTATTTACATTTATAGGGTTACAGGTGGAGGGGGCTTTATAAAATCAAAGGTATTGCTTCTCTTGATGGAGAAACCCTTTCTACAAATCCATACATGTGAATAGTTTGCAGTGCACAAGCATGTGGGTATTTATACATAAAGACATCCAAAACAAAACAAAACACACCTCCTTTAAGAACTTTCCAACATCAACTCTAATTGTGTATCAGGAAGCTGTCTCCTGCTATCAAATTACTTTTGTAGATTCTATACTGGCATAACATCAGTCCCAGCTTTACAGTGAAGAATCTATTCTAGTAGACTGGTAGCTATGGCTGGCAGTGAAGGTTCCTTCAGAATGGAGTATTATCTGGAAATTTATCAGGTGGATGGGTTTAAAAATGGTCTTGAAAAGACATCTGCATGAAGGTCCAAAAGGAAGAATAAATTCCTACCACTATAATTGTTCCAGAACTTTAGAAAAAAAGAACTTTAGTTATTATTTAGATGTTGAAATAATCCACTGGGTTTTTAAATTTTTTAAGCCTCAGATGAACACCACTGATCTAGGAAACACCCTGTATCTGGACAGTATCCATTAATATCCTGCCTGTGACACTACACTGTGGTTTTGCAGGATGTTACCACTTAGAAGACTAGGGAAAGGACTCAGGGACTCCTTATTTCTTTAACATGAATATCAATCTACAATTATAGCAATATAAAACGTTTAATTAAAAAAAAAGTTGGGTGGGCAATGGTGGCTTAGTGGCAGAATTCTTGCCTGCCATGCCAGAGACCCGGGTTTGATTTCTGGAGCCTGCCCATGCAAAAAACAAAAACCAATATAAAACAAAACAAAACAAAACAAAAACAAACCACTGTTCTCATCCAACTGCCTCATGGTGCAGAAGGGGAAACTGAGGCCCACCCGGTTCTGAGCTGGCCTTCCCGGTTCGAGTGCACAACTCTGCATTGTGCTATTGCCTCCCTCCGGGCACAGGGCAGAGAGCTGGGCCGCCCAAGCGAGAACCTGGCTGTGCTTTTCCTGCTCTCTCATTTCAAGGAGTCATTTTAGCTCCCCGTGGGAGTACAGCCTGGGGAGGGAAGGCGGAGGAGAATACTCAGGTACCGGCTTCCAATCTGATCGCGCCAGGGTAGGGGGTGGGAGGGGGTTGGCAGCCTCTTAAAAGAAAGCAGAGGAGAAAGGAAAGAGGAGCGGGGTGGGAGTGGGGGTGGGGGTAGAGCTTGTCTGATACCCTCCAACCCTCCCAGAACGAATCCTGCCAGCTTCGAGCTGAGCAGTTGGGCAGGCAGCTGCACCTAATTCTGAATTCCTCCTACAGCCTGTCCTGGGCAGGACGGCCTGGCCATCTGTCCCTCCTCTGCACCAGGAAGCCACATGGGGAAATGTCCAGAGAAACATGGGCAGGCGGCTTAGGATATTTCTTTGGGCATTTGGGCCGCCAGCTCCCTTCTGGGGCTGAAAAGGAGGTTGGACATGAACAAGACACAGTAGTGACGAGGGCTGGGGTCGCCCCCAAGCTTGGGTTGTCCCAGCAGCCTACAGGCACCACGCTGGCCACGCCTCTTGGTCTGGGGCTGCAGCAGCCTGGGTCTGACTCCCCAAGAATCTCTCGGGGCTTCAAGACACAGGACGGGGAGCCCTGCAGAGGGGCAGTGGGCTGCACATGTGGCCACCGTCCGCCCCTCTTAAACGCTCCACGAGCCGAGGTTTTCCCGCCCTCCTGATCCAGAAACAGCCAGGGCCCACCCAAGCCCCTGCTCCCTTCGGCACAGCCGGACAGGCCCAACTGCGCCCTGGGGGCGGCCACCCCCGGGGGGTCCAGAGAATGAAAGGGGCTGTACCCGGATGTTGTTGAGGTTGACCTCCTCAAGCTTGGGGTCGTGGCTCTTTATCCGCTCCAGCGTCTCCTCCACGTCCGTTGAATTCGGCTCTTCGTCGGGCACCGGCTTGTACTGTGTAGGCTTGATCACACCTAGACGGGCCAACAAAAGGGAGGTGGCTCGTGTGGACACGGGGGTCATGCGCCCCCATCACAAGGGCAATGAAAGGAAGCTGGGCGCGGCGGGGGCTGGCAGAGGGGATGTGGGAGACACTGGGCTGTGAGGCCAGGCGTGTGCACTCTGCCTTTGGCATCCTGCAAGAATGGGGCGAACTCCTTAAACTCGTGGGGCCTCAGTTTTCTCCTCTGCAAAGTGGGGATATTCATTTTGCCTGGGCTCATGATCTCAGTCAGGGGAAACCCTCGAGGAGAAAGAAGTGGGCAAATGTTGCACGTGGGAAGGATAATCGTCATTCCTTTGACACACTCCTTCCTTCCTGGGGCCAAAACATGAGCTTGGAAGGAAATTAAGACCATGCAATATAAAAGGGGAATGTACTTGTATATAGGTTACCACAGCAAAAATTGAACTCATCAGGCTGTACAACACAATGTCTGAGTCCTAATAGGCTTTAGTTAGTCATATAATTATAATAATATTGATCTATCAATTGTAACAAATGTACCACAGTAATGCACAATGTTAATAATAGGGAAAACTCAGTGTGTGTGGGAAGTAGTAGAGGTGAATTCTGTGCTTCCTGCATGATTTCTGTAAACTTAGAAGGGCTATAAAAATTAAATTTTTTTTTAAAGACCATGAAATAGTGGCACAGGAAAGGGCAAAGAATAAGTGGGGAAAAGAAGAGGACCCCAAAAGAGATGGACATTTATAATACAGGCGGAACCCCAAATCAGGGATGAAAGGCTGAACGCTTGGAGAGAAAACGGCATTGTGACAATTGCCTGTCCATTCAAAGATGTAAGTCCCATCTCCAGCGCTCCAGGTGGATTAAGATGTCGAGAATACAAAAGAACCTCTAAAACTTTAGAAGCGAAGATGGGTGGCCGTTTTGACAAGGTTGGGGTGCAGGAGGCCTTCCTAAACAAGATGGGGTCGGGAGGTGCCCGGGTCCGGGGCGGGGCGCGGGGAAGGCGCGTACTCACTGTCAAGTCCCTCCTTGTTCACGATGGCGCTGCTGCCCAGGGCCTGGTAGTACTGCGGGTTGCTCATGAGCGTGTGCATCCCCAGGATGGCTGCGGGGACAGGGGGCCGCACTCACCTCAGGGTGGGACAGCCGCCCGGAGTGGACACGGCAGACCAAGTCTGGCTCGCAGAAATGACAGGCAATGCTGGCATCAAGCTTCTCTTATCTTTTTTACCCTCGCCTCCTCTTTTGACCTGACCCTCCAGGCCTTACCCCCAGCCTAGACTTTTCTAGCACCCACCACTCGCTCAGACTCTGCCATCTTCCTGCTTGTCCGACATTCCACCTCACTTGGGCAAAACAGGCTTTGTCATCTTTCCCACAACTGCCTCTTTCTGCCGATCACCTGTGCCTCGGTGCCAACCCTAGGTGGCATGGCGCCCCCTCCTCCAGGCCCCTAAATGGCCCATCGGCCGCTCCGGGATCGCTCGGCTCCCTTCCACTTCCCGTCCCCATCCCCTCCGGCCCGGTGGTGGCCCTGGCATTTCTTGGCCGAATGTGTCATGGCTGCACAATCACGAGAGCCTTGGCCTCAGCCTCCTCCTCTCCCGCCCACCCCACCTCCACCTTATGAGTTGAAGTGTGTCCCCCCAAAAAACATGTTCAAGTCCTAACCCCTGGGACCTGTGGCTGTGGCCTTGTTTGGAAACAGGGTCTTTGCAGATATAGTAAAATGATGAGGTCATAGGGTGGGCTAAATCTGTATGATTGGTGCCCTTATAAGAGGAAGACACAGGGGAGAAGGCTGGGTACAGACTGAGGCAGAGACGGGGGTGATGAGTCGACAAGCCAAGGAATGCCAAGGGTGGTCAGCGAATGCCAGAAGCCAGGAGAAGCCAAGGATTCTCCCCTACAGGCTTCAGGAGGGAGCGTGGCACCTTGATTTCGGGCCGCAGGCCTCCAGAGCTGTAGAGGAGACATTTCTGTTGTCTTAAGCTGCCCAGTTTGTGGTACTTTCGTTACGGAGGCCCCAGGAAACCAAGGTCCTTCCACAGCCCAGCACTGAGCACAGAGCAGCCAGAAAGATCTTTCTGGAAATCAAAATCTGATTATATCTCTCCCATGCTCATTCATTCATTCACTCATTTTTTCATTCATTCATTCATTCATTCACCTATGAAGTACCCATGTTGTGGGCCTCGCTCTGGGGCATGAGGGGACAGCAGAGAAGGAGAAAGACAGGCATTTCTGCCCACACAACTGACAGCCCACTGGGGGAAAGGGGTGTTCGGCAGGCAAGCATGTGATTAGGGACATCGGCCCAGAAGAAGTGCTGAAAAGAGAAAGTTTAGTATGCCCTGGGACAACATAGTGGAGGGACTTGGGACGGCAAGGATGAGTAAGTGCTGGCCAAGCTGAGGGCAGGTGGTAGAATGTTCCATGCAGAGGGAATGGCAGGTAGGAAAGCCCCACAGTTCAGGAGGTGGAAAGCCAGAGAGGGAGGAGCATTGGGGGAACCAGGGAAGATGGAAGGAGGTGAGGCTGGATATAATATTGAATGGGACACACACTAAAAAAATTTTCAAATATTGAACAGGACACACTTAAACAACAACAAAAAAAGATTTCCAAATATTGCATGGAACATATTTATACTAAAAAATTATTTATTGTTTATCTGAAATGCAAATTCAACCAGGTATCCGGTATTTTATCTTGCAACTCTACTCCCACCTTTCAAGCTACTTGGAGTAGCTCTTCCTCCTCCAGGAAGTCCACCTGGATTCTTCCCCTCCCAGTTGTCTCAGAGCATCTGGTATCTCTTACAGCACTCGTTAGAGATATGTGTATACATGACTTATTCCTATTGAAGTGTGGGCTTCTGAAGGTCAGGGAAGAATCTTTTTCTCTCCTCCATCTCTCCCAGAATACCCAGTAGGTATCTGCTAAGTATTTGGTGATGATTTTTTTAAACGCCCATGCCATTTCATCAGACAAAGTTTGCAGGTAGAGAGACAACCTCAGAGGTGGATGAGAAACCAGGAGAACAAGTTCCAGACCTGATTGTGTCCTGTTGCCGGTGTGACCTGGCGAGGCCCCTGACCTCTCTGGGCTTTGGCCTCCTCTGTACAACGAGGGGGCAGGGAGACAAGCCAGGGGCTCTCAACCCTGGAAGCACGTATGAATCGCTGGGGAGTTTAAAAGCAAAATCAGAGCCCCATCTCCACGCTGGCCCAACCGGTCAGAATCCCCGGAGATATATTTTTAATCTCCTCGGATGCTTTCAATGCTTAGCAGGAGCTGAGAACCTCAAGACGAGATGATCCCCAAGTCCCGTCTGCTTCTCACCTTCCAAGAGTCTTCTCTGCTAAAATTAGACTTGCCTGTTCGCCAGCAAGGAGAAGTGGTGGGAGAGAGATATCTGTACCCTGTCAAGCTCTCTGGGTTTTATTCGGGCTGCGCCTACGTGGGCAACAGGGGCTGGGCCTGAGTCAGCAGCAGGTGCATCAGCTCACCCCGAGTTACCCCCTGCAGCGAATCTTGGAGCTCCCATGGGGAGCTCAGCTCACGGCAGTTCTGGGCCGCTGCTTGCCTTCTGGGTAAACAAGGTTTGGGAATTGTCTGAAAAATACGCCCGCACAGGGCTGGCTGGCCTGGCTTAGAGGGCATAAAGGGATGGAAAATGGCGAATGCCTTTGGGCCTGGGATGCCAGCATCCTGTAGTGGGCAGAGGCAAAGGGGTCACCAGCAACCGGTGGGGGTCGGGGGACAAAGAGGAAGGAGACCTGGACTCCAGCCTGGGCTGTGGCACTAACTTTCTGGGGGACTGTGTTCAAATCATTGCCCTTTACCAAGCTTCAGTTTCCTCACCCGTAAAAAACGGAGTGTGTTTGAAGGCTGATCTGGTACATTAATGGGACTCAGCAGGCATGCAACAACTTTTCCTGTTTTTATATTGTTTGAGTTTCACAACAAGCATTCAGGCCAAGGGTTGGTGATGTCCCACTTTTCCAGCAAGATCGAGAAGGAAATAGTTTGCCAGAAACCATCCAGTGAGGATACTCTTGGCTTCTAGGAGCTCCCATCCTTCACACACTAGGCTACTAAAGCTCCAGAACTTTCTCTGGACTTCAGACTTCTAAGGACAACGATATATATCCTAGAAGGTAATATATGTCGATCACAGGCCCAAGAAGAAATGAAACCATTTTGCAGCTCAGAGGAAATTAGGGTTCCACAAAGGAAGGAGTGAGTGGTGGGAGAGAACAGCCCATCACCGTTGCGTGCTGCTTCATCTTTTGCAATACCAGCAAGGCTGAATTTAGCGCCGGAGTACTTGATTAAAAAAAAAAAAAAAAAGTCTAGATCTTCCCCAAAACTCAAAAAGGGCTATTTTTGAGCTCTGAAAAAGAACATCGAGTTCTTTTGCCTGTCTCTGCTTTGGCAGGGTTCACTCAGTTTGAAATTCCAGTTAGGACAGGGAGAGATAAGGCACACATCCCCGGCTTCTCCAGCTGCCAACTGCCAACTGCTCCAGCTGGCTTTGGGCAGGAAGGTGCTTTTCCAGCATCTTAGGAACAGGTGGGAGGGGCCAAGCTCCTGCCCAGGACTTGCTGGCAGGTTATTGGCCCCTGGATAAGCTCTGCTCTGACTCTGGCACAGGTGCCTGGGGCCATGACAGTCAGCCAGAAGAAGCCAGAGGGCCACCTGGCCAGGACCATCTGTGACAGCCACAGAGCTCTGGGTGCCAGGTGCCTATCTTGAGGGTGGCCTGCAGGGGAAGTCCCCAGATCTCCACTTCCTTCCAGGACTCCTGCCACACCTGACAGATTCCTAAAGGCAAGCCAGGATCCCATCCTGAGTGAGGAGGGCAGGCACAGAGACTTCCAGGCACTTGCCACTGATGCCCAGGGGTCTTGAGTTTATAGCCCGCCCTCACCTACTTTTTATGTTGGAATCTACACGCTTCTGCTCGGTCCTCCTATCACATCCTGGTCCCCGAGGCCAGGGACTGGGGGTGACCCATCCAGGCACCCAGTGGGAGTTCAATAATGTCTGATGAGTCAATGAGTGGATAGATAAATGAATGAATGAAAGAATGCTGCGCAAGCAAGAAAACAAATGAACTCATCGGAGCTCCCCAGATTCACTTTCACTGTGTCCACACTTGTCCCCAGATGCCCTCCGGCATGTCCAAAATCATTGCCAAAATCAAGGCTGCCCCACACGCACCTGTAAAGCCTGTAGAGGGATGCACCCTGCCCACCAGTGTCCCTGGGACCATCCCCCTTTTAGATTCAGCTTCACTGTGGCCTCTCTCCTCTCCCCCAGCTTCACCACCTAAACCAAAGCCCCCCGCTTAAACCCTGGACCTCTTCCGTCATGACACTCACTCTCTTTGGTCTTCTCACATTTGCCTGATTGTTTGCACGACTCCTGCCCTTGTGGCTGTCCCTCTGCCATTTCTTCTTGAGCCTGGCACGTGGGAGGGAAGCTCTTGGGCAGGGTCACCGACCGTGAGGCTGTGCACACATGCGAAGGCTGTGTCCGTGGGGTTGCCCGGATATCGGGTCTTGCCCGCTGGAGCTGCCCGGGTGAGCCCCCTCTTCCCACTCCTCCTTCTCCACCGAGTCCCCTGCACTCACAGCTTCCAGGTGGAATCTCCACCAGGCCACAGCTCTCTGCTGTGCGCGCCACAGCCAGCCCCTCCAACAGGGTGCCCCACCTCCACCCCACGTGTCATGCTCTCCTTGCAGCCCCTGGACTGTCTTCTGGTGCCCAACCCCGTCTTGGTGCAGCCATGTCCCAGATGCAGAAGCCTCCGCCCAGCTGGGACCTGCCTCCCACGGCCCCCCTCACCCTGGGAACCCACCACCTCTCTTCCCAAACTCCTGCCTTCATTGGGCCCCTCCCTGTGCCAGTCTAATACCATCTTTCACCTCCTTGGCTTGACGATTCCAGCCTTTCCTAATATGGCCCCGCAGTCCCCGTCCCAGGTCACCCTGGGGGGCGGTGCCAGCGGGCCTCAGAACAAAGCTGCCTGGGTTCACACCCCCGGGGCAAGGTACGTGACCTCCCGGGGCCTGGCTCCCCATCCATAAAACAGCGACAGCAAAGCCCCCCTGCACTCGGCTGTTGTGGGCAACAGATGGAAACAGCCACTTAAGGCACTCACAGCATTCCGGGACACAGCTGGCGGGCCCAGACCTTCAGACCCCGTCCCCAGAGTCACTGCCACCTTCCCAGTGGCTGCTAGAAAATGCCAGGGGGTCAGGGCGAGCCTGTCAGTGCCAGCGTGGCCTCCTTTCCGACGTCGGAAGGGCACGATGCCGTGAACAGATGAGACGAGCTCAGCATGCCGACGAAAATGAAGAAGAAATAAGGTTTTGGGAAAGCGAGATGGAAACCTAGCACCATCCTGCAGGCCTACTGCGGCTCAGGCGCCGGCCAGAGCTGACGGCGAGTCTCCCTACAACCCCTGGGGGCTGCGGGCCGAGGAAGGCGGCGGCAGGAAGGCTGAGCCAGGGAGAAGGTCCAGATGAAAACAACCCCGGGGTGACGGAGCCGGGGCTGCTGGACGCAGGCTCCCCCCACGCCCACCTGTCAGCTGCACAGATGCCCGGCAGGGAAGCGGCTGGGCTGAGCTGCAGGGCCTGACGTGTTGTCCTCTGTGACTCATCATGGGCAGCTTCTGACCAAGCAGAGCCTCAACGGCAAAGCAACCCAAGTCCCCCGAGTTAAGGGTTGTGCTTGCCCAGCTTCGGTGCTTCGTGCTGAAAATAAAAAAGCCTCCTTTCTCAGCAGCTGGGCAGTGGCTTGTCCTTAGTCCTTCCAGAATTTTCTGCCTCCTAAGCGTTGCCTGGACTCTCCCCAGACCCTTTCTCAGGTCTCCGCAACCCGGCCTCCATGGACACTGCCCAGGGCCGGCCCTCCAGCTTGGTGGTGAGTTCTCACTGTCCCCCACCCCCACCCCCGTGGCCTTCCTCGGGCTGAGGGCTCCCTCCCCCCACCCCCGCGAACACCATCAGGACTCAGGGTGAACACCTGTAGATGGGATGAGGTGGAAGGAGGCAGCAGGCAGCAGCAGCTGTGTCCCCTCTGGCCCCACGCAGCTCGGAGTCTCCCCCGCCGGCCCCGAGCCCCATGCAGGCTCCTCGGGCCCTGTGCAGAGCCCACCCCTCTCGCCCAGGCCTGCGTGCGGCTGGTGGCTCCGGGCTGGCTTTGCCCCACTTCCGTCACTCGCCGCCCAGGCACGTCCCTGCAGAGCCCGGGCCCCACCTTGCCCACGGCCTACGTCTCCAACCCCGGCGTGGAGCCCGTGCACAACTCCAGACCTTCAGGTGCCATGGTCCCCACCACTCCACAGGCCCTAAGCAGAGCCCCGCATCTCCCCCATCGCCCCCTTTCCCTCCCCGCCTCCCCCCGCCCCCCACCTAGCCTGGAGCCAGGAGCCATGGGACCTCTCTGGGGTCCTCCTTCCGCCTCACGCTCATCGTCCTCTCCCTCCCTCCCCCCTGCCCCCTCACCCTCTCCATCCGCCCCCGGCCATGCCCTGAAGAGATGGTTCGCTGATGCCCTGTGTGCAGGATAAATGGACTCCTGCCCACCGAGCAAGGGAGCAGAGTCTGGTGGGAGCATCCGTGGCCGTGGACCCTCGGTGGGGCCGGAGAGAAGGGCAGGCCGGAAGCGCTCTGGAGTTTTAGGGGTTGTTTGTGAAGATCGTATGGGAAGACCAGGCTGGAGGGGGCCACACAGACATGAGATACGGGGGTGATCCGCTCAAAGTCCGGCTCTCTGAGCCAGCCTTGGGCAACACGCAAGCCTGCAAAATCAGGGGACTCGGCCCGGCCCTGCATGAGCTGCCACACAGGGGTGCTGCTTGTCCCACTCTCCTTTGTCTTCCCGGGTTACCTGGGCAGGATTTGTGCACACGACTAACAAAGGACCCAGCTGGGATATCTCCTCCCTGGGGTACCTCCACATCCTCAGGGATGGGTTCTCACAGCAACAACAGATGGTTCCTGGGTATGCTGGGGTCGGGAGGGTTGGATGATCTTATCCCTACTATCTGCATTTTTGATATTGGACTTCTATTTTGACACTTCTGGTCCCCTGTACTCCTTATTAGAAATAGAGACCGTGTATCATAAAAGGCTCCCTGGTTATGCTGGCAGAAGCCCTTGCGGAGGCCGCAGGGAAGCTTCTGGAATGTGTCTTACCGGCAATGTCACAGAGTTCCGCATCAGAGGCATTTGCCAAGGCCTCCTCCAGCTCCGGCTCTAGTGTCACACTTTCCAGCACAGGATCCATCGGCTTCTGCTTGGGGACCCAGATCTTTCCTGCAAACACACGGGGGCCCATCACAGGGCGTGCAGCTGCCACGGGGCAGCCTCGGGGCCCCCGGTGGACATCCCAGAGCCCCTGTGGATCCCTTGATGCCAAGACTGTCTGAGGTGCCTCGCTCTGGGGACTGGGCACCCACCATCGCCAAAGAACGTGAGTCATGGATCTCCCACCAAGCCCCTTTCATGTTGGGAAAAAAGAACCCTGCAACTTGGTAAAAGCACACTACTCCCTATGGAAAGCATCAGGCAGGATTTTAATCAACCTGCAAGTAGGAAAAAATACAAAAAGAAAAATGTAATAGAATGCCTGGGATGCTCTTGCCAGGGGTTCTGGTATTAAAGAAAAATTGAGAAATATTTCTAAACAAAATAAACAAAACAGACTTTGTTGCAAGGACAGGGAGCAAAAATATATCCTTGCCTGGTAGGACATCGTATTTTAAAATGTCAGACTCATCACTGAATGGGAGAGCAAAGATTCATGCTCAAGGATGGTCACTGCAGAACCCACCAATAGGGGGCTGTAGAAGAAACTGGGGTGCATCCACTCAAGGAAGTATCAACAGGATGCTATGCTATCAGTAGAGAGGATGACGGAGGACTTGCTCAGAAGGGAAATGCCCAAGAAAAAATGTTGTGTAGAAAAGCAAGCTATAAAATAGCATGAACAAAATAAAATACTGGTAGTCAACCAGAGGGCGGGGTAAGGGCTATGGGGCATATAAGTTTTTTCTTTCATTTTTTAAATTTCTTTTTCTGGAGTGTTGCAAGAGTTCTAAAAACAATCATGGTGATGAATATACAATCATGTGATGATATTGTGAGCCATTGATTGTACACCATCTATGCACTGTATGTGTGTGAAGATTTCTCAGAAATATTTTTTTTAAATAACACGACCAATTCAACTCCACTTAGGGAAAATTGCATGTCTATATTCATTTATTAAGCAGGTGTCTACTGAGGGCTTCCTATGTGCCAGGCATCTGTCGAAGGCCTGGACAGAGAGAGTAAATCAGACCTTGGAGCTTATACTTTAGTGAGAAATGACGATAATAAGCAGGAACAGAAAGCTATCAGATGGCATTAGTGGGATGGAGGAGTCATGGTCAGGTTCATGTGTCAATTTGGCCAGGGGGTGGTGGCCCATTTATCTGATTGGGCAACTGCTGGCCGGTCTGTTGCTATGAGGACATTTCATAGAATTAAATCATGATCACATTGGCTGCAGCCACAGCTGATTCCATTTGCAATCAGCCAAGGGGAGTGTCTTCTGCAATGACTGATGCTTAATCTAATCACTGGAAGCCTTTTCAGGAGGATTCAGAAGAGACAGGTCTCCTCCTGCTTTGGCCAGCGAGCCTCTCCTGTGGAGTTTGTCCAGACCTTCCATTGGAGTCATCAGCTTCACAGCCTGCCCTATGGATTTTGGACTCTACATTCCCACAGTTACATGAGACACTTTTATAAATTTTTTATCTACAGATATTTCCTGCCAATTCTGTTTCTCTAGAGAACCCTGACTAATACAAGAGGAAATCAAAGCAAGCAAGGCGTGTCAGGCTGGGATGTGGGTGAGGCAGGTGCTGTGGTTCTGGGCAGGGAAAGCTTCACAGAGCTGATGGCCGATGACCTGATGGAAGTGAGCCAGGCAGGTAACCCTGGGAAGAGCATGGCAGGTAGATGGGACCGTGAGTGCAAAGGCCCTGAGGCCACAGGGTGCTGTTCACAGTTCAGGAACAGTGAGGAGACGGCTGTGGTTATGGTAGAGTTGGGGCAGGGCAGGGGCAGTCAGAGAGAGAGTGGGGGGCACAGCGAATAGGGCCCTGGAAGTCACTGTGGGGTTGGAAGGATCCTAGCAAAGGAGTGACATGTCGTGACTTAGGTTTATATAAAGGTTTGCTCTTGCAGTGGGAGAAATGAGGGTGACTTGTACCAGGGTGATAGCGGTGGAGATTGGTTGGGAGTGGGATGTGCAGAAAGAAACATGCAGAAAGATGTTCACTAAAATGGGATTGGTGTTTATCTCTCAGTGGAGTGAATTCCTTTGAATTTTTTTTTGTTTGTGATTTAAATTGTTTATAGAAAAGACATATCTATAGGCACAGGACACACGATGAAGTCATTTGGGGAAAAATGTATCATAACCTCTACCTTAATATCAGATTCTAGGGATCCAGAAAAGGGCAAAGCATATATAGAAAACAAAGTGCCTAATAATAAGATCAACTATGAAAATGACAATGCAATGACTAAGGTGAACATTTAATATGTATTTAAGACCTGAGCTCTATTATATTCCTACAGCAGGTAACTCCAGCAAGGACAATGACTCTAAGACACTAGCAGTGGGAACCTGGATTGCCTCTACTTTACTAATTGGAATGCTGATGTGATGACTGGAGCTTCAGCAGCCAGTTGGACCATGAAGACAAGAACATATTGCAGGGATGACAGAATGAAAAACAGGATTCCTGATGCCAAGGAAGATGTCCTACCAGGTTTAGAATGCCTAACCCTGTAGCTCTTCTAAGTGAAAGATTAAATTCCCATCTTGATTCAACCTCTGTTATTTTATTTTTCCTAGCACATGCAGCCAAATTTAATTCAAATGAAAGTATCCTCCATTGAGCTTTATTCTTACCCCTTCACCCCTGCCATGAGTGAGAACCGCTCTCACTCCAACTTCCCCAGGTCTCTGCACTAAGTTGTGGCTCTTTCCACATCCTGCTGGGTCTCATGGTGATGAGTACTGCTTCCCTCTGCCCGAGCCAGCAAAAAAGCTCAGCATGGGAGTTCCTCAGTAAGGGACAGACTGAAGAAGACTGGTAATAGGACTCTCATCATCCCCATTCTAGGGGAGGGAGGAAATGGAGACACAGCATATTCAAAACTTTTTTTGAGTTCACACAGCTGGTAAGTGGAGGTGCCAGGAGTGGAACCTGATCGGGCTCTAGGCGGTGCATCTAACCACTACACCACCTAAAGGAGAGAAAGAGCCAGCCATGGAGTTGGGCCGCAGGACCTGAATTCCAGGCAGAGGGAGTGTGTACAAAGGTTCAATGGTGGGAAAGAGCTTGGAGTGTTTGGGAAGCAAAGGGTGGCCTTGGGGCAGCAGTGCAGCCTGCAAGGGGGAGCATGATGCAAGGGGATGAAGTAGGGTGTGGAGTACGATGGAAAGTCCTGGAAGGACAGTCACGGAGGGCCTCTCCGTCCCCCTGGGGCTCAACTCGGTAGCCTTGGCTTCAGCTGAGACAGAGAGTCTTTGAGGGACAGAAGAAGGAAAAGATGCTGCAGTTGCCGGAGACAGAGGGACTTAGGGAAAGAGTGGGAACAGTTAGGATAGAGATGGTTGATGTATCTCTTATTCCTGCTTTGCAAGAGAAAGTCCTGGTTCACGCCTGCTGTCCTGATATCACTACCGAGAGCTCTCTCTGTCAGTCTCAAAAATGTCCAGGTATTCAAGACAAATTACCAGAACCTGGTAAAGGGTGCTCTGGGGAAAATTTTGCAGGTCTGGGTGAATGTAACTCTCTTCTGAGTCTCCCAAGAAATGTGCATTAGATCCGCATCATGTGTTGATGCTTTTGGAGTTGGATTTGGGTTTTTGGGCAGGCGGCGAGGCACACAGGACTCTGAGGAGGCCCAGTACCGTCTGGCCCACACAGGGCCTGGCACACAGTTGGCACTCAGTGAATGGATAGAGAGTGACAAGGTAAGAAGAGCGATACCTCGTTTTTCCCCTGTGTAGGGGACCAGATCTTCTCGGTCCTTAAACTCCTTGGCTTCCTTTTCCAAGTGGTCCAAGAGCTCCTCTCTCTTAAAGGGGCCCGTGGGTGCCTTGGTGGTCTGGTCCTTCTGCCTCAGGCCTGCAGGCAGCAATGCGTTCTACAGTGGAGGCAGCGGGGCACCGAGGGACAGGGCAGAGAGCGGGAGAGGGAGGGGGAAGGGGAGAGGGAGAGGGAGAGGGAGAGGGAGAGGGAGAGAGAGGGAGTGGTCAGCAGCTGAAGACTTGCACTTCTCTGGAAACCCACCATTGGCCAGCAGGGACCTCAGAGCTCACAGAATCAGTCCAAGCCCCCCATTTGTACTGAAACCCAGAGAGGGCAGGGACTCACCTGAGGTCACACAGTAGATGATGGCAGAATTAGGCTGGCACTCAAGTCTCTCAGTCCTCCAGCATTTCCCTGCCCTCTCATTTGAAGGGAGGAGCTGAGATAGTGCTAAGTGAAGTGGGGGGGGGGGGGTGGACGCTCGGAGAGATACAATGAAGTGGTGTCTGGATGCATGAAGATGTTCACAGTGGCGGTGGGTGAAGTGGTAGGAGGGGGAAGAAAAGCCAAAGGGGTCTGAGTTAGGGCCCTGGTTGCAGGATCAGGCAGGAAGGAGCAGAGCCAAAGACTAAGCAGGAGAAAGTCAGTGGGACTGCTGGGGGGGTGGGGCGCATCTGCAGACTAGAGCTCCACTGGGCCCTCCTGACAGGTCCTGCCCAGCCGCCTGTTAAATATTTTGCACATCAGCCCTGGAGATGGGTCTCTCCAGGAAGCTAGCATCAGCCAATCCTTGCCTTCTCTTCTTCAAACATGGGCAGGCTTCTAGGTGTGGGGTACCCAATGAGGGTGGATTTTGAATCACATGGGCTTCACAATAACTCAGCCCCCACATTCCCCCCACCCCTAGAGTCAAAGCAGTTTGCAGCTGCAGGTCATTTATAGTTTACGGACTATCTAGTACACAACCTCGCCTCCCTTTGATTTCAAGGGGGGAACTGAGGCCCAGAGCAAGCAAAGATCTGCCAAGGAGTCTCAGGAACACATCTTGAACCAAACCCAGGGCCTTTCTTCAGATGTGGGGTGGGGTGGGGTGCAAGGAGCCATGATCTTCGCTTGTAACCACTGCTTTCTCCACCCTTTCATTCCAGGGCTAGTGGAGGACACTGGAAGGTGGTGGTGGCAGAACCTCCTCTAACTTCTTGCTGTTCCCCCAAAGAGTCCTTCCTTTGCACCGTCAAAATGCACAATCTCAGTCTCTTACACACACTCCACATCTTTCCAGAAAATTCCCCTCTGAGAGAGGGAAGGGGTCAGGAATGAAACCTGGCACCCGGTGGGCTGCAGCTGGAGTTGCACACAACCATTTAGCTGTGGTATGATTTTTTTGTTTTGCTAGCTATCCCCCCCTGCTCATACCATAGTGGGAGCCCAGTGGGAGCAGCGGGTGCAGCATCAGGAGACCGGGCGGGGATGCCTGCCCCTGGGAAGTGCCCAGCCCAGAGAGCAGAACATGCCAGGGGCCCAGGGAGTGGGCCTAGAATCTGCTACACATTTGGGGATTGGAGTGTGTTGGGAGAGAACGGCCGTTAGCTGGAAAACCTAGCCTCCACTGATTTCGGGGTGAGCAGCAAGAAGCTAAGTGATGCCACAGCCACCCCAATTTCCCTGAGCAACCATTCTGGGGGGCGTTCTGCTGTGATACATGGGGTACCGAGGAGTACGGTGAGCCTCTCTTCTCGGGCATTTCCAAACCAGGTTGGGATCCCAGCAGCTCCCCATAACTCCCCTTTTCTCCCCACAGTGGGACATTTCCCCGGGGGCAGGGGAGCAAGAGGTGACCTAACTGCCCTGCCAACGCCCTGATGTGATAATCCAGTGTGAAGAATCCAAACTCCCTGCGGCAGGTCTGCACCTTGGCGTGTGCCGCTGGCCAGGCTTGAGCCTGGACTTGGAGTCATGGGGACAGCAGATATATGGCCTTGGGCAAGTGGCCTGGCCTCAGCGTGCCTCAGTTTCTGCAACTGTAAACTGTGAAGGGCACAAGCCTCCTCGCACAGAGAGGATGCCTGGCCCAGTGCCCACAGAGCAAGCACTCAAAAAGGATTACTTCTTCTTACTGTGGCTGTGATCATATGATCTGATAAAGTATATTTTAACGGGGCACTGCTTGTCCGAATGTGTAGGTTTAACAGGGGATGTATAAGCCACATATATCTTATATTAATGAGAAACCCAAACACACAGACATTAAGTGAATTAAGCAGCGGCAGCCAGTGCTCGTGTTTTCTCAGTGATGGATTTGAGTTAACAAAAAGCGTTTTGATGGCAGTGAGATGCTGGGTGCATTCTGGCCCCCCCCCCAAATGCTTGGCATTGCAGCTGGAGAAATCCCTGGGGCTGGAGCTGAAGGGAAGAGGGTTTGCAAACTCTCCCTTTGAATCTATCCAGTTGGGACCACTGATACAGTTAAAGCAGGGCTTCCCACCCTCAGGAAGGGAAATCAAGATAATTCTCTGATGTAGGCAGCTGTCCTGGGCATTGCAGATGTGTGGAAGCATTCCTGGCCTCTACCCATCGGATGCCAGCAGCAACTCCCCCTTGTGCCAACCAAAATGTGGCCCAGAGGGGAAAAAAACATCCCTCAAATGAGAACTTCAACATTAAAGTCCATTTAACTATAATAGGAGAATAAAGATGATTTTAATGTATTTCAAAAATATTACTTACATAGCCTATTAAAATACAGCTTCATTTATTTAAAACTTCATTGAAAGTAGATTTTTTAAAAACAAAAATGGCAAAAGCCTCTTTTTTTTTAAACAATTTTAGCTTATCAGATTTTTAAAGTAAATATCGAGAATATCAGCCTCGTTAGGAGTTAAAGCTTATTTTCTTTCCATGAAATGGAATGTTTAATAAAACATGATTTGCAATCAAAAGCAAAGACAATTGCATACTTAGAATAAAACACTCGATTATTTATTTTAACTTGTTTTCAAAAATAGCATATGATGTCACACTGCATACAAAATCACCTCAAAATGGCTTGCTCTTGTGAAGCTTATGTATGTTGCAGAAAAGCTTAGCCCACCTAAGAGTTACTTCTGGAAGACCGCTTTTGTTGCTCAGATGTGGCCTCACTCTCTCTAAGTCCAACTCTGAAAGTGAAATCATTGCCCTCCCCTCTATATGGGGATGTAACATCCAGGGGTGAAAGTCTCCCTGGCAGCATGGGAGATGACTCCCAGGGATGAGTCTGGTCCTGGCACTGTGGGATCAACAATACCATCCTGACCAAAAGGGGGGAAACAAAGTGTGACAAATAAGGCATCAGTGGCTGAGAGAGCTCAAATAGAGTCAAGAGGCTACTTTGGAGGTCACTCTTACACAAGCTTCAGACATTGCTCCAACCCCAACCAAAGCCATTCCTTCCAATCCTAAAGAACACCTAGGGCGTTATATAAGATTCTACAAAAGTTCCATGCACAAGGGTAACCTTCCAGAAACCTATAACCTCCAGATGGGCTCCTGGACCAGATAAATTCTGAAATGCAGAAAGGCCAGCCTCTCCAGAACATCAGCCAGCTCCATCATTATGTCCCATATTACTGACAGCCTTTTCCAACAGGAAAACATTAGAATGGGCATAGCCTAAACACCCCTAAAGAGTGGGAGAAAGGTCAAAGGTAATGGTGGAATTATACAGAGAAGGGAGGGTTTAACAAATGAGTACAAGTGCTGAATCAGAATACTGATATTTCTTTTAGTCTCTAGTATTTCAGAGTAGCTAGAAGTAAAAACCTAAAATTGTGGAATTGTAACTCATACAAAACTCTGAAATCTGTCCTACAACTAAAATTGTTGTGATGTGCTTTGAAATTTATTTTTCACAAGAAAGAAAAAAATATATTTCTTCTAGCCTCCAGTATTCTGGAGCAGCTAGAAAGAAAAATCTGAAATAGTGGAATGGTAACACATAACAAACTCTGAAATTTGTTCTGTAACTAGTCGTTGAAGTGTACTTTGAAAACCATTACTTTTTCTTTCTTTTCTTTGCATATACATTATACTTTACAATAAAAAAAATGTTCAAAGTGAAAAAAAACCCCTCAAAGTGGATCAAGAACCTAAATATAAGAGCTAAAACTATAAAACTCTTAGAAGGAGACACAGGTATGAATCTTCGTGGCCTTGAATTAGGCAATGTATTTTTAGATATGATGCCTAAAGCCCAGGGAACCGGAGGAAAAAATAGATAAATCGGACTTCTTCAAAGGACATTATTAAGAAAGTGAAAAGAAAGAAAAAAAAAAGTGAAAGGACAACCCAGAGTTTGGGAGAAAAATTTGAAAATCATACAGCGTCGATGCTCATGATTGGTGGTTCGATGTTTGTGAATCTACGTATTTTGCTAAAAATGTTCCCAACACTTCCGCAGTCAGGGCAAATGGCTGTGGATGTGCGCATGCGCAGTGCGGAGAAAAACAATTTCCCGCCGAGGTCGAACAAGCTGGTTCGGTATCCACCGATTCCGTGCTCACGGACACTTTACAGAACATAAGACACGGGAATCAGCTGTATCTGGCAAGAGACTTGTTCCTAGAATATATAAAAACTCTCACAACCCAACAATGAAACAACCCAATTAAAAAAAAAATGGGCAAAGACTTTGAATGGACAGTTCTCCAAGAAGATAGACAAATGGTCCATGAGCACGAGAAAAGGTGCGCAACCACATCAACCATTAGGAAAGTCAGAACCACAGTCAGACGCCACTTCGCGCCTGCTAGCATGGGTATGATCAAAAAGAAAATAACAAGCATGGTGAGGATGTGAAGAAACTGGGACCCACGTACCTTGCTGGTGAGTATTTAAAATGGTGCAGCCACTGTAGAAAACAGTTTGTTGGTTCCTCAAAAAGTTAAACAGAGAGGTACCCTATGACCCAGCGCTTCTACTCCTAGGTACATACCCATGAGACATGCAAATGTGTACACCTGAAAACCTATCCACAAATGTTCACAGCAGCATTCATAACAGCCAAAAGATGCAAACAACCCAAAAGGCCATCAAATGATGAAGGGACAAAAAAAAACGTGGTCTATTCAGACGATGGAATATTATTTGGCCATATTTATGAATGAAATACTGCACAGGCTACAATGTGGAGGAATCATGAAGACATCATGCTGAGTGAAAGAAACCAGTTCCCCGAAGTCACATACTGCCTGATTCCACTTACACGAAATGTCCAGACTGGGCAAATCCAGAGAGAAAGAAAGCAGACTGGTGGTGGCCAGGGGCTGGGGTGGGTAGAGAAATGGGGAGTGGCAGCTAATGGGTAAGGGGTTTCTTTTTGGGGGCGATGAAAATATTCTAAAATCGACTGTGGCAATGGTTGCACTACTCTTTGAATATACTAAAAAGCATTGAATTGTACACTTTAAGTGGGTAGACTTTATGATTTGTGAGTTATGTCCCCATAAAGCTGTTATGTAGAGGAAAATGATAAAAATGGCTAATGCAATACCTCAACGAAATGGCCAGGGGATGCTAGCATAGCCGCCTCTGTGTGCACAGACCAGTGGCCAATGAGGAGATTCAGATGGCGCCTGGTCCCAAGGCGAGGGGAGCGTGATGTCAGTTAGTCCTGGAGGCATGAAATGGGAAGGAAGTACTGCCTTGGATCTCTCGAGACTGTCAGAACCTTGGATGAACTCTCCAATGACCAAGGAAGAGACCCCGAACCCATGTGTCGTTAGTCCCGACTGGGAGAGTAGTTGGTGAACGTGTGTGCAGGAAGGCATCTTTCATTCCCACATTTCCTGTTCCTTCAACAGCTGCTGGGTGAGAATGGAGTTCCAGGGCAGTGTCCCAGGGAACTTTGTGGAGAGTAACGGGGGAGCTGAGAAGTGGAAGGGGAGGTGGGGAGGCAGAGCAAAATTAGAGAAAAGTCCCAATTACAGCATGTGCAGGAAAATGTGATGTTTTTAATCTTTCGAGTTTGTTCAGTTAACACATGGTAAGATCCTAAAGGGGTGTGTACTTTTCTGGACAGCAAAGGATAATCTACACTTAGTCTACAAATTACCTGCATCATCCTTATGGCTAACTGGAACCATGTAGCCTTTTAAGGAATTTAAGTCTCATTTGCCCAGTCTCAAAATGTGCAAAGGTAAAAAAAAAAATAAAGTAATATGGAAGTTAAAAAAAAACAAAAAAAAAACAGATGAGACCAGGAAAGTGGGGGATTCGAACCCCAGCGTCTGTGCTCCAAAGCCACACCACACTGTGTCCGAGTGGCAGCCTGCAATATGTGGGAATCACCACTTGAAGACAACAAGGGTAGTCCCAGGTGACAAGCCCCTCTGAAGGGGATAAAACCTCGCCATGAAGTGCAAATTATCTACACAGAATACAAACAAACAAAAAGGCTTATCTCAGGTGTCACCTCTTCCAGGGAGTCTCCCCTGAATTCCTACACTAAAGCAAACACTTCTCCCCTGTGTTTCCAGAGCCCCAGTGTTTACATCTATCATTGCCCTTAACACTCTCCTGACAGTATGGAAAATCTGTATTTAATGTGTCTTCCCACCCACCCCCACTCCCCAAAAAAAGTACGGAGGGCAAATTAGGCTGACAAGTGATTTCTGTACAGTTAGCTTAAAAGGAAGCATCCATCTGGGACAACCAGGAGAGTCACTGATTCTGCATTCGGGGAATCTGTATTGACACGCACATGCCAAACATAGAAACTTACGCTGAAGATAGGGCTGGTTATGGGGTAAGAGTTGCTTTGGGAAAGGGCTCTGTTATTTAGGATCCCTGAGCAAATCTTCATGTCTTTAGTTAAAACAGGAAATTTACTCACTTAAGGAGGACAGTGATTAATGCCCAGCGATCTTATCATCTCCCAAAAGGAGGGTTAGCATTGGTTTTAGGAAGGAAGAATTTCCAGCCGCTCCTGGATCTGAGGCTAAAATATAGCTGGTGGGTAGGTGGGCATGGTGGCGACTGTGACACAGTGTGGGGGCTAAGATTCCACACCCCATACGTCCCAACTCTGGGAACTGTTGCCATGTGGGCACGAGGGCAGTGCTAAAAGATCTGCTAAACTGATGCAAAATCTTGATTTTTAAATATGAACAAGTAACAAACAATGTTCAAGCCAAATAAAATACATCCACAAGCCGGCCCCGGCCCGTGGGCTGCCATTTTGCCACATCTGATCAAAGGTTCCTGTTTTGAGTTGAATTGTGTGTCCCCCGCCATCCTCCTGCCAAAGATATGTTCACATCCTAACCCCTGTCCCATGAACGTGACCTTATTTGGAAATAGGGTTGTTGCAGATGGAATTAGTTAAGTTAAGATGAGGTCATTACTGGAGTAGGGGGGTCCAGTCATCCATATGACTGGTGTTATAAAAACGGGAGGGAGGTACAGACAGGCAGCAGGGAGAAGGACGCGGGTCGACGGGGGAGCCCGAGGTGGAATGATGCATCCAGGAGCCACGGAAGGCCAAGGGGTGCGGGCGAACACTAGAAGCCAGAAGAGGTAAGGAAGGAGTCTTCCCTACGGCTTCCAGAGAGAGCGTGGCCCTGCCCACACCTTGAATCTGGATTTCTGAACTCCAGGACCGCGAGAGAATTCATTTCTGATGTTTTAAGTCATCAAGTTCGTGGTACTTTGTTATGGCAGCCCCAAGAAACTAAAATAGTTCCTAACAGACGAACAGTCCTCATAGAGAGAAATCTAGATATTCTTTCTTTTATTCCATAAATGTCTACTGAGCGTCCTGCCTAGGGCTACAAGAAGAAAAAGCTACATACATGAATTTATAATTTATATTTTTAAATGAAAAGACACATGAAAAGTTGAATATTTTGGGGAGAACAATCACAGTTGCAGAAATTAGACAGCCTCTTCCTATAGTTCTTTATTCCTGGGTTTTGAAATGGGGGTTTCCTTTTAAATGTTGCAAAATTAAAACTCGGACGTGCTGCTTGATAGCTTAACGTCTTGGTCTCATTTTCACAGCCACACTCCGAAGCCCAGTTGTTCCAAAGGACAAATGGAAACTCTGACAGATCCTTAACTGTGCTGTTGGGAGTCTAATGCCCTGCAAACAGGTGGCAATAAGACCGAAGATCAAATAACTGCACAAATTACTGTCGCTATAGATAGTTGGGGCTACGTGAGAGGTCATCTTGGCTGGAACCACGGTGCATATGTTCAGATGTGCAAAAAAAGAGTACACGTGCACACACATGGTGCACACAGGCATACACGGCTGCACACACACACATGACACAAGGCATGTCCTCCCGGACATGCATACACATGGGTGCACACACGTGGCACATGCACACAGGCACACACATTCATCCTGGAATAAAAGGATTGAAAACTCCCTACAGCTCAGAATGGCAAAGCCCTAAGAAATCGTCTAGGCCAACTCTTTCATTTTCAACTGGGGAAACTGAGGCACAGAAAGCTGAAGTCACTTGCCCAAAGTCATGCAGCTGGTTAGCCACACAGCCAGGAAGCCTGAGTATGTATGTAGATGACACTCTATATATTTAGCAGCTCAAGGATCAGTATGACTCTTTGGACTGGTGGCTAATCATACATAACATGTCCCTCACCCGGATCCTCCATGGTGACAGAAACGAGCCTCTCGTCATGTTTCCCAAATACATTTGCTGCATCTCAGAACAAAGAAATGCATGTGCTGCTGTCCTCTGTCTGGACCCCAGGCATCCTTAGAGGGAAAGATCCTATAGGGACCCTGAGGTATACCCCCATCATTGGTTACTGGAGAGAGCCGAGGGCCAGGGAGGGAGGGGACACGGCGCCCAGGACTCTTACTTCCAAACCATGGAAAACGTTCCATCCCACCTGGCAGCCTTCCTCAGGGAATAGGTCCAGGAAAGCAGATGTGGCAGGCACAAGAACTAGTCTTCCTCTTCCGGTGTCAGAAAGCCAGCTCTCACCTCCTTAGCAAAGGAGTTTCATCCTACAGCTGGGAAAAGAAACTGAGGCGCAGAGGCATGGGATTGCCAGCCTGGGATAAGAGTGAAACAAGAAGGCTTAACCTCTCAAAACTCCCACTGACTTCTCTTTTCCCCACTTAGTGCAAACAATGGATCCTACACATGCCTTGGACCCCTCTTCCCCTATCCCCTCTCTTCCTTCCATCACATCAGGCCAGGCCAAAACATTTTATAGACCAGCTTGTCCATCAGTTACCTTTGACAAGGTATTTGGCAGAAACATTTTTGCAATTTTCTTTTCCAGTGATCTGCTGTGTCTGTTTTTCCTTATGCGAAAGGAGGCCCCTTCCAGTGTCACACGCCTGCCTGGGCTTCGCTGGCCGGGAGCGCCCAGACCTGCAGCAGGTTGCTGAGTGGGAGCTTTGCATTCGGTGGTGCTTCAGCAGCACTCTCCTGTCACGTAGGGGAGGACGTGATGAGACTGGCTGGCACATGGGGGAGATGCCTCTCAGGCCCCCAGCACAGATCTTGGCTTCAGATCCCTCCAGGTGGCTCCTTCTTTCTAAGCACGACTCCACCCTCATGAGCATACTCCAGGTGACTTCCTCCCTTCTTTTTCTTTCTTTCCAGAAAGTTCCAGGCCTTTGACTTGGTCCTCTGACTTCACTGCATGCCTGATAGCTGCCACTCCCCCTTGTCAAGTCTATAAGGTGTTAGTGCTTTTGTCCCAGGCCAGCGCCAGTGCCTGTGGGTTTTGGGACCATCTGATCACAGTGGCGCTCCCTGTCTCTCTCTGGCATTTGAAGTGCAAGGGGAAGGCCAAAAGTTCTCCTAATTCTCTCTTCTGCCTCGCTTACCCAATGGGCCTGCGCACTGGGCATCCTGAGATAGTGAATGTGTGGTCTCTGCTCCCCCAGGCTCACCCCAGAGGAGGGTCTCATGTCCCGGGGTGAGCACTGACCCAGGCCTTCCTGGAGGAGGTGCTTCTTGATCCTCGGGACCACAGAGGCACAGCCAGGTGGAGAGAGCGGGAGGAGGGGGTGAGACAGGGCGCTGTGGGCACAATGCCAGCAGCAGCATGGCAGAACAGGGGGCACAGCTCGCTGGGGAAAGGGGGCTGGGAAAGTCAGAGACTGCAGGGCTGTCCATGCCCGTCAGAGCAGCCTCCAGCCCCAGGCTCCCTGCCTTGAGCCTCCGGCCTCCACTCTCTTTCCTTCCCAGCCACCAAACAGACCCTGCCAGCGTGGGCATCTGATGGCGCAGCTCCCCTGCACCCTCAGAAACGGGGCTTTGCTGACCCGTAGCATCACGGCTAAATCCATCAGGCAGGCCTGAGAGTGCCACGACTCAGCCCCAGCCCCGGCAGCCTCCTGAGCCTCCCTTTCCAATGTTCTCCGCTCCAACCCCTCCAGAAGGTTCCACATATCATGGTAGCCCCCTGTCCCTCGTTCAAGCCCGGCCTCAGCCTGGAATTCCCTCCCTCTGCCCCTGAGTCACCTGTCAAAGCCCCCTCTTCGCGCCCCATCGGCCTCCCCAGAACCGACAATTCTCCTCACAGCTCCCCTGCACTTCTGGCTGGTCCCTGCTTGGAGTGCGTTCATGTGGGCTCCTTCCCCAGGGAGACAGGGTGCTCTTCAAGGGCCGCTGGGCTCCATCTCAGTCCCCTCTGTGTCCCAGCGCCGAGCACCAGATGCCATGTGAGCACGGTTTGAATGGTCCGATTCACACAACACAGGTGCTCCTGCTGGCCAAATCACAGCCTCGGCCCCAAGCTGGGTCACCCAACCTCTGTCCCCAAACAGATTTGGGGGGCAAAGGGGAGACACATCAGAAAGGCGCCAGGGCAGGGAGGTGTTCAGGATGGGACCAGGGTTCGCTGGGGTCTGCAGGAGAGCCGACCTAGAGAGCGGGAGCTTTGTGACGTTTCCTTGGGGGCCTGGTTTGGAGGTTCAATTCCTGCCAACACCTCTTAGGCCACTTTGGGGTTGTTGGCAGGGCAGGATGTCAGGCCACCAAACTGGCGAACCCAGGGTGACAGACTCCAAGTTGTCCCCCCTAGTAAGTGTCTCCCTTTTTCCATGTGCCACATTTTAGCCCAGCACACAGCCACACAGATGAAAGAGTGCACGGCCAGCTCCCACGCAGCTGGGTGGGGCCATCTAAGTTCTGGTCAATGACATAAGAAGTGTCCAGTGGCAATTTCTCGTTGTTGTCCTTAAAAGGCCCCTGGCATGTGGCTCTTCTCTTTTCCTTTTGTTTCTTTGTCCTCTGTTCTGATGCCTGGAATGCAGCTATCATGGCCACTTATCCTGGGCTGGGAGGAGGGGAGCTGCAGCCCAGGGATGGCAGAAAAATGAGGTGGACTGAGCTTGGGACTCTGGGGCATGTGAGGAGCAGAGCTCCATACCAGCCCGAGACTGCCAACCCAAGGAACGAATAAAGCAGTGCCTAAGTCGGGGTGAATCTCTGCGACTTGCAGCCGAACTGCACACTAACTGACCACCGGGGCTTTCATTCCAGTGTCTGAGTTCATGAACGGGGAGTGGGGAGGCCGAGGGGGTTTGGGGCTCTCTGGCATCTATAAAACAAGGGTCTAAAGCCCTGCTAGCTGGATTTTTTATCTGAACTCCATGCAGAGGCTATTTATTGCCAATAAGGTTTTTCACCCTAGGGCATAACCACGTGCTTCAACTCAGCATACACCACACTGTGGGGGAGCCGTCAGGGCCACTGCATCTGCCTGTGCAAGTGTGTGCCCTGCACAGCAACAAGGGCGTTTGGTCTCTGGTTTATGAGAACGGTGTCACCTGGAGTTGTGCACAAGCGGCACCACTGGACCAGGAGGCCTTCTATCTGTGGTGGTAGGATGTGGCTCCAAGTTCCAAGAAGCTTAGATTCTAGCAGACAGATCATATCTTCAGGCTCAACAAATGTTTATTAAGCATCTATTAGATGTTTGGAACTGGAGGAAGTGCTTCTCATATACTTAACCATATTTACCACTATATACAGATATACATGTTTTTTAAAAAGCAGAAACAAAAACCTGTCACAGAGTAGAACTGAAAACTTGGGAGGCCCCCAGTCCAATCAAATGCCAAAACTTGGTTTGTCAGGTCTGGGCCTTTGAACAAGCTACTAACATTTAAAAGTACGGAAGTAGCACATCGAAATCCAGATTTCCAAAATTTCTTGAAAAATTGGACAGCCTGGCAGTCCCGGGTCTGCGATCTCACATTGGCAACAACTGGTGGAGCCGAAGGACAGGGACCTTCAGACAAACACCAGTTCTCCTGTTTGCCCTAGGCCCCACCACTCCCTAGTGCCTCTGACATAGTCAGGTTGGCTGATGCTTCTCTTCCTGCCAGGTTAAGTAGCAAGGGAAACATCTTAGCCATATCTCTTTCAAGAGTGGAAAAGCAAAAGACGAACAAAGGTGGTCACATGCTGCCAAAAAACCATCTCTCTTCCTATGCTGATTACCTGCCTCGTGCAGGCGCTGGGTTTGGTGCCTCTCGGATAGAAAGTCTTCGGCAGAGCTGGTGCAACTGAGAAGGCGGGAAGCCAGGGTTTCAACTTTATGTAGAGTGATTCCTTGTGAGGATGATCTTAATCAAGGCAGAATTGTAGCTTTCGTTAAATTTGGATGATGAGAATAGGTTTGTTCCGTACTTTCCTATGTGTTAAAATATCTCTTAATTACAAATGTTGAAGTCACAAAGGATTCAGGATCCTCAGTGAGGCAGGTGTCATGTGGTTGGGTCGAAGGAAGAAACATCTGGAAGGCTTCCCAAGGGATGGGAAAATGGGAAGGATTCCAACTTGAGGAGGTCACCCGGCAAGCAGAGGCAGGGAAGAAGGGGTGGTTGAGATAGGAGGGGTCCTGGGGGAGGGTGTGCTGGGAGGTGGTCAGTAGCCAGAGAGGTCATGCTGACACCTGCCGGGTCCCCCTCACCCCACTAGGCCTGTCCTCGGCTCTGAGCAGGGGCCGGCCGTGCTTCTAAGGATGCGTGCCTATTTTTAGAGGAGAGATTTATTTCTTTCCATTCCAACTGTTTACTTCTGTCCTGGGCTTGTGATCGTGCCGGTTTCTGTTACAAGGGAGAACTGCGGCCCTGCAGACCGGGCTTGGCTGCTTCCTGGCCGGCCGGTGAGCTCGGCTCGCAGGATGCGATTCCATTCGGGGTTCTGAGTAGGGAGGAGTCTGATGAGGCGAAGCCACATGGCGTGCCTGGAAGCCCCTGGCTCCCACTCTCATCCTGGCTCCATGGGGAACCGTGTGACCTTGAGCGGGTCCTTTTTCTCTCTGGGCTTTTTGTTGCCGTTGCTTGGATTTTTCATCACTGAAATGTCTGTGACAATACTTCCTAGGGCTGGTGTCAGGATTTGATGAAATGCAAGGAGCAATGAATGAATGTGTGTCTGGAAGGGACCCTTGCAAACCAGGGAGTCCACAGGCACTGGGCATGTACGCAGTGGGGGTAGGTGGGGGGCGGTGAGGGGCAGAGGCTTCCCAGGTGTTCTTCTAGCTCCGAAGTCTCCATCATTCCTTCCTGCAATTTATGGCCCCTTGTTCCCAGGATGCCAGAAGCCAAGGCGGGCAGAGTCGACCTGCATTTCCTTTCTACCCCGGGGGCCTCGGGGTCTCGGTTTCCTCCTCTATAATGCCACCAAGGAGCCGTGATTAGAGTGGTGTCTGGCGCTGGGAAGACGTTGGGAAAGAACAGAAGTTGTTGTTTGTTACTATTACTCTTTCAGCCCCTACAGTGCCGGCAGCCGATAGTTTCCGAGGTTGTTTCCGTGGTGATGACATGTCACAGATTGCAAACAGCTGCCTTTAAATCAACTTGGAGACCCCTTTCCTTTATAGGGTCAGGATTATCTCTACTATCTTCTCTCCCGCAAAGATTTTTGATCTTTTTATTAAGGTGATTTTTAAAATATTTTGCCTTTTCCCCAAAGCTTCATTAACAAGCCATATTTAGTTAACCTCCTTGTGTGGGTGATTTCTTTCTTCTCTTTTTAAGGTTAATATTGGTGGTGAAAATAACATAGCCACTTCAAAGGAAGCCGAAGTGGAGGAAACCAATTTGTTGTTGATACCCCACCTTGTGTTCTGTGCCCTCCCCTCCCCCAGACCGGCCCCTTTGTGCTCATGGGGCGGGGGTGGTGGTTAATGGCAGGTTGCGGGCAGGTTAACCTGGTCCACACTGGGCTGGAATCCGGCACTGCCTGGGATGCATTCCGGCCCGCTCACTTCATCCCGCTGAGCCTCGGTTTTCCCATCTTTAAAGTGGAGCTAATAACCGAACCTCTCTCTCAGAGGATGAAATGAGGTCAGTCACATGGGGCTCTGCCGATGGCCCCCCAGGTCACATCTAGGGGTCACAGGAGAACTTGGACGCTGTTCCCTGAGTATGCCATGGCACGATTGTCGCTCTCCAACCTCTCTAGTTGCCTTCTCCTCCCGCTGCCCAGCCTGGAGCCCATCTGAACTGAGGAGCTGGCGCGGTGCCAGGCCAGCGGCCACTTCACTGCAGACGGACAGAGAAGGGGCACATCCCCTTGGGGAATCAGTCAACAGCGGCTGCTTTTAGCGCATGAGGCGGTCTTTTCCCGCGGGAGTCCAAAGGCAGCAATCTCACGATAAGTCCGAGTTTTTCCAGGGCGGACAGTGAGAGGGAAAGAGTTTCGGGGACTTTTTTTTTTTTTTTTTTTTTTTGGAATCCTTTGCAGTAAGCAAAGCTGCTTTCCAGCTCCTCGTACTCCACGCTGTCATGTGACATCCAGGCGGAACAATTGCATAACTGAAAACGCAGCCCCCTGATGTGCTTGCTGGATTCAGGTAGCAAGAGCCAGGGCTTGCTCAAGCCATGGTCATAGATGTTTAGTGCTAGAGGGGGTGTCACAGACCCCCCCCCAGAGACCCCACAGCCAACTGCGTCCATTGTACAGATAGGGAAACTGAGGTACAAACAGGGAAATCAGAAGCCTGGAGCCAGGGCCAGGATAAGAACACAGAACCCTGTCCCTCGGGCTCCTTCCAGGAAGAAGGGAGGGGTTTCTGCATGCAGCACCCTCCTGAACCCCAAGACCTGGGCACTTCTGTGGCCCAAACCGTGTTCTTGAGGCCTCACCTGAAGACTCAGCAGCGTGTGGAGTGTGTGGCCCCCAGGACCACATGGTGGCTTTGCCACTGCGGAGCCCTGGGAGCCCGGGCAAGCCCCTCCACTTCCCTGTCTGCCGCCTATAAAAGGGGGCTGCTCCCGGGGCCCGCATCAGAGCCTGGGGTGGATGATGAAAGCAGTCGGTATTTGCAAAGTGCTCAGCGAGCGTCTGCACATAGTAAACGCCATGGGAGTGCTTGTTAGACTAAAGCCGACCCAAGAGGAGGGCAGGGTGGGTCCAGGAAGGCAGCAGCCAGCCGAGGCGCCCGCGGGCCCAACCCCCGGGCTCTGGTCCGGTTCCCACCGTGGGCTCCTGCCCCTCGCTGGGCTCTGAACTCGGGCCGGCTGCTCAGAGGCCGCGGGCGCTCCCACATACTTCGTGCCCCTCCCCGGGCTGTGATTTCGGTACGTGTGCCAAGGGAGGGTGAAACCCGAGCTGGAAAGTTTGGGTTCCCAGAAAGGGAGGCCCCTGCACCTTTTCAAAACTCGCCTACTGTCTTGCAAATCAGGTAATTGAGAAGATCTCCGTGAAGGGCCAACTATGGGGCTGGGAGGAAAGCCGCACCCTTATCTCCCATCCTCGCTGTTTTCTCTTTGCTTTTTCTAGAAGTAGGGGAGAAAGGGATCTTTAAAAACATGCATTTTGAAACCACAGTGGCAGGTGTACCACGGGTCTCAGATCTCCTGTCCCTGCTTCCAAATCCAAATTCCCACTCCCTTTCCTTGGACAGACTGGAAGGAATCGCTCTTTGGAGCCTCAGGCTCTGTAAGCCTGCCGGCCATAAGCCCCCTTCCTTTCTTCTACTGATCGGAGGGGGAGGGGGGAAGGAGAGAGCTGCCTGGCCCAGAGACCCTGGGGATTTGTGCCGCCGCCAGAGGCCCTGATGTTGGGGCAGGGGATACAGAAGGGGCCTCTGCGGGTTTAGACCTGGATCAGAGCCCCTGCTGGGCCTCAGGGCAGCCCTTAGGATAGCGTTCTCTGTCCTCATTGGGCTTCTCCACCTGCCCGTCCCAGCTCGCGGTTGGACCTCCCGCCTCATGTCTCGTCATATTTGCAGCCACAGGCTAATCTAACCTCCTCCCCATCCGGCAGCCCCAGAGACCAGTGGGGGCTGTGGGGGACCCCACTTCTCCTCCCTGGGCACAGCAAAGCCAATCTAACCCAGCAGAGGGGCTGCAGAGGGGGCCGCCTGTCTTTCCTTATAATCGGGAAGAGAGCTCTCCCTCCACCAGCTGGCAGAATAGAGGGGCTCCCACATGAGCATGCCCCCTCCGGTTATCTGTTGAGGGGTCAGCTTGAGCCACTGCCTTTTGGAAGCTTCCAGGGCCCGGTGCAAAAGTTCCAAGCCCTTCAGTTTGTTATGTAAGCCTCGGCCCTTCCACCCCTTCCCAGCCTCACCTCACCCCCCTGGAGAAACCACAGGGAGACTTGCCCTCCTCGGTGACTTTCCCTACAGGAGGGAGCTGTGCTCGTGGCATTCACTGGGCCTGGAATTCTTTGTTTTTATTCTCAACTTAAAACAATCCAGGGCCCAGTTCCAATAGCACCTGCTCTGTGAAGCCTCACCCAGTAAGGACGAACTCTTCCTCTGAGCTCCTCTCTGTTCCCATGTAGGACGCAGCTTGTCATGCCCGCTACTCCACAGACCCAGCTCCTGGAAGTCGGGGTCCCTGCCAGGCACCCCTGTTGGTGTCCAGCCTGGTAGGCAACTGAGCCACGTTTATGGGACCGAATGGGCACAGTTCCACCTCCCTTTTTAAAGCTGTTCTAGTAATTCATGGGAGGGCAGTCTAGGGGAGAGAATGAGAACAGACCAATTTTGCAGCAATAAAGGTGGAAGCCTGATTGGTTCTTGCAAATATCACTTGCTTTTCCTGAAGCCCAGTCTACTGGGGAGAGATGGTACAGGGCAACGAGGAGGGCCCCCAGGTTCTGCCCTCCAAAGAGGGACCCTCGGGCTCTGCCCCCCGCCCCCTGAGGCAACCTTCTAACGAGTAGCCTCACCCTGAGTAGAAAGATGAGGACATATGGCTGTAGGCATCTGTCATTCTATGGGGTTAGGACCCAAGGGCCCTGGACAAGGAGTCTGGGTTATCCAGAAACAAGCCATTAACCAAATTTGGAGATGAAGACCAGGGTTATAAATTCGTGGAAGCTCAGCCCTGATAGGGACCCACCAACTCCATCACTTCATAAATGGGGACCCAGAGACCCAGGGAAGGACGGCAACTAGTCCAAGATCATGGGGAGCGTAAGAGATAGGGCTGGGCTGGAACTGGAACGAACAACTTCTGTTTCTGTGTTCCTATGTTAGCAGTAATTATTTGAGAGTTAGAGATGTTCCCTTTATGGATCATTATTAAATCAGAGTTTAGTAATGGCTGGTTAAAAAAAAAGTGTGCAATGCTTTATTTTTAATTAAAAAGTATCTCAAATGGAAAATGCACTTAGCCTTCCTAATATGCATTAAGTAGTTGCGGTGTGTGGGGCACTGAACTGGGTGCTGGGCCACAGACGTGGGACAAAGGCGGCCTGGGCTCCATCCCTCAGGCCCACTCTCGGCCCCAAGGGGCCGCTCAATCCACACACAGCAGTGAGGGGCCTCCTACCTTTTGATGTGGGGTGTTCTGACTGAAGGGCTAAACTCTGAGCTTAAACAAACTTATTTTTTTAAAATTTGTTTTATTGTAAAATATAATATATATACAAAGCAAAGAAAGAAAAAAGCAATAATTTTCAAAGCACTCTTCAACAAGTAGTTACAGAACAGATCCCAGAGTTTGTCATGGGCTACCATTCCACCATCTCAGATCTTTCCTTCTAACTGCTCCAAAACACTGGAGGCTAGAAGGAATATAATAGAGTGATTCAGCAGCCACACTCAATTACTAAATCCTATTTTTTTCTGTTACATGTCCTCCTTTGATCATCCTCCCAATCTATAGGGATCTTTGGGCAATGCCCATTCTGACTTTCTCATGTTGAGAAGGGGTTACACTTCTTAAATCTGCCAACTATGACATGCAATGATAAAAATATCGGGTGGGTGAAATGGATTCTCCTAGCCCTTTATTTCCCAGCTAATTCATCCATTAAATTAAATGCACATTAAAACAAAAACAAAAACCCTACAGAGGCAATATTATCACGTCATTGCTGTGGACAGCTGCTTCAGGCAGTCTACACACGACCTCCTCCACCTCCTGCCCAGGGGTCACTGTCCCTGAGCCTGCAGTGACATGCCCCCCACCCCCTTAGCACTACTTACATCAGGATCTAGCTCATCCAGCTCGTTTTCCAGGGTCCTGAGCTCTTCCTCCGTGAGGGCACCCAGGATTTTGTCTTCGTCCAGGTCACGGTACTTCTCCAGTTCTCGTCTGTACGACATTGTGGAAGCACTTGTCTTGGTGGGCCAATCTAGGACCTACCAGAAAGAGTTTTAAAAGCTTAGCAAGGGCCTCCTTGGACAAGGAGGGGCTCTCTCAGAATCACAGGCGGCACTTGTCATTCACGTGGGGGCCTGAGCACGTTTTATGGGTCGCCAGGGTAATGATTATGACAGGGAAACACTGCATTCGATTCGGACTATTTTGCTAATAAAACTGTACAAGGAGAACAGCTCAAGGGTATGCAATGGAGTAAATTCTAATTGGTTGTGATTGGAATGGGTGATTATAAAGGGCTTGTAAGTGCCTGAAGGCAGCTTGATTTTTCAAGTAGGGTATTTTTCTGCACACCCCTTGCCCTCCTGCCCAGACCACAGTGGGATTCTTGAATGCAGAAATTCTGCCAAAGCCAATTTAAAAAGGGGAAGGGGGTACTTATCCATGGCTAATGAGCCCCCACTGCATGCATCTCATTTGGTCCACAGAAAAAGGAGCCCACAAGAAGAACTGACTTTTTACTACCATGTGCCAGGCCCTCCCCAAGGGTTTTCTGATTTAACCTATGAGGTCAGTCTTTCTTGGTATTCCCATTGAACAGATGAGGGCATTCTGCTCAGGGACGTTCGGGGACTCACCTACAACCACACTTCCAGAGCCCACCTGGCTCCAGCTGTCGCACGTTGGCGCCTTTACGGAGAATCACCTGCCGTCCCGAGGGGAGAGTGCTTTGCCCTGGGCGGCCCAGGGAGAGCCAGGGGCCTGCGTGCAGCTGCCTCAGGTTCGAGAAGGTGGCAGCTCCGACCGTAGTTCGGGCACCATGACTAACACCTGCGCTCGGACCCTGTCCTTGCTGCTTCCTGTAACCGTGACAGTTTTGCACCCCTTGGCTCATTTGGTCCTCACACACACTGTCGGGTGGATCCTCTCATTTCTGTCAATGGTGACGTTAAAGGACGGCACAGGACCTCAGACATCAGACGTGGGCTGCTCCCCCTACACCGCGTGGCCTCTTGCCTCATCTGGGAGGGACAGCCCGGCTCCCATGTCACCTTCCTGCTGAGGCCGGGGCATCCCCTCACTAAGCGCATTTCTCAGTGGCTCGGAGCACCTCTATGCACGCAGCTCGTACGTCTGTCCCGGCCTGGCGCCCACCTGGGCAGGGTCTGGGTTTGCTTTATCCCCTCTCCCCAGGGTCCAGCCTGGGGCCACACATACAAGAGAAGGAATTGCTGAAATGAACCCAATCCCAGCTCTCTGCCTGCCTTGAGGAGATTCTGGGCTCTTCTCTTGGAGGATGTCAGCTTGCTGCTGAAACTGCTATCATCTCTGTATGTGAGCCTGCCCCTGCCTATCCTTTGACTGACACAAGCTGACAGGCCACCAGGTGGGGCGGCAGCCCAGGACCTCTGTAAACGATGCAGAACGCAGCATCATACTGGATCTCCCTGAATTGGCATTGCCTCCTGCAGAGCAGTTTATGTTTTCTGACCTCCATACAATCAAACCAACCATCAAAACCCACGGCTCATCTGTGAAATGACTGATGGAATTTTCCAGAATAACGAGAAATAGAAAGCTAGGAAAAGACACCCAACCAGGCAACCAAAAAGCTAGGATTAGTCATTTTAATTTTATTTTGAGTAATTCAAATTTTTAAATAATTTTTTAAAATTACAACATCCTCTAAGCTAACAGAAAAAGCCTCCATCTCAGAAAGCGGAATGTAATTTTTTTATCATGAGTTTGCGCATGTGTGGGTATATGAGTAAGAGAAATCTAAGTGCGCTATAGCTGGCTTGACAAGAAAGGGCTTGCTTCCCAACACAGAAAACTCTAGTGCCATCCTTTTTGCTCAGAATTGGCTGAGCTTGGCTTTGCATCTTTCTCTGACCAGGCCCCAGGAATGCAATGCTCAGACCATAAATGGGCACCCCTGATTCATTTCTACTCACTTTCAAAGAAAGCACAACCAGCTGCCAGTGCTCTGGTATAGATGGGGGAGGAGGGAGAACCCTCCCTGAAGATCATCAGAGAACACCCTAATTTGGCTTTTTCTGAATGAAGCTAGGAAAGGAGAGGATCCTTCATCTTCATCCTGGGGCCAAGAAAGACCCTAGTGAAGGGCTTGGAAGCTTCCAGAACCAACTCATGGAGATGTCAAGGACCACCTCCAAACTAGGTTCTTTAAGGTGGACTACAAAACACAAGTTTTTGGTGCTCATATAGGTTTTGAGCATATGAAGTTCCGCAGGACTTCTCAAAAACTGTAGAATGTTACCGTGCATTGGGCATCTCCAAGGGTGACAGGTTGCAAGAAGGATGCCCCAATCCTTTTTGACCAGGAACCCGTTTCTCTGAGGATCTGCTCCTGGAATTGGAATCCCATGAAACAAATTTTGGAGAACCCAGCCTTATACTCATCTACGGGTCACATCAAGGAGACACTCAGAACCACATACGACAGAACACAGCAGGAACACACATCTGGGGGAAGCCAGACAGGTTTGAAATCATGGGAGCGCCCCGTATTTGTTTCCTGTACCACCTAACTCATTTCCTAGATGATGTTCAGTAAAATCCTTGGAAAAAGTCATGGACCCACCCTGGGGGGATGGAAGAGCCAGGATGAGGGAGCTGGGAAGAACAGATTCCATATCCAAGCCGGCTTGGGAAAAAGGAATTGGAGGAAGGAACAAGAAGAGAGTAGGTGGAAACTAGGGGACCTGCCAAAGGAAGACATGGGGCTAGGACAGCAGGCCACCTCCAGAGATGTCACCCTGAAGGCAGCAATCTTCAGGAAGACACTTAAGTTTCCTGAAGTTGCCCTCTTAGCACCCACAGGAAAATTAATGCACCACATTCACACCCCAAGGTGCTGCTAAGTTCAAAAATACCATTTCATAGGATTTTAAAAGCCCTTTCTAAAATCAAGTGTCCTGGTGAATATTATGGAGTGACCAGGATTTAAATTAAATAAGCTGAGAGGAATCAAGAACTTCTAAAGTAAACTATGAAGCTGTCAGCTTCAAGCCACACTCACCCACTTGGCTCCCAGGGACTGATTCTGCAAAGGAGGAATCTTTCCTGTGGTCGGCAAACACTGGGAACTGGGGGGGCAGGGAAGGGGCAGGGCAGGGAGAGGTGAAAACATGCCTGCTAACAGCACCCACTGCAAGCTCAGTCTTAAAGATGGCTTGGAAGAGATGGTATTTTATAACAATTAACAAAAGGCTTCCATTTCCTTAATAAAAGGTGTCATAGATGAGCACAAGCCTGAGATTCACAAGGCTTTGGCTGGACTGCTAGTTGCAAGGGTAACTCCCTGGGTGACCCTGACACCCTAAGTTCCTTCCCTTCTCTGAGCCTTCCTTTGCTCATCAATAAAATTAAGAAATTGGATCACCCCTATGCTTTTTAAACTGTACCCAGGGGAGATCTCAGATCTTGAGCTCCCAGGAAGTGCCTCCATGGTCACTGTGGGGGTAGAGTGAAGGCGTTCAACCCTGATTTGACCTGTTTTGGATATTTGGGGTTCCATGGCTAAAAAAAAAAAACTGTTGAAAACCTGGCCTGGGGTGCTTCACCAGGACAGTGAGGAGACAGCAGGACTTACCCCACAGGGTGTGATGAAGTTTAAACAGCAGCTGGGGCCGGTGGCAGGTCAGAGATTACCAGGCCATTGCAGCTGCTGCTGGAGTCACCACCTGTCCCCTTTCACCCCAAAGGCATGAGCTTGCAAGGTCCCTGAGTCTTCTTTCTGGATCTCATGTCCCCAGGGCCCACCCCTGTGCATGGCCCAGAGGTTCTGGGTGAGGAGGGGAAGGTGCACTTCTTGGTTTTGTCTAGTGTCCTTGGCACCTTGGCTAAGTCCCTTCTGACCCTGTTTTCCCATCTTCAAAGTGGAACAATTGGACAAGGCCTGTGAGCTTCAAACTCTGTTCCTGGGATAGCTGCAGATCTGAAAGGGGCAGGACCAGCAGGAAGGGGGCAATGAAGCTGCTGGGGCTCCCACCAGCACCCGCCTGAACCAGAATCGTGCTTCTGCTACCTGCTTTACAAATTCAGTACTGAGTAACAGTTGGTTAGGTGAAGAAAGGGGAGGGAAGATGGCTAAATAAATTAAAAATAAAACTAAAACCTAAGCCCCCCAGATCTGCTGTGTATCCTATATTTAGGGCATATCAGGCCATCCTCCTCAGTGGCAGATGCCTTAAGCCTCTGCTAAGCGGGAAGAAAATCGAATTTACAGAGCATGCCAGAAAATAAAACTAGGTGCAGGTTGGAGAGTAGAAATGAGGGGGTGGAGGACTGAGGCCATCCATCAAGGGAAAATTCTGGAATGAAAGCTCCAAGTACAGGAGGCTCTTTTAAATCTTCCAGGGGAAATAGTTCCAGCCCTTGTGCTGATGGCTTCTCCAGCACCTGCAAGTGTGGGACCACGCTGGGGAGGAGGCACCAGGAAGGGCATCTTGATTGATGGGATATAGTGAGCTCAGGAAGAGCTGAGTCATAATAAATAATCAAATGATTATTTCCCAGTTAGGCCATCTTCTTATTTCAGTTCCACTTGATGTCTTAGGGATAGATCAAGAAAGGTTGATTTTCAAACAAATTTGACACTTCATACGCCTCTCCTCATAAATTTGTACCACTCTTTTAGAAGTCCCTTTGGCTAAAGGGACTTTTTGCTATGATCCCTCATCTCTCAATCCTACATCCCAGGACAATGCTGTCTACTCCGCTCTCCTGAACCTCTCCTCTCCCTTAGCTTCACAGATATAAGGAAACTGCAGCATCCCCTCCCAGCCCCAAACCTCCCTCAAGGGACACCTATGAGCAGCCATGGTTGATTTGTGTCATGTGACCCCAAGACGCTCAGCTGATTGGACAGAATAGGGAGCTGGCTCAAGGGCAGCCAATTGATTGGCTGGACAAGGACCAATGAAGTGGCCAGGACAAGAAAAAAAAGATGAGTGGGACAAGTGAGCTCCTTTGTATCTTGGCTTCAAACTGAGACCTAAGGAGGGAGTTGGGCAGGTGGCAGTTGAAGCTGGGGGTGACATGCTGAGGAAGAGAGTGACCCAAGAGAGTGAGAGAGAAAGAGGTGTCCCCAGGCTCCTGCTCCCTCAGGTTTGGGTTGCTGTGGCTCTTGTTGAGTCCCATGGAACCCCTGTCTTCCCACAGCCCTCCCAGTGCCCACCTCTCCCCTCCCCTCACTGGGGTAGCCACACACTGTTGATCTCCTCCTTCCTTTCTGAGGCTCCTGCCTGATTTCCTTGATAATGAGACGTCAGGCTTGGCGCACCTGTCCCTCTGGGCTCTGCCCTCTTCTCCCTGCTTTCCTGGCTGGTTCTCAGCCTCTCCCGGACAGCTTCGGCCAGCACTATAAGCTGATGACTCTCAGATTTTCTCTCCCCAGCCCTAACTTCCTTTGGGAGCCCCGTCTCACCACCACCTCTGGCTCCTTACCTGGCTGACGACACCTGTGCTGCCACCTCTCAGCCACCCAGGTCAGACACCTGGGGTTCTGCCTACACCCCTCCCTCCCTCTGGCCCCCAGTCCAGTCCATCCTCCATCCTGCAAGGCTTCTCTCTAACAAGCTTTGTATTTGTCCTTCCTCTCCTCTCTCATGGGCCCTTGCCCTTTTTATCTATGCCACCTGACAGCCTTTCAACCAGTCCTTCCTGTCCACATTCAGCTCAGCCTCCACCTGCTCTTGGCAAAAACCAGTTCTGATGCTACACCTGAGCTGAAAACTGCCGTTGACAGCACATAGTTACGTCGCATGGAGAGCCAACTCCCTAACCCGGGGCTGGAGGCCATCAGAGAGCTGGTGGCCCTATGCTTCTCCACCTTCTGATCCCTTTCCCTTCTCACTAGCCTGGACTACTTATTCCCGAACCCTTCTGAAATTCCACTCCTCCCAGGCCATGCTGAGGCTCTTCTCTCAGGCTGGCACATCCACTCTCCAGAGTTTCCCCCTGTCTTGTGATGGAGGCTACCCACCTCTCTCTGCCTGCCCAGGCTAGGCTGGGGGAGGACAGCTGGGTGCAGGACCTTCCATATTCTCAGTACCCAGGCCCGGCTTGGCCCAGCTTGAAGTAAATGTGTGATGACTATGGAAGCAGGTCGAACTGAATAGGCAGGCAGGGGTGGACAACTGAATTCTGTCCCAGATCAGTTGCCTGCAAGGACAAAGGCCAACCAGCCCTTGCACAAATTAAAGGCAGCACCTAAACAGGTGGGTCTGAGTGGAAGGGCAGGTAAGCTGGTCATGGAAATCTGGTCCTCAAATTTTAGGTTTTAGAACAGGGCCGTAAAATGTGCTGTGATCATTAGATCAATGTGGAGAGAACTTTGCAGCTTCTAAAAAGCCACGTTGATGCTTGCAGTTCATTTCCCCTGAAGACTGAATGGTACATGTGCCTTGGGGCTGTGTGGTGACTTCAGATGGGATCCAAACAAAAGTCAGGAGAGGAGGAGAAACAGGGAATGAGATAAGCCAGGTCGCCAAGCTCTTCCAGCCACCTAGGCCCAGGTCCCAAAGCCCTGGGCATCCCCTGAAGAGTCCCTGCCTACCATGACCTCCAGCTCCTCACCCTGCCTGGATGAAAGGTTTCCACAGGTGGGGCTGACCTCACAATTTGTAGGGTTCAGCATGAAATAAAAAAGTGGAGACTTTTGTTCAAAAAGCAGGAAAAAAGTGCCATTAAAGGAGCAATATATAAATAAGCATTTTCCTTTCACTCCTGTTCTGTCTCTTGATTTGTCATGATGTTTTTTAATTTACTAGTTAACGTCCTGCCCACGTGCCTCTCCTGTGTGGGACTGGGAGGTCAAGCCGGACATACAGTTGATATGTTGTGTCCGGCCCCTCCCGCTCAACATTAAAGGCATGACATTCATCCACGTTGTTGTGTGTGGCAACAGTTTGTTTTTTTTCCTTGCGGTGTAATAGTCCATTGTATGAAATATATCAACCTCTATTTACCCACTCTGCTGTTAATGAACAAATCAGGTTATTTCTGATAATGGTTTATTACAAATAGTGCTATGAATATGTCTTTTAGTAGAAATAAGTACGTATTTCTCTTGGGTTTGCACCCAGAAATGAATTGCTGAGTCATAGAGCAGGCATACATTTATGTCAGTGGATATTGTCAAAAATTGTACCATTTTACATTGCCACCAGCAGTGTCTGAGAGCTCCAGCTGTTCCGCCCACACTGGGATTGTCAGTTCTGGTCTTTTCAGCCGTTGTGCTATGTGGGTGTCCCTCATGCCTGAGGACGCCAAGCACCCTTCACAAGCCCGTCGGCCAGGTGGGTGACATGTTTTGTGAACTAGGCCCTCTCAGTTGAACGGTGTGACTGAGGCCAGAGAGGGGGGTGGGGTGTTGGGCGGAGAACAGATGGAGGACTGGGGCGGGAGCTTGGTCCCATTTTGCGAACCTGTAGTGGGCTGACCCCAGGAAGCAGGAACAGAGGTAGTCTGTGGGGCAGAAAACCCAGATTTACTAAGATTACTGGGATCTAGATTTCTAATCACACAAGGATGCACAGGGAAGTTTCCAGAGGTGTTAAATAAGCATCCTGTCATTACAGGCATGGAGGCAAAGATGGCAGAGTCCTAGATCAGTGTCTTACAGAAGGGACTTTTGTCTGGACTGGAGTTAAACTGATGCGATTTAACGTCGTTATGATTCTATCATGAAAGACATGTTTGGAGCCACTGAATGGAAGATTTCAAGACTATCTCTCTTTAGAAGACCTGTTTTCCTGCCTGTTGGCATTTATTTTCCCTGGCTGATCTCATACTCTTAGTCATATGGGAAAGCACCTTCTAAAAGAAAGCAAGGAAACTAAACATAGTATTTGACTCGGTTGCTTTCTGCAGTTGCTATGAGCCCCTCCCAGACGTACTGGGCCTTGAGGATGCACACGTCAGCCAACGTTGTCAAATGGTTTAAAATAAAAAGGGCTTGTGCACACGTGTGTGTAGCAGGGGGTGGGGGGTGAGGATGAATAGGTATGTGTGACTTTTCATTTTGCTGTCTTCAGGTCATCACAGTCTGAGTCACGACTCATTGTAAGCCACAGGGTTCCAGCATAAGGCCCTGAAACCATGTCCCTGGCCCTGGCTGGCTTCCACCCGCTTCCCAGGCTCCTCTCTGCCTTCTGCCACGTGCCTAGTCCACCGCAGCTCTGGCGTGGACTCTCTCCTATGGCCCCCCCCACACTGGCCTGCCTGCTGCCAGCCTCTGCCTTTTCCATTTCTTCTTCCTCCATACCAGCTGAAGAGGGTCTTAGGGACCCACCATCCTAATACACATGGGAGAGGTAGGTAAAGTTCTGAAGGACTATTGCATGGGCTTACTGCCCCCTCCCCTAGACAGAAAGCTATTTGAGGGCAAGTATCTTCATCTCCGTGGTGCAGCACCAAGTCCTGCACCTCTCAGGTGCTCAAGAAATGTTTGTTGAATGAATGAATGAATGCCCAATATTATTATGGGCTCTGACAGCCATAAGTCCAAAGCATTGGGAGGAGAAAAGTCTGCCTGTAGAACAGCTTATGGAGCTCACTTCTATGCTGGGTCTCCCCGTTACAAACACAAGCTCCATCACCTTGTCTCACGGCAGGTGCTAACCTAAGGTACAACTTTATGGAGCAGGTTATTGCATTTCCTGAAAAAACAATATGAAAATTAGCATGAACAATGCCAAAAGACAAATGGCAAATTGGGAAGAAAGTATTTGCTGCACATTTGACAAAGGGCCAGTTTGCTTAATAGTTGGAGTTCCTACAATCAATAAGAATAAGAATAAAAGAATACAGCAGCTCAATGAAAAGGTGAGAAAGGGAAAGGACCAGGAAATTCACATAAAAAGAAATAGGAATGGCTATTAATGACTAGGTAATGAACCTCATTCATAAATATAGAAAAGCAAATTGAGAAATGAGATATTCGTTTTCCTCCATCAGAAGAGACTAAAAATGACTAAAAAGTCCGAGAATCCCCAGTGTTTATAAGATGGGGGGGCAGGGGGAGACCAGTATTCTCACATGGAATAGAAGTGTGTTGGCAAACCCTCTTTCTAGGCAATTTAAGCCACTTCTATCAAAACGCACACAACAAACAGCCTTTGACTCAGCAATTCCACTTCTAGGAATTCAACCTATCAGTTCTACCTGCTGTACTTTACAAAGATAAAATGTAGAAATGATCTGGTACGGCACTAGCGATAACAGAAAAAAGCCCTGGAAAGCACATAAAAGCCCTTCAGTAGAGGACTGAGTAAATACACTTGAGTGTAGAGAGAGGGTGGAATTACTAGGAAAACCATCCGTGAGGCTCTCATTATAGTGGTGTTATCCTGTACTCACTGCAGGTCAAACACTGGGCTGAGCTCTCTGCGTGGATTATTTCATGCCATCTCAGCCACTCTGCGAGGCACCTACTTTTATCGTCCCCATTTTATAGAGGGAGAAACTGAAAAGCAGAGAGGTGACGGAAGCTCACCGTTGGTCATAAAGCTGGTGGGTGACAGGCTGGGATTGGCATCTGGTTACCCCCATTCTCACTACCCTGTGCTGCCTGCCCTAATCGCTAACACGTATATCGGGCTAATGGGTACTCAGGGCACAGCAACCCCGCTCCAGAGGCGGAGAAATGCAGGCTAACTGGGGTTAACAAAATTCCTCGAGATCACACAACCAGGAACTGGTAGAGCTTAGATTGGAACCCAAGGACATGGTCTACCAGAATTCCTCCTCTTAACCACCACGCAAACCTGCTTCTAACACATGCTCTCCTCAAGACAATGTACTCCGAGAATCAGAGCTAAGAAGACATTTCTCTTTCTTGAAACACTGATCTTCCTCTTATAACCAGAGATGAAGAGAATATGGGGCCACAGTTCCATGGTTCACCCCAGAGCTGATGTGAGTTGGCATCTCAGGCTAGGATGTGGGCACCCCTGTCTCTCTGGACCTTCCATGTTGGGTATCCTCCACCTAGACTTTGGATGGGCTTCAGAGGGAGAACCATGCGCCCTCTGCAATGGTATATGCCAACTCTGTGTGTATGGATATATTCATTTTTCTGGGGCAAGATTCCAGAACATCCATCAGATTCTCAAAGAATTCCTTGCTCCCTGTCTTCCAGGCTTCTGCTCTAGTCTTTTTAAAAAATTTCTATTCTTACCAGTTACATTGCCTGAGTAGGTTTATTTTAAGTCATCTCAACTCTTTTAATGGTGTAAGTGGAATGTATTATAAAAACCATAAACAAAAGCATGTGATACTGCCATCCAGGCTGAAGCTTGAAATTTTCCTGGATTGGCATGGAGGAAGTCTGTCTCACCCTCTCCTTATCTTCACATTGGCACACATCTGAGCAGTTCTGATGCAACCATGTTAGCCAGGCACTCATCCTGGGCCCATAGATACCAAACCCATCAACGGCATGCTGCATTGAAAGAGCCCTTGAGTTGAAGTCAGGGATAAAATGAATTCATTTGTATATTAAAACAACACTTGTGCGTTGTGGTACACATATACAACATCAACTTCCCCATTTCCGCCACTTTCAATTATATGACCCAGTGGCATTAATTACATTCACAATCCAGTACTACTGTCACCACCATCTATTACTAAAACTTTTCCATCATTCCAAACAGAAACTCTGGACCCATTAAGCAATAACTCCCCATTTCCTGCTCCTGCCACCCCTGGTTAACCTGTACTCTACCTTCTGTCCCTATGAATCTGCATGCTCTAGTTATGTCATGTAAGTAGAATCATACAATATATGTCCTATGTCTGGCTTATTTCACTCAACATGATGTCTCCAAGGTCCGTCCATATCTTGCATGGATCAGAACTTTGTTCCTTTTTTCAACTGAATAATACTCCATCGTATGGCTCTGCCACATGTTGTTTATCCGTTCATCTGTTGCTGGGAACTTGTAGATTTTAAAATATTATCTTAACACATGGACAGGGGAAAGCTTTGTGATAACTAGCACTTGCCTTGAGGCTCAGAGAGTGGTCTTTGGACCAGTATCATCCAGGAATTTGTTAGAAATTCTGAATCCTGGGCCCCACTCTAGACCTACTGATTTAGATGCCTCATTTTTAACAAGACCCAGGTGACTCACATGTGCATTAAAGTTAGAGAAACTCTGGTGTAGAACACAAGGACTCTCATATTTCAAGCTGATCAAACCCAGTAGAGTACTTTGGTTTTAATAGAACACACACCCCAACTGGGCACCTGTGAACAATTCCCACTGGGCTCAATGCCTTACTTGCAAAAAGGGGATGATGATAGCTACCCTTCCTTCCTCATGGCGTCACTGTGAGTTTCAAATGAGATAATGGATTCAATCATTAGAGCTACTTATTGTGGCCCCTCTGTGTGTAGACACAGATGGGGTGGGAAGTCAGTGGAGAGCAGAGCAGGTGGGATCTCTGCCCTCATGTTCCTGATGTGTTGGTGGGATGGGTAAATGCTATAAATGCTGGTTGGTGTTGTGGTTGTCATGATTATGTAAATCTTTCATTCATTCACTCTTTTACTCATTCATTCGTTCAATGGTGGGTGTTTTGCTACAAAATAAAGTACGTGAACTACGTCAAGTGCTGAGCTCTGAACTAGCCCCTGGGTGTGACGGTTAGTTTGATGTGTCAACCTGGCTAGAGGACCTAGTTATTTAATCAAACCCCAATCTAGGTTTTGCTATGAAGTGTTAGTAGATGGGATTAGCATGCACCATCAATTGACCCTAAGTAAAGGAGATGACCCTCCCTAATGTGGGTGTGCTCATCCATTCAGCTGGAGGCTTCAAAAGCAAAGAACTGAGGATTCTAAGAAGAAATTCATACTTAAGACTTCAACATTACTGCTACCGGAATTTCTAGACTGCCAATCTATCCTACAAATTCAGACTTGTTAGGCCCCACTATTGCGTGGGCCAATTCCTTGAAATAAATCTCTTAGGATATACGTTCCTGAGGTTCTGTTTCTATGAAGGACACTGACAAATACATAGGGAAGGAGAAGTGAGTGAGCCAGAGACCCTGCCCTGAAGAAGCTTTCAGTCTGGCTGAGTTAGACATGTAAGCTGATAGTTAATTTAGAACTCACTGTGACTGGTGCTCTGAAGTCCTCTGAGGTCTAAGTGGGGGCTGTGGGAGCACAGGAGAGGCAATGGGGAGCTCTGCTACAAATGATCTCAGGTTCCCCAGGCTGACAAGGGGGAACACAGCATTCCAGGCAGAAGGAACAGCACGACCAAAGGCAGGGAGTTGCAGAGGCACACAGGGCTTGCACCGTGACCAGAGGGTAGGAGAATTTTGGTGGGGCACACCAAGAGATGATTTTGTAAGTAGCTATGGGGACCAATCATAGGTGGGCCTGGTAGGCCATCCTAAGAAATTTGGCCTTAGATTCCTTAGAAATGGCGGGGGTGGGGGGAACGCCCTGAAGGGACTGAAATGATGGTCCTACTTTTGATAACAGCACAGCAGAAGGGAGAGAACTAAGGTAGAAAGACTTTTGGTAGTTTCTGACAAGAGCTCAGGGGAGAGACGGCCAAATGCTCAGCTGGGACAGTACATGTGGGAATAGAAATGAGCCTAAGAGCTATGAAGGAAGAGACCTGACGGGACTGGCCGGCCCAGTGAATGGAGTGGTGAAGTGGAGGGAGGTCTCTGGCTTGGTGGACACCAAAGGGGATGTGGGGTGCTGTGGGGGACAAAAGAGTGGGGGGAGGGGATAAGCCTGAGCCTGGGGCTTTTGGGTCATAAGTGCCTTTGGGACATCCTATTGACTCTGTCCAATAGGCAAAGGTCAAGGATCTGAGAGCTGAGGAGAGGCTGGACACATGAATTTGGGAGCTGCATGTTTATAAGTGGTGAATGGTTGAAGCCGCAGGGGTAGATGAGATTTCCAGTTGAGAGGTGTGGGGTGAAAAGAGAACAGGGTTGAAAGTGGCACCAACAGTTACAGGATGGGCAAGAGATGAGTCCAAGAAGGAGAGTGAGCAAGGCCAAAAGGCATTTCTGCTTCCCTCAGCCCATTCCCTCAGGCACGGAGAGCCAACACCGCTGTGGTCACAACTTATCACCCACCAGTATCAACTCCAGGAAGGGCCCGGGAGACCAACTCCCCTAGAGGCCCCAGAATGAGCGGTGGCTTGGGCTGGAGATGCCAAGATGAAATGAAATGGGGATATGTGGATGGGTCTTGTCTTTCTCTCGCTCCCTCTTTCCCCAACATGGACATTAATACCCAACTCTTAAGTCTGTTTTCTCTGAGAGAAAAACAAAAAGATATAAGAGAAGAAGAGGCCAAAAGAAATGCTTGAGTCTGCTTAGTTTTTCAGATGGGACAAGGACCCAGTACCTTCTAACACTAAAGATGCCTCCCAGAGGTATCCTAGGTTGACTCCGATGAGCTCACTCCTCTGTTATCTTTAAGAGCAAAGAGAATCAGGTCCTATCATGATTAATCCAAGGAGGATTTTCAAAACAAAACAAAAGAGAGGAAATGGCCCCAGAATTATGTCATCTGATTCATGTCTTCCCATAGAAACAGGTCTGTGGCTTTCAACTGAAAATGGCTTCCAGCAGCCAAATAATTGATTTTTCTGGGGATCTGGCTTTAAGTGAAAAGTGAACTGGCCTTTTTAGAAATGTTGGCAGCCAGGCCAGTCCATTAGTAGGACTGAAAAATCAAAACATTAACTGGAAAAGGCCATTATGACTGTGCTCAGTGGGAGTCATCGATAGATGATGTCATTTCAAAAATAAGCATGCCAAGGTCACAAGGCTGTGGGCAGGGTCAAACACCAGTACACAGCCCATCGCCAACCTGCTTCACCAAGGGCACTCGGGGGTCTCAGCCAGGACACAGCTTCATTTTAGCCTTTCCTTGCTCAGCCTGATCCCAGGGGACACAAACAATGAGCCTGTGACGTCCAGCGGATCACCAAGGAAGGGGCCTCCGAGCTCACACCTCGTTTGGCTCTCCTTTACCCTCTTCCTCTCCTTGGTCCTTTTCCATCTCTTAGCACGCTCCTTGTTCCAGAGACACCTGCTGCCCCTTCATGCCTGTCACCAGTCCCCACTCCCTTCCTTTCTTATCCATGCTTTTAAGAAGAGCTGTGTGCCTTCCTCGCTCCATTTTTTCACTTCCCATCAGTTTCCACCCTGTCCCTCACTGACACCGGGACCGGGGACCTAGCACTAGGCTTTTTGTGAATCCTCCACTGAATCCCCATAGAGACTCATAGAAAATGGGTACATCCTTATCCCCATTGTACAGAGTAGGAAACTGAGGCTCAGACAGTAGGGTCACTGCCCCCTTAAGGTGGTGGCAGATCCCATTCTAGAACCTTCCAGCATGGCCCAGGCCAAAATCACCCATGACCTGCAGCCAATTCTAATGGTCCTTCCCAGTCCTCACCCACCTCTGTATCTTTGCAGGAGCTGGCACTGTGGACTTGTCACCTTCTTTGGCTCATGGGAAGCCACTTCTCCCTTTCCCCCTTCACGATGGCCTCCCCAGGATGCTACCCCTGGCATTTCACTTTTGTCACCATAAAAAGCCTTCCAAGGGAAACTGAGTCTTCTCGATTCCAGGTCCACTAGGGATCCTCTCGTCCACTCCATCTTTACCCAAGGTCACTGCAGGTGGGAGACAGAGCTGGGGCTGGGTCTCCAGGCAAGTCTGCCTTCCTGCAGCTCAGAGCTGCCACTACCTGCTCACTTTTTACTGAGCAGCCAGAAGCAGCCCCACCCTGGAGAAGGTGCAAGAGCCTGATAAGGTGGGTTGAGGCTATTTTTAGAGAACTCGAGCTTTCCACTCAGCCTGGAGGAATTCCAGGGCCACTGGCTCTCTAAAAGGTGGGTTTGCAAGACATTCAATCAACACCCTGAAGGGAACTTTTCTCTTTTGAAATCTTCGCCTGTTTGCGTGGCTCAAATTCACCAGAATCTTAACCACGTGGGTCTTTTTTTCTCCTAATTCTTTTCCCTATGAGGTTCTGAAATGGCTTTAGAAAAAACAAATAATAAATGTCAGGTAGAAACAAACATGAAATTTCAGGTTAGGGTGCTATTGTGTGAAAAAAATTCTGGATATCAGTAGATCAAAGAAAAGGGGGCACTGTTGGGGGGCCCACAGACCCGCCCTCAGCCCTGGAAGGGTGGTGAATAGAGACAGAAACGCCAGAGGTGCCTGCAGATCTCCCTGCGCGCCCATCAGCCTGTGACCTTGAGCAGGGGTCTGTGTGACCCCCTCACCCATACAAAATGGCGCCACCTCCGGGAGAAAATGCGGGTCCTCGGAGCGCTCCCGCTCAGAGTCCAGAGCCTTGGGTCCAGTTTTGTTTCTGAGATTCGGTCACGGGCGAGTTTGGGCCAGGTCATCTCCAGGAGTCTGAGGGGACCAAGTAGCTGGAAATGGTGGGGAGTGGGGTGGGGAGCGGAGGGGTGTGGGGGGGGTGAGTTGCACGGCTCCGAGGCCTCATCATAGGCGGCATAGACCGCGTGGGGTCCTCGCTAAACAAACGGGGAAACTGAGGCCAGAAAGCAGCTAAACTAGAACGCCGGGCCCGCCCGGTTCACTGGGTTTCTGAAGCTTTCCGGCTCCCATGCTCCCTCGCCCAGAGATGGCCACAGGTGCCGGGGGCTCCCTTCCTGGGGGTGGACACCCCAGACCATTCCGAGGGCCCTCGTGGGACCCGGGTTACGATCCGAGACGGGGAGGCCGCCACGGCCTTGGGTTTGCGCCCGAGACGTGCGCGGCTGTGGCCCCACATCCCAGGCCCGGAGGCGGGGAACAGGTGTGCGGAGCGCGGCGGTCAGGAGCGCTCCCGGCCGCTAGCTCCAACGGGGACCCAACCCGCGCCCCGTACGAAAGGGGAAACCGAGGCCGGGGGAGGGAGGTGGCTTGCCGAAGCCCCTCCGCGAGGTGGCGACAGCGGGGGGTTCCTGCGCCCCGGGTCTTTCCTGCTCCACCTCGCCGTCCAACGCGGGTACCGTGGCGCTTTAAACCTCTCCATCCCCGGCAGTTTGGGAAACTTTTCCCGTCACACATCGGCGCTACCCGAGCCTCAGGGTCTCTGTCCACCGAGCACTTACGCCCCCATGCGCACCCCCAAACTCTCCGCGGGCGGAGGAGAGGCCGCGCCTGGGTCCAGGACTCGGGCGGGCACCTGTGCCCCGAAGAGCGCCCGCGTGCGCCGGGCCGGGCCGCGCTGGAGACCCCCGGGCGGCGGGGGATCCCGGCTCTAATAGGACCGCGGGCCTCGGGACCGCTCCTCGAGAGCCAGCCCTCCTCGGGTGGACCGACGGGTCGCCGAGGCCGGGAAGGAGGGAGTCGGGCCAGGGCCGCGCGCGCGGGGCTCCAGACCTCTGCCCCCGGCTCCCCAGCCCCGGAGGCGACCCGAGGCGGCGGCTATTTATAGAGGGAGCCACGCTCAGTCCCTCTTGGCGGCGGCGGCGGCGGCGACAGCTGAATATTTTGCCCAGATATGGTTGGGACCCCGGCGCGGGGACAGGGAGCCCCACGAGCGCGAGGGGGACCCCGGGCAGGGCGCGGGGCTTACCGGGGCGCGGAGCTGCCGGGGCGGCGCGGGCGCAGGCGGCGGGGCGCTCTGGCGGGCGGCCGGCGAGCGGAGCGCGGGGCTGGTCGAGCTCCCGGGCGGCCGCGGGCGGCGGCGCTGTGGGCTCCGGGTGGGAGCCAGGGGCGGGCCCCGCTCGGCTCAGTCACCGCGCCCCGCCCCGCCCCGCCGCCCCCTCCCTCCTCCCCTCCCTCCTTCCCCCTCCACCCGGGGGCGCCGGGGCGCAGCGCACAGTCCCCGGAGGAGGAGCGACACCCGCTGGGGGCAGCACGGGCTAAGTGGGTGCGGATCGCCTCTCTTTCCCCCACTTGTACCAGGAGAAGGGTGAGCGACGGTGGAGTTATCTGGAAAACGGTGGGCAGATTTCATTCCTGCGGGGTCTAGAATTTTAAAATCGGAAGGTCCTTGAAAGCGCGGGCGCTCAGCTAGCCCGGCGGCCGCTCCACCGGTACCCCCCGGGATGGAAGCAACGCCCCCTTCCCTGCTTTCCTGCAGCCCCGCCCGGCCTGGAAGGAGCTTTGGTGAGGATTGACCAGTTAACGCGCAGTTCCCACAGTGTCGCAGGCATTCTCTCGCTGCTAGGGGAGAATGGGATCCGAGAAATCACCCCTTAAAATAACCACAACGAAAAAAGCCCCACTTTTTAAAAAGACTGATGTCTTGCGGAAAAACCACTGAAACCCAAAGAGAAATTTTAAGTGTTTTGAATAACAAGCGGTGCATCCATCCAAAGGAATTTGTATGGACAAAGGGAAAAGCCTCAGTTTGGGTTATCATGGGACAGGTTCTGGTGGCAGTAGATCCTATTAAAATGAATTCTTTTAAATTTTGGTGTATGATTGCTGCTGAGGAGCACATTTTAAAAAGTTATCATTGACTGTACACCATGGGAATGTCGTGTGTGAAGAAAAAATATATATATTTACATGAATTAAGAATATATATACTATATTCTACAAAACAAAACAAAACGTGTTTTTCACGGAAGTGTTTCCCTCTACTACAAGGCCCTGATGGCTGTTAAGAGGAATGCTCTTTTCAAGGGTTTAAGTACCACATATTTTAAAAAAACCAATGGTTTAAATTTCCGATTAAAAATTTTTTAGACCTTTTCATTGTAAAATAAATTATATGCAGAGAAAGCGCACACAACACAAGTGTGCAGCTTCAGGAGCTTTTATAGCGTGGACACCTGGACACCCACCACTCAGTCTGAGAAGCAGGATGGCCAGCAGCCCAGAAGGCTTCCTCCTAAAAGGCGTGGCTCGCTTGCTGCAGCTCCTGGCTTCTTTGGAAACTCTTCGTCTTCATTTGCTCAGCTTTGTGAGATGTGTCTATGTTGTTTCATGCAGCTGTACTTTGTTCACTCTCAAAGCCAAAAAGTTTTCCATTGCATGACTGTACCAGAGCCTTGAAAAAAATTCCATTATACTCTTAATGGACATTTACCAGGCTGTAGCTATTACAAGTAGTGCGGCCACGAACATTTTGCCAGCGTCCTGGCAAAGAATTCCTTGCCAGTATCACTTCAGTTGGAAGTGCTGGGTAATAGAGGATGGGTAGCGTCAACTATAGAAGGGAGAATGCTGAACTCTTCCAAACTCATTGTTCCAATTTACACAGCAGCTTCACATCCTCAGCATCTCCAGAATTAACAAAAACAAAACCTTCAGCCCTTCTCAAATGTGCACAGTAGTATCTCACTGTGGTTTGGATTTACATTTCCCTGTGTCCTAAAGGATTGAGCTTTTATGGTTACTGGCCAGTTGGATTTCCTCTTTTGTGAAAATATATGGCCCATTTTTTCTTGTGGATAGTCTGATTTTTATTAATTCATGTATTTTCCCCCACTACACATGCATACACACCCACGCTCCACATATATATATGTACATGTATATTCCATATGCATATATTCCTCAATTATATTTTTCCACTCTGTGCTATGCCTTTTCTCTTCCTTAATAATGTCTTGTGATGAGCAGGTGTTCTTGATTGTAATATAGCCAAATACATGCATCTTTTCTTTCACAGAGAGCACTTTCTGTGTCCCAAGGAGCCTTTTCCTACTCTTGGATGGTAAGGGTGTTTTCCTCTTGGACTGCCTATGCTGGTCTTTCATGTTTCAGTTTTCAGTCCATCTGGGAACGACTTTTTAAAAAAATTGTACAATATAACATCTATACAAAGCAGAGAAAGGAAAAAAAGCGATAATTTTCAAAGCACACTTCAATGAGTAGTTACAGAACAGGTCCCAGAATTTGCCATGGGCTACCGTTCCATCATCTCAGATTTTTCCTTCTGGCTGCTCCAAAACACTGGAGACTGGAAGGAATATTAATATGGGGATTCAGCAGCCACACTCGTTTGCTAAATCCATTTTCTCCATTATACCTTGTTTTAGTTTGCTAAAGCTGCCAGAAGGCAACCCACCAGAGATGAATTGGCTTTTAATAAGGGGGTTTATTTAGTTACAAATGTATAGTTCTTTCAGAGGAAAGGCGGCTGGCTTTCTCTGTCAAACGGGAAGGCACATAGTGGACCTCAGCTGGGCTTTTCTCCTGGCTTGGTGGGTTCAAATGGCTTTCCCCAGGTTGATTCCTTTCTGCATCTCCAAACGTCTGCGTCTGAGTTCTGAGTGCTGAGCTGAGGTGTGTTGAGCTGCTAAGTTCTCTTCTGACCTCTCTCTATTAAGCGTCCAGCTAATTAAATTAAACATCATTCACTATGGAAGGCACTCCCCTTAACCAACTGCAGATATAATCAGCCATAGATGAATTTCACATGCTGATGATTTAAGTCCACAGCAACAGAACAGGGCATCATCACCTGGCCAGGTAGACACCTGAACCTAACTATCACATACCTCCCCCTTCTCTTTTAATCCTTCTCCCATCCCATAGGGATCTTTGGGTAATGCCTGTTCTGACTTTTTCATGTTGAGAAGGGATGTCCACACTAAAGCATAGGAGGATGTAATTAACTGACAATCTTGGAGAGGTTGGTCCCTCTGAGTTTCAGGATTTAGCTGACCTAAGAAACCTCCAGGAATTATAGGTTCCAGGAAGGTAAAACTAGTGCATGAAACCGTTACAGAGTCTCGAGCCCTAGGTGTTCTTAAGAGGCCACGGAGTGAGGTTGATTGAGGTTTAGCAAATCATGACAATCAGCACTATCTAACTGAAGTGTGCCTAAGAGTAGCCTCCAGAATAGCCTCTTGACTCCCTTTGATCTCTCTTGGCCACTGATGCCGTATTAAACCTATTTTCCCTGTTTTGGTCAGGAAGGCATTGTCACGGATCCCACTGTGCCAGGGCCAGACTCATCCCCAGGAGTCACACCCCACATCGTCAAGACTTTTACCCCTGAACGGCTTGTACCACACTGGGGGGAGGGCAATGATTTTCCTTGCAGAGTTGGGCTTAGAGAGAGAGGCTACATCTGGAAGCAACTCTTAGGCCTCATTATGTGTAGTCTTAAACTATTCCCCTACAGAAAAAAGTTTCATAAGGGCAAGCCTCAAAATCCAGGGATTGGCTTATTTTCTTGGGAGTCCCCAACAGTTGAGAGGGTACCTGGGGTTTCCTAGATGGTTTAATCGTTTCATATATAAACATATATTCCCCTTCTCCACTTTGGACCCTCAAGGGACTCTACCCTCAATACATTTTTTTTGATGATGATGATTAGCAGCTTTATTGAGATATATTCACACACCATAAAACCCATCCAAATTATACAACAAATGGCTCACAGTATCATTGCATAGTTGTATATTCATCACCACAATCAATTTTAGAATATTTTTATTATTCAAAAAAAAACCATTCCATAACTCTTATCCCCATTATTGACCATTAGTATTGGTGTGGTACATGTATTACTGTTGATGAAAGAATATTAAAATATTCCTGTTAGCGATAGCCCATACTTTGCAACAGGTCCATTTTCCCCCACATAGCACTCTACTATTAACTCCTTGAAATAGTGGTGTTCATTTGTTTGAGTTCATGAAAGAACATTTTCATATCTGTACTGTTAGTCACAGTCATCACCCATCACAGGGATCACTATTATACAGTACTGTGTATGTCACTAGAAGGAAGAGAAAATGTGTTTTTACCTGTCTCTAAACTTCCCTGTTCAACCACAATCATACACATAATTCAGTGCTCTTAATGACACTCACCATAATCTACCCTTACTTTTAAATTATCAGCCCACATAGTCTGAGATGTATCCTGGTATTATATAAACTATGCAGAATTACAAGGCCTTGTTTCTGTTCTGGACTCCACGACTTTGGGTTGTTTTAATGAACTATCCAGACAGGTTGATTTAGAGTGTATGTTACAGAATATTTAAGTTCTAGACATAACAAACCTCTCTGCTTTTGGTCTCCTACAGTAGGGTAGGGTCTAAAGTGCATGCACTGTCTTCTTTTACCCGGCATTCCAATTTTCCTTAGACCCAGCCACACTGGTTTCATTTTATACTCTAATCGAGGCCTGATCTCTTTTTCGGTTACTTTAACTGTTGTTATATATGCCTATGCTAACTCTCAGGGCAGCAGCACTCTATTTCTGGGTCTTAGGTGTCACAGAGTTACTCAAAGTCCCAGGAAAATACCAGCTGATATACATATAGTTCACATCTCAGAACCCAGAGACACATTCACAACTTCAGACTCGACGTGGCCGCTGCAAGGGCCAAATCTAGACTCCCGTTTTCTTTTAAGTATTTTCAGAGAGAGACCTTAGCATATTTTTTCCATTGTTTCTGGCATTTTGCACAACACAATTTCCCCGAGGTTTATTCAGTTCATTGTGTACCTCTTGAAGTCCTTTTTTTTTTTGTAGCCGCACCACATTCCATCATATAAATGTATCACAGTTCACCACTGTGCTTCTGTCATCGTATCCTTCAGCTCCCTCCATCTGTTGGGCATCACAGATAATGCTCAAAATAAACAAACCATGTCTTACAGTATCTTTGCTTAGTTGTGCAGTCAGCAACACTCTCAATTTTAGGCAATTTTCATTGGTTCATAATGGCCAAGAACTGGCAAACAAAATGTTACCAACTATCAAATCAAAACTACCCCTTTTCACTTGTCCCTCCCTCCCAATTAGTTGTCCCTGGTACTGCTGTGGTACTGATGATGTCTTCCTGTTAACTATTGGTCACAGGATGCATTTTTAGTTTTCCTCTTATATCCCTCTACTATCGACTCTTTGTTTACTATCAGACCATTGAAATAGTTCGTGCGGGAACTTATTTATAATTGTAGATTTAAATCATGGCTTCATGTATCCCTTTCAATCATATTCACCTTCAATATGGTAATGTTATTTATAAACCTGCTAATTAGTTACCATCACTTCTATCCTTGGAACTGACTTTTGAATATGGCATGAGGAAACACATTTCATTTGTTTTGTCCGTCAAGTTGTCCCAGCCACCAGATTAATTGTTTTAGCTGCATCAACAAACCCACAATAATTGCTTTATCTTAAAACTTAATGGAAACACTTTTAAAGTAATGAAATAGAAACCACCTCTTTCTTATTTGTAGACAATTCGAGGACTGTTGTTTTGGGTTAGGTAAAGAAACCAATATTTAAAAAACAAGATATTTACACCATTTTATTTCACTAAAGTATTTTTATGTCAGGATTTTTAGTTTAATCACAAATAGTTATTTTAAGTATGGGAATAAGCATTCCTGAATTTTTACTCACTTCAGCATAACTATTAAATAAGAAGTTTTAAAAGCTGGAAAGAGAATTTCAACATGCTTAACATGAGGAATTTAAAACATTTGGTCTTTACCTTCTTCTGTTCTCACTTTTCATAGATTTTCTCAAATAAAAACAAACAAAAATGACTTTCAGGATTTTGAGCCCCAGCCTGGTCTTCTCCCCTGAAACCCACTATGCACTTCCCATAGTTAAAGCATTTCTTCACATGGAGACTCTACCATTAGCTCAAATTCAAGACATTCAAAATCATATTTTTAAGCTTCCTACTCAAGCCAGAGTAAGAATCATTTCGTCACCCTGGTCTCTTGGACCTTAAGATCTTAAGGTTTTACTCTGACACCTCCCTTCCCCTATGATCTTTATCTAAGTTGCCAGTTCTAATAATTCTAGTTAAACACTTTAAGATGCCTCCACGCTTTGTCTGGGTCTTCCAACCTCCGCCAATCCATGCTGCCCATGATGCACACCCAGCGCGTGCAAGACCCGGGCCCTCCCTCTAGGGGTTCTCTATCTGTTGGGGTGACTGGTGCACAGATGGTTAGTTACATATTGTGAAGCAAAGTGAGATGTGGGCATCACAGGAGTAGAGGGACAACAGGGAAAGTGCCACAGAGAGGGGGAATGGGTTGTAGGCTGAGGAAAAAAGAACAAGCAAGTTCTGGACGGGAGCAAGTCTTGCTTTGGAAGGTCAGTAGTGCTGGATAACCAGGTATAGGACCCAGGGACCAATCAAGGTCCAGTGTGCTTGGAGGTGGGTGTGGTGGATGACGAGGATGGACAGGGAGGTTGGGCCAGATTAAGGGAGGCCTGGGTCTTAGGTCTGGAATCTCTGAGCCATGAGCAGCCACTTGAGATCTGGGGAAAGAAGGGCTACAGAAGGGCATGCTGGCTTGCCTGGGCTGCTCTTCCAGCCGGCCCTGCTCGCAATGCTGACATGGATAAAGACTCGGGACAGCCTTCGCGTGCTTTGTTGACCACCTGCTTTGGGATGCACAATCCCCAGACGAAGGTTATTCAAGAAAAGGTGGCGGCACGATGCTGTGAAACCATTTATCATTCCCAGTAATTACCAAACACCTGCTTAGTTTTAAGCCCATCAGGGGTCCGATGAAGAAAGCAAGGTGGAGGCAAGGCAGGTACCAGTAGGTAGGTAGCTGGTTTTGTACGGGAGCTTTTGAACAGCAGAGGCCCATGGAGCAGGGGTGAGTGTGGGAAGGGAGAACAATTCCTCAGAGCTCAGGGGTGATGTGGGAGAAGCATTCTGGGTGGTGAGGCTGGAAACCCGGGGTCTGGTCCCACCTCAGCGTGACCTTGAGGCAAACCACATCATTCTGGGACTCATGCCCCCTCTCTAACTCTAGGGGCTGGCGAAGAGCAGAGCTGGAAGTCTAGCTGATCACTGTGGGCCTTTCTATGTCACAAAATCCCAACTGAAGAACCGCCCAGCATGACAAGGAAGATGGCATGGTTGGAAAGAAAGGAGGGCTTTTCATTTTAAGATCATAAAGCCTAGAAATCATAACGTAGCCGGTGCTTACATCGATAAACATCTTTATTCTAATATCACAGTAATAATTCAAGTGCAATTTTCTTTGAAAGTCAACTCTGTTAGAACAAAACTTGTTAAGTATCTTGTCATCACACATAAGCATGTTCTCTTCCCCTGCAATAGTCAGAACCAGGTAGTAGAGATAGGATTTTCTTTTAAGCCTACTGCATTCTGTTATTGCTAAGAAATCTGAATTAGTTGCTGAGGTCTCAGAAGCGGTGATTAGTTAACTTTGGAAAGCTCCATCAGATACTCCGACATAAAGTCATGGACCCAGACGTCAGTGTCTGGGAGTGACGTGTCCACCAAGTACACCACCACTTTCCGGTCCCACGCGTTGGCATTCTCAATGACCGTCTGCACCAATGCCACCAGCGGTTTCTTCTCCACATGATTCCGAAACACCATGGAAGCCTCCTCGGACCACTGGCTGCACTTCACTCCTAGGAGAAAGACAGGGAGGGCCGGGGCAGAGTGGGTCACACGAGCCTTTCTCTGACCTGCTGTTCGGGAAAACTAATTGCACCAATTCCAGAGTCGTGCAAGCATCCCAGGTTAGGCTCGCCTACACTGAAAAATGGGTTCTGAACAATCTTTAAATAGTCCAGCTTACCGTTTTGCTACTCCAAATGTGGTCACTTTTGTAAACACGAGTTTCATATGAGATGTAGTGCTGAGTTCTAAAATGAGGTAATAGTGACTGCTACTCATTTCCCACATGTAAAGATTTAAACTAATCACTCAGATAACCAGAGGCATAAAAAATAACATGCTTGGTATCACTGACCTTTCTTTCTCTTAGTTAAGGATTTCTTTTCTTTTTCTGGTGGCCCAAAACAATATACATTGCTCCAATAAAGCTGGTCACTATTTAAAAGAAACCTCTGTATATGTAATTTTTATCATTTCTGAGACCAAATCAATTGTCACTGTGTGGGATGAGCTGGGGTGACAACCACAGGCAGCAACATGGAGGGGCATGGGGTTGTGGCTCCCACTTCCCAGCAGAGAGTTCTGGAGGGCTGCAGGTTCCAGCCCCCTCCGCCCTGCTGGCTTCCACCTCTGCTGCTGAAACAGACAGGCCTCTGCTCACACTGCCTTGTGGTAGAGCGCACACAGGGCAAATGCCAACATTTATACTGTTTTCACAAAAGCTAAAGTAGAAATCTCAACAGACAACATTACCAGGAGTGACCCCTGTACGCCTATTAATTTAGCTCCTCCGCTTTGAGTGATTACTGAGAAGCTGGTGAGCATGTGGTAAGATTGCACACTTGCAGTATTAGGTGCAAAGCAAACTAGAAACCTACTTGGCTGTGAAAATATCCTGTGACCTGGGAATTCTTTCATGGTTGTATAATAACTCTTAATGGAGGTGGTACTGTAATTTATGCAACATTCTCCTCCTGTTGGTTATTTAGCTTGTTTCCATTGTTTTGTTTTATTTGTTCTGGCTAGTATACACATTTGCAGAGTTTTTAAGTTAACATTACAATAAAAAGTGTGAACAACCTAAATGTTCAACAGGAAATAGTGATTCAACGGATCTTGCAGTCATTAAAATTAACGAGTAAAACCATGAAACAACCACTCAAAAAAAAGTTAAGAATATGCTAAATGAAGAAAGCACAATGCAGTATTACACCTGTACTAAGATGACAGCTTTAGAAATACACTTGTGCATGAAACCAGAGACAGAAAGGAAAATGGAAAAACAGAAGCAGCAGATATAGCGAGAGAGCATGACAGTGAATTATTTCCATTATGTTTGGGATGCTGTTTGAGCAAAAAACAAAATCAAAAGAAAACAAAACTCTCAAAAGGCCAGTGATTCAGCACTAAGTACCCAGGACAAACTGACAATATAAACTGCCGCAGTAAGAGTTCAGACTCTACAGAAATTACCTGCAAGCTGAGCTGTGACGGCTTGGAATGGCAGCTTCCGGAACATGTCCACCAGGGGCTGTACTCTTCTTATGTTGACTAATTCGTGCTTGCCATAGTCCAGCTCATAAACAGAAACCAGTCCATTGGTCAAGACTCCTTTTAAAAGCACTCGGTGCCACCTAGATGTGCATGGGATTAAAAAGGAAGAAAACACATACAAAGTTAGTACTTGCTGTAAGGACAACATTTTATAAGAAAAAAAAAATGAATGGAAACGATGGCTATCGAAATGTAAAACTGTGCTGTCATAGAGGTTTTTAAAGCAGTGGCTGCTTCTTTTTCCAAAGGTTGTTATTCTCTGCTTTGCCACTGGTTCCCTTGATGGCATTTGTTCATTTGACAGAGTTTGATGGGCCTCATGGAGCTGGAGGAGACCAGCACCTCAACTGCAAACCATCATATTAGGGTGCCTGAGATGAGGGACTTGTAGGACTGTCAGGAAGAGGCTGGGGTCCCTGTACCTGGTTGGAGAGACAGAGGCTGGCCCTGGGTTTGATACGGGGACATGTTTAGAATATGGAGGAGGCCTGATAGTTTAGGATGTAGCAAATGCCCCAGTACAGCTAGAAGGTAGAACGTGTGGAGGCATGGATGAAAAAGTCAAACTGGCAAGGCAGGCTTTGAATGCACACTTTAATTATGTCATTAAGCAACAAAAGAAACCAAAATACAAACTCCAACTCACCCATGAAAAGGGTAGCAAGGGGTGAAGGGAAGTGGGAAGAAAAGAAAAGTGGATTCAGAACTGGTTCAAGATGCCACAGAGAAATTCACAGGAACAGGATTTTCTCCTTGGGGCCTACACCAACAAGGTTGAAGCAAGAAAAGCCTAGACTTCCAAGTTAGATATGAAGGACCCTTTCACAGTCTTACAGACTTGACCATATTAATAAGGAATGCTACTACTCAAAAGGGAAGGAAGAGTGTTCATAATGCCGAGACGGAAAGCATCTATGTGGGCGGTGTCCGTGAGTCCGGCTCTCCCTCAGGTGGCGGTCCAGCCGCCCTGGGAACACACAGCTGGGCTGGGGCTGGTCAGGCTGCACCAATGCTCCAGCTGGCACACACCCAGCCCCAGCAGAGAGTGGGGGTTAGGGTGTGAATCCAGGGGGAACTCGATAATCTTTAAACATGGGATATGTTTGGGGAAATTCCAGAAACCTTCAGACAAACCCAAAGTGCAGCAACAAACCTGAGTTGCAGAGACAACTTGGACACAGCAAGGCATCATAAAAAGAAGCTGAGCTTTTGGGGCCAAACAACCCTGAGCTAGAGTCCCACTAGGTCATTTTCCACAGTCCCCTGGGCTCTGGGCTTTACCTCTCTGAGCCTCAGGTATCTCACATATGAGGTTGAATAGTAATTTGTTAGTGAAAATAACATATGCAAAGTATTTAGCACATTGTTTCCCTCCAATAGGGGCTCGGCATATGGGAGCAATTGGGAGCTATTATGATTTATAATTATTATGAAATGAAAATTAGTTGTTAAATGACAGCTTCAGACCAAACTGAGGAGAAATTTTCAAATGTGGAAATGCCAGGTTGGTACATTGCTAACTGGTATAAATGCAAAAGGAGATAAAAGTATTCCGTTTCTACCGATAGTATCATCTGTAAATGGTCCAGAACAAAGTGGTGGTAGCCCGTGCTTTTCATGGATAAATAAGAGTAACGGAGCAGTGAGGAAAGAACCACCAGAAATTTCCATATTGTACTTCCATTTAGCTTTCAATGTTCAAAAATAATAGCTTAAAGGCTTCACTTTTGACTGCTTACAACTTCTGTGCAAGCTGGCATGAGAATCACTTGGCGAGATGGTTAAAACAGATTCTGGGGTGCCACCAGAATCTGCACCTAATAGGTTTTACTTATGTTGAAATACATTTGTAAATGAAATACACGAAATTCCTAAGTCTTATCTTACCATACTCGGGAACAAGACTTAGTAAAAAAAAAAGAAAAAAAAATCTTGCATCTTAAGCAAGATAGAAGCTCAATTTAGTTCATGAAGTTAATCAGATAATCTGTTTTTATGTATAAGGCATTCCACGATTATCTGGGAACAAATGAACTGGTTAGATCCCAGAGTCCTAGGGCTGAGCCATTCAAGTCTGTGGGAGTGGGGGAGTTTGAAGCCCCCCAGTCTAGTCCTCCAGTCTATGGGTTCTCCTCTGCCCCCCTCCCCACTTAACCCCCTTGCCCCGGAGTAGGACCTGCCCCCAGATAATGAAGAGTTAAAGTCAGTTTGGCTTTAACTGTGATTAAAGTACCCTGCAAAGAGTTCCTGATTGAGGCAAATTTATACAATGTCCCCTTATCAAATTAGACCCCATTTATGTCTATGGTTGTAAATCATACGACATAGTAAAAATGGCTTTTTAAAGATGAGGAGCTTGGAACACACAAGGTGAATGCTTGTCAAAATAAGAGCTACTATTTTCCACTATTAAGGGTTAAAAGTTAGGTATTTTCTCCCATGAAAATGACAAAATTTTATAAATGCCTATGTTTGCCACTTAAAAAAAAATTAAAGTACTTTATATAAAAATAAGCAGTTTTACCTTTTAAACTGAGATTTTGAAGGTAAAATTGCGTGTGTGTGTGTGCACGTGTGTGTGTGTTGGGGAAGGGAGAGAGACAGTTTTTTGTGTCCAGCTTCAACAGATAAGCTTCAACTATCGGTGTCCCCTAAGACAGCTGGCAAAGAGGACAGGGTGGGGACAACCGTGCCATTTTTTGCTTTCGTGGCCTGAGTGTGGGCAGAGAGCTGAGCTTGGCTCCGCTGGGATGGAAGGAGCACAGAACTGAGGGGCTTCAGGGATGGGGTGGGTCCAAATGTGAAAAACTGAGAAAATGATTCAAAGTGCTGAACAAATGCGAGGACTAGTGTCCTCTTTGTCCAAAGGTCAGAAAGCAGTGAGGTAGGCTCTGCTGCCCTTACAAAAGGTGGCAGGAGCTCTGTGGAAAGCAACTGGCAATATATGTCAAGAACTGTGTAACTTTTAAACAGTAACCTCTCTTCTAAGAATCTATACCATAAGTAAATAATCAGAGATGCCAAGGTTTATGTTCAACATTATTTACAACAGTAAAAAAATTGGGAGAAAAAAACCCTTTATAACAAAAGAGAATGATAAATAATGATTTCTCCATATGATGGAATATTATTCAGCTACTAAAAATGTTTATGAATAAATTTTATCACATGGAAAAATGTTCACAGTATATCACAAGAAAAATATATATAATAGTAATATCTCAATTATATAAATATGCATAGGAAAAAAACTGGAAGAAATACATTAATAGTATATAATAAGGGTTATATCTAAGTGGCTTATTTAAATTTTCTTTTGTACACTTTTCTGTGTTTTCTGAATTTTCTACAATGAACATTTTGAAACTAAAAAGCCATTAAAATTCTTAAAAACCTGGTTGGTTCCTGAATAAAAAATTATTTTCTAATCAAGAAGTAGGAAAAAACATTTAAATCTCAGTTTGGTATAATTACGTCTTAACAAGAACACGGTCCCTAGATTTTTAGATAAACGACATAATTTGATATATGAGAAAGTGGCACAATTCATTGGCCTCGTTGCACGTTCAAAATTTCCTTCAGTGCAGTTAGTTCTGAGCCCCCCTGCCGGGATTAAGGACTCTCGGCCTTACTCTACAGACTTCTCTTAGGAGCAGAGAAAAAGACTTGGTCCAAGGACCTACTTGTTCTCTACTTTGGCGGCGTACACGTGGTCCTTCTCCACCGGGACGCGGCGCTCTTCCAACACGCTGTAGTAGAGAATCATCTCCTCCATGAGAACCTCCAGCTTGTGGATCTCCTGCCAGGGCTGGATGACAAAGTGGCCCGGATGGCAGGCCACGGGCACGTACACGTCCATGTGCTCCCCGGGCCTGGACAGGGGCACGGGGGGCGGCAGGTCCCCGGGGGAGGGGGCGCCGCGGGGCTTGGCCCCGGCCTTCCCGAGCGCATCGGCGAGGCCCCTGCGGAGGGCGGCGGGGGCGGCGCTGCCCGGCGGGGCGGGGATGCCGGGCTTGCCCGCAGGAGGGCCGGCCACGGCGCTCAGGAACGCGTCCTTCTGGTGCCTCCACAGGTCTGCGTTGGTGATCTGGCGGTTAATGCTGCGGTGAGGGTCGGGGAAGTTCTTCGGGGTAAATAAATAGATATGTACCATCCCTTTGGCTTCATCCACTTTTGTAACCTTTGGAAAACACAAGGGGCAATTTCAGATGGCTAAGTTCAGGTTGGCATCTGAGAGGCAGTTATCATTAATAGGAGCCTCAATTATTAAAATAGGGTATTTTGCAAAAAAACCCTACAATTTTTCGTTATAGCTAAGATAAGATGAATGATTTATCCCAGCCATGGCAATGAACAGGCTTTCAAGTCAATAGTCTAGAAAACGGCAGCGACCTAGTAGAAATAAGAAAATCACTGCCCTTTATAATTTCTGAGCTATTAGAAAACTTTTTACTAATGATATTTTAAAATACTAAAAATTGGGCAGTGCGGTGGTAGCTCCGTGGCAGGGTTCTCACCTGCCATGCTGGAGACCCGGGTTCGTTTCCCAGTGCCTGCCCATGCCAAAAAAAAAAAGAAAAACTAAAAATGGAACAGTAAAATGAACCCCGTGTGTTCACCACCCAGGTTCAACAATTAAAAATCACAATAACAGCAGAATGTGCTCTCAGCAGCTCCGCTAAAGGCTGGTGCCTGCGCAGGCTGGGAGTACCGCTGTGTGTCCAAAGGGCTGGGTGACTGTAATCCTTCTGATAAGCTCTTCTGATTTATTTCAGGAATGACAAACGTGAGGCAGTTCTAGTCACCTCTATTCTTCATCAAATGGGGCAGGAACACGGGCATGGAGAGAGGGGCACACAAGCCATGCTCTTTAAATTGTTTCCCAGAAAGATGAATCTATTTAAATTCATCCTTTGATGTGCCCAAACAATACTGACTGCTTGTTTGTTCTCACATTTATGATAAAGAAGTTCCATTTCAAAAACCCACCAAATTAAAAATATTTTTATTGAGGACCCAATCTTCTAGACTTTAGGAACTTAAGAAACACCCGAGAGGCGGGCCGTGGTGGCTCAGCGGGCAAGAGTGCTTGCCTGCCGTGCCGGAGGACCCCGGTTCGATTCCCGGCCCCAGCCCATGTAAAAAATAAACAAACAAACAAAATATAATAAAACAAGAAAATGTTTAAAAATGTTTCCCTTTCTTCCTCCCTTCCTTCCTTCTCTGTCTTTCCTTCCTTTAAAAAAAAAAAAAAAAAAAAAAAAAAAAGAAACACCCGAGAGAACAATACTCGTTACCAGCACTGTTACATTACAGAGTAATACGAAGCGGTACAGAAGTAAGTGTACAGCTGTACATTATAATCCCTAGAGGAGGAAGACAGGAAAATCACTGAGAGCTGGAATAATCTGGAGAACTTCATAAAGACATTCCTCAAGGATATTGCATAGTTAAAAGCTTATATATTAGCCTGCCATGTGGGAGACCCGGGTTTGATTCCGAGCCCATGCACTTCCCAAACAAACAAACAAGCAAACAAACAAATGAAAAACCAAGCAAACAAAAATTCAACAAATGCTGCTGCAATAAGGGGATACTTAAATGGAAAAAGAGTGAAATGTGACCCCAACATACAGCATACAAAAAAAAAAGCTTATATAAAGTGATTACACTATTTGTATCTGCTAACAACAGAGAAAAAATAGCATCTTGTTACACTTCCATTCTAGGAAATAGTGACAATTTCTTTGATATGAAGATGCAAAGGTACAAGAAAAGAAAAGACAGGAGGTAGAGAAGTAAAGCAGTCGAAATGAACTTCAGGAAAAATGACAAAAACTAAGATTAGATACAAATGATGTGTTTATAATCCATTCTACTTTAGAAACAAAAGAAAGAGGACTTATTTAAATGATCTTCAGAAACATTTATCAGGAGATATGTGATCCTGCTGTTGGGGACTTAATTTCCTGTCGTGAAGTAAAACAGGAACAGAGAATGTATCTGTGACCTTATTAATAATGGAAAAAATGTCATAAAGAGCTTAAAATAATACTGGAGAAATAGAATATCATCTTAAATAAATTTAAAACTTAGGCCTGGAAATATCCTGCAACTCTACACATAACCCATCTCTCCACTGTACCAAATGCATCAGATTCGGTGGGCTTACAGGACAGAAATCTTACACATAAGCCCCGGGGCCGTCAGCTCCCTTTCTAGACGTGTCAGGACCAATGAGACCACGAACCTTAATGCTACAGTCCGAGCAATTCAAAACAGAATCTCTCAACCACAGCACAGCATCCGGCGTCCACATGCCCACGGACTGTGGGAGATCCGCCAGGCAGCACTTTATGGCCTGAGAAGAAAACAGGGTGGAAAAGTGAACACGTTGTCTCCAGAGAGGTGCGGGCGAGTCACGTCACTATTATTTTCCTACAAGTTAGGTATTGCCAAGGTAGTGAGCAAGGAACAGCCACTAATAGCCGTCGCGGCGTTCAGGGCTGGCTCGATTCACGTGATACTACGGCTGCTCTCTTTAATCCTATCATGGACTGACGAGGGCGCTTCTCCCACTTCTCACCCTGCCAGGATTCAGCAAGTCGGGGCCATGACCCGCTTTACAGACGGTGAAACAGACTCGGAGGCACTGGTGTAAGATCACAAAGTTGCCAAGTGGCAGGAGGGGGCCTCATGTCCAGGTCTTTTCCTCTCACCCCAAATCAACACCATGAAGTGTCATCTGGCTGAACTCTGCCTCTGGGGCAGAAACCTTCCTGGAGGAAGACGTGCTCCACCAGGCACTGCATGAGCCCTCTCTGGGCGCCAGGCGTCGTGCTCCTGCTTTGGGAATGAAGAAGGGCAGGGAAAACAGGGACCTGCAGACACCTGCCGGCCGTGCTGCCCCAGTGTTCCCAGCACTCACCACTGCTGCCCAAGCTTGCAGGGGTTGAAGGGGACCTCGGGGACCCCCTTCAGCCTCCTGTTAGGCTATGAAATATGGAGGCCATCCTGGAAAGGAGATTAAATATCCTTCTAGAATTCCTTCCTTCCTCCCTGCACCTCTTCCTCCCTCTCCTCTACCCTCCCTCCTCAGGGACCTCACGATGCCTCTGGGTGGGCACCGTCCCTGGTGGGGAGGAGGTCACTTAGGGCAGAGAGCAGGGGCTGGGCAGGAACAGAGGGCGTGACCCCGCAGGGGGCAGAAGGCACCTCCACGGCCCCTCAGAACCAAGCCCTAGAGCCAGAGCTTCTAGTCTGTCAAGAGACACCAGGCGTAGGGATTTTTGTATGAAATTTTCCCAAATTCACACTTAAAAAATACATTAAGAGCCCCCAAACCCAGGGGTCAGCTCTAGCCTCCAGGCCACCGGTTTGCCACTTCTGACTTTGACCCTGACCCCTTGGCAGAAATGTTAGTGAGAGGCTGAGCCAGCTGCCCATCACAGATCCCCCGACCAAGAGTCTTTGCTTCTATCAAATAACGAATCTAGGTAAGGGGTACAGGATTTCCTTTAGTAGTTTTCAATGCTATAGCACAGAGAAGAAGGGGCTCCTGTGGGAAATTCAGAGTCTGAGGCAGGCGCAGGCCCGGCACTGCACCCCAGTCCTGACGGGTGCTCTAACAAGGGGACACAGGGCAGCGGAGGCATTAAGAGACGCCGCCCCTCGACACCAGGCCTCTCACGTTTCAGTACCACGGCTGATCAACAATCGAGTAAAAACGAACTTGGAAACAGGCTTGAACACGAGTTAAACAGCTTCTCTGCAACAGTCACCGTTAGCAAAGGGGATGGTGACAGGAGCGAAAGAAGGTATAAAAGCCACGGTAACTGTGTACAGCTACTTTTTATTCACTGACGTTTAATGGTATGAGACGACTTCTGGCAGAGATCCGTCGAGGGGACTTTAGACACAGTTCCACTTTTTGTATAAAATCTCCTACTTCTCCCAAAGGTGGGAAGTGGTTCTTAACGATTCTGATTGATTCAAAGTAATTCAAAGTTCTTATCATCTCAATTTCCAGTAATCAAGAAAGAAGGAAAGGCAGACAATCTTTTTACTAAAATCTGTAGGGACGGGTCACACAAGAAAATGATGATGTATGAATAGGTCTCCAGAGACTGGTCATCTAATTAACTCAAGAAGTGAACTTTCAGGCACAAGGCGTTGGCGCTGCGGGGACCTCAGTGTGTCACCTGACCACTAAAGCAGAGACTCCACCTAACTGGCAGCCTAATTACTCAAGGTCCCTGGGAATAAACATTTATCAAGCAGTGTTTTGTAAGTCTGGCTGGCATTATTGTTGAATTCAGCAAGTTTTACTTCTGAAAATCAGTCAACCAACCACATTGAGGCAATTTCAATTTCCAATTTTCCTAAAAACTGGGATCCGATCATCAAGCTAAAACCAAGGGGTAGCTCCCAGCACGATTCCGACGCATCCAGCCCTCTCCCAGCAAGCCTCCTCAACCTGCAGCCCGGTACCTGCGGTGGGATCGCAATCATTTCCTGCAGGAACCGAGGGGGGATTTCCCTGAGCTCCGACACTTTCACAGACGTCACGGTGCCGGAGTCCAGGAACTGGAGGTCCAGAGCCCGGCTGCTGTGGACATTTGTTATCTGAAACGAGACATGTGTTGGCTCAGCTACCAGCACACCCGCAAGACCAAAATGCCCCTGTGCAATCAATCTCGTACAAGTCAAAATCGTATATAAAAGCAACAAAGACTGTAAACATTAGCTAAATTATCCCTACTTTAAAAAAATATGTTTATTTATTGCAAGAACATTAAAATTTTTAAAAGTTAACTACAGTAGAATGAAACAGTAGTGTACGTTGCACCCGTTGCGCTTGTGAGAGTAATTCATGATATAAGATGAAAAACTAATAAGTTTTGTGCTTAATAGCCAAAAGTTTCTTCCAAAATATCACAAAACTAAAATTAGATAATGATGCTATTTTTACTCAACAAGCATGGACTATTCATTAGAATTTTTGTTGTGATAATAAAAAAGTTTCCAGATGTGAATTAAACCTTTCGAGGAAATGGAGAAGACTTTTTTTTTTTTTGACATGGGCAAGCACCGGGAATCGAACTCGGGTCCTCAGGCATGGCAGGCAAGCACTCTTACCTGCTGTGAACCACCGTGGCCCGCCCTGGAGAAGACTTTTTAGTTTATAAATAAAATTTAGAATAATTTTGTTGAAAAGGTCCATACCAATAACTGATTTTGTTTTATATGGCAAATCTTCAAAACCAAAACTGTTATTTTTAGTAACAGTGTTTAAAATTTCTTACCCCAAATTTTAAACCAGTAAAAATTACTCTGTGATCAGAGTAATTTACTCAGTATAGAGTTGTTTTACACAAACTAAAGTTTTATGATGGTTCATTAAGGAATCAATTTATTTGAACCAAAGAAATTTTAAAAATACCCACCTATTTATTTTATAAATATTTTTCTAATCTCTTTGGACTGGAGTTGAAAATATGTATATACTTGAAAAAATCTTTCACATACAAACATGACCATAAACAGAACTATAAGCTTTTTAGTACTAATTTGCTGTACTTAAAATCCCTTTAGCAGCTGTGTAATATTTTTACTGATCAGCATTTATTCAACATTCCAAATGTTTGTATATATCTAGATTGTTTGAGGTTATACAAAAATACTAGTTAATAAACTAATCCTGATAAAATATATGTTTATTTACTAGATAGATATTCTTTTATGGTAGAATTGACATTAACATCTAGTTGTTAATTCACATAAACGGTTAGAATGAGAGTATTAGAGTTCTCCAGAAAAACAGAACCAACATATGTGTGTGTATGTAAATATTATGAGATTTATTACAAGAAATGGCTTATGAGACTGCAAGGATTGGCAAGTCAGGATTCTGCAGGGCAGGCCACAAGCTGGAAACTCCAATGAAGGTTTCTGATGAATTCCCTAGGAGAAGCTGGCTGGCTGAAGTAGGGGTAGAAATTCTTCCTTCTGTCTGCTAAAATCATCAATTTTCCCTTTAAAGGCCTTTACCTGACTGGATGAGAATTCTCTCATTTTTGAAGGCAATCTCCTTTGTTGATTGTAGATATAAACAGCCATAGATGCAATCAACTTACTGATGATTTAAATTCATGAAATAACCTCAAAGAATCAATCAGGCCAGTGCGTTCTTGATCAAACCACAGGACATCATCACCTGGCTAAGTTGCCATGTGAACCTAAACATCACAGTCCAGCCCTTGTCAACTTGGCAGCAATATGTATCTCCCAGACCTCGCTAATTTCTAAATAAAAACAGTAACAGCCATGCTTTTCTCTAACTTAATTCATTGGTCCTATGAAGAACTAGAAACAATCCAGAAGAGGGCACAAGGCCTTGGTAACATTCACTATTAAACTGGATATCCTATGACTTAAATACTGTGATATTAATTTCCAGGTCAATGGAATCATTATTGGGTCTGCTGGTGGGCGCACTCCTTCTTTAGGAACTAAGAACTGTAGACCAACAGAGCTTAAGGTTTCAGGGACAAGAAGCAAACATTCTCCTAGTGGATCACTAGGGTGATAGTGAGTGGTGCCATTCCCATTTCCACCCCTTGATTCCTGGACCCCAGAACCTGGGTATGGGAGAAATAGCACCATACAGAGGACGCTGATTTAGAGCACACACAGCCTCCTGGAGAACATCGCCCCAGCCCTGCAAGGTACTGCCACTTAGATGGCACTGTAGTTGACTCTTCAAAAGGTCATTCCACTGTCTATCAATCCAGCTGCTTCAGGATGATGGGGAACACTGTAAGATCAGCAGATTCCATGAGCATGTGCCCATTCTCACACCTCATTTGCTGTGAAGTGGGCTCCTTGCTCAGAAGTGATGCTGTGTGGAATGCCATGGCAGTGGGTAAGGTATTCTTTAAGTCCATGGATGGTAGTTCTGGCAGATGCGATGCCTGCAGGGAAGGCAAAGTTGTATCCAGACTTTGATATACAATAATTTCTATTCCAGTTAGAACAAAACGTCCCTTCCATGATGGAAGTGGGCCAATGTAACCAACCAGCCACCAGGTGGCAGGCTCATCACCTCGGGGAATGGTGCCGTATCGGGGGCGTGTTGGACTCGGCTGCGGTAAAATCATCATCATCATCATCAGTAAAATTCATAAATATGGTAATATCTACTATTTCTTCAATTCTAGAGCTGTTTTATAATATTTTTGATACATGATTGATACATAATTAGATAATGCTGATTTTAAAATGGGATTTGTTCTCCAAAAAATTAAAAGGTGGGAAACAAAATTATTGTACCTTTGCAATGCAGAACTAATGGACAGAGATAATTCTGGGGCAGAATTTTACTTGTAGTGGGTAAATAATAAATGTTTTTAAATCATAATGTATTTTGGTATTTTTTATAGCTTCATCAGAAGACCTAATGATAATTTTATCATTTTCCTACTTGAAAGACTTGAAACTCAGAAAATCATATAGAAGTAAAATAAGTACAAATAAATAGTTCGAAGATGGAAGTCAAAATAAGAGTAACCGACCTGTGGCAGAATGATTTCCCTCCACAAGGGCAACTTCACAACGTAAGGTTCTGGATGTACCTTTAAATGTCCCGAACGTCTCCTAATGAACCACTGTGATGCATATGTCATGGGAGAACGCGGTCACACTGGCAAATTCAGCCCTGTCAGGAGGGAGACTTGGGAGGCGCCATCAGGCTCCCAGCTGCACTGACCACCTAAGAACACTGACCCTTCAACAGGGGGCTGTCAGGATGGAGTCTCTTTCTACTGCCACAGAGAGTGCATTTTTTTAATATTTTACTATCTGTTTTAGTTTACGTTTTTCCCCGAGAAGCGATGGGTAGCAATTGGCGTGCACGCTCCCATTCTTTATTCCCCCTACCCAATGGCTGGGAGCTGGTAACAACTGGGGGAATGTGCCTTAGACCCAGAAATGCTAAAGATGGCAGGAACACTCACGCAACCCTAAACCATATCTCTGTACTGTTACAGAAGAGATATTTTTTTGAAGGGGGAGGGCTTTTTATTTTTAATTAGAGAAGTTATGGGTTTACAGAGCTATCATGCATAAAATACAGGGTTCCTATATATACAGGTTCCTATATATCACCGTGCACTGGTGTGGAACATTTGTGACAACTGATGAAAGCACATTTTTATAACTGTTCTAGCAAATACAGCCCACACGCTAACCTAGGGCTCACTGTTCTTGTTGGGCAGTTCCATGGATTCTTCTTTCCTTTTTTTTGGCATGGGCAGGCTCTGGGAATCGAACCCAGGTCTCCGGCATGGTAGGTGAGAATTCTCTCGCTGAGCCACCACTGCATCGCCCAATTCCATGGATTTAAAAAAAAAGTTTATTCCAGTACCATATACACAACTTAACATTTCCCTTTTAAGCACATTCAAATATATAACTCAGTGCTGTTAATTATGTTCACAGTGTTTACCACCATGAGAATGCTTTACTAATAGCATAAACTATTAATCTCTTACAAATGACAAATACTAACAAGCATTACAGAACAATATTTTAAAAATGTATTTATTTACCTAAAATTATATATGGAACATTTTTTATGTGGACAATATATATTGAGTGCTTACTGTATCCAGAAATAATGGGTCACAGATATATTTCTCCTGGTCTCATGGGAGATGACACAGACATATTTACCATATAATGCAATGAGTGCAAAAATAAAGCCATGCACAGGAATTGTGAGAGCACGGAGGAAAGGTACTTAACCAGTTAGAAAGCAGATGTTAGGGGAAGCTTTCAGGAGAAGAAAATGCCTAAAATTGGTCCTTTTCTTTAAAATGTTTTTTTTTCTTATTTTATTTAGTGAAATGTCTCTATTAAAGAAAAGTCAGATAATTAAAAGGATACAAAAGTCACTTGTAATCTACTACAGAGACAATCTGTTAAATTTTGTAAGTAGCTTTCTAGTGTTTTTTCTAAGATATAACCTATTCACAAACATTGGAACATACTGGCACAGACTCATAACTGGTTGTTTTTCACTTAGTGAATCACAAAATATTTTGTCATTAAATATTTTTTTAAAACATCCATTCAATGTTAAACTTTTTGTTATCATAGTAAATGATCCTGTGTATTGGACACATGCATTTCTTTTTCATGAATTTCCTATTTCTTTCTATTATACCCCTTTGGCGCTAACCCCACATGACATGGGGATTAGGCTGGCTGGTGTTTCATTACAGGCTGCTCTGGGCACTCCAAACAGAGGGAAGAGGATGGGCAAAGGTGCCCCGTGTGGGGTCATGCGACCAACGAGCATTTTGATTGTGTTGGAAGGATAGTGAGAAGCAGGGAAGGGGAGGAGGTGTGGCTGGGGGGCAGGGAAAGGCAAAATTTGGGGAGAGTTGGACAATATGTGGCAAAGAACTTGGACTTCACCCAGCAGGTGAGGGGAAGCCAATGTCCAGTGTTAGGCGGGAGGTCAGCCATGTAAGAGACCATGTAGTGGTTGGAGGTGGTAGGATGTAGGACGGGTGGGGGTTTTAGAATCAGATAGATCTGGTTTTGAATCTCAGCTCCCCCACTTTCTAGCCGAATAGCTTGACTTACCTCTGGGAGACACAGAGGCGACATCAGCAGAATGGGGATAACAGGGTTTGTTAAGATGAGATCAATGTTTTTTTAATTTTTAAATCTGTAAGGGCATTCAGCCCAGTGCTTGGGACAGTAAGCCTCATTAGAGGTTAGACAGGTTATTATTTGCCTTTTGGACAGCTCACTCCAGTGGCACAGAGCATGCATGCCTGGGTGGAGACGGAGTCCAGCGGAGGGTCCTTGGCCCCGTGTGGCAGGGATTCTGGCAGCAAGTGACCAAGATGTAAAATGGGAGCTTGGATTGGGAGTTGGGGCAGAAAAAGGACACGGGCGGGACAATTTAGGAAATTTTTCTATAGTTTCTGCAGATTAGTTAATATGGTGTATTAATATTAATTTCCTGGTTTTGATCATTAGACAAGGGTTATGTGAGATGCAAACATTGCGAGAAGGCGGGTAAAGAGCCTATAGGAAGGAACTTGTACCATTTTTGCAACTTTTTAAAAAGCATGCAATTACTTAAAACTCAAAAGTTAAAAATTAACTTTTTACATGTCAGACACTAAACAGTACAGAGCTTTCAGATCAGGACAAAGGCGTATGCTTTTGACCAAGTCACCATTTTGAAGTTTATAGCTGAGTATATCACCCTGATCACGGAACTCTGGGTCAAGGCCTTCCTATTCATATGCATTCCATAATTATTTGAAAAGTCCTATTCTCATTAAAGTCAAGATGAGCAGGTTTTACTGAATTGAAGTAAGAATCAATACAATTCATCCAGGGATGAGACTGGCCCTGGCACAATGGGATCAACAACACCTTCCAGACCAAATTGGGGAAAAGAAATGTAACAAAACAAAGTAACAAAACAAGGTATCAGTGGCTAAGAAAGTTCAAATAGAGTGGAGAGGCTGTTCTGGAGGCTACTCTTACGTAAGCTTCAGCTGGATATCGCTGATTGCCACAATCTGTCAACCCCCAACCAACCCCATTCCTGTTAACCCTAAAGAACACCTAGGGCTCTAACTGAGACTCTACAAAAGCTGCATGCACTAAGTTTACATTCCAGAAACCCATAACCATCACAGGGTTCCTACACCACTGATAAGTCCTGAAACCCAGGAGGGCCAGCCTCTCCAGGAGCAGCAACTAATTCCCTCTCCTATCCCATACTGCTGACACCCTTTCCAACAAGAGAAAGGTAGAATGGACATAGCCCAAAGGACTGGGAGAAGGGTCAGAGGAGGAGGAGGAGGAGCTATAACAGAGAATGACAGGATTTAACAAATGAACGTGACTGCGGAGTCACTAGCATGACCTTTCTTCTGGCCTCCAGCACCTCGGAGCAGCTAGCGGGAAAAACCTGAAATTGTGGAAGAGCAACCCATTGTGAATTCTGAAATCTGCTTTGTAACTACCTGTTAGGATATACTTTGAAAATTATTGCTTTTTTTTTTTTTGCGTGTGTGTGTATATATATGTTGTGTTTCACAATAAAGAATGTTAAAAAAAAGAAAGATCATAGAATACTTCATAACAGCAAAGGAACTTTAGAATATGTAACAACATTACAATGTATACAATTTGATCTGAATCTCCAAGGCATAATTTCCAGTGAGTGAAGCATGCTGTAGAGTAATATGGATAACAGAATTCCATTCACATAAAGTTGAAAAATTAATAAATTAAACAAATTATAAATACCTGCATAGGTAGGAAAACTATTTTTAAAAAGCAATAGAAATACAAATGCAAAACTGAGAAAAATAATTACTTCATCATCCAGGGAAGATGGATACAATCAGAGAGGGGCACACAGAGGGGAGAGGGGCACACAGAAGGCACCTAAAATACTGGCAATGTTTTCTTTCTTTACATGTGTGAATGATACGCAATTATTTATTTTATAATTATTGTGTAAACTATAATATTCACTTTTTAATTAAGATACTTGATAATAATTTTATATAAAACCAATTAAAAAACTTGCAATAACCATAATCTGTGCAGAGAAAAGTAGAGACTTAAAAATTAGAAATAGGCTAATGGAGTAGGGGTATAAGAGAAGATATTAATTGGCATTACGTTACCAACTCTTTGGAAGAAATAATACCCAAAGATATACTAGATACTGAGTCATAATCTGGTATATTTTTCAAACTTCAAAGAACAGAAAAAATATTCAGAAATCTAGGAAGAAAATGCAACTAAGCCATGAGATTGGTGGACAGAATGAGTTGCATAGGCTTTCCCACTAGACCACATGGAATGGATTTCCCACAAGACAGAAGGATTCTGTTACAACAGAGTATAGAAAGAATGTTGGAAAGGAAATTACTAAGATAAATATAGGAGGTCATTATGTAAATAAATGTTTACATTTATTAAGAAGATAAAACAATTATAAAGACAATAACTGCAAAATACGTAAACCAAAAATTGGATGAGCTGTAGGAAAATTTGACAAATCCAAGTTATTAGTGAGAATTTTCAACATGTTTTTTGCAACTATCAACACATCAAACAGACCCCAAATCAGTAAAGATTATTTGAAATACCCAAATGTCAAACATGATCTAAAAATGATACACAGAGCTCTGCAACCAACAATTAGAAATGTCTGTAAAAATTTAAAAATACTTTGAAACAATAATGGAAATGTTATATATCAAAACTTACTTGATTCAAAAAGTGGTACTACAACAGATTTTATGGAAAAAACCCAGTACAATTCAGCTATCAAAACTTGCTAAGCAGTCTTAAAAAAAATCAATAAAGCCATGGCTCTTACATTTTTAGGGTTTGTTTCTTTGAGAATCATATAGAAATTACGGACACCTTCCCCCCCCAGAAAAATACATGCAAACACACACACAATTTGCAAACAGTCCCGGGGAAAGCAGAGGTCCTTGCACCTAGGTTAAGATTAGCACTTTTAGGAATTGGGCAAGCTAGAGATCTGAAACAAATGAAAAAACAGAAAAAATGTAAAAATCCACAAAAATCCCAATCCACCTTTTTACACACAGATAGAAATACTGGATAGAACACTGGACAAATCTTTCAAATTCACAACTGAGCTTGGGAGAAAGTAAGGAAAGCTGCGAGGGGCTGAAGATTGGGAGAAGTGACTTCTAGGCAGGTGGCGAGGGCCTGAGATGCCCCAGGATGCAGGAGCCCTCAGCGGAAGCGACTTCGGAGAGCAGCCAGTAACATCTACTGAAGCTGAAGAGACGCATCTCCTACACTCAGAAACTCCATTCCTACATATGCAACTCGGGAGATAGGCCCAGGAAGGGCATGGCGGTGCTATTTATAACGGGAAATCAGAAACAACCATCACCGGGAAAGCAGGGCGGGAGCGCTGGACAGCCGTGCACGGCTGGGCTCAGGTGAGCTGAGAGTGGGTGTAAGCCGACCCGGCCAATACCTGGAAGTCCCACGTGGTAAGATGCTTGAGTGGGCACCGTGCGGGACACAGAACTGGGAGGCCGAGGCCCTGCCCTCAAGAAGCCTGCACTCTAGCGAGGGAACTGAGGCCCCAAGCGGCTAGAGCAGCACACGACTGCCTGCATGAATGTCACCAGCGCAGAGAATGGAAAGGCATCCGGCAGAAAATCAATACATTTTACTGCTTACATGATTTTAAAGACATGTTTACTTAGTTACGCTTACATCTGTTTGTTCTTTGCCTACACACTGCCATCATACATGCACACACACAGGGGGCGCTCAAGGGTGGGGGTAGAAGAAAGGCCACGCAAGCAGGGAGCCTCCACCCATTGTCAGGTTTGTCCCTTACACTGCTGGTGACCACATGGGTCCTTACTGCATGCTTTTAGAAGAAAACCTGCTTGTTTGTATGTCTGAAATATCTCATAATAAGCCAAAAAAAAAAGTCAAGTGACCAATTTACCTCAACTCGTGACCATTTTCCTTTGCAATGGAAAAGGCAGATTTTCCCACAGAAGGGTGTTGAAATGAAGTACTCGGAGGTCATGTGCTGCAAGACAGAAAAGCAGTGCTATTACTACTACTGGCCGAGAGCATAGTGGCGCAACTGAGAACACTGTGTGCCAAGCAAACTTTTCCGCCTGTCTGCCATCAGACTTCCCCGGAGCCCTCCCCTCCCAGGAGAGCACTGCAGGGGGTACCAGGGGTTTTAGAAAACATCCACATTTGTTGATGATGGTAATGTACTCTCCTCGGCTGGATGTTAAAACATCCAGAAAGTATTAGCATGGAGGCCCGTGGGACTCACTTAAGCTCTGGCTCCATCAGTCAGACAAGGAGAGAGGGACTGGATGTGACAACAAGGTAGGAGAGCAAATGCACAGGCAGAGAGAGGCTGGGCGAGCCAGCTCCCAACCCTTACGATCATTTGAGAAAAATTTTAAATCCCCCAAAACAAATGTGTACATCGGTGCCTGGAAATGCTAAGGTGTCACGGCTGTGGGTCTTTCACCATCTTCTGTGCTAGCCCAGGGCCTCTCCCCACAGGGGATGCCTCAGCACAGCGGTAAGGACATGCATGCAAAGGGGTCCCTGGGACGAGCCTCCTGGGGCATCTCAGATTTCTCCAAGACTGACAAGCAAAGTAAATATAAGTACTGACGTTGGCATACATACATGACAGCTGTTACGCAGAAAGAGAACGCTATAGATCTAGTTCATCAGTTCCAGACTGTGGTCCAGATGCAGGTTTAACTCAATTTGGCAAATGTTTTGGCTATACCAATTGTAGGTAAGATGCTGCACTGGGCACTGTATGGGATGTAAAAGTCGGGCAGGCAAAGTCAATAGGCCAAGCCCTTGATCTTGAGGCTTGCTTTTGTGAAGCTTGTTTCTGTAGTGGAGAAACTAAGCCTACTTATAGCTATGCCTAAAAGTTGCTTCCAGAGGGACCTCTTTTGTTGCTCAGATGTGGCCTCTAAGTGCAACTCTGCAAGAAAAATCATCATCCTTCCCCCTACGTGGCACATGAATCCAGGGGCTAAAGTCTCCCTAGCAACATGGGAGATGACTCCCAGGGATGAGCCTGGCCCTGGCACCACAGGATAAACAATGCCTTCCTGACCAAAAGGGGGAAAAGAAGTGTAACAAATAAGGTACCAGTGGCTGAGAGAGTTCAAACGGAATTAAGAGGCTACTCTGGAGGCTACTCTTACGTAAGCTTCAGCTAGTCACTGCTGCTTATGGTTTGCCAACCCCCAACCAAAATCATTCCTGCTAATCCTAAGGAACACCTAAGACTTTACCTGAGAATCTACTAAAGTTCCATGTACTATGATTACTTTCCAGTAACCTCCAACCTCCAGATGGGTTCCTAAGCTAGGTAAGTCCTGAAACCCAGAGTGACCAGCTTCTTCAGAACATCAACCAGTTTCATCCCCTTATCCCATATTATCAATAGCCCTTTCCAATATGAAAAAATTAGAATGGGCATAGTCCAAATAACCCTAAACATTGGGAGAAAGCTCAAAGGAGAAGGAGGAGTTATAACAGAGAAGATGAGATTTAACAAATGAGCATGACTGCTGAATCATTATATTGATATAACTTTTTAGTCTCCAGTGTCTTGGAGCAGTTAGAAGTAAAAACCTAAAATTGTGGAACTGTAACCCATACCAAACTGCAATCTGTTCTATAACTGCTGTGATGTGCTTTGAAGTTTATTGCTTTGTTGTATATATGTTATATTTCACAATAAAAAATGTTAAAAAAACAACAAATAAACAAGAAAAGTTTGAACAGGCATAGTCCCTGCCCTCAAGAAGCCTCCACTCCAGCAAGGGACCTAAGTACCCAAATAACTAGCATACAAAGCCAGCTACGAGTGCCAAGAGATGCCCAATGCACTCTGAGGGTTGGGGGGGGGCAGGGCTAAAGTGGCTTCTGTACTGGGAAACTGAGTCCCGACTGCCATACACTGATAGAGATGAAGAAACCACCTGGGACACTGAAAACCACACATTCTACAGACCCTGATTCAGAAGAAAATTCTAGAATTAAGGGCTAAGGGGCTTATGGAGACAACGCAGCTTGCAGCAGCATAATTACCAAAGTGGCAGGTTCTGGGGACCCAGAGGAGCTTGGGGAGAACTGCCTGAGGGGAGGAATAGAATTAAGAAGGAAGGTTTCCCTCTCTCCTTAACCTGCACGGTTTCTCCTTTGGTGGAGATGAAATTCCAGGCCAGCGGCTTCAGCAGTCAGAAGCCTGGGCCGCTGCATTCCGGGCTCACTGAGTGCATGCCCTAAATGACAAATTGGCCTGTAGTGGGGCACTCACGGTGTGCCAGGCACCCATTCTCACGACAGCCCCGATGGGACCCATGATTGCCGTCACTTTACAATGTGGAAACTGAGGTTATAAAGCCAGAAAGCCCCAGAGCTTATCCAGGGGTAGGTGGCTGGGTAGCCCTGCAGTCTGGAGCTCTTACCCACTATGCTAGAGAGTCCACCCCAAACTACTCAGCATGGACAGGTGTTTGGGCATCCAGCGGGCCAGCCCCGTGGGTGCGCCCCAGGCATACCTTGGAAAGGGCGCTGGCCGTACCTTACAATGGAAGTAGTCCTCGATCTTGTGCAGGAGGTCGCCAAGCTTGTTCAGACCCTTACAGGGCACCTGGCAGTAGAGTGTCCCGTCGGAGCAGATGTTGGTCACTGTGACGTTCGTGTACATGGCATCAACCTGGCCAGACAAGAAGACCCACGGGGAGTGCTGAGGCAGGGCGCGCAGGGTGGAGGGGCCCCGGCACCCCCGTCCTCTCAAAACACTCTTCTACAAAGTCTCCCCCATTTCAGAAAATCCTGCAAAGTTCATCTCATTAAAAGTCTGCATTTAAAATTTTTGCATACAGTAAGTCATTAGCACATTCCATTGTCTGAAAGGCCAAGAACAGCTTCAGCTTCGCTTTATTTTCTCCCCATTTATTTTTTTTAAAAACTCAGACTCTGAGTTTTTCGTAATATTAACAGAAGTAAAAATAAAGACTATCACAGCATCAGTCCCATTATTAGCAGTCTACCACAGGCCTTGTCCCATGACCGCAGAAGTTTCAGTAATCCTCAAAAATTGTAATCAGAATAAGGGTTTAAAGCTAACCAATTGTGGTCAAATTGCAAACATAAAGAAAATTCCATTTTTATAACAAAGCTGTTATAAAATTTATCATTTTATAATATGATAAACTTACATTATAAATTTATATGAAAAATATAATCATTTATAATATGATTAATTATAAAATCAACCTTTTCCCAATGTTGCTTTAAGTCTTTAGAAAGGATCATTTTTAATACTTTATCCTATTGTTTACAGTAGATGCTCTATAATGCAGAGGCTTTTCCTCCCTGGGGGCTTCTATGTTCTTCACATTTTAAAAACATTGAATGGATTTAAGTTTTTCTTTCTTTCTATTATCTTCCCTATTATCTATGCAAAATTAATATATGTTCATTGTAGAAACCTTGGAGAATAAAGCAAAAAAATCACCTATAATACGATTCCTAAGAAATAATCACAAGCAATGTTTTGGGGTTTCCCCCCTCCCAGCTCTATTTCTTTTTCTCGATAAATGTACAACTGTCTTTATTTATGGGTATGGCTCTGAAGAGGGATATATTTATTTTGAAATTTGGTATCTCCCTATATGTAGATGTTTCCTGCTTCTTTTCCATGATCCATCATATACATTTCCTCATGTAACTTTAAAAAATCTTCAAAAATACAATTTTAAACAGCCACATAATGTTGTGTCTTTAGACATTCTTACCACATAAGCTAGACATTTAGGTTCTTTGCAATTTTTGCTACCACAATGCAATGAAATACTTCAGCATTACACTTTTTTCTACATTTCTGATTGTTTCTTTGGGCTAAATGCCTAGAAATGAAACTGCTGGTCAAGTATTAGGCACATTTTAAAAGCTGCTTGTATCCAGATTGCCACACTGCTTTCTAGAAAGGTCTGTGTTAATTTATACTTGCACAAGTGGTGTTCCCTTATTGGGACAGATTACCTATTAAAAATCTTGGTTAATTTGGTGTGCAAAAAAGGGATATCACATTTCTTCAATGATTAATGAGGTTGGGATGCCTTTTCCATATATTTACTTGCAATAAATATCAATTTATGGCTAATTATCTGTTTAAGTTCTTTGCAATTTTTAAAATTAAGTTTTTTAGTGCTTATCTATAAATACATTGATATTGATAAGGTTATGCAGATTTTTCAAGTTTACTGGATTTTTGTACCGTAATCTAGTATGATCTTTGAATTACCTGTTTATGTCTTTCTGCTCATTTTTTAAATTGCAGTAGCTCTCAAAACTTTAGTCTCAGGACCCCTTTACATTCTTAAGAATTATTGAGGACCCTGAAGAGCTTTTGTTTATGTGGATTATATCTATGAAGGCTTAATGCATTTGAGATTAAGAGAGAAAGTTTTAAAAGAGCTATTTATTAATTTATTTAAAATAAACTCATTGCAAGTTCATAAAAATAACTTATTAAAATAATTACATTTTCCAAAGGAAAAAAATAGGAGTGTCACTGTTTTACATTTTTGCAGCTACTTTTAATGTCCAACATAATAGAAAACAGCTAGATTTTCATATCTACTTCTGCATTCAGTCTGTGGCAAATATTACTTGTCGAGTAACCTCTGGAAAATTCCATTGTACACTCAAGAGACAATGAGCAAAAAACGCAAATAATTTGGCCCCTGGATCATACTTTAAGAACCACTGTTTCACTGACTTATTCACAGTTTTGAGTTGAGAGAACTCCCTATACTAAGGTAAACAATCTCTACTCTATGTATTACAATTCTTTTTCCAGGTCAGTTTTTCAATTTTGCTTATTGTGTTCTTTGCTTCAGAGAAGTAGCACTTCTCTAAGGTCAAATGTGTCACTTTTTTTTTATTGTTTTCACTCTGTGTAATATTAACTCTCCACTCCTAAGGATACAAAGCCACATACCTGTGTTTTCTTCCATAGGCCATTGCTTTTGTTCAAATGTTTGATTCACCTAGGATTTATTTTGTGTATGAACAGTGATATAGGGAATCAGCCTGATTTCTCCCACATAGTTAGCTGGCTGTCCTACTACTATTTGTTGAATAATCTGTATTTTCCCTAATGATTTGTTATTTCACCGTTATCATAAGTATTGTACCTCATATATGTATTTGAAACCTATTTCTAAAGTCTTTAATCTATTTCATTAATATCTTTTTCTATTTGTAGGCTTCTTCTATACTGTTTTAATTACTGATGCTTTATGATGCAAGGTAGGATCTTGTTTTACACAACCAACATGTTCCAAGACCCTATGTATAAGCTGAAAATCACACATAAGTGAACTCCATTATTTAATAAATATTTTCTTATATGAACATAGCTTATCATGCATTTTTAAAATAAATAAGGCAAATAACATTCCAGGAACAATAAGTAAACAAAATTAATCATAGAAGTAATTTTTAAAAATTTTAATTCTCTGTCTTTTTAATTTCTTTTTTGATTGTCAATTGCACATGCCTGAACTCGTGTCTGCTGAGTTTGTGTAAAATGAGGCCTTACTATTTCTTAATTTCTAATAAAGCTGGTCTCTTCTTAAGACTTACTTTTTCAAAAAGCTTTTCAATGAATTTTGCATATTTGTTTTATTCTTTCAAAAGAATTTTAAAATCATTTTGTCAGATTCCAAAATAATTCTGCTGGGGATTTTGTGATCACATTTAAATTAACAGATTAGTTTGCGGGAGAATTTGCATTTTTTAAAATGTTTTTGGTGTGAGAACAAGGTTTTATTTGTCCATCTAGTCACATATTTTTTGGCATGTCTAAGTCTCAAAAATTTCTAGGCACATTCTAATTTCCAGGTATTTTATGCTTGGAGTTACTGATCATGAGATTTTCTTCCTTCATGTGTATTTTCTCATTGGTTACCGTAAGCACAAAAGAAAACCGTGATTTTTGGAATGTGGAGTTTTGTAATCTCCATGTCTTCTAAATTCAGAATTTACTTTAAATATGATGATAACCTAAAACCCAATATGATGGAACATATATTTTTTTCAAGTAAGACACTTCTCACTTGCTGGCCTAAAATTTGTCACATTCTTTCCTGACTTCCTTTCCAACAGCCAGCCAGCCATACAAGGTACCTGAAGGTGGACCTCCAGCGACCTGTCACATATGGCCTTCAGGCAGGTGGCGTTGATGTTGATGTCATCTTCTCCAGAGGTATCGTACAGGACCACCAGCGGGACGTCGACTTTTTCAAGTATTTCCACTGCGAAGATCTTCCCGCATGTTAAAGACTCAACTACCTTCACCAAATTCGGATCATCACTTAGAACTTCCAACCCTGAAAAACATGGAGTATTCTAAGTTCTAATGAGTTCGCAAAATCAATTTTCAATGGACAGGCTGTGTCTGCTTTGACTGCTTAGGACAATTAGGAATCTGCTACAAAATTTCTCAATTTTAAATGGAAAGCTTTGTTTTACCATCTTCTTTAGATACCTATTTGTAGGTTTTAAAACATATCATTCAAATACCTCTTTGAATGACTGCACTAAGACAGGCAACCTTAAAACATGTTTAGAAGAAACGTGGACGGTCAACCAAAATTTCTACCTCCGGAGAAGCATTCTTCACCTCATTTAAAACAATAAGGCACACAAATGCAAAGCTATCAATCAATTATATCTGTCAGTCACATATTTATAATTTTTTCCTAAAAATCTGTACCCTTGACTTTTTAAATTTTATAATTAAATCCAGATAGTTTTTTCTCATAAAATGAACATGTATGTATAGAAATTGAGATGGCTATTTTTTTCTTTCTTTCTTTAAAATATACAATGATGACCCTGAAAGATATCACAGATTTCTTCAGATTTATCAGAGGACGATTAAACAATGTTTAACAATACAGGTATTAGGTGAATTTTATTGTAGCTCAAATACTCTTTCAAATTCTTTGAAAATTGTAATTTCACGTGTTATTTATATGACAAATCTAAATGAATCTATTAAACAGGTTAAAACTAGCTTTTCATTCTCTACTCCAGACACACAGCAGTACAGGCCTTCTCACTGCAGCACACTCAATCTTGTCCCGTGCTCTGGACACGCGCTGAGTCCCATGCCTTTCCAAGAGGCTTTTGAAATTTCTTGGGATTTAGCTCCCAAACAGAGTCAAATCCAGTTCCTCCAGAAGAGGGTAAGGTCTCAGGCTGGCTGGGAAGGAGGCATTCCCTTCTCAGTTGATTTGTATGAGAGAATTAGGGTCAGTTTCTCAACTGAGCTCATGCTCCCCTGGCATGCTGCATCTCCCGGGGCTCTTCCTCACCAGCAACACCCACAGCACCCGCGTGTGAAGGGCGCCCACGTGTGAAGGGCGCCCGCGTGTGAAGGGCGCCCACGTGTGAAGGGCGCCCGCGTGTGAAGGGCACCCGCAGCGCTCCTCCCTCACATGCACACTCCTCTACGCTTCCTCGAGGAGGGGAGAAAGAACCACGAGCTGGGCTCATGTCTGGGTGGGGAGGCTCACCCCCGTCCACGCCAGGGGCCGGAACTGAGCGCCCCTCACTGCATGACCAAACTCAGGCTCTGCTCAGGTCCCACCACACAGGGCTTCCATCAGCTGTCACTACAGCAGTGGGGAAATGTCCCAGGCGGCCAGTGGGACCACGATTTTAAGGACGATCATGACTTAAACATAAGTTTGTTCACACCTTTCAAGAAACCCCTCACCACCCTGAGACATGTGGACCACCTACGGATTTACCCACCCCAAAGTACGATAACAAGCCCTCATGATGGACAGAGCTTCCAACCACATTCCACTTACCTGCCAGTTTACACTTTGTAGCTTGGAATGAGAGTGAACAGAACTTGGGGTTCAATTTGTACGCTTTGCTCTTTTCGACACGTTCACTGAAACCGTAGTCAACATAGCATACCTAACAGTAAGAAAAGAAACGAAGTTCAGCTCCAAGGTAAGTTTTTTAACCTCACTCCTTAAAACCCCATTTGATACGTTTTCCCTGGCTCCGTTTTATTCCCCGATCAGCATGCGGGGTGAGAGTGCAGCTTCTGCCAGACGTGCGGGCACCGCGGCTGCCTGGAGACGGGCTGACTGCTGGCGGCAGCCCCTGCGCCCTGGCCCCCGGGAAGAACAAGGCGAGCCCAGGCCCACTCTGCCGCCTCCCCGTGCCCGTCCTGCCAGCCCTGATGGCGGCACTGTTTCGTTAACATCTGGAATGCCCGCATTGCTGGCTTTTTCTTGAGGCCCCTGCCCCTGTCCCCTGGGCAGCAGTATTTGTTTCTAGGAGGTCTGGCGGCAGTTTCCGACTCCAATGCCCCAAAGCAGCATGCAAGGTGCCTGCTCTGCCCCGGGCCTCAGGGCCGGGCGCTTTCCGGCGACAGCAACCATGACCCGGCGGGTCCTCAGGGACCTCGACCACGGGAGTCGGGGCTCCTGCTCTTGTGGAAGGCGGGTCTGGCCTCTCTGGCTCCATAAAGGCCCCAAACCTGCTGGCAGGGGTCTGTGCCCCAAGAACCCAGAACGACCCTCCTGTCACCAACCCCCGGATGGCCAAGAGCTGATAAAATCTTTCAGCTGAAAAGAGCTATATAAACCCAGGGGCGTTTTCTTTTTTTGAGAAAAGTAAAACCTAGAAACGTTAGGCTCTGGGTTTAAAATGCTCACTAAGAATCTGAGGGAAACTGTTGGGAACCTATAAAATTAGCTTCTCTAATGAAAAGAGATGACGACGATTAAGCGGCCACCACGCCCTCTGGGTCCTTGGCTCGTGACGCGATGGCGGGGCGCAGAGACCAAGTTCGCGGGTCGGCTCCGCAGCCGAGGTGTGCGGGCACAGGCGGCGGGGTGCGGGGCTGCCCTGAAACGCGCGGGGCCGCAGGCCGAGTATCCGAGGACCCCACGCCGGCTGGATCCTCGGCGTCCACACCCGCCTCGGGCGCCCTTGGTCAGGACCCCCCGTGGGGCCCCCGCACGCCGATTCTGCCCTTTCCGGTCCCAGAACGGGAGCGCGTGGCCTGACGTCAGGACTCCTGGGAAACCAGGGTGTTCTCAGAGTAACAGCAGGTGATGGATCAACTGCGCGGGAGGCCCCCAAAGGATTTCCATAACACTTGGTGCTTTCTTCCTTCCTTTTCTTAATCGCCACACCACGTACCTGCGGGGCAGCTGCAGTCACCCCCCCCCACCCGCGTCCCCTGTTCCCGGCCCCGCGGCACCGGCAGGCCGGCACTCCCTGTTCTCTGGCGCCCTCTGGTGGCTACAGGACTCACTGCGCCGCCGCTGGCACACCCGCAGACACCCCTGGGATGCCGCCAATCCCACCCTTCCTGCTTCTCATAGTCACCCGGGCCCACAACCGGAGAGGTGGGAAGCAAGCAGGGAGCAGGTAAGCGTGGCCAAGCATTGCAGAGCTCAAGAAAACAAGGCCGCTGCTGAGCAGCTTGGGTGTCTCCAAACAAAGGGGAATGTGGGGAGCCAGATCACAGCCACAAGGACAGCTCTCTTAAGAGCTGACTGCTATACAAGACACTAAGCCGCCACAACTCTGGGCAGCAACAGCTGCAGGCCGCACCCTCCTCGAGGGATACTTTCTTTCATCACTCTTCTCTCCCCGTATTCTTCCCCAGCTGGTCTTTCACAGGTCTCAGGTTCTAAAAGCACCTCTAAGCTGATGCCTCCTGTTTTAGCGTGCTAAATGCAATATACCAGAAATGAAATGGCCTTTAAAAAGGGAATTAAGTTGCAAGCTTACAGTTCTACGGCTCTAACAGTGTCCAAACTAAGGCATCCAGAGAGGATACCTTGGCTCAACAAAGGCAGATAGGTCAGGAACACCTCCTGTCAGCTGGGAAGGCATGAGGCAATGTCTGCTAGCTTTCTCTCCAGGCCCCTCATTTCAAAAGGCTTCCTGGGGAGTTTTATTTCTTAATCTATAAGGGTCTCTGCCAGTGTAGGTTCTGGTGGCTCTGAAGTTTTCTCCTAAGTGGTTCTCTCTTAAAAGACTCCAGTAAGCAACCCTACCTTGAATGGGTGGAGACGCATCTCCATGGAAACTACCTAATCAAAAGGTCCCACCCACAATTGGGTGGGTCACATCTCTATGGAAAGAACTTAATCAAAAAGATCCCCCCCAACAATATTGAATGAAGATTAAAGAACGTGGCTTTTCTGGGGTTCACAACAGTTTCAAACAGGCACATCTCCCAACCTGGGCTGGGAGACCTCCCTGAGTCCCAAACTCAACCACGTGGACTCCAACCTAGCAGGTCCTGTACAATTCTTGATTCTCCCCCATACCTGTTCTCCCCAACTTCTTGATTTCAACAAATGGCACCTCTGTCTACTCAGGCACCAGCCCAGCAGACTCCCGAGTCTGTTTTTTGCCTACCCTCCACTCCCCACCCCCAATTAGTTAGTGTCCCTTGAGTTCTACCTCCAAATAGATCCTAAATCAGCCCCACTGCCTCCAGCTCCACTAGCATCAGCGAAATTCAGGTTGCAAGGTGGCTGGCTACTGCAACAGCCAGCTAACTGGTCTTACATTCCTTCTCTGCCACTCTGTAATCCACTCACTACACAGCTACCAAATAGATTTTAAAAAATACAAAGGAGGCCACATTCTCTGGCCTAGCCCTCCCTTCAAGCTGTTTTCTAGATTGCAACACCCAGCTTAGTTCCTTTGGTACATGTAATATACCATATTTATTTACTGCATACTTATTGTCTCTTCTCTCTAGAACTTATGCTTCTTAAGAACAGGGACTTGTCTGTCTGGTTATGGCCTTAGAACAGTGAAATAACAAATGAAAAGTGTAGCAGGTAAGATACTACTATGATGCTAGCCTCTGATTTTACAGATAACAAATCAGAGGCATTAAATAACTTTCCAGGGATCACTCGAAACAGCAAAGCTGGCGTTCAAACCCAGGGCTGTCTGACTCCAAACCCAAAGCGAAGGGAAGAGAGGAAACGAGGTGGAGGGACGCCCTGTAGATTTCTGACTGGGGGACATCCATGGGGAATGTTTGCAACATTGTTAACGTGTCACTAGGGACTTTTGTACAGTTCTTTTCTTCCTATTCAATCCCTATGCTTTTTTTGTTTTTTACATGGGTAGGCACTGGGAACTGAACCCGGGTCCTCTAGCATGGCAGGCACACATTCTTGTCTGCTGAGCCACCATGGTCCACCCAATCCCTATGCTTTTATACTGAGCTTCCTAAGGCCCAGGGGGGAGAAACAGTCAGGAGGCAGACAGAAATTTATTGGGGAATGTCTGGGGGCAGTTAGCCCCTATCAACTAGAAGCCATCAGTTTCTCATGGAGCAGAGTGCAGCGACAGGGCTGCCCGCTGGGCTCAGGCTTCTGAAATGTGCTACTGCTCCTGCCCCAGCACCCCCTCTCTCCTGGGGTCTGAACTTCCACTGACGGGTGATCTGACTTGGGCTTCCCCCAAGATGCTCTCCACCCCTGGTGCAACTGATCGCAGTCCCCGGCATTTGGTGGCTGCCAGTCTCCTCTGGGAGTGGGCCAGGCCCCCGTCCAGCACCAAGATTCGCCCAAGGTTGAGATATCTCCGAGAAACAATTCCCGTCGACTTTGTGTTATAAAGCGCACCCCAGAAGAACTTTCAATCCATTTTCTTCAACTCAAGGTTGAGTGGAAGGCTGACCCCTCTGGTTTTCTTTCCCAGAGGAGGTTTCCATGAAGGTGGGGGTCTCTCTGTTTGGGTGTCTTCACCCATGAGATGTCCCCGGGGAAGTGCATCTCAGATACAGATAAAGGAAAACCCACGGAGTGCCCTTGGGCACCCAGGAGACATTAGACCCGAATCACCTTGGCTTTGTAGGCTCAGAGGGGTGGAGGGATCCACCCACAGGCAGCCCCAGCTGCTGCTTACAAGCCTGTGCTCCCCTTTGGGGCCAGGGATCCAGGAATCAACTTGGTCCTCAGCTTTTTTCTGACTTTATTGGAACGCAATTTACAAAGACTAAAAGACACCCACGTAAAGTACAGAGCGGAGGGGTTTTGGCAAATGGAAACAGCCATGCAATCCCCACTGTAACTGAGACACAGACTCCCCCAGCAGTTCCCTTTACCCCTCCCTCCACAGTGCATCCCCCACCTCCTGTTCTAGCAACTGCCGATCCGATTTCTATCACTACAGATGAAATATGACCTGTTCTTAAATATCACTTAAATAGAATCACCCAGCATTACTCTTTTATGTCTGGCTTCTTTTGCTCAGCATAAAGTCCGCAAGATTTATTCATTTGACAGTGTATGTCAGTAGTTCATTCCTTCTTATTGCTGAATAGTATTCCATTATATAGATAAACCAAAACTTGTTTATATAGCCATCTGTTGGTGAATATTTGGGTTGTTTCCAGTCTGGAATTATAAATAGTAAAGTTGCTACAAACGTGTGTCCACATCTTTTTGTGGATATAAATTTTCATTTCTCTAGAGCGGAATACTTAAGGGTCATAAGGTATTTAACTTTAAAAGGAGCTGGCAAACTGTTGTCCAGTTTTCAGATTTTTAAGCTCATGCCAAATTGCTTAAAAGTTGTGTCTCTGTAGATCTGAGGAGTTTTCTCAGTAGATTTAAGGAGTTTTCAAAATCTCTTTGTGAATGGCAAAGGGTGGCTGGGTGGTTGGGGTCGGCTGACTTAGGGGAAGGACCAGGGCCCCCCCTTTGACCTAACCAGGTAAGAAGCAGCAAGCATCCCTCTCTCACCTGCCCACACTGTGCTTGCAGCTGGGGTTTCGGTACATGGTAAGTGCTGGACTTGAGCCAAGGTCAGGGACTTGGTCATCTGCACTCAGTGGTGTACTTGGGATGAGCGACCAGGGGACGACACAGCCATGTGGATTCGGGTTTTGTATTATGGAATGGAGACCATGGAAACAGAAGTGTATTTCCCCGCTAGAACACCTGGAAACAACCCAAAGATCCCTAGACATGCTTCCCCTCACAGACTGTATCTTCCTACACCTACACTGTCCTACCCATCAAGAAGGATGGAAATGAGCCCAACTCATGTGACAGATGTCCCTTTGGGCAAGGGGAAATTTTTTAAGAAAGAAAAGAGCCCTTCTCCCCACAGATTTTCCATATAATAGCAGCCCCTCTGCCCTGAAAGAGGTGACAGTAAAGATTTGGGAGGCAGGTTCATCATCCAAAAGTATACATTCCAAATGAACACACAGCTTCCACCAACAAAAGAAGAAGTGACACGTTAAAAATAGGAAATGTGCTGGGAGTCCAGCCATGCAAGAAATACTAAAAGCTCTTCCCCGAGAAGGAAAATGATACAGGCCAGAAACTCAGATCTACATAAAGAAGGACGAATGTTCAGGAAGGAATAAATGAAGGTAAAATAAGATCTTTCATTTTTCTTACTCTTAACTGATTTAACAATTATCATTTTATTCAAAATCACACTAGCACAAAGTATTGGATGATTATAGCTTATGGGTAAGTGAAATGATTGACAGCAGTGATATAAGGACAGGTTGGGAGGAATTAGGAGCCCATTAAGTGGAATTTGAAAGTCGACAGATTGGCTGTGAATGTGCACCGGGAAAACACTACACTGGGCCAGTGACGGCATGGCAGAAGGGGTTAATGCGAACCTCCTGTGTGAGTTATTAGGGGAGCACCAAGGCCCTGTGGCTGCTGATCTTAGAGAAACCCTGCCTTGAGGACAGAAGAGTCCCCATTCTCACTGAGTTGAAGAAAAGAGGTGAAAGGGGCCGACTGCAGGAAAGGGGGTACACACAAGTATCTGGGAGTCCACTCATGGAAGACAGGAAAGAGCACACCACACACGTACAGTGGCCCTCAGAAAAGGAGCTGATTCCTAATCCAGGGTATTCTCAATGGGCTACAGGCAAGTGGGGAGCACGTCACCCCTCTGAGCATCTCTATAGCCCCCTCACTCCCACACACCAGCTTCCCTGAGACACTCGCAGAGCTCTGACCGGTGTTATCTCCGTCCTCCCGGAACGGGGAGAAATGCCTTTTCTTTATCCAGCCATGGGTTATGGATCCATGTGAAGAAGAATTTTTCAATTTTTAGCAAAACTCCGAGATAGTTAGCCTAGCAATGACTTAAAAGTTGTCAGGGACATTCTTTTTCTACTTCTGGAGAAGAAACTCGGCGAGGAAGGACACAGAATATTACAAGTATTCTTTTACATTTGCAAAGTAAAGAAGCCCCTGCCTTGAGCCTGCTGTGACCAAGTGAACAGTGCTTGCCTTTATTTTGTTGTTGTCTAGGGAGACGACCTGGGCTCGCAGCCAGGCGTCCTCCTCGGCGTGGACGGCCAGCAGCTGCCCCACGTGCACGGCCTGGACGGGGCTCTCCTTCGAGCTCCTGCTGTAGTACTCCTTCATCTCGTCCTCCATGAGCTCCTGGGCAGCAGAATAGTCCTTGCCCACGTACCTGGTGTGGTTAAGGGGGGAGAACACAAATGAAGCTCACCCGAGGAGGAAAGCCACCGGGGTTCAGTAATGGGGTGCCGCTGGCTGCCATCTTCGTCTTTGGCTCCAGCCTTAGACTTGCTTACATCAACAGGAGGACGCCTGTCCTCCATAAACATTCATTGTTCTTTTCTACACTTTTCATTTTGAAATAATCTCACACTTAAAGACAGTTGCACAAATAATACAAAACCCACACAGAGAACTCCAACATACCCCCCACCAAGATACCCAGATCCATCAACTTTTAACATATTGCCACTCCTTCTTTCCTCCCTCCTTCCATCGTCTATCTATCCATCCCTCCATCCCCTCCCTTCCCTCCAATCCATCCTTCCATCCCTTCTTTTCTCCTTCCCTCCCTCCCTCCATCCATCCATCGTCATTTATTTCTTGATAAAAGATACATATTATGGGAGATGATGTGAATCAACACCACACAGTAAAGCAGATGCTCAAGAACAATCCAGGGAACTAGAGATTGTGCAGGGCAGTGGTCCATGGGCAGGCTGCAGGGGAGACTGGGCTGAGAAAGCACTCACGGGACAGGAGGAGAGGAAGACACAGTGGAAAACGAAGCACAACTGTAGGTTGTATAGCCAAGGGTCAGTCCAGGATTTTGGATAAGGCTGCTGGAAATCTTTGTATTTTACTGACAATACAGAAGATCCAGTAGAGAATTTTCCCTGAACTCAGGCTGGGTCTGAATAAGGCTGGAGTGCTGAGAAGCACTGACAGTTTACTGGAGGAAAAACAAAGCCTTAAATACACTAAACATAACCATGTCACACCCCTTCCCCAATTTACTGAATAAATTTCAACAAAATGTTGAGTTCTGACAGCCTTAAATGAGAGAACTTATATTCTAGCCAGATACCTCTAAAATTGTGTATTGTTTCCTCAGAAGTACTTTTCTTCCCCAAGATATGACTTTACTCCCTTCTACAATTTCCTTCTGTTGACAACTGCAGAAACCTTATGTTATCACCGTGTATATTTTCCTCTCTGCCACAAACAGGCTGCCCTTCAGTCCTCAGAGGCAATTCCACAAAGTGCCTCTTTCCAGGCTCTAAGTCCCGCAAGCTAAACTTGGGTCATAGGAGTGGGCGGCCCCAGCCCGGGGCGAAGCATCCTGGCTCGAGGTCAACATGATGGCAGCTGTCCCAGAGGAAGGAGAGACGCCACAGGAACACTGTCCTCACATCCTTCTGGCCCTTCCCTGCGTCACCAGGGACCCCCAATATCACTTAGGGGAGCCACGCCGCTAAGAGAGTTTCCTTGGGTTCTTGGGAGCCACCAGCAGGGCCAGGGGTGCCACAGTCACCCTGTTGCACTGGCAACTAGGCAAAAAGAGCTTGAAACACTTAAAAAGTCTACACAAAATGGAAAGGATGCCTCTTTTTTTGCAATGGCTCTTTAAAACCACACATGACATGTGTGTTATTTACTCTGGCAAGGGCTGCAGAAGGCTGCTGCGCTCTCCTTCGCTTCCCAGGAGTGCTACAAGTGCCACGGCGCTGCTGGCACACAGCCACCCACGGCTCCCGTGCTCCCAGGAGGTCTACAGCCCGCCCCGGGGCTCAGCTCCGGAGATGTGGAGTCAGGAGGCGCCGGCCGGCAGAGGCCCTGGGCCGTGTGGCAGTGTGCCCAGCACAGGCTCCTGCGGGGAGGAGGGAGGCAGTGAGGGGCAGCCTGGGCCCTTGCAGGCAGCATCTGGTCTGCTCTCCGCAGGTGCAGGAAGGGAAGGGCGGCCAATGGCTGCGGCGGGGGGATGTCAGGGGTACAGTGACCCCGTTGGTGTGATAGTGAGTGGTGGCGAGAACAAGGTCAGATGTGTCCTCAAACAACCTGAGCAAAGGAGCAAAGAAGGATGTGCAGGCCAGTTTAGGAAGAGAGTTTTACTGTGTGGGAGAGGATGTAGGGACAGGACAGGGCTCAGCCTGCGGGGCTCTGCCAAGTCTCTGGGGAATAGCTAATGACCTTGGCCAACAGCACAGCAGCCACCACTGACACTGGGGCCAGGCCACCTCCTGGACATGTAGAAGGCTGATTCCAGGATCCAAACCCACGTGGAAAAAGAGCCTGGGCCAATCATCCTGGAAGAGGTCGAACCCCCCACTGAAGTCCTAGAACTGACCCAGACTTCTGCCGGTCCCTGGTAAGAACATCAGACATTCCAAGCTGGACCTAGCCAGTGCTTAGTCTCTGACAATGACACCACGGAATACTGGCAACAGACACCAAAGGACCTTGCCCAGGGGGTTGATTTAGGTCTTCTTTATCATGCCAAATGGTAAATGTCAGCAATGTGCTCCCAACATCCTTCCTTCACCCCCATGTACCAGCAAAACATCATGGGACCCCAAACCCTCCTGACCTTCAGTTTCACATGTCTATGACCCCTGTAAAGAACAAGCCTTCTCTAAAGCTGCCACAGGTTCTTCTGGTTCCAATATCCCTAGGTACTGTGTTCACTGCTTTGTCCTCGGGCTTAGCTTACTGAAATGGAAGAGCTTTAATACTTTTGACCTATCCTTTCACTGAAGACCTTTGATTGTCTATCATGGTCCTTCTCTGGCGTTCCCAGCTCACAGCTGTGAGTCTCTGGGGAGGCAATACCCAAACCATAGGGATATTTTGGGTAAGAAGCCTGGATTCTGTTCTGCTTCAGCCTTTTCCTGATCAGATATTTCCAGAGATCTAGCTACACAAACTCCCATCCTGTCGCCGGAAGCTGCAGATTACATCTTTCCGGTGTATTTATGATTTCTTCAAAAGCTCACGTCAGGCACCCAGAGCCTGGCAGTTTATTGGAATTCCAGTGGTCAGAAGCCACCTAAGCCGTGACTCGTCCCCTAGGCAGTGATATCTAAAGGCTCAAGTCATTTGGGCACCTTTGGGTCCAAGGGCGAATCTGACGCTTATACTAGGAAGGTGACACTTATTTATTTCGATTTTCAGGAAATGCTACACCAGCCCACATGAAACAATTTTACCTAATGCACGCAGAACCTGCTTTTTCTACAGACTAGGTATTGCTTCTGACATACGTAACTGTCATTAACCTGTAGACATTTTCAAGTTTAAACCATGTCTTCATTCCAATTTTCAAAACTGTTGGTAATCATCTTTTTCCCCAAGAATAGTTGCACGTTTTGAACATTTAACAGACATTAGGACCACACAATATATTACTATACTTTATATAACTAAATTGACTAAGCTAAGACTATTCTATTCTTTCTTCTGCCCCCAGCACTCGTCTGAGGAATAATGAACTGACAACTGTACCCAAGCATCCAAAAGATTTTGAAAGTAAAACTTGCCTGATAACCACTTCATTTGTGTTGCTCAGTTCAACCACCAAAACAGAAGGGGACGCCTCGGTCGGAATGGTGAGTGGAGGGACTGTTACATTCTCCATGAAGAGATCAGCGCTTTCAGCAATGTTTTCTTCTATCTGCAAATATTCTTGTTCAATCATAGACTTGATATCATAATCGCCATGGGCTTGCCCTGCATCATTTAGGATTTTTTTTTTGTCAGATGGCAGTGGAAGTTTAGTATAGAGAATGGCCTTCTGGGGATTTCCAGAAATGTAGTCTATGGTGCAGACATCAGAAAGCGAAGCGAGATTTTTCAAGGTATCCTCGGGGAATTTCACTTTGAACATATCCTCAAATGCATTTGGGAGTGCACTAGCCCAAAGACCGCTAGAGTATTTCAGGAGCAGCTCTGCAACCTTCTCTTTAAAGTCTCCTGGCAAGACCGCTGGGCACTCCTTTAGTGTCGGAGCTTGTTTTGGAGGAGACAGCGGGGGTGGATGCATTTTTTCATTGTCCAGTTCACTTTTCCAAAGCTGCTTTCTCTTAGCTGGGTAAAGAAGTAAATCTTGACCACCACTGCAAGGCTTTTCCACCTAAAGTTTTTAAATAGAGCAAATGACAGATGTTTCAATGGAAATGTGAAAGCACATGAATGCATTTTACATTTGAGGGCAACTCTGTTTTCAAATGAATCAAGAGAACGCAAAAGTATACAGTGTACTATTCTCAATTACTAAGATTTTAATGCATTGCTTCCACCTGCAAATAACACCATGAGCTACATTTCAGAAATAAACGGTGTAATAAAATACTCAGTGTAAGAGAATTTCACTTCTGAGGCATCTAGCCTCCAATAGCCCTAGGAAATCACAAGTGCCTCTGCCTTTTACACTACACCTTTCACATCATCTCTCTGCCAAGTCCAAAGCAGCAGCTCACAAAACTGACTGCATACAAGGTGAAACAAAGCTGGCAAAAGGACTCGAACTGGTAGGAATAAACTAATCAGAAAGAAAGCAAGGAAACATTTAGAATGAATGGGAGTGACATCTCTCTTCTTCCTGCAATATTCTGAGAAAACCCTCAGCTCTTCATAATTTAGAAGAAGCTCCAGAGTTTTGTTTTTTTCTTTAAAACAAACAAACCACGCACCACAGTAGGAAGTTGGCTGAAACTATTGCCTCTTCAATGAATAAGAATAAAAAATACCTGGCCTTTGTATATCATCCGATGTCTAATATTATTTGCGTTAACATTCCCAAAAGGTGAGGCTTGATGACATCTCGTTACAGAGGAGAAAGTGATGTACGACACCATTTCCTCCACGCTCTACGTCTTTTTATTCCTAGGTCAGGAGTCAGTCAGCAAACTGTAGCTTACAAGCCAAATCTAGCTTCTCACCTGCTTTTTGTTTTTTTCTTAATTCGCCTGGATCATCACTGACTTTGTGATTTCACTCTCCAGACCATGCTTTGGACGAGAGAACATAAATATGGAAGTAGACGAAAGAAGGTATAATTTTGCTTCACGACAGAACTTTAATAAGTCAAAAGGTATGGTCAATTTCCTATTAAAATATATATATATTTTAGTCTGACTATATATTTTGGATGATACATGAGACGAGTCAATGCCAATATACCTATATCCATAATTATGAAATATCAGCTCCCCCCACCCCATATGCTTCTGCTAGTGTGTGCTTGAGAAGAGAGGAGGACTAGGGTAAAGTTCCATGCCTAAAAACCTCCAAGCATCAGTGAGAGCAGCTGTAATCCCATCTGCAGGTTTACCCTATCATCAGAGGTGTACAGCTCCTGGCGTTTTGAAGTGCTCTAGGTGGGCACATTTTATGATTTGCACAATTTATTAATTATGGTTCCTAATTTTAACCCATAGTGCCACAAATATATGGAGCAGACCTCATTCTGTTCCTGATGGTTGGTCTCTCTCTGGAGAGCCATGTTTTTAAATCTGGAATCATCAAATGACAGTTTTCACCAATAAAATTCAATATGTTTGAGAAACATACTTTTGAATTAAAGGGAAAAAGAAAACAGAATTCTATGTGAGTGATTTGTTTGTTATAGAGTCCCTATTAATGCAATTTTAGATTTAGATATGGCAGTCCTTCAACTTCAAAGCTCACAGGGCCTGCAGGGTCCAACTGAAAACCCTTCTTCAGTTTTCACCTACCAGCCTTTTCTCAACATTTATGGCACCTTCCCTGAAGGAGAAGGTAGAGTCTAGTTTTGGTCTTATTTGTCTAAGAATGCTCAGTCTTATTTGTCTAAATTGGCTCTCACGGGTTCCATGCCCCAATGGTTTATGTGTGTGGCTTGAAGTTTATGTACCCCAGAAAAACTAAGATAATTCCTTCCTGAGAGTGTGGATCCATTCTAAGTAGGATCTTTTGATGAGGCTACTTCAGTTAAGGTATGACCCACCTCATTCAGGATAAGACTTAATTCTTTTACTGGAGCACTTTATAAGTGGAATGATTAGAGAGAGAGAGGAAGCCACAGAAGCCACAAGCTGAAAGCAACAAAACCTGGAAGAGAAGAGACCAACAGACGCTGTCATGTGCCTGGCCATGTGGCAGAGGAGCCCACAATTGCCGGCAACCAGTCTTTGGGAAGAAAGCATTGCCATGATGATGCCCTGATCTGGACATTTCCTTGGCCTCAAACTGTAAGGTAATCAATTCTCATTGTTCAAGCCAAACCATTCCATGGTATTTGCTTTAAGCAGCCTAGGACATTAAAACAACACGCTACCTTTTAACCCAAAAGAGGGCAAGAAGGACTCTTTTGCTTTACAGTCCTTTTGTTTCCAATCAGGAACCGGGGATATAAGATTCCACGATGTTTATTTGGTCTGCCCTACTCCCGGTTCCCATTTGTGCCCTAAATCAGTCAGGATCAGTTACTGCACCATGTGCTTAACTTGGACTCACACAATGGGTTCTTCTAAATAGAAACTGCTCTCTTAACAGACGTTACAGACCTTATGTCTACTTAGAGTGAGTTGGTCCAGGACAGGGTCCGAATTTCCATTTTTTTGGCCTTTATTCCAAAATGATGCTGGAAGAGCACCTGGAAACACTAAGCTTCCAGGGCAGCATTTAAGTCAAGCTTTTGCTGGTCAGCCTATAAAAAACATTTTTGACCAGTTTAAACCTGTGTTTATCCAAAGTCCAAACAATAGCAGACAGTCATCTGAAGGCCAATTTCTTTCCTTGGTGCTTTTATTTCACTGTTAAAGGTAGATAACCACCTTACCTCCCCAAATGAATAGCTCCTTGAATTGTAGGCACTCTCCAGACTTTCATGGCTTCTTCTCAAGAGGCTATGTGATCAGTTCCACTTTGTTCTCCAGATATCTGGCCTCTTTAGACCAGAATTAGCATTCACTAAGATTAAACACAGGCTTGACTTTGGGAACTGAACTTGACCCTTGATTGGAGACAATGCAGACGTTTGTCATGGTTCCAGGTGGACATTCGTGGATGCTTTAATGATCTGGAAAGCATGCCAGGCTACAGCCTTCGTGGGTCACTGTATGGAGAAATGCTGGAAAATTACTCAACTCAAAAGAACAAATTATGGAACTCATAGTGTTTGGGTAGAAAAATGTAATTTAAAACAAATGTAATTTTTTTTTCATATGAATGGAAACTTGCTTTCCCAGGCATTCTACTGTGATTGCCACTGTGTCTTTGCCTCTTCTTAAGCTGGTAAATGGCCTTAGGACCGAGACATCCCGCTATGTCCATCCTCAGCCTCCAAGAGTCTCCACAAAAGAAAGGAACTATTGTCATGAAGTTGCAGTATGGCATCCACTTTTGCTCTGGTGCATCCAACAGGGCTGAGATGCTGCTCTCCTGGTGTCATCCTCCAAGGTGGAACAGCTTCTTTTGTCTTCACAAATGACCAAACTACATCAAAAGCTATTTGAAACATGGATTTTTATCATTTCTTTAGTGTGGTAACCAACTGCTTACCATCTCTGTTGGATCTCTTAATAGCGCACTCTTACAGCTTCTAGTTCCCGCTCTCCACCAGACTCAGGGCCATAACTGAGGAGGGTTCCAAAGGCCTGTTCATCTGTAGGAGTTTTGTTTCCACTGGGCTGTGTTTCTTCTGGCTAAAGTTTTAAAGTTCTAAACTTCATTATATATGATCATTGTCTACTACAAAGTTGAGGCAGTACAATAAAATCATGTTTATCTGGGGCCCAGCTTTCCAGTACTCCAAATATTAGCAATAGTTTTGAATGCAGAAAATTTAAAAACAACTTAGAAGTGAATACAGATCCCTGTTACCTAGCATCAATGAAGCCAGTGAAGAGTGACTGACCAGAAGCTTGTAACCTGTGATCATTCAGTTCACAGAAAGACAGATGGACTGGTTGATGGCCTCCTTAAGAGGTTAGCTTTTTTGTGCTAAAGCTCAGAAATGCTGGAAAAGTTAGACAAATGCGAAAGACATAAAGAAATGGCCCCCACTGGCATCACTGGGCCACAGTAAAGACAAAATCATTGGTACAGATGTGACCCTGTAAGGACAGTAGATGGGCACAGACACCATGCCACAGGTACACAATGAGACAGGCGGAACCATCCAACTCAACATCCTGTGCTACCTCCATGTGCAGCTAGCTACCTTGGTAGCAGAGTTTTGGGTGCTAGTGAGGATAAGCCAATGCATTCAGCAATGGTTACACCTTCTCAGTTGATTCTGTTTAAGACAGTACAAGGATTCATGGCACATTACATAGAGACTTAATCAAAGGTGATGGTAGTGGGAGACCCAGGTTTGATTCCCAGCCCATGCACCCCAACCCCCCACCACCACTGCAAAAAAACAAAGGTAAAGGTAAAATGCAAATGTTTCTATTAGGGTGTATATTAGTTCCCTAGCGCTTCCATAGCAAAGTACCACAAACTGGGTGGTTTAAAGCAACAGAAATGTACGTTTTCAGAGTTCTGGAGACCAGAAGTCCAAAGTCCAGGAGCCAGTGGGGCCTGTGCTCCCTCTGATGGCTCTTGGAGCAGATCCTTCCTTGCCCTGACCAGCTTCTGGAGGACACAGGCCCATCCTTGGTGCTCCTTGGCTTGCAGCTGCATCACTCCCATCTCTGCCTTCACTTTCACATGGTCTCTGGTCTCTCTTCTCATAAGGACACTGATCACACTGGATATACGACTCACTCTAATCCTGTATGACCTCATCCTAATCTGGCTACATCTGCAAAGACCCCATTTCCAAATGCCATACTTACAGGTACCAGGGGTTAGGACCTGAAGATGTCTTTTGGGGGGGACACAAACTAACACTTAACAGGGTCCACAAACCATCTACCCAGAGCAACTCTTTCTAGATGATCTTTGATCAGCAATTTTACAGACTATATGTTTCAAGGCCAGCACACTCTTTCTAGGAAATACTTGCCAATGATGCTGCCTGTAGATACACTACTTATAGGATAAACGTCAAGTCATTCTCATGTCCCTTCAGGAAGACAATGGAATCTTCTGGTTTCTGCGATGATCCTGGCTGGTAGTTGTTACTTGCACCGTACATTCCAGGCTCTTTGTGTTCTCCTTACCTTGGGGGCTGTGGGCTGTTCCTCCAAGACAGTAGAGACACGTCTCATCTTGAGTTCAGTTCCCCGGACCAGGTTTATCCACCGTGCTTCACTTCTTATCTATCTACACTTTTGTGCGTCTGTCTCTAGCTCTTCCTTGGTCTTCTCTGAGATGAGTTCCTTGCGGAGTTTTCTAGGTACACTCCTGGCTCACCAGAGGATGTGGGCCTGCCTCCGCTGAAGATGTCCTTCTCCGTGGAAATGGCCAGCCGCCTTTTCCTGAACACCTGCTATGCTCTGAGACTGCACTAGCAGCTGTTTGACATATATCTCACCGATTCTCAACAACTCTAGGAGACAGGCAGAGTGAGTCACATCTTTGAGCAGACAGGAGCAGTGAGAGGAAGATTTTTATGCTGAGAAAAATTATAACTCTTAAGAGCTGGGAAGGCCAGAATCTAACTCCCAAACTCTTTCCATTGTATTACAGACCTGGGGTGGTTTTTCATTTCAAGGTCCAGAGCAGCCACAAAATCAAATTATTCCAAACTTCTTTATTCTGATTTTACCCCATTGCTATTTCTTTCCCCTACTCAGATGTCCACTGAAATTAAATTTAAAAATTATTCCAATTATGTGCTTAGCACACATTTTTTTGGTAAAAAACTGGAAATGAAGTTGGATTCCATTTTAAAAACATTACGGCTATCCTTCCAAATCCTCAGTTTCCCCTTTCACTGCTCCTGCTTCGGGAACTGCTATATACATTGTATTTCACATCATTAAGCCTGAGGATACAGTACACTATTTGATACTTCTTACATTCCCATATCACACTGTACATGTGTTTATAACATTCACCACACTGCCCTGTCTGTCTCCTCTACTAGACTTAAGCTGTCTTAATCACCTGTGCTCCCAGCACCTGTGGCAGTCACCGGGCCATGCAAGTGCATGGTGAATGCTGCACTAACAAACGGGATGGATGGAAGAATGGATGAATGAGTGATCTGTGCCCGGAAGTGGGCATGGGACTCAAGTGGGTGGTGGTAATCTAAAAGAAGGAAATATTTTCCAAAATACGTGCTGTCTTTAAGACCACGAGCTTATGAAAAGGGAGTGGCTTTTGCTCTGCCCAGGAGGCTTGGGAGCCAAAATATATATTTAAATTTTGAGAAAGAAAGAAAACCCCTCTGTCAAAACACACATAATCCTCATGCATTTTTAACTTTACACACAAGTTTAGAAGCACCAAGTACCTGCTAATGCCACCACTTAATTCAGTCATGCTGTTGATTAAATTCTATGTAAATAAAAACAATTAAAAAATATCTACAAGTGAACTGACAATGATTTAATAATCTAGTTGTCTCTCTTTCTGGCTGACATAATAGCCATAATAAACTATTCCAATCTATCACTTTATTATTCGATAGACTTCCAAGTGGGAGGAGGAATGGAAATTGATAAATCCAGCTTACTTCTCCATTTTTTTCTCCAAAGATGTTTTTGAAAATTAAAAATCTGAATCCTATGTTAATTTAGAAATAAACAGCAGGTACTCTATAATCAGCCACAGGTGACTTTAATAACTAAAATTTGTTCAGCTTATATTCTTTAAAAATGATCAAGAACCAAGCATATAAAATTTGAGACTAATAAAAAATGAGCTCTTAAAAACAGCAAAGCTCAGGGTCTCTTAGCAGCAGTTCACCTAAAACTGGTATACATGGCATCACATACTAAATGCATTTTAAAAATAGTTTAAAGCAAAATAAATAAAAAAGCAATGACAACACTCAGAGGCCTCAACCTTGACATACTTCCCTATAAATAAGAGCCCACATTCGTTATTCTTAGAGATAAAGATTAATGAGGCAACATATGTAAAGTGCTTTGTGTTCCCTGGAGAAAAGGTGATATGACTAATAAGGCAAAATCTGCAAGAGGCTGGGAGAGGCAGGAGAAGGGAGGAGTAAGGAAAACGTACCGTGCAAATATGAGGCCACTGTTCAAACTGCTGTAAAATTCCTTGATTAAGTTCTTCTTTATATAACTCTTTGTAAAAATGTGGAAGCTTAGATATCCAAATGCCATTGTCATGCTTGTTTAGTATTTCCTTTATGCGGTTTTGAACCTCATCCATTTTATAAGTGTAAGAGGCAGGAGGCGTGACATTTGGTTTTTCAACAGTCTGATTTAAATTATCTTTAAATTAAAAAAATCATAGAATTAACCAAAATGCTTAACACTGTAGGTTCTCCCCATTCCCTTGCACTTTACCTGTCTCCAGGCTTCATGTACTACAGGTTGGTGGGGGCCAAGGGACTTCAGAAGGAGCCAGTATTAGACAAAGCAGTACCATGACAACCTTGTTCTAAGTTTTATCCCCACATCACCAGCAGAGTCAACAGGCATCCCCCCTCCCATCAAGAGGGAACCCAGCCCCCCTGGAGGACCGGGGTGCTTCAGAGTTTAAAAAGGATGTCCTTGTTTTGTAAATGATCAAGAAATTTATGGCCTAGCTAACCATTTCTTACCTAAAACTAAGAAAGCTTCAATTTCCCACAAAGTGTACGATGAATGCCTTAACAGACAGATTGAAGAACATTTTGTAGAAGATAAAAATTCTCCAGGTTTTAAGATAGGATTGATTTTCAATCTTCAATAATGAGAATAAATAATTTAGCAATATCCAGAAGTTCAAAAACTGATCCACTTAAAATAATCATCCTAGCCTCAGCTTACAGATTGAAATAAAAGGTTGGGCGTCCACACAGAACTGTTAACAATTTGTTTTTATTTCCCCAACATAAATCATTTGTCCTTCCAAAGTGAGTATTTATAAAGTTTTAGCTAGCTCTTACATTTAATTTTCATTTCAAACTTAGAATAGCTGAGTTAACATCTGAAAAAATACAGAAATCTGAATGTTCACTATAGTTGACAGTCCCAGTATTTTAAGAATTATGACATCCATTTCAAACTCCTTCCAAATTTCACTGGTAAACAGATCATAATCCATTAAAAATGACCATCTATAAGCAAAATGCATTCCTATTTTAATCAGATAGCGTTTCTACTGGGACGCAATAGTTTTTATTTTATTCTAATGCTGGGTTCAATCTGACCTAGGGGCCAGTTTTGGCACTGTGGCAGCCAAGGACAGTTCAGCACTGACTCAGCTTTTTCTACCATGAAGGCCCAGCCTTGCTGAAACTGAGTTTGGCTCAGCAAACAGAAAGAGCCTAGATGTCCATATATATTTCCAATTAAGGGCCTAGTTAATTTATGTAAATTCTTCCCAAATAATGACAGAAAAGATGAGTTTCTCAGAACTGGCCAGAGCCTTCCTTGTGAGAGGCCTGCCTCTGACCCACAGTTGGAGGTTCTGCAAATGCACCTGCTCTGCGGGACCACCAGAGTCACCTAAGCATCTGTTACCTTCTGTTAAACAAACCTAGGAGGCCAGCTAGTAGGAGAGGCCGTGTGGATGCCTGTGCCTATCACCTCTGCCAGGGGACTTGAGATCCTCCTGAAACAAGTCTGCTCGGTTCTGCAAGAGAAGTCTATCCTCTTAAAAGGCAGACAAATTGTTGAGTCATCATGCTTCAGAAAATGCATACGTAAAATAATTCAGATAAACAAAAGTCATGGTGTTCAACAAATTTCCCCAAGAAAAGAATAATTTCAACTCAGTAAGAATCATACTTAGAGCAGCCAACATTTAAATCCCATTTAAATTTCCTCAAATGTAAGTACTGAATCTGAAAAGTCTGTTCCTGGGGTAGGCCAATGGCCAGGGGTCTCCCCACCAGTGGAGGTGTGGTCCTTTCTGACCTCCAGTCTCTGCCTTCACTAGGTGTCCCACTCTTCTCTTACCTAAGAGTGTGCTGGGGTTTTATAATCCAAGGAGTCATTTCTATTCATGTTTAGATTTTTTAGTGGCTACTGCACATGGTTGAGGGTGATATCTTTTATTTGGGGGAGTATCTGGAAACTCTTAGGAGTCAAGTTCCACGTTTCAGTGCTTTAATTTAGAGCTGGGGGTCTCCTGAGTCTCAGAGACCTACACCTCAGGAATCAAGCGTAAGGAGGGTCACGGCCTCAGCAGGTGACACCCAGGAGGGAGGACCGGGTGAAGGAGGCCTCGAGTTAGAATAATGACATCCTTGGAGGTAGTATTTTCTCCTTATATCACTTCAATTCATGATTTTAAAAAACTGGGAAAGGGGAGAGGGAGGAGAGATATCGTCAAAGCAGGATGAGAAGAGAGAAAATGTCAAAGGCCATGCCCCCCACCCAAATGTGCTGGGGGGCTCTGAGGCTCCAGATGTCAACAAGTATTGGGAAGATAATGTTTAGAAAACATACCATTCATTTCCTTAGGACAGGTTCTGGATAGCTGCATCTGAAAAGCCTGCGGGAGGGGTGTCTTTGGGCTGAACCTAAGGTATAACATTAAAAAATAAAAGATGAAATGAAAATTCAAACAACAAAGTCTATACCAACTTTTATACACTATACTTTTAATTTAAAGCTTCTGTGGAACTGAACGTCAAAACAGTTTAAGATATTCCAATTCAGCAAAAATGAAAATGAAACTTGGCATCTTTCATGGTTCATATTCACCCAGAGAAAAATATGTTAAATGCTAAGTTTAAACCAAGTCTTTAAAGTTACTGCTTAAAAGCATTTTTTAGGACGTGGATGTCAGAAGCCCCATCAGTCATCTTTAAGAGACTAGTAATAAAGAAAAAGAAAATTCATGCAAGGAACAAACAGTTGAAAATAAGGAACATTCTGGAAGATAACTAAAAAATGAAGGACTTGCATGACGAGATTTTGAAATACATTCTAAAGTTACAACACTTAAAATAGTTGGACAGATAGGCGAAATGGTAGGGAGCTTAGAAACACTCAATCTGCATTATATTCTCACATGTGATAAAAGCTGCATTTCAGACCAGAAAGGGAAAGCACACTTCCTCCTAATATTTCAATTATAAAAGAAGTGATGAGATAGTAGGCCACCGAAGACAGCTCATCTCAGGTCTAAAATGCTGTGTAGTCACAAGAGCAGCATATTTGTGTGTAAATGCACCTGGGTAAAAACAGAAGATGCCAGAAATATGGCCAACTCCTACTTCTGCAGAACTGATAGGGAGATGCCCTCCTTCTCCCTGCACCAGCCTTGCTTTACTGGGCTTTGAGCCAGCACAGAAGGCTCTAGTGGGAGGCAAAGGGCTAAGAGCAAACAGTGACAGCCCAGAGACTACGGGGAGAGAAGGAACTGCTATGGGTCACAGGCTGGGAGGCCTGACGGGGAACAAAGGAGCAATCCATATGGCAGAAGGGAAATTGCAGGATGCATAGAAAAACAGATGTCATAAAATAAGATGACAGCAGCCCAAATCAATTTTATAACAAGAAACAAAAGAACAATTTATAATAATAAATGGGGAAGATTTAATCTCACTTCTTAAAAGTGTATTTATCTTATCACTAGAAATTCTATTTCTCCCAGTTTATTCTAAGGAACTAGTCATGAATATATGCAAGGAGTTTTCTACAAATATGCTCATTGCAGAACATTTTCTACAAATGTCTACAAGAGTAGAAAGCATTTATATTCAACTACAGGTAATTGGACAATGGATTATTTTGTCATTACAATGACAACGCAGAAATGTATTTAATGACAGTGGAAAATATTTGCAATATAGTATCTTTAAGAGAGGTTATATGTACAGCATGGTCTAATTTACATTTTATAAAAGTTAAATGCAGACGGAGGTTCTGGGAAGACGGAGGAATAGAATATGTCAGGTTCATCCCTGCTCCAAGGAACAGCTAGTGAAGGAACAGGAAGGTGACTGGGATGGCAACGCCAGGGTGTAGGGGACCTGAGAGGGCCTTCTATATCACACAGGGAGGCCCTGGTTGCAAAAGCTGAAGAACTGAGATGCAGAGAACCGGAGACCATCCCGCTAGTGCAAACAGCCTAACGCTGCCCTTTCCAAACAGGAGCCCGGAGCCCTCATGAGTGCACGGACAAGGAGAGGGGACTAGAAAGCTCACAGGTACCAGCGTAGCATCCCCTACTCCTGCCTATACCTGCACTGCAACCTGTCACCGCACTGTTGTGCCCCACATGCTGCTCCACATCCATCCCACAAGCTCAAAGCTTTAGACTACTAAAGGAAATCAACTTACAAAGTAACTCTATCAAGACATTCACATGCCTCGAAGGCAAGAGATCATGAAGCGAATCAAGAGGCAGACAGATACAGCCCTGCCCAATGACCAAATTAACACACCAGAGGAGACACAGACTTTGGAACAACTAATCAAAGGTGTTTCATATAGCTCTACTAAATAAAGTCAGTGAGATGGCCAATGACATAAAGGAGATGAAGAAGACATTAGAAGAGCATAAAGAGGAATTTGAAAGAATAAATAGGAAATAGCAGATATCACAGAGATTAAAGATGCTTGTAAACCAAATAAAAAATACACGAGATACACAACAGCAGATCTGAAGAGGCGAAGAAAGATTAAGTAAGTGAAGTAGAGGACATGACAACTGATTTTGAACACACAAAAGAGCAAATGGCAAAAAAGATGGAAAAATTTGAATTGGATTTCAGGGAAATGATGGACAAAACAGAGTACAAATAAAAGAATCACTGGTTTCCCAGAAGGAGAAGAATAAAAGTAAAGAATAAAATAAATAAATAAATAAATAAAAAGAAAAAAAGAATAAAAGTAATTACCAAAAAGTTATATGCTGTTTAAAAGAGACTCATTTTAGACACAAAGATACAAAAATAGATTGAAAGTGAAAGAATGGGAAAAGAGCTGCAAGCTGTAACCAAGTATCAGACAAGAGACTTTAAATGTAAAGACATTATAAGAGACAAAGACACTATTTACTAATAAAAGGGACAATTCACCAAGAAGAAGTAACAATCATAAATGTTTATGCTCCCAATCAAGGAACTTCAAAGTACATGAGACAACCATTGGCAAAACTGAAGGGAACAATAAATGTTTCAACAACAATAGTATGAAACTTCAAGACACCACTGTGCTCTATAAATAGAATAACCTGATAGAGGATCAGCAAGGAAATAGAGAACTTAAACAATCTGATAAATGTATAAGACCTAATAGAAATATGTAGGTCATTATACCACAAAATACCAGGATATACATTCTTCTCTAGTGTTTGTGAAACATTCCCCAGGATAGGATCATAAGCTGGAGCACAAAACAGCTCTTTATAAACTTAAAAACACCGAAATTATTCAAAGCACTTTCTCTGATCACAATGGAATGAAGCTAGAAATCAATACCCACCCAAAGAACGAGAACTTTCACAAATACATGGAGATTAAATAATGCACTCTTAAACAACCAGTGAGTCAAAGAAGAAATTGTTACTGAAATTGGTAGCTGTCTGGAGATGAATAAAAATGAGAATACAACATATTAAAATTTATGGGATATGGCAAAGGCTATGCTGAGAGGGAAATTTATTGCCTTAAATGCCTATATTAAAATAGAAGAGCAAAAATTGAGGACTTAACTACTCACCTGGAGGAACTTGAGAAGGAACAGCAAACTTACTCCAAAGCAAAGAGAAGAGAAATAGTAAAGATTACTAGCAGAGTTAAATGAATAGGAGAACAAAAGGACAATAATAAGAATCAATAAAACCAAGTTGGTTCTTTGAGAAAATCGCTAAGATTGATGGACCACTAGCAAGGCTGACAAAGAAAAAAACAGAGAGGATGAAAATAAACAAAATCAGAAATGAGAGGGGATCATTACCACAAACCCTGAAGAAATTTTAAACAGTCATAAAAGGATACTATGAACAACTATACACCAACAAATTAGACAACTTAGATGAAATGGACAAATTCTTGAAAACACACGAACAAGCTACACTGACTCAAGAAGAAATAGAAAATCTCAACAAACCAATCACAAGTAAAGAGACTCAACTGATCATCAAAAATATTCCTACAAAGAAAAGCCCAGGGCCAGATGGCTTCACAGAGGAATTTTATCAAACATTCCAAAAAGAACTAACACCAATCCTGCTTATCCAAACAACTGAAGAAAAAGGAACACAACCTAACTCATTTTATGAAGCTAACATCACTTTAATACCAAAACTGTCTAAGGATGCTATAAGAAAGTAAAACTACAGGGCAATCTCCCAAATGAACGCAGATACAAACATTCTCAACAAAATACTAGCAAATTGAATCCAGCAACACATTAAAAGAATTCTACACCATGATCAAGTGGGGTTTATACCAGGAATGCAAGTATTGCTCAACACAAGAAAATCAATTAATGTAATACAGCACATTAACAAATTGAAAAGGAAAAAAATCGCATGATCATCTTGATTGATGCTGAAAAAGCATTCGACAAAATTCAACATCCTTTTCTGATAAAAATACTTCAAAAGATAGGAATCAAAAGGTAACTGCTTAATAGGATAAAGAGTATATATGAAAAAACCATAGCCAGCATCATATTCAGTGGAGGAGAGACTGAACGTTTTCCCCCTAAGATTGGGAAGGAGACAAGAATACCCTCTGTCACCACTATCATTCAGCACTGTATTAGAAGTTCTACCTAGAGTAATCAGGCATGAAAAAGAAATAAAAGGCTTCCAAATCAGAAAGGTATTAAAACATTCATTATTTGTAGATGACTTGGAAGTCCTGAGATCTACAACAAAGTTACTTGAGCTAATAAACAAATTCAGCAAGGTGGCAGGATATAAAATTAATGTGCAAAAATCAGTAAAGTTTCTATACACAAACAATGACTTACCTGAGGAGTCAATTAAGGGAAAAAAACATTCAAAATAGCAACTAAAAGAATCAAGTACCTAGGAATGAACTTAACTAGGGATGTAAAGGACTTGTACACAGAAAACTACCTAACACTGCTAAAAGAAATCAAAGAAGGTCTAAATAGGTGGAAAGACATTCCCTCCTCATGAACAGGAATATAGTTAAGATTCTACCCAAACTGATCTACAGAGTCAACACTATCAATCAAAATTTCCACAATCTACTTTGAAGACTTGGAAAAGCTAGTTACCAAATTCTTCTGGAGGTGAAAAAGATCCTGAGTAGCTAAAAGCATCCCAAAAAAGAAGAACAAAGTGGGAGGATTAACACTTGCTGATTTTAAAACTTGATATACGGTCAAAACAGCATGGTACTGGCAAAAAGACAGATGCATTGACCAATGGAATCGAATCGTGGGTGCAGAAACAGACCACCAAATCTATGGTCAACTGATCTTCCACAAGGTCCCCAAATCCACTGAACTGGGACAAAATAGTCTTTTCAATAAATAGGCATGGGAGAATGAAAGAGGACCCTTACCTTACACCCTATTCAAAAACTAAACACCTAAATATAAGAATCAGTACCATAAAGCTCCTAGAAGAAAATGTAGGGAAACATCTTCATGATCTAGTAATAGGAGGTAGCTTCCTAAACTTTACACCCAAAGCACAAGCAACAAAAGGAAAAACAGATAAATGGTAACTCCTCAAAGTCGAATGATTTTGGGCAGTGTCCCAGTGGCTCAGTGGCAGAATTCTCTCCTGCCATGCCGGAGATCTGGGTTCAAAAAAAAAATCAAATGCTTCTGCTCCTCAAAAGACTGTCAAAAAGGTGAAGAGGAGCCAACTCAATGGGAGAAAATATTTGAAAATCACACATCAGATAAAGGTGATATATACTGTATACATAAGAAAATCATACAACTCAACAACAAAAGAACAAACAACTCAATTATAAAATGGGCTAAAGACATGAATAGGCATTTTTCTGAAGAGCAAACACAGATGGCTCAAAAGCACATGACGAGATGCTCATTTTCATTGGCTATAAGGGAAATGCAGATCAAGACCACATGAAATATCACCAATAAGCATGGCTGCTATTAAACAAAAAGGAAACTATATGTGGAGAAACTGGAACACTTATGTGCTGCTAGTGGGAATGTATAATGGTACAGCCACTATGGAAAACAGTTTGCTGGTTCCTTAGGAAACTAAATATTGAGTTGCTCTATGATCCGGCAATAGCACTACTTGGTATATACCCAGAAGAGCTGAAAGCAGTGACACAAACAGAGATTTTGCACACCAATATTCATAGCAGCATCATTCACAATCGCCAAAAGATGGAAACAATCCAAGTGCCCATCAACAGACGAGAGGATTAACAAAATGTGGTATATACATACAATAGAACATCACGCAGCACTAAGATGAAATGGCATCGTGAAGCACATGACAAGATGGATGAACCTTGAGGAAATAATGCTGAGTGAAATAAGCCAGACACAAAAGGATAGATACTGTATGACTCCACTTCTATGACCATGGTAAAGGTAAAATCATAGGCACATAATACAGAATATGGGGGATCTAGAGATACAAAGAAGCCTGAGATGGGTGAACAGTTAGCTAATGAGGTTGAACTCAAATGTAAGGGAATACATAGAAGCAAAGGTGGTTCTCTACTGGGTCTATAAGTAATTACCATACTGAAGGTGAACATGACTGAAAGGGGTTGTATAGACCCCATGTATCCCACCGATTAATACTACAAATACAAATAAGTTCTTACATGAAATATTGCAAAGGTATGAATCGCGTACAAAGAGTGTATAAGTTCGGGGTATAAAGTTCAGGGTATAAAAGCTATTGCATGCTATGGGCTATGTTTAACAGGAAAACATCCACAGTACCACAGCAACACCAGGGGTATGTAATTGGGGGAGGGACAAGAGTTAAAGGGAGGTTAGAATTTGTATTTGGTGAGGGTGTGTTTATTGCTTATCTTTCTCCTGGGAATAATGAAATTATCTAAAATTGAGAGTATCGATGGATTGTTGATCTCGGATGTTACACATGATGGAGGTGGGTGAAGGATGTTCTGACCGAGAAGTAGACTGGCAAATGATGGTGTATACATATGATCGAACATTGTGCTGCTACAAAAAGAAAGAAGTTGTGAGGCATGCAAAGTTGTGAATGAACCTGTGGGACATTTGTGAGGTAAAATAAAACAGAAACAAAAGAGTAATTATTGTATGGTCATTTAGAAAATACTTGTAAGAAAACAGGGGCCTAGATTGTAAGCTCTTACAGCAGTCACATTTAGCCAGAGTGGTAATTATTATTTCTGGATTTTGAAAGGCTGTTTTATATATATTTAACCTGGTATTTAGAGTTAAGAATGAAGCTGATCAGATTGGGATTAAGGTAATTCAGAATACAGGGGTAAGGAAAACATTATCCATATTTTAGAACCTCATCTACTCTCTGAGACCAAAGGGAGAAAAGTTTAATTTGTCCAGAACCTAAATTTTCTGTGGCACATAATCTAACTCAACCTGTCTGGATAGATCATTTAAACAACCCAAACACAGAGAGCTCAGAATAACAATGCAGGCCTTTAATCCTGTATAGCTTAATATAATGCCTGGACACATCCTAGAATATATTAAGCAGATAATCAAAAAGTATTGGCAAAGGTCCTTGAGGGGTGGGAGAAAAAATATGGAACTGTTAAACTTTACCACCAGGGAAACCCCTGAAACTGTGTCAAACATTAGGGACACCCAAATCAACAGGCCAAGCCCTTGATCTTGAGACTTGTTTTTGTGAAGCTTATGTATGTAGTGGAGAAACTCAGCCTACCTATAGGTATGCCTAAGAGTTACTACGTCTTTTGTTGCTCAGATGTGGCCTCACTCTCCCTCTCTCTAAGCCCAACTCTGCAAGTGAAATCATTGCCCTCCCCACTACATGGGACGTGACATCCAGGGGTGAAAGCCTCCTGGTAATGTGGGAGATGACCCCAAGGGATGAATCTGGCCTTGGCACTGTGGGATCAACAATGCCATCCTGACTGGAAAGGGGAAAAGAAGTGGAACAAATAAGGTATCAGTGGCTCAGAGTTCAAATGGACTTGAGAGACTACTCTGGAGGTCACTCTTATGCAAGCTTCAAACTCTGCTCCTAACTTGCCAAATCCCAACCAAAATGATTCCTGCCAATCCTAAAGAACATCTAGGGAATTATATAAGATTCTACAAAGGTTCCATTCACCAGGGTAACTTTCCAGAAACCTATAGCTTCCAGATGGGTCCCTGGACCAGGTAAGTTCTAAAATGCAGAGGGGTCAGCCTCTCCAGAACATCAACCAGTTCCATTCCCCTATTCTATAGTATTGACAGTCCCTTCCAAAATGAAAAATTTAGAATGGGCATAGACCAAATACCCTTAAAGAGTGGGAGAAAGATCAAAGGTGATGGTAGAGTTATATACAGAAGGTAGGGTTTAACAAATGAATATGATAGCTGAATCATTATATTGATATTTATTATAGTCTTCAGTATCTTAGAGCAGCTAGAAGTATAAACCTAAAATTATGTAACCCATACCAAACCCTGAAATCTGTCCTACAACTATTTGTTGTGATGTGCTTTGAAATTTATTGCTTTTTTGTATATCTGTTATTTTTCACAAAAAGAAGAAAAATTTTCTTCTAGCCTCCAGTGTTTTGGAGCATCTATAAGGAAAAATCTAAAATAGTGAAATAACTCATTACAAACTCTTGAAATCTGTTCTATAGCTACTTGTTGAAGTGTACTTTGAAAGTCATTGCTTTTTCTCTCTTTTCTTTGTATATGTTATATTTAACAATAAAAAACGTTTAGAAAAAGGTCAAGGATATAAAACAAAACAAACAAAAAGTTAAATGCCCATAAGAAAGACAAAAGATAGTTTAAAATGTTTACATTGGTTATATCTGGGTTAGAGACAATTGTTTTACTTTGCAAATTTGCTCTATATACCAGACACATAGCACTTTTTTCTTCACATAGTACTGTGAAATTGACAATAAATTTACATTCATTTCCTTAAGCTGGAAAGAGGCCTTTTAATTCCACATGTGTTGGCTAAAGCTGACAGCCGGTGATTCCTGCCCAATGGGCGTACAGCATCTCATCCTGTGGGGACCTCAGCCAGACACCCTAAGCCTTAAATGCAAACATATTAAATACCTCATTTAGTAATTTTATCAGTCTAACAAAATTTAATGATCTACAAATTGTATTATTTTAGTGATAAATGCTTTGTTCCCTCACATAAACCAGAGAAATCGTGAACTAATTGCATATCCTCAACTCCTGACTCTTCTTTCTATTTTACTGGAGACAAATGGCAAACTCAGAGTCACACTTACAATGGAGAATATCAATATGCTATTTTCTACAACAGTTTGTTAAGTGACAGCATGAGTTCTTAACCAGAGGCTCTTGAGAATGGGCTCCAGGCGCCCACAGGTCTCCAGAATCAGGGTACAAAGATGTATGGATATGTGCATGCATGCTTTTTTCTGGGAAGATCATTCATGGCTTTTATCAGCATCTCAAAACATTTGACAGTCCTCAAAAACTGTACATCTCATAACAGATTTAACTGCTTTTGCTATTGTTCTACTTTGGTAAGACCAACTACTGTGATTTTTATTTATATATTTGCTTGTTTGTTTGCATGGGCAGGCACCAGGAATCGAACCCGGGTCTCCAGCATGGCAGGTGAGAACTCTGTCACTAAGCCACCATTGCACCACCCAACTACTGTGATTTTAAGACTAAAAAGGTTGTTCACAACTTCTGCCATCGGGTGGTAATTAGATTTCTCTTAAAAGGTTTCTTTCCATTTGTATTATGTTTTTAAATACATGTTTTACAGTCTACAGCATAAACCATATGAAAGCATTTTAATAGCCAAAGACAGCTAGGTATACAGTTCTAGAAACCTTTAAAAGTAAAATCATATTTAAGGCTAGTGATGTATTTTTGTTTTCTCCCAGCACCAGTATCCTATTTTTAAAATTTTTTTATTGCATAGTATAACTTATATACAAAACAAAGAAATAAAAAAGCAATAGTTTTCAAAGCACTCTTCAACAAGTAGTTACAGAACAGATCCCAGAGTCTGTCATGGGGTACCATACCATCCTCTCATATTTTTCCTTCTAGCTGCCCCAGAATATTTGAGACTAGAAGGCTTAAGTATTTTTTTATAATCACAATAGACATTTTTCCTTTCTTTTTTTTGGTGAAAAATAACATATATACAAAAAAGCAATAAATTTCAAAGCACAATTAGTTGTAGAATATATTTCAGAGTTTGACATAGGTTATGATTCCACTACTTTAGGTTTTTACTTCTAGCTGCTCTAAGATACTGGAGACTAAAAGAGATATCAATTTAATGATTCTTGCTGTCTATTTTTTTAACTGTCTATTTTGAGATAATTAAAGAATCATGGAAAGTTGCAAAAAACATACACAGAGGTCCTGTGTACACTTCATCAGTGCCTGAGGCAATATCAAAAGCAGGAAACTGACACCACGTTAACTGACACCACGCCATCCAGAGCTGCTCCTTCCGGTTTCACCAGCGTGTGTGTGTGTGTGTGTGTGTGTGTGTGTGTGTGTGTAGTTCTGTGCAATTTCATCATGTGCAGATTCCTGGGTTCCCTCTTGCTATCCCTTTAAGAGCTAACCCTGTCTTCCCCCACATCCCTAATCCTTGACAACCACTTGTCTGTAAGCTATCCCTATAATTCTGTCACCTCAAAAATGCTGTAATAAACAGAATTACACAGTATGTACTCTTTAAGATTGGCTTTTTTCACTCAACATCATTCTCTTGAGGTCCATCAAAGTTGTTGCATATATCGATAATTTATTCCTTTATATTGCTGAGGAGTATTCTATGGTCTGATGCACCACCGTTTATCCATTTGCCCATTAAAAGGCATCCATTTGTTTGGGGCTAAGCCACAGCTCCTCTGAACATTCCCGTACAGGTTTTTGGGCGAACCTGAGTTTTTCAGTGTCTGGGATACATGTTCAGAAGCACAACTGCTGGCTCATATGGTAGCTGAGTGTTTAGTTTTTTAAAGAAAACCCAAACTGTGTTCTAGAGTGGCTGCACTATTTTACATTCCCACCAGCAATGGATGAGTGATCCACCCAGTTTCTCCTACGTCCTTGCCAGCATTTTGTATTGTCTCTATTTCCTGTTTTAGGTATTGTGATAGGTATGTGATAATATCTCATTGTGGTTTCAATTTGCAGTGACTAGTAATGAGGAAGGTCTTTTCATCTGCTTTTATACTTAAAGCAATTAGGCTAGGGCTTAAGTCTGCCGTTTCATTATTTACATTTCTGTTTATCATTCTTCTGTTTTTCTTTTCTCGAGTTCCTATGAGTTACTTAAACATTTTTGAGAATTCTATTTTGATTTATTTCTAGAATTATTTTTAGCACATTGCTTTGTATGATTTTCTTAGTGGCTGATGCTCTTGGCATTACAATATACATCGGTACCATCACATCCTGCAGGTACGTGTGTTTACAGCTTTCACTGAAGTGCAGAACCCTCACTTCTCTTGAAGTCCCTTTGCCCTCCCACTTTATAAATATAATTACCTAAGTTCTTCCTCTACATATATTTAACCACATAAGAGGGTGTTATAATAGCTGCCTCAACAAATATGATTTAAGAAACTCATGAGGACAAGGAAAATCTGTCATATTTGCAATGGTTTCCACCTGTCCTGTTCTTTCTGGAGTCCCAGGCTATCTTCTGTTCTCATCTCCTTCCTGTGGAGACGACGACTGTCAGGCACTGTTAGAGTGTCAGTCAGCTAGTGACGGATTCCTAACGTTTCCTTCATCTGAGACTTTCTGTCTTTATTTCTATTGGATCGAGAATTTGTTCTCTCAGCACTGGAAACCTACTGCCCATGCCCTTCCTGCCTCCGTGCTTGCGGAGGAGAAATCCATTGTCTTTAAAGCTGGTCCCATTTATAAGGTTTTTCTCTGATTGCTTTCAAGATTTTTTGTCTTTAGTTTTCAGAAGTTTACTTATGATGTATCTTGGCATGGATTTCTTTGGAGTCATCTTACTAGGGGATCATTTGGCCTCCTGATTCTGTAGGTTTATGCCATTAGTTAAATTTTAAAAGTTTTCAGCCATTATTTCTTCAAATTCTTTGTCTCACTCCTTCTGCAACTCTGATAATATGAATATTACATCTTTTCTTATTTTCCCAAAGGTCCATCAGGCTCTGCTGGTTTTATTTTTTCCTTCAATTCTATTTATTTTGTTCAGATTGGGTAATTCCTCCCACTCTATCTTCATGTTCACCGACTCTTTCCTCTGTCATATTCATTTTGCTATTGAGCTCATCCAGCGAGTTTTGATTTCAGTTATTGCATTTTTCAGTACCATAGTTTTAATCTGCTTGTTCTATGCATACTCTATTTCTTTGGTGAATTTTCTATCTTTTCAGTTGCTCATTTAAGAATGTTTACAAATGATTTAAAATCCTTGTCAGATAGTTCCATCATCTGATTCATCTTGTTGGTGGTGCCTGTTGATCATCTTTTCTCATTCAAATTGTGTTTTCTCTGGCTCTTGGTATGACGAATATATATATATTTTTTACCGTATCCTGGGTATCGTGCCCATAAATGAGACTCTGGATCCTATTTAAATATTCTATTTTAACAGTTACCCCATTTGGTTAGCATATAGGTCCCATTTTTGTGGGCTGTGGTGCCAATGATGGTTTAGCTTTCAGAGCTCATGCAGGGCTATTCTGGCTTAATTCATCTGCTGCTGCCCGGGGCTCCTGCTTGCTGTCTGCTGGTACCATCCAGGTGTGGGTGGGGGTTGGAATGCACTTCCTCAGGCCGGGTCTACAAGGTGGAGGGTGAGGCAGCATTAGGCTGCATGGCAGACAGTGTTACCCACTCTCTGGACCGCTTGGTGATGGCAGGGGTCCTGCTCACCCCTGCTGGTGCCACCTGCATGGATGGAAGACCGTCCCCTGGACCACCCAGTGTCACGATATGAGGGGCAGGAGACACTGGACCCTGGGCCACTGTCCAGGACACCTGGGCTTGCTGTCATTTTACAGATTAAATAAATTGAAATTTAGGTGCACAACCAGAGAAGACAGTGCTACCTCAGTCACACACTGGTTTCTATTTGTACTTTGGGTCAAGGTTTAACAATGCATATTTAATACCTTATCAAAATTATAATAGCTACCCATAAATAACATTAAATGCAAACTGTTACAAAAAATATCTTGGGATTCCTTTTCAAAAATACAAAAATATGAAAATTGTGTACTCTTTCCATTTAACTAAAAAAAAAATTCATTTCTTCCTAAATACACCAGAGGGGAAGGTTCCTGGGGGAAAATACCTTTTCCACAAAATGGAATTTCTGAACACTGGTTTAAAGAGCTATGACACAAAATATTTGTTTTGAAAAGGGCACAAACACAATGGCAAAACAAGGTATTGATCCATGTACATCAGGGGTTGGCAAAGTTTTTCCGTACAGGGTCAAACAGTAAATAGTTTTGGCTTTGCGGACCATCCAGTCTCTGTTATAATTATTTAATCCCTCTGTTGTAGTGTGAAAGTAGCCAGGGCAATATGTAAACAAAAGGGTGTGGCTATTCCAATAAAATTTAATTTACAGAAACAGGGGGTGGGCCGGATTTGGACCATGGCTGTAGTTTGCCAACTCGTGATCTACCTTATACAATCTAAAATTTAGAAAAGAACGTGGGGACCGTTTAGTTTAACATTTGCGTTGGACAAATGAAGAAACCACAGCCCCAACAGATGACAGAATTAAATTTATTGTACCTGGCTAGGGAATGCCAGCATCCAAACTAAGGCACTTAGGTTGTCTTCTACCCACAGTCCAGTACTGTGATGCCAGTACTGTGTAGCTATACGGTGCCACTCTACAATTACAGATGGGGCGGCTGGGGCACAATGGAGTGGGGAACTCCATCAGATTTTACTTAAAACTTACAACACTAACCATAAGAAACGGTTTTCAGAAAAAGTTGTAAGTTATGCTGAAATAGCAACTTAGAACCTGTGAGAGCTTTTTTAACATGAATTTAACAAGGAAATATTACCAACAATGTAGAGAAAGGACACAATGAAAATACATTTAAAGAATGACATTCAGGCATCCAGGGAAGTTGAGCTACTGGTACTGATGCATTTCGCTACTGCATGTGAATGTAGGGGAGACAGGACAGAAAGCATTTCTTTCTCCCTGAACACATATTTGAAACATTATCCCAGGTCCACCAAATACCTCCTTTTAGCCAGAGGAAGCCCCAGTACCTGTTGCTGGCAGGCATTGTCACAAGTCTCTGCCCTGGAGCGTCTTTGAATACTTCACTTCTGAGAGCTGTGTGTAGTGCATAAGGTGGCATTTCAGCATCAGATTTGATTCCAAGGGAGCTTCCTTTATCTCTCAATAGTGTCAGAGTAGGCTTTTTGCTGATAGAAAACTCTGAAGAAAATCCTGGTTGTCTGAGGGTTGCTTTGGGTTTTCCTATGAAGTCAGGCATACACATGGGATTAATCAGCTGCCCCACACCCTTGTTTCCTTATGTTCCTCCCCTGGGCAGATGTTTCCAGAAGGTCTCTATTCTCAGAAAAGCTTGCAGGAATGTGAGGGGGCAGCCGCTAGAGGCTGGCTGGCCAGGAAAGGCACGTTGGTGAGTAGTTAGCAGATGGACACGGTGCTTCCAGGACCTGGCTTCACTAGCCCAGCCGCAACCCGCCCCCCTACTAAGCAGCAGCAACCCGCCCCCCTACTAAGCAGCAGCGCCTCACCCTCCCCTAAGCCCGCAGCCTCGGCTACGCTTCAGCCCTCCCATCTCTCCTGCAACAATCCGGAGTCTGCCCAGCTTTTGAGGTCTACGCTCAAGTCACACCTGGCCACCAAACCTTCGCTGCCATCCTCAGTGACCACCTCCTTGCCTAAAACAACCCTGTGCCACTTGGTCACTGACTATTTTGGATTATTCTTAAACTATTTTTGAGAATTTATAGTGTTAGAATTGACTATAAGCTCCTTGAGGTGAGTGTCCAGACATCACAGGCTGAGCTGTAACACTAATGTGCACCACGTAATTCATATTCTGAAAGTAGAGGTTTTATATTAAAATGCACAATTTGCTAAATAAGACATTAAATAAACAAGTTCTTGGTCTGGCCAACATTCTGGATGAGGGTTTCCACCGAATAATCTAAAAGTATAAAATCACGATTTGCTATAGCAAGCCTCATTACAATCTGCTCTGAGTTTTTTCACCCTGTGTATCTATTCAGTAAATCACATTCCTTATGCTCACTTCATAATGGCAAATGGAAATCCTAGCTGCAGGATATTTCCCTGGACGTACGAATGTTAACACATAGAAGGTGTTTACGGTGAATTTACAAGCACCATTTCCATCATTCCCCATAACGTTTACTGACAGGCCCGGACATCCCAGCACACAGCAGCCCTTACCTTCTAGGAACAACGGCATGGTTTTCTTCACTCTCATCTGACAATTAACTTGCCGCCCTGTTTTTCTTTTAGAACTCCTCTGACGGGCCACAAGCTGGGCAATTCTTGCAGTTTCTGTGCAGGCCACAGCATAGCAGGTAATCTGCGAGAAGCAGGTGATAGAAACATTTCTCAGATCCAGTGTCACCAGGAGGCCAGTTCTACAAAATGGACCTCAGTGAGCATTCACGCGCCAATCAAGCCGGGTGCTGGTTTGCACCCTCTCACTCCCTGAACACTAGAGAAAATTATATCATCTACCAGGGGAATTAAGCTTAGTCTAATACACTTGCTAATCTCCTTTCTTCAAAATGAAAACTGCATTGGTTCTCTGTACAGGTATTTGTGAGCATCTACAACCTGCCAGGTACTACGAGATTAACAAATGAACCAGAACAAAGTGGTTTTTCATTTTGAGAATGATAATGTCTACCACTTATTGAACACAAAACAAGTCATTTGCACACATTATCTCATATCATCTTGGAGATGTATTTTATTTCCATTTTACATATGGGAAAGCTGAGGCTCAGGAAAGTTAAGCAACTTTTCCCAGCCCACATCCAGGCTCTCTCTGACTCCACAGTCTGCACCCGTAACCACTGGGTTCCATTACTGCCCCAAGACTACAGCCTCGCCCCTGGACTGAGGTAGCAGGGTGATATGGGACAAATCAGTTCAGTCCCCAGATCACAGTATTCTTAGTAGTAAAACAGAGTGGAGTCTGGGGTCTCCAGTGGAGCACAGGAGTCCTTGGAGGATGTGAGGGTAAGGCAGGGTAATCAGAGGCCCCAGGGTTTTTTGTTTTTGGGTTTTTTTGAGGGGGGTGCACGGTTTGGGAAATGATTTGTTTTTATTTTTTAATTGGTGTGATATATAGAATATTGAAAACAGAACTTTCAAGAACAGGAAAGCTGTGAGGCTTTACACCACAAGCCAAAAGAAAGTTCTTACTCCTTGACTCAATATTGCTATTACTGAAAATCTATTCCAAGAATATAATTCAAAAAGAGATAAAACAGTTACATGCTGAAATATATGTCATGGGAAGCTATTTAAATAGTCAAACCTGCAAACATTTAAAATGTCCAAAATAGGGGCACAAGAGTTAAGTAAATTATAGTACAGTAAGTACGTGAAGCATTACTAATTCAGTGATTCAAACCCTCAATCATTCATACATTCAACACATATTTATTAAGTATCAACTATTAGGGGAGAAAACCAGTCCTTCATCTTCAAGGAACTTATGAGGGAAAAAGATAAGCAGAAAGAGAACATAAAGCACTGTGGTGAGGGCGGTGCAACAGTGGCTCAGTGGCAGAGTTCTCGCCTGCCATGCCAGAGACCCGGGTGTGATTCCCGGTGCCTGCCCATGCCAAAAAAAAAGCACTATGGTGAGCCTTATACAACAGGTGTATCATAAGGTGCCAAGTAGACAGAGAGGAACACTTGGCTCCATCTGGGAGAAGAGTCAGTGAAGGAGAGGCTCAGAGGCTAGAGTAAGTTTTACTATTAATATCGTATTTCATCAATGACGCTGTACACCTTCTCCTACAATAAGGCTGGCCTGCCCTGTGACCTATGCCCAATCCTGGCTATCTTTTTCCCTCCTCCATCCTCCACCCAACAGAGAAACCACCATTAGCAGACCGAGTCTTTGTATTTACGCACAAAGAAAACACCCTGAAGCACAGATCCCTGGGTGGTGGTGGTGGTTTTGCTTATCTTCTGGGTGGTTGGTGGCTTGTCCATATTTGAGCCTACTGTTCATCAGGTGGGTGGCCAGAAGGGACACTGCTGGGCCACAGGGTATATGCAATAAAAAGTACACCGACTATAACCAGATTGCCTGTGTTATTTATAAGAAATTTTCATCCAGAGAAAGCAAAGGATGTAAAAGGGTAGAACAATTCGATAGGTATTGGTGAGAAGATGAGAAAAGGCCAGAAGGGAAGGGACTAAAGGCAGGGGGCATGGGGATAGAGGCCCGTGCAATAAGAAAAGGTGATGATGAGCACCGAGGCATGGAACCAGGGTCTGGAGAGCAAAAGCAGACATGAGTGGGGTCAGACAAGTTGAGAGCTTAAAAGTACCCCATAGATTTGGTGGTCAGGAGGTTTTCAGGGACTTTGACAATGCAGAGCAAGTCTGTAAATGGGAGGGTGTGATGTTTAGGCAGGAAAGGCCTCTAGGACAGCTGTGCAATTTGGAAGGTGAGATTGGGTAATTCTTACCTTTACAATGTTTTACTTGATGGGGTTAAAATCTTATTTTTATAAAGCAAAGAATCTGAAGGGTAAAACAAAAGACATGGGAATCCAGGATGTGCTCTGGCTGCTGTTCTCTCCCTGACTACTGACTTCAAACCACTCAGCTATTTCTTTTCCCTGTGCCTTCTATTTGTTCTGAGAGCGGGCGCGCTAGACGGGCAATTCAGAGTTGGTGTGATTCTTTTGACCTTCTTACCTCCCCACACCTACTAGTCTCTATCCTGACTACAGCCGGCATGCTTCTCAGGTAGGCTTCTAGAGTAGGGTGTCCTAGCTGCTTGAACGGGATCCAGTCTCCAGTCAAGGACCTGTACTCTCCCTGGAGCCGGGGCAATGCTATTCCGTTCTTATGAGACTGCAGAACAGCTCGCAGCATCTTGGAAACCAGATCTGCTTCCAGCATCTTCGCCTGCAAAAATACAGGAGGAAGTTACTGTAATATGGTGAATGAATCCAAGGAGATTTTCAGCATTGAAACTTGTTATGCTACACCATCAATTTTGGTACTAGTGCGATACAGGGAAATAACTGCCACGACAGAGAAAAGCACAGAATGCCATGAGGACAGGCAGAAGTCAGAAAGGGGCAAGACAGAAAGGGGCAAGACCAGCTTGGGGAGGGAGGGTCTCAGGTAATGATTTCCAGACAAGGGCAGGTCAAAAGGACAAGATGGAATCATCTAGGAGATGAGGAAAAGGGAGGGGTGCGGCATGAGGAGGGTTTAGCCTGAAGCAAAGGGAATAGGATTGGATGTGGGAAGGCACCAAGGTGACAGAAGTACTCGGTGTGCCCTGAGAATTCCAGGCAGTTTACGTGGCTGGCTGTGGCTGAGCAAAGACCCAAGCTGAGGACCTCCAAGACAGGGCTGGGGAATGGGTAGAGGCTGGCCCTGAACAGACTTCTGCATTATGCTAATACATTTGCATTTTTGCCAAAAGTAGCGTGGGACCTTCGAGGGGTTTTCAAGAGGGGAACGAAATGGTGAGCTCTGCATGTTAGAAAGACCACTCAGTCTTCAGAGCTGTGGGGGCAGTACACTGGAAAGGAGCAAGGTGAACGAGGCATGGAAACATGTGGAAATGTGGAGAGCCTACAGGTTTGGGGACAGACAAACATTAATTTGAGAGAGAGTGAGGAGTGGGAACCGACAGGAACTGACTAGTTAGGTCAGGATGATGAAGGGGACTCCCAGTTTGCTAGCTGAGAAGTGGGGTGGATGGAGGTAGAGCCCACTGAGGCAGGGCAGAGGCCAGGTCTGAGTTGCACACGGGTGTGTGGGTCTCAGCACAGACGCGGTACCTGGTACAAATAGGACATTCAGAGTGTGAAAAACAAGAAGGTTGGACCTCTGTGGAAGGCCATTCTTTAAGGGATGGACAGAGGAAGAACAACTTATAAACGGCTGAGAAAAAGAGACCTGAGAAACAGACAGGAGAAGTCATGGTGCACTATAAACAAAGAATCGAGGAGAGTGCCCTATTGGAAACAATCTTATGCAGCAGACAGTCCACATCAGAGAAACCAGCTGGGGCCTTGGAGATGGAGTTTCGTTGGTCAATAACAGGTCATTTTCAAGACGAATCACTCATATTGTTTTGAAGTAACAATTACATCTTGTTCTAGTCTTACAAGGGAATGACAGTCAAGCAGCCAGGAAAACTGGGCTTACCATTTCATTAAAGAAAGGAGAAAAGCAAGCCATGGGGAATTGGTTCATTTTTCCTTGAACAGAGCTTTCAAACAGAATTTTCTGTGTTACAGACAATGTTTTATACCTGCACTGTCCAATACAATAGCCACTAGCCATGTGAGCGCTTGAAATGAGAGGCTGAATTTTTAATAAAAATTAAATTAAATGTCACTAGTGGCTACCATACTGGATAGCACAGAATTCTAAATAAATGGTCTTTTTTTCTGGCTTAGAAATCAGAAAAGAAGAACAGCATATAATCTTATCAGTTATCTCATTTTTCCATTTTAAAAGGGACAAACAGCTCAACTGTGATGTTCTTCATTTTAAGTATGATAACCAAATGACAGCAGAGTTTAAAGAAGCAAATAAAAATGGAACTACTCATTATGTATTTCCCTCTACTAAACATTAACTCTCTCAAACTGTCACCACCAGCACAAACAACATTTAATCACTGCCACAGACTAGGAAAGATACATACTAGGTGTAAACTCTCATTCATTCACATATTCTCTCTCTCTAACTATATATACATATATTTATATACACACACATACATATGTATTACATATTTAAATCTTCAGGTATAATTTACATGCAATAAAATTCACTCATTTTATGTTTATGTTAGCATTTATTGAGCTTTGAAAAATATATACACCTGTGTAATCATTGCCACAATCAAAATATAGAGCATTTCCACTGCCCAAAATCGTTTCTTCATGTGGGGTGGATAATATACATTAAAGTAAAATGTGTGACAGTGTTAGCACAAACAATTAAAGAAATTGGATGTGTACCTTTAGAAGGTTCTGATGCCACACATGAAGTAGTATAATATTGTTTGAAGGTAGAATATGATGAACGTATATTTTAAACCCTATGGTAACCACTAAAAGAGGTAGAACTAACAAGCCAGTAGTAAAGATAAAATGGAATAAAACAATAATCAAAAAGCAGACTGAAGTTAAAATAATAATAATTAACAGGCTGGAAAAAAGGGCAAACAACAACAACAAAGAACAGAGGGAAAACAGAAAATATTTAGCCAGCCATACCAATAATTATATTAAATGTAAATGATTTAAATGCCCCAATGAAAAGTTAAGAGATTGACAGAGTAGAAATAAAAGAAAGGTTCACTCATTACACCATCTACAAGAAACCTACTTTAAATATAAAGACACAGGTTAAAAATAAAAGTATACAAAAGGTATATGAAGAAAAGAAGCCCCCCAGGAGAAGCCAGAAGGACCCTCAGGAGCTGAAACCAACTCAGGAGAGAAAGTGCAGCAGACATCGCCTTGTGCCTTTCCATGTGACAGAGGAATCCTGGACGCCATCTGCCTTTCTTCAGTGAAGACAGAGGCCTCTTGGCATCCCAGAGGAGATCCTTAAGCAAAGAAACCTGTCTGTATGCGATGAAGACATCCTGGGTGAGTCCCCTGAGTAGCTCCAGTCTACCTTCAAGTTCTCAGTTCTAGATCTTAAAGATGCATTTTTTTGGTATTCCTTTTACCTCGACTCTCAAAACCTGTTTGCTTCTAAATGGAAGGGACTTAACATACGATTTCTGTCCTATTCACTTAGTGCTGCCCTGATGGTTTTGAAATAGTCCCTGTATCTTTAAGAATGCCTTAGCAGTAAACTTTATGGACCTCCAACTGCCTCAGAGCAGTCTGACAGGATGGTAATGTTGTGAACTAACATATTCCTAATATGAAACTAAATGTTGTTTATTATAGTCATTGCTGACTGGATATGGAAAGTTAAAGAAGGTTTGTGAAAATGAATTTTATCTGTAGTCATTGTTGGCTACAAGCCCTTAGATGGAGGTAGAAAGTTTTTAAAAACGTAAGTTTTACCTGTAATCACTGCTACCTATAAGAAGTTAAACACAGTTTACAAAAACAAATTCTACCATAGCTGATGCTGCTCTCTGTTAAACTGCTCTGAATATAAGGTTATGAAAAGTCTTTCTTAACCACCTGAGTACTCTATCTAGAAAACAAAAAATTTACATATCTTAGAAGAATAACATCCTTGCTGATGTCTATTTTCACCTCATTCTTTATTTCAATAGGCAAGTCTTCACTCTTAAAGGAAAACTGTTACAAAAGATTTGTTCTTTCACCTTGTAAAAGTGAGGTGCTACAATAATTTAACATATACATAGAAAGCATTTGGGAAGCATTACAAAAATGTTTAGGAAGTACTACAATAATTAAAACAATTTCTATCCTTTTGTTGGCTAAATTTGCATGGGTGAAATGTTACTGATATACTTAGAAGTTGTTTAAAATTTCTAAAGATTAGACAATATTCTCGCTGCCCATGTTATATCCTGGTACTAACTGATCTACATAATGTTAGATAACAATATGATGTTGTTAGTCATAGTTTCCGTTTTTCTCAGAAAAAGTTACAGATTATAAAAACAACCCAGTTCAGCTTTATTTTACATGGAACCTAGAAAAGATAATAAAATCTTAATTAGAAAATAAAAATATTTGCAGAAAGTCCTTTAAGAAACTGGAGAAAAATGTCAAACTACTGTTAAGCAATAGGGGTTCCCAATTTACTAAGCAAAGCCCACGATCTTGAGGCTTCTCCTTATGAAACTCATCTCTGTAATGCAAAGCTAGGCCCACTTATAATTAATGCCTAAAAGTCACCCCCAGAGAACCTCGTTGTTGCCAAACTCTACAAATAAACTCACTACCCACCTCCCTACCTGGGACATGACTCCCAAAGTTGAGCCTGGCCTTTGCAGTATCGTACAATTAGCTGACCAAAAGAGGGAAATAATATTTCAGAGGCTAAGAAGTTTCAAATAGAGTGGAGAAGTAACTCTCATGCACATTTCTGTCAGCTATTGCAAACTGCCAGTGTGCCAAGCCCCAACCAATAGCACTCCTAAAAAAAAACCTCTAAATACCCAGAGCTCCATCTTGCTCCTGCTTCTGTTCAGACCATGCATACAATTTCTCACCCAGTGTGTTTCTTCCAGATTAGAAGCTTTCCACAACAAGCTTTTCCTCTCCAGAGACCATGCTCCGGCTCCCCACGCCCAGTCTTCCTCGCTCAGCAGCCAGCCTGAGACCGCTATGCTCCCCCTACCCCACTAACAGCCTAAAGCAGTGACAGACAGCGAAGGGGTCTCAAAGGGGAAAAGAGGTAGGGTTAGGTTAGGGTGGGGGCTGGCTGAACAAAGGGCAAATTTCCAGAAGCGGTCAGGCCTCAAGGAGAAAGATGTCTCTGAGGAGAACAGTAATAAACAGCACCTGGGGGCCAAACACCCCCCACCTGAGTGAGTCATATACAGAGAAGGGAGGTACCACCCAACCAGGCCCGAGTGAACCATCTACCATAAAGCATCCACGGATGAGGAACAGGGGAGGGCAGTAAAATGGTTCATAAGAATTACAACAGGAACGGGTGCACGGGTGGGTCGGCGGTAGAATGCTTGCCTTCCATGCAGGAGACCTGGGTCTGACCCCAGACCATGCACTAAAAATAAATCAAAAGAATTACAGCAGGAACAAAAATCTCTAAAAGCAGATTGCCCCACAGTGTTGGGGCCTCTTGCCTCTCACCTCTTTCTTGCAAGAGTGCCTGCATATCCTCTCAAATGCATTCTCAATAAATTCTCTACTTGCTTATGATTATGGTCATGCCAATGCGTGTCACAGGTGAACCATGTAGTAATTAACTATACTATAACTGCTTTTCTTTCCTCTATATTCAATTTTCCCCAGAGATAATAATTTTCTCCTTTTATACATTTGCTTGATTTCTATGTACTTAGTGCCAATTCTATACTGAAGTCTCCACACTGGTGTAAAATTCCTCTTAATATTGTCAAACTCATTTTCTCTTCAATCAATTTCATATCTTTTGATGAAATCTCCATGGAGCTTTCTGACTTGGCGCCATCTGGCCTGGGAACTCTGGAGGCATGTTGATCACATGTCACCTTGGGCTACACAGACATCACCTCTTTCTAGTGGATTCTAGGTCTTGAGTGGCATGACCCTTCTCTCTGGCTTACTCCACCTTCTGACAAGGGACATCAGCTTCCTGAAACAGGATTACGAGAGACAAATTTGTTGAGGTCTTGCATGTCTGAAAATGGTCTTCATTCTTGTATCAGTCAGGGTTGTATAGAGAAACAGAACCAACAGGAGATATCTGTAAATATGAGATTTATAAAGGGTCTCATGCAACTGTGGAAAAGAAAGAGTGGGAATGGAAGAGCCCAACATCTGGAGGGCAGGCTGTGAAGCTGGCGACTCCACTGAAGGGACTGGACAAACTCCATAGGAGAGGCTCGCTGGCTGAAAAAGCAGTGAAAGAGTCTTCTCCGTCAAAAGCCTCCAACAGATTGGATTATATCATCCGTGGGAGACATGCCTTAGTTGAGCATGGATGTAATGAGCCAATTGACTGATGATTTAATGCACCAGCCTTCCAGTTCATTAACCAGACACAAAACATCCTGTCAGCAACGGTCAGGCCAGTGCTTGCCTGACCAGACAACTGGGCATAATTACTTGGCCAAACTGACACCAGAACCTAACCATCCCGTTCTCTTCCATGCTGAGTTGAGGTTTTTTTTTTTAACGGTTACCGGGAAAAACATTTTAGTTACAAATCAGTCTATCAAACATTTTTAACTGTTAGTTTCCAGTTTTGCTGTTGAGAAATATGCTTGTCTTATTTTTTTTTATCTTTTGATTTTCCTTCTTCAGAAATCTTAGATAGTTGTTTCTCCAGTGTTTTGAAACTTCAGAGAGATATGTCTTGTTGTGGATTTATACTAATACATTTTGCAGGACAATTAAATGAACCCTAGCGAATTTGGAAATTATAATTGTTCTGTCGTGGGAAATTTCCGTTGATAGTTTGATAATCTCTCTTCTATAATTTATTGTGAAATTCTTTTTATTTGAAAGTTGGGTGTCCTCTAGAGGTCTTCTAATTTTCTTTTCCTTTCTCCTCTATTTTCTATGTCTTATTAGTTTTGCTTTTAAAATACATCTTCAACTTTCATTTTAATCCTTCTATTGAGATTTTATTTTCTGCCTTTGTCTATTTAATTTCTAAGAGCTTCCTTTTCGTTCCCCAAGTGATCCTTTTACAACACCTTGATAATATTTGTAGCGCCATCTTTTATCTTTCTAATGATATTACTGGTGTGTGTGTGTTCCCAATTTTCTACTTTTTAGCACCATCTCTTTTGTTCTCTAGTTGTTGTCTTTTTTTAATTTCTTCTTGGCTGTTTGGGTCTCTGATTTGACTATTTGTTCCTGCTTAGGTTTGAAAAGGCTCCTTTTATACCACTGGCCTTCATTCTTATGGGGCCTGATGGTCCATCTCATCCCCAAATCACTATACTTAAGTCTGTTTTGAGAGAACAGGTCAGATTCCAGAAAGGAGATTCCTCCAACCTACTTTTCAGGGATGTACTGGGTTGAATAATATCCCCCACAAAATTCATGTCCACCGAGAACTGGTGAATGTGACCTTCTTGGAAAATAGGTTCTTTTCAGGTATAATTAAATTAAGATAAGTTTAGACTGAACCCTAAATACAGTGAAATTGCTGTTCTTATAGGAAAAAGGAAATTTGACCATAAAGACACAGGCACAGAGGAAAAGGACATGTGAAGGCTGCTTTAGAGATTGAAGTGATGCATTTACAGACCAAGAAACCTCAAGGACTGCTGGAAATCACAAGAATAGAAGAGAGTTATGGGACGGTTTCTCTCTCAGATCCTCCATAAGGAACCAACCTGTCAGCATTTTGATTTCAAACTTCTAGCCTCCAAAACCGTGACAGAATAAATTTCTGTTGCTTTAAGTAAAAGAAAAGAAAAGGTATACCATGCAAACACTGCAGCCATATTAATGTCAGAACTAGGAATATGACCAGGGATAGATAAGGGCATTACTTAACAATTAAGGAGTTAATTTATTAAGGAGACATTACCACGCTAAGTGTAGCTGTGTCTAAAATCAGAGTTTCAAAACACAGGAATCAAAACTGACAGAGGTGAAAGGAAAAACAGATTCACAATTATAGTTGGAGACTTTGAAATTTCTTTTTCAGTAATTGAAATAACTACTAGACAGAAAATCAGTAAAAACACAGAATTGCTGAATAACTCTATTTCCAATCTGACCTAACATCTTTATAGAACACTGTAACAACAGCAGAATATATTTTTTCATGAGCACATGGGACATTCACAAAATGGACTATATTCTGTACCTCATAATAATCCTCAACAAATTTAAAATAACTGAAATATACAGAGAAAATTTTAGGACCCCAAAAACTTAAATTAGAAATCAGTAACAGAAATAGATGTGGCCAATCTCTATTTGAAAATTTAACAACATACTTCTAGGTAATCAAGGACCAAAGAGGAAAGCTGAAAATAATTAATAAAATATTTTTAAATAAATGCAAACATAATATACCAAAGTTTGTGGGTTGCAGTTTAAAGCGATATTTAAAAAGACATTTTCAGAATTTTATGCTTATGTTAGAAAAGAAAAAAGGTCCCAAATCAATGATTTAATTAATATTCACCTTGTGAAGAGAGCAAATTATACCAAAAGTTAAGCAGAAGGGAGGAAATAATGATAAGTGCGGCAATCAATATTGAAATGATGAAACAGATGAATAATGAAATAGAAAAAAAAAAACAGTAGAGAAAAATCATGAAACAAAATCTAGTTCTTTAGCACTAAAACTGATAAAACTTCTAAGCAGATGAATCCAAACAGAAAAAACAGAAGACACAAATGATCAATAATGGGATTGAAAGTGGCACACCAATATGGACCTCAGAGACATTAAAAAAAAAGATTAAATAGATAAATCCACTGACAGCCTAAGCCTACACAAAATTCCTAAGCCTACTCAAGAAGAAAGAGATAACCTGATTATCCTTATATTTATTAGTGAAATTGAATTTGGAGTTAAAAACATTCCCACAAAGAAAGGGAAGGCTTTATTGGATAAATTCTACTAAACATTTAAGGAAGAATTAATGCCACTTCTACAAAAATTCTTCCAGAAAACAGTGGAGAAGGGTAACTTCTGAACTCATTTAATTGTGCTAATATCAAAACCAGACAAAGATATTACAAGAAAAGAAAATTACAGATCAAAATCCCTCATGAACATAATACAAAAGTTCTTAACAACACATTAGCAAATCAAATTCATAACATGTGATTCTTATAATTGATTATTTGACTGAATAGATAATGAAGGAAAAAAATAGTGTTTAAGGGGGGGGATGTACATGTAAACAACAGCATGTAAAAAGGATAACATATTGTGATCAACTAAGGTTTATTCTAGGAATGCAAGGTCAGTTCAACATTGATAAGTGAATAAATGTAAGTAAGTCACTGTATCGAAAAGGATACAGTGAAGGAGAAAAACCACTTGATCACATCAATAGGTGAAGAAAAGACATTTGACAAAATTAAAAGTCCATTTTTGATAAGAACTCTCAGAAATAGAAATAAAAGTGTAATTCCTCAACTTGGTAAAAGGCACCTGTGAAAAACCCCATGGTGGAAAACTGAATGCACTTCCCCTAAGACGAGGAACAAGTCAAGGATGTTCCCTCATCACTTCTATTCAACGTTATAATGGAGGCCCTAGCCAATCCAATCAGGCAAGAAAAAGACGTATGAATAGGGAAGGAAGAAGTAAAGCTAACTTTATTCACAGATGACACCACTGCCAATGTAGAAACTTGCAAAGAATTTACAGAAAAACCTTTCTCAATTTAATAAGTGAGTTTAGCAAGGTCACAGGATACAAAGTCAATACACAAAAACCAGTTCTATTTTTAATGTATTAACTACAAACAACAGGAAATTGAAATTTAAAAGTCTAATAAAAAATATCCAAGACTTGCATATTGAAAATTACAAAATATCATTGAGGGAAATAGAAGACCTAAATAAGCAGAGAATTATATCCTGTTTGTGCACCGAAAACTCAATATTGTCAATATGTTCATTCTCTCTAAACTGATCTATAGATCCAATGCAATCTCAATGCAAATCCCAGCAGGTTTCCTTGTAGAAATCAACAAGTGACTCTAAAATTGATATGGAAAAGCAAAGGACCTAGAATTGCCAAACAATACTGAAAAAGAAAAACAAAATTGCAGGATTCATACTATCTGATTTCAAGATTTACTATAAATCTATATTTACTATAAATCTATATTAATATAAGGACATAAGGACAGGCATAAAGATCAATGGAACAATACAAAGTCCATAAATAGACCACACATAATACATGGTCAATTGATTTTTGACAAAGGTGCCAAGACAATTACGTGGAGAAAACCGAATAAATAGTGTTAGAACAACTGGTCATGCAAATGCAAAAAATGAGCCTCATACCTGAAAATGAATTTAAAATAGATCATATGTCCTAAACGAAAACACTGGAACTATAAAATTTCCAGAAAAAAAAACAATAACAAATAAGACCTTGGGTTGGGCAAAGCGTTCTTAAAATCATACATGCTAGTCTGAATCTGTTGTGTACCCAGAAAAGCCAAGTTCTTTAATCTTCACTCAGGATTGCTGAGTGAGAGCTTTTCGATTGTTTTCAGGGAGATGTGTCTCCACCCATTCAAGGTGGGGTTGCTTACTGGAGCTCTTTAAGAGGGAACCATTTTGGAAAGAGCTTTAGAACCAACAGTGCCGACAGAGCCCACACAGCCAGACACCTCTGAAGATGCATAAAGAAAATGTACCCAGGAAAGCTGTTGCAGAAGCCTGGAGAGAAAGCTAGCAGAGGCCGCCACGTGCCTTTCCAGCTAAGAGAGAAACCCTGAATGTCACCGGCCTTCTTGTGCCAAGGTATCTTTCCCTGGATGCCTTAGTTTGGACACTTCTATGGCCTTAGAACTGTAAACTTGCAATTTAATAAATTTCCTTTTAAAAAGCTGTTCCATTTGTGGCATACTGCATTCTGGCAGCTTTTACAAACTAAAACATGATATAAGAAAAAATTGACTAATTGGACTTCATCAAGACATAAAATTTCTAAAGGCTGTTGAGAAAATGAAGAGACAAGGCACAGAATGAGAGAAAATATTTTAATAACACTTCTGATAAAAGACTGATAACCAGCACAGGTAAACAACATTCAAAGGTCAATGATAAGGAAACAAAAAAACTAATTAAATATGGATAAAAGGTTTGAATAGACACTTTACTAAAGTAGTGAGAGAGATGGAAAAAAAAAAGCACATGAGGGCAGGCCACAGCGGTTCAGTGGCAGAGTTCTCACCTGCCATACCGGAGACCCGGGTTCGATTCCCGGTGCCTACCCATGCAAAAGAAAAAAAAAAAAAGGCACGACGAAAACATGTTCAACATCATTAGTCACTAGGGAAATGAATGAAAATTACATCCAAAGTGAGGCATCACTACACACCTATGAGGATAGCTTAACAAAAAACAAAAAAAACATAAAAACCTCCAGAAACCTATAACTTTAAGATGGGTCCCTGGTCCGGATAAGTACTGAAATGCAGAGGGGCCAGCCCTTCCAGATCATAAACTAGTTCCACACCCCCCCCCCATCCCAACATGAAAGTTAGAGTGGACACAGCCCAAATAACCCTAAAGAGCAAGAGAAAGATCAAAGGTGATGCTGGAGTTATTCAGAGAAGGTAGGGTTTAACAAATGAGTATGAGTGCTGAATCAGTATATTCTTTTAGTCTCCAGTAACTTGGAGCAGCTAGAAATAAAAACCTAAAATTGTGGAATTGCAACTCATACCAAACTCTGAAATCTGTTCTATAATTAATTGTTGTGATGTGCTTTGAAAGTCATTGCTTTTTTGTATATGTTATTTTTCACAGAAAAAGAAAAAAAAAAGAGAAGGAAGAGTATAACAGAGAAGATAGGATTTAACAAATGAACATGACTGCTGAATCAATACATTGATATTTCTTTTGGTCTCCAGTGTCTTGGAGCAGCTAGAAGAAAAAATGAAAAATTAAGGAACTGTACCATACTTGAAAATCTGCTGTATAACAAAATATTTTGTTATACAATTCCATGAAGACACTTGTCCATACAAACACCCATACATGAATTTTATAGCAGCTTTATTCGTAATTGCCCCAAATTGGAAACAACCCAAATGTCTATCCATGGGTGAATGGATAAACACATTGTGACGTGTCCCTAAGTGGAATACTACCCAGCAATAAAGAGGAAACGCTACAGACACAGGAAATGATATGGGTAAGTCTTATAAGGATTATGCTAAGTGAAAGAGGATGGACACAAGACTCCATCCTGTTTAGTTCCATTATGTGACCCTGTGGAAAAGGCAAAACTATAGGGTCAGAAATTAGACCAGGGGTACAGGGAGGGGACTGACTGCAAAGGGGAAAGAAGGAACTCTGGGGGATGATAGAAATATTCTATACCTTGATTACTGTTATGGCTACATGACTATACAAGTTTAAACTCACAGAACTGCAACAAAAAAAAGGTGACTTTTACCATATATAAAGTATACTTTGATAAATCTGGAAAAAAAATGTTCCTTCAATTTGTGCCCTTTGCAGTCAATTCCCCTGAGCCCGGCTTCTGGCAACCACTGGTCTGCTTCCTGCATCACAGATGAGCAGTGCATCGTGCTGCGTTTCACCCAAGTGACTGCATTTACCAGCAGGTCATTCCTTCTCACAGGTGAGTAGTACCCCAGTGTATGGATATACCACCCTCTGCTCACCCATTCAAATGCTGATGGACCTCTGGGTTGTTTCCAACTTGGGGGTGTGATAAAGCTGCTTTGAACATTCATGTTCGAGTCTGTGCTAGACACATGTTTTCATTTCTCTTGTGTAAATTCTGAGAAGTAGATTTTCTAAAAGTTTACTATCCATAATTCTGGGAGGGGAAGTATTATTCTCATTCTAAAGATGAGAAAAGCAAGGTCCAGAGGAGTTAAATAACTTGACCAAGATAATGCAGTTTGGAGGGAAGCCAGATTTGAGTCTTCATCTGTTTAATGCCTAAGTCCACATTCTTTCCATTATATATGGCCCTGTTACTGGGGCTGAAACAACCCAGAGGAGTTAATTACAGGAGACAGAGGAAAAGACTGACAGTAAGCAGAGCGAAGAGGGAAACCACTGGTGTAAAATCAATGGAGAACAAACCCAGCAGAGGGGCGACATGGATTCCAAGTCAGTGGGGCAGCTGGGGGCAGGCCGTCTACAGACCAAACAGAAAACTCAGGGCACACGAAGACAGTGCCATGGCCCCCGACGTCCATCCTTTGAATGAGTGTGCCAGGGAACAGGAAAGGGGGGAGAGCAACTTCAGACAGTAAATCTGAAGATGGATCTTGGCTCTTAAATAGCAAACTCCTGATTCCAGAGAAATGCTCTGATTCACTACAGTTCATGACTCAGCAGTCAAAGATCACTCAACTTTTACTATACATCCATTTCCTCCGGTGGTGAAAATGATAGTGGAATCTAGCCAAGTTTTAACTTGCAAGAGGAGAAACCAAGAGGCTGACTGCTCACCAGCGCAGAGCCCCCAACTTGCTTCTTTGGCTTCTGCTTTTCCTACCTGTTTGCTTTCCTCTTCCCTTCAAACCCCAATCCCAATCCCTCCTGCCGAGTCACCTAGAGCTCTTCTGAGTGAAGTATGCCGTTTGGATCTCCGTGCCTGTCCGTGCCAGCCGGCTTGCATATTAATCACATACGCATTATGTGCAGTGTCACGTCAGGTGGCCTGGAGGCACTGAGGGTGAGCAGACTTCCCAATCTGACCCGAGAAAGGCTCGTGCCACACACATACCTCTGAATTTTGGTCTCTCTTGAATGAACATGTTATCAGATTTAAAATCTATGCTTTACTATTTCTTTCAATAGTAAAGTTCTGATGATTAGTCACTGATGTACTGATTTTGGGGGTGAAGAGACGGGGATTGCAGCGGGGTATACAGTGAGCACCCCGCCCCCCGCCTGTGCTCCCCAAGTTTACCACTAGCATGCAAAGGGACACTTTTCTGGGACAAGCCCTTCTGCTTGTATGCTTATCTGTAAGATGAAGGGGTAGCCTGTTAATGGTCCTCAAGTCTCCCCCATACCCCTCCAGTGCCATCCACAATCCCCCCTGCTCATCCCTGGTGCCTCCCGGTCCACACCACTGGCCTCTCTTGCAGGGATTATGGTGTTAAGCTCCTGACTGGTCTCTGCTTCTACTTTGCCTCCTGGAATCTATTCAGACAGCAGCTAGAGCAATACTTATAAGTTGTGAATCCTTTCTCATCATTTCTCTGCTCAAAACCCTCTAACAGCTTCCTGTCTTCCTCAGCAAAAAGCCAATTTTATAGGGGTTAAAAGGTCCTCACTATCTGATCTCAATTTCTGCTTGTCTTTTCTTTCATGCACTCTAATCATTCTGGGCTCCCTGCTTTTCCCAGAGTATGTTTGGGACAGCCTCACCCCAGGGCCTTTGCACTTGCCTTTCCTCTGCCTGGGCAATCCTGACTGCAGGTACCCACCCAGCTGCCCTCTTGTGGGCATCTGCTCCAACAGTGCCTTCAGGATGAGGATTTCTTTGGCCACCCTGATAAATCACAACCATATTGCCAGCTGCCCTGTACTTCCTGTAACTCTTCTCTGCCTTATTTTCTCCTTAGCACTTACCACCATGCGGGATTCTTTCATTTTATGGTCTGACTCCCAGTCTAGGATATTAACTCCATGAAGGCAAACATTTGTCTGTTATGCTCACGGCTGAATCCCTTGTGCCTGGCCCACAGCAACGGCTCCATATTTGTTCAAAGAATGAATGAAAATTCTCCACCTACCTACCACCACCCCTCTTCTCTTCTACTCACTAGAAAGCATAACATGTATGAGCGATCATAAGGACAACTTTGACTCTAATTTATTACGAAATTATTTTCAAATGTTAACGTCTGTTATAAACTGAGACAGCCAACTGTGTGGCCAAGGGGTGGCTAGAAGCACTTGTGCATTATTTCCTGGCCTTCCCACTGTGACTGAGCCAGCGCCTGCGGCGAGCGAGCCATAACTGCAGCGTTACTGCCAGGTGCCCACAGTCCCGACAGGGTTGGTGTCTCTTCCTGCACATATTCCCGCTGTTCAAAAGATGCTGGACTCACAAGAGCATTCGGTAGTTCTGCATCTTACCCACCAACGGACAGAAGAACAACTGCTAGAGTAAGAGGCATTTACAAACCGAGGAAGGAGGAATTCATACTGAAGAAGAACAGGACACAATGCTTGACCACAGGGGCTGCCATCTGTAAATGAAGTAGCCACCCCTCCCCCGCCCTTTAAAATCCTGCTACCTTTCCCGGGCTACTAGAACTCTCCATTTGCAAACAGCTTCCTGGAAGGAAGGGTAGCCCCTCAGGCTATAAAACTGAAGTTCTCAAGGCAGGTGAGAAGCAGCTAAATGCAGTAAAATCCAGAAAGCATTTGTTTGTACTCAGATGTTTTGTTCTCATGCTTTCCCATTTCTTCCAGCCTTGTTTGCAATTCTTACATCAGCAACAGAATTTTAGGCACTGACCAAAAAGAAAGTTACATCTAAAGCTTCAAAAAATTTTTCTTATTTTTTCACCTACTGTACTGTTTAAAAACGCTCCAATTTTTGTAACTGAGGCATTTTTTTGAGATTTTCCTGAAGACGGCAACTACATACGTTCTCAAGAACTTTTGAAAAAGGTATGTTTGCTACAAATCTCCAAATATAAAAATCAAGTTTATAATCTTGATCATCCATTAGAAACACAAAAAGGAGGCTTATCAAGGGAATTTCAACTATCAGTGTCCCAAAGCCAAAGTGTTAGGCATCTTCTCCAAAAAATTAAGTTTGGAAGTATGTCTGAAGTGGGACTCCCCAAATTTTAAAAGTTGTCATTTTAAATTTTCAACTCCCCCCCATTCCTATTCTTTAAAAAGAATATTTGTGATGAATATAATTTTGAGTGTGAGGGAAATCAGGTTTACCTTTAGAATTGGAGAATGGCACCCAAGCTCTGGTGACTATTAGATTTGGCAAGGCTGGGAGAAAAGAGGCTGGCTACTCTGTTTGAAACGGGCTCTCAGGATAAAATTCCTAAGAGTTTCCCTAGATAATGTGGGGAATAAGAATCCTGACGAGCAGAGTAAAGCAGAGACAGGCTTGAACACCTTTGATTTCAAAAACTGACCATGAGAAAAAAAAAACAAAAACCTGACCATGGTCAGCTAGCAAAGTCCTCAGTTAAGTAAAAAGAAACGGTCACAACAGATTGCACTTGACATTCTGGCTTCCCTCCCTTCCTCTCACACTCACTTTTCCTTCTTCCTCTCCTTGCTTCTTTCTGAATGGCATGCATTAGAGTTATATGTGCTCAGCACAATACCTGCCATTCAGTAGGTACTTAATGAAAATTTTTCCTAGAAGAAGGGTGTGGACGTAAAATCGAATATGAATAATTGCATTAAACAGCGACATGTGCAATATATAAATATTAGTATGTTGGAGGAAGTTTTAGTTCAGCATTAAATTTAAAATACCAGAATTTCCCAGATTTTCTTTGTCTTCTTTGGTTGCCTGAACTGGCAAGCTTGGTAAGAAAGCCTCCAGATCGCCTCCAAGATTTTCACCTAACCAACAGGCAAATATGGCAGAGGGGGTAGGAGCAGATTCCCTGCTGGACCTGCCATGCATGGATGCCCCTGGATTCCTCTGGCATAGGAAAACAGAAGAGGATGGCGGGCCCACCTCAGAATGGGGAGCTGTGCCAACCATGGAATGTCAGTGGGCACCTGAACCCCATCTCTTCCACCTGCTGCAGTTTAAAAGCAAGGAAACCAAGGCCAGGGAGGGGGACTGCTGCAGGGTTCACATATTTTGGTTGCCAAGCTCGGACTTCCTTTTAGACAGTGGCTGCTAATTTGCAAGGCTGGCTTCTGATGGTAAATTCTGACTCAGGGAAAGGTGACAGCAGCCCTGCAGCCAACTTAATGACAGCCCTTAAGGCTGCCTAGGAAAACGATATGCCACATTCAGATTTAAGAGTGGCACCTGGATCCAAAAGAACTGCCAACTCTTGCAAAGAAATCGATGGTGGTCTTTGACATCTCCTTTTATCCTTTCATTCTGTCCCTTTTCTCTTTGCTACACAATCAATTGTGAGTCCCCCAAGGCCTACTGTGTGAGACTAGGATCTACTACAAGATCTAATGTGTAAGTAGGAGATGGAATCAGGGAAAAAAATGACAGACTGCAGGGAAAACAAGATTTCAACAACTTTAAATGGCCTAGCCTAGTGTACGCAATCAAAACTGTAATTTTTAAAATCTGCAGCTTTCCTCTTCAATGCCCTTGAAACTGGGCATTGCGAAAGTCTTATTGTGAAGACCACGGCTTCAGCAAAGCCGAGATAATACCTTCCTCCGCTATCTGGCCCTCTGCACCTCAGTCACTGAAACATCATCTGCTTCTTCGCACTTAAATTTATTTATTCACTATCTGTGTCCAGAGACCATAAGCGAAGCTAGTCTGGCTCTCAACTGTGCTTTTTCATCTCAGTTTCTCTTTTCCCAACTATTAACCAATGGTACTATTTGGCTCATCTTTCTCCTTACATTTTTTTATATCAGGAATTTGAGCTGATGAGTGGCCCAAAATTCCAAAATATATCCGCAGAATTATGAGGAATAACGTGAAATTCCCAAGTGGTTCCTCTTGCCTTCGTTAGGTGGCTGGTCAATTTTGAGCATTTGGGTAACTAACTCCTCAGGGCATATACTTCCGGTAACTAGTTGCGCTTCTCTTTGAAGACACTATTTTAACCACAAGACAGGCCCTCACGGTCAAAGAATGTCTGTGCTCAAAGATTTTGGATAATATCTAATCTAACCCAAATCGATAAACCAAGCCTCAGAGAGGGAAGGATTTTGTGAAAAGATCCTTTCAGGTTGATGTCACCACTTGCAGCAGTTTAACATGCAGCTTTTCTTTCCAATTATAGTTTACTTGTTACCACCTGAATTACTCTTTCAGGGAAAGGCTTTTTAAAGGAAAGATAGTCATTAATGTGCACAGGTGGTGGTATACTTTCTTCCAGTACCTTTAGGGAGCGTTTTCCTTTTTATGCTTATGATTGCAAACTGCAAATCACCCATGCATTGCTAACTACACACTCATGAACTAGAAGTAAGGGCTTTCCAACAGTCTGCATTCTGGGAAATCTTGAGACGGAAAAGCGGCTCAGTGTGGAGATTAGGTCTTAATCCCAGTTCTGCTATTTATTACCTGCGGCCTTTGAGCAAGTCATCTCAAATCTATTTTTTTTTCACATGCAAGATTAGGAAGGTGGGCAGGATCCATAATTCACAACTTTTCCTTGGAGTCCTTCAAGGCAGAAATGGTGTCCAAGGAGCTAATGGAAATCATGAGCTTGCTGACTCATGACAAAGCTGCACGAGTCAAAATATCAATTTGTTTGGGGTCACACTGAACATTTTGTGCTGATGGGAAGCTCTGACTGGCATTAAGTACACATCTTCAAAACTAAAAAACCGCAAAGTAAATCAATTACTTTGAAACAATTTATCTGAGAAACAAAACTGAAAAAAAAAAAACAAAAAACTAAACGCATGGGGAAACATGAGGAAGCAAGCATTCAGGAACATGAAGGTGGGAGGGGGGAGAGGAGAAAGGTGGTTTGGTGCAAAGAAAAACCAATTCATGTAAAAGAGAAAATTGGATTACTCTCCAAGCACCAAGGGACTCCAGTCTTGTCTTTATCTGCCGACTGGGAAAGTGCCCAGACGCCAAGCACAGACTCTACATCAAATCTCAAGTTATTGGAAATAGCAACTTGACCAAAGACAGGGTAGGCACTCAGATTTGAATTATAGAGTATTTTTCTAAGTGCCCGGCTAGATTACACAGCATGGAGAATTTAAAGAGCGGTCCTTCAAGAACTTTAAATCTCTTAATGCAAAATACAACAGTTCATTCAGCCAAGTTCAACCAGCACACTTAAACGAGCATTATCAGGGATTACATTTCACTTTCAATTTACAGGGACTGAAATAGGAAGACACTACCAAACTCTGCCTCAAGGTCTCACTGTGTTAAAGCAGCAGAGAGGGGGACTGTCTACAGCCAAAGGGCCCTGAAGTGAGTTTCAGAAGATGGGGGTTCTAATCCAGCTGCCCTGGGAAGCTATTCCCTGCACCAAGCCCAGTATCTTGCATGTAAACGATGCTCCATGAATTTCAGTTGAGTGAAGCTGCAAACACCCCAACATGTGCCAGTTTCTATTATTTAGAGAACTTAAAGATGTGTCCCCACCCTTGGGAAACAGAAATCCATATAAAATATGGGAAGTTCGGTGATAGGACAAAAACTAACATTTCTTGATTATTAGTGTGAGCCAAAGGAATTACAATAGTTCCTCACGACAGCCTTGCAAAGTATGATCCCTATTTCAATTTGATATATAAGGAAAACAGGCCCAAACAAAGCATGTAATTTGTGCAAGATCAAACAGTAAGTGGAGGATCCCAGATCCCAGCTCGGGTCTGCAAAAGTGAGCAACACTCCTGCATCCAGGCAGCCTGGGATGAGGGTTGGGGAGGTGGGTCAGGGTTTCACCTCGGCTTCTAAGTTACTGAGCCTCCAGGCAAAACCATGTCTCTTAGAGGCAGTTTTCCTCACCTGCACGGTGAAGGGAAGGAGCTTCACCAGTGAGTTTAGGTTTGTTTGTTTTCGGTGGGAGGAGCGGTTATCAGAATTCGTTTGGACGGTGACTTTTTCTACTAAACGTATTTCCCGTCAATGCTGTTTGAAAAATCACTTGGGAGCGGTACTCTGAGTTATTCCTGGCAATGTCAGACCCCGCAAGTCTAGGGGAGTGCACAAGTTGTGAGGGCTCCGAGCTTCCTCCCAGCAAGTTGGGGGGTCCCGGTGAGAGCTGAGAGACACCTCATTCAGGGATTCAGGTGTCCCCCCCTCCCACCCAGCTCGGTGCCTCGTGCCGCCAGGTGCTCACGGTTTGCGGGGAAAGGACAGTCTCCGTGTCCTGCATTTCTTCAAAGGGCCTGCACCCGGCTGATTGGGCTGCAGGCGCAGATCCGCGCCTCGGAGGAACTTGACGCCCAGAGGGGTTATCCGAGTGCCCTAAGGGTCTCTGAGACACCCTGCTGCGGGCGGGCGGCCGGGAACCCCTTCCCGGGCAGCGCCCTCTCCCCGCCCCCCGGCCGCGCCCCCAAGACTGCACCGACGCCCCGCACGGTGCCCGGCCCGGTCCCGAGAGGGACCCACCAGAGGTTTCAAGCCCGAAGCCAGGGACTGCCACCCCTCAGCGCGCAGCCCGGTTCCGGGGTCGGGATCCGGCACCCCGGCGCTGCGGCCGGCGAGGCCCTGAGCCCCTCGGCGCCCGCCCGGACCCAGGTGCACCGCGCCCGCCAGTCCCGCACCTGCCGCGCCCGGCTCTGCGCTCACCTAGTCCCGGGGGCCGCCGGCCCGTCCCTGCGCCGCTGGGCCCCGCTCCCGCCGCCGCCACTGCGGCCGCCGCCCACTTTCGGTTTCCCAGCACTGCCGGCGCCGCCGCCGCCGCCGCCGCGGCTCGGGAATCGCCGCAGCCCCCGCCCTGTCAGTCCCGCCCCGCTCCGCCCGCCCCGCCCCCGGCAGGCCGGCCTCGGCTCTGCGCAAGCGCGGCCGCCGCGACACACGCCGGCGTCCGCGCGTGGGAAGGAAACCGACGCCGCCTAGCGGTTTCTGCGCGTGCCCACGCACGGGTGCCGGCGGAGGATGGCGCGGCGGGCGCAGGAGCGCCTCCTCGTGGGCGCCGCGGGTATCCCCGGCTCCGACGTGGCTATCCCCGGCTCCGACGTGGCTTTCGACTCCTGGTCGGCGGCTCCCTCAGCTTTGCAGCGGTGACTCTTCCCACTCCTACACGTCCACCGGGTCCGTTCTCCGTCGCCTTCAGGGCTTTTCGCAGAAAAGGGAGGGTGGCTGCACCCTTTACAATGTCAGCCTCTTCCCGGGTGTCGCTTATCTTCTTCTTGCCTTCTGCCTTCCGGAAAGGAAAGTTCTGCGAGCAGAAAGAACTTCGGGTTCTTCCCCAGTATATTCCCGAGCCTAGGGCGATGCCTGGCTTGTGTTGCGCATTAAATACAGAGTTTTCCAATTCATTTATTCGTTGACCCATTCATTAGAAAGTTATTCAATAGCTGGTAGTTACTTGCTTAGCCAGCGTTTCTTGAGCACCTGTTTTGTATTCCGTCAACCAGCATTGAGCGCTTGAATAGGTACCACCGTGCATTCAACGGGTGTATTTTTTACAATTTTGAGATATGATCTACAAAGACTACACGTTTAAAGTGCACAATCTGATAAGGTCTACGTAGGAACACACCCATGAAATCGTCATTACCATCAAAATAATAAGTATATCCATTTTCCCCAAGAATGTCTTGTGCCCCTTTGAATTCCTTTCCTCCCAGGCCTCCCCCCACCCCCAACCACTGGTCTGTTTTATGTTGCTGTAAATTACTTTGCATTTCCTATTGTTTTATATAAATGGAATCGTGCAGTATGTAGTCCTTTTTGGAGAGGGATCCGGCTTCTTTCACTCCGCATAATTATTATGCAATTCATTTGCATGCATCCTAGTTTGTTTCTTTTCACTGCTGTGCAGTCTTCCATTGTCTGGAAACACTCAACCTACCTGACCGCCATGGCATTCCCAGGTGTTTACCAAGAGAAATGAGGGCGTGTGATCACACAGAGTCCCGCACAAGAGCACTAGAAGCAGCTTTGTTCCAGGCCGAAATGGAAACAACCCACATGTCCATTAGTAGGCCAACGGATAATCAGCCTGTATTTATTGAACACCTGCTGCTGAATAGCAAAGTTTTATGGAGCACGTACTTCGGGAATGCACAAGCCCTAATATTTAGGAGCTTTCAATTCAGTGAAAAGATGCAGTAGGCAGTGAGTGGAATCCCATCGTTGGGGCTTGAATCATGTATTCCAATGGACTCTTCATTGGAGTTCCCCAGGGCGAACCCATCTGTAAATAGCATCTTTGAATATATTAACCTGAGTCAAGGTGTGAAGTAGGATCCTGCAGATCCTATTTGGGTGTGGCCAAACTGAATGAGGCGGGGCCTCTGTCCCTATGACTGGAGGCTTTTATAAAAGGAAGCAATTTGGGTACAATCAGAGGAAGCCAGAAATCAGTGGCACCTGAAAAGCAGACACAAGGAGAGAGAGCTCCTCATGTGATGGAGGCAGAGATGCCAGGCAAGGAACCTCCAGGATTGCTGCAAGCCAGCACCAGGATGCTATGGGTTTCCAGGAGAAAGCTCACACCTTGCTCACACCTTGATGTCGGACTTCTAGCCTCCAAAACCATGAGACAATAAACTCCTGTTAAGTCAGCTAGTGTGTAGTATTTGGCAGAGGGGCCCTTGCAAACTAAGACTCATTCTCAGGAGTTTGGGCTTTTTCCCCAAGTTGATGGGGCACTGTTCAAAGTTTCAAACAAGGGTCTTTAAACACTGTTCTCCTTCATATTCCCAAATCTAGTCCCTAAAATCTGCCCAACTCGGTGGGCCACGGTGGCTCAGCACGCAAGAATGCTTGCCTGCCATGCCAGAGGGCCCGGGTTCGATTCCCGGTGCCTGCCCATGTAAAAACCAAAAAAGTAAAAAAAAAAATATATAATAATCTGCCCAACTGTGTCTTCATGGGACTTCTCTCCAACCTTCTCTTCATCTCCATCTGTCTCAGCTGTCTCTTGCCTTCCTTCTCTCCCTTCCAGTCTACTTCAAACATGGCCATGGACTTAACAGGCGACCTCAAATGTAACCAGCCCCACAGGTGGATTCTTCAGTGCTGATAACATCCTCTGGCTTTACATCCCAAATGGAAAAGCAGCTCCAAGGTGAGAGAGTACTGTGAGAGTGGGAAATCAGGAAAAAACTACACAGCCCAATATGCAAAATTACTCATAAAATGATGTGAGCTGTCTTCATCCTTGGATTATCTGATATAGAAAAAAAAAATGATGCTTTGCAGGTAATTTTATTTAATCAGCTTTATTGAGGAATATTTTACATATAAAAATCTCTTAAGTGCACAGTTTGTTGAATTCTGGCCAATGTACTCAATCATCGATTTGCCACCGTGATCAAGATGTAGAACATGTCATCATTCCTGAAAGTCACCCCATGCCACTTCACAGCGAGTCCTCTTCCCACCGCCCCAGCCCCTGGCCACCGCTGTTCTTATTTCTGGCTGACAGCTTTGCCTTTTCTAGAAAGCCATATACATGGAATCAAACAGTATGTACTATCTTGTGCCTGGCTCCTTTCATTTAGCATAATGCTTTTGAGATTCGTCTGATTGCTGCGTGGATTAGTATTTCATTCCTTCTCATTGCTCAGTAGGAGTCTGTCATATGGCTAAACCACAGTTTGTTAGGCGTTCACCGATTGATACGCAGTTGTGTTGTGTCCAGTTTGAGGCTGTTAGCAATAAAGCTGCTATAAATATTCCCATACAGGTCTCTGGGTGGTCACATGTTTTCTTTGTGTACATAGGAGTAGAATGTGTGGTTGTAGGGTACATGTATGTTTAACTTTACAAGAAACTGTCGAACTCTTTTCTAAAGTGGCAGCACCATTTGGGACTTCCTCCAGCAATGTATGAGAGTTCCAATTGCTCAAAATCTTCCCCAATACTTGCTAGTGTTCATTTTTTTAACTGTAGTGCTTCCAGTAAATGTTCAGGCATATTGCATTGAAGAATATGTATTTCCCTGATGATAAATGATGTTGGGCATTTTTTTCAGGTGCTTATTTGACCTTCATAAATGTTCTTTGGTGAAGTGTCCATTCTGCAGATAGATTTTTGGCTGAGACATATTGCTGGGTGAGGGGATTCTAAGATGTCCTGGTATGGCTGATACAGCCAACATAGATTAGGAAATTGTGTTTATTTTCTTTGGATCATGGTCCAAGATCCAAGGATTTTAAGAACTCACTTTTATGCTTTGGATATAATTGGATTTAGGAGAATTAAGGGATAGCTGAGATGGCACAGATAGTTACTCTTTAGGGACAATGGTTCTTACCATTTTAGGGGGAACAAAGCTGGTATATGGAAAAATAACACATAGGTACAAAATTTGGCCTATGAGTTCAGAGAGGGTTTGGAGTCCCTGAAGCCCCACTGTGAACCCATGTTAGAAACTCCGTAGAGAAAGGCATATACCCTGATGCCAAAGAACAGAGTTGTTAATTAGATGAAACTCAAATGAAAGGCATTCTCCCTCAGCAAAAGTCCTAGCCCATCTTCGACTTCAAGACCAGGAACATCCAAGACCCTCAGGAGAGGCAGGCACACTTCCCATCCCCAGGAGCCATGGAGAGGGCCTCAGGTGCTGTTTGGGATGGCAAGATGGAACAAAAGGAGAGCAGTAACACCTGGCCAGGTAGCAGGCTGGCAGGTAATCGGTGCCTGTCCAGGTGCTTCCCAAGAGAGTTATGGAAGGAAAGTGTCATGGTTCATTGTCTCTGTCAATGTGGTGGGGTTAGGGTGGCCAGTTCTTTGGTCAAACACTGGCCTCATTGTTACTGTGGAGGCATTTTGGAGGTGGGATTAGCATCCTTAATCAGTGGAGTTGAAGTATAGGAGATGGTCCACTATAATGTGGGTGGGCCTCATCCAATCAGTTGGAGGTCCTAGAGCAAGGACTGAAGTTTCCTGGGCTCAGAAGAACTTCTGCCTCAAGACTATCCTCCACTCCTTGCTCAGATTCCATCTTGATGAATTCAGGATCAAGAGTTCAGCTACACGGTCATGGGCCTCGAGTGCAAATCAAGGTATGAAGAAGGTATGAAGAAGGAAGATGAATTTGTTGCCACCTCCTCCTGGATTGAGCAAGGTGGCTATATTTCCATTGTGAAAGTTACACCTGAGCCCCTTCATGCATTTTTGTCCACGTCTGAGGAGCCTGTTCATTTGGAGAGAGCCAAACCCAAACACATGTATAAGGCACATAGACCAAAGCTATTGACTGAGTTGGATTCCCCTCCCTCCTTCAGTCCCTCCTTCTTAGCTTAGCAGTTTAGAATGGGGGAGGTGGGGAGAGGGCAGCAACCATGACCCAAGACATATCTGTAGCTCATTTTGTTTCTCTCACGCCTGAGAGAATTTTCCACCTTTGAAATGCAGCCCAGGGCTTCTTGAATTTGCAGCTACTGCAGGCAGCTTTACAAATTTCTCTTTCACCCTCTAAAATGTAGACAGGAATGTTGAGAGACCTCTTGTTGTCTTCTTCTCACTTCCCATCTGAATTTGTCTGTTAGTTTTCTATATTGTCTCCAAGAAAATCCAAAAGAGCAAAACCAAGACAAAACTCTCCCTTCTGTCACTTTATGGACCAACAAATGTGCCCCCAGACTTTAATATGCCGTTCCTCAGTGTCTTACGTGGCTCTTCTCCCAGGAGGGTGTGCTCGAAGCCACGCCCTGAAAGGGACTGGCCTTATCTGGGCCCCAGGTGAGCTTATTTACTCCCCAAACAGGTTTATGTAGAGAAGGCTGGAAGGGATTCCACAGCCGGCTCGTCTCCCTGTGGACCACTTGAGACAGATTTACATTTTATTCGCCTTTATTCCAAGTCGCTGAATCACAAACCACTTTAGCAACCCTCCTTTCATTTTTTCAAATTCATTAATTATTAATGAATTTAATCATTAAATAATTTAATCATTAATTATATTATCATTAAAATGATCTGGCACTTTTGGTAGCAATACAAGGACTTTGTGACTATTGGACTCATTAGACATGATTTCATGTTTGGGTATGTTGGAGAAAAAACTTCTAAATCGCTTGCATTTCTTTACCTAATGCAAAGTGCCTGAAATTTTTCCTCTATCTACAATGACTTATTATTTGTAGGAAAGGAGTTTCTAAAATAAGATTAAAAAAATAAAATCCATACTTTAAAAAAAATTCCCTTAGAATATCAAGAACATACAAAGTATATTAAAGACACGTACATTTAATCCTCCGGGTAGATCTGATGTCTATAGTTTCTTGTTTTTCTTTATTGCTAATTACAGTTCAGAGAGCAAAGAGATTTCAAAAGCTATAAAAACATGATTGACACTTCCAGTATAGTTCCAATGGCGTTCAAGGACAGATCCAGGAGAACACCTGATTTGGCCTTTAAAATTACACAAAAATGTATGGAATGCTTCACGAATTTTCTTATCCTTGTACAGGGGCCATGCTAATCTGGTATTGTTCAATTTTAGTATATGTGTTTCCAAAGTGAGCAAGACAACACTCCTTTTAGAAACAAAACCCCAGCATGTTCAAAGCTATGTCTGTGTATGAAACCCAGCCTCACAGATGCTTTTTTGCTGACGTAAGGTCAGCAAAAATGGATCCGGGACAAAAGACATCTTTGGACGGATCTACCTTTGGCTAACACTAACGTGGAAATTGCCCCCACTCCCATCAGCAATTGCTTCTGGAACAAAGGCAGAGAAACTTCTAGGCAGCTGCGTTTGTTTTAATTGGGTAAGGAGAAAAAAACTAAACTAAACTGAACACAAAAGGAAGAGATTGTCCGAGCCCTGCTAAAATCCAGGCACTGGTAAAGCTAAGTATGTGCTGATCGAGCAAAACCCCTTAATCAGCCCACAAAGGCTTCCAAGGTGAGTCAGCTGAAAAGGGCTAATCCCAGGGGGGCTGACCCCCAGAGCAGGAGAGCCTGCACAGCTTTGAACACTAAACACTGGACACTGGACAGCAGGAGAGAATGAGAAATTAAAGAGATCCTTTGCAGGGAAAAGGAACCAACGAAGAGGAACCACCCTTACCCTCTCAACAGCTGTGGGTCATTCACACAGCTCGGCCCTGGGCAGGGTCCTGAAATAAGGAGGATTCCTAGAATGTCAATATTAAGAGATGTCAGCCAGCTTAGGGGTCCAAGTGGGGGTGAGGGTGGAAGTGGAGTCACAAATACTTTCAGAATCAAGTACACTATGGATGCTGAAAAAGTAAACCAATTGGTACAAAAACTGTACCACAGAGGGTGCTGGGGATGAGTGGGGATGGGGAGTTGCAAGATGAAAGAACAAAAGCTCAAGAGTATTTAAAGGAATATGAAAATATCCAGCACCCAACAGGGTAAAATTCACAACGTTTGGCAGCCAATAGAAATGACCAAAGACGCAGAATGAAAAAAACCAATCAACAGAAACAGACCCAGAAATGACACCAATTGTAGAATTCATGTACATGGACATTAAAACAGTTACAGTTATCCTCCCGCCTCTGACCAGGTGCGACAGAAAATTGCTATTCAGGAAAGTCAGAAACAAATGAGGACATTTACTTAATTTTCATCTTAATCCTGAGGGAGACAGTCTAATCCCCAGGGATTTCACCCAATTAAGTAAGAATGTGGGAAAGGGAGGCTGAGAACACCATAGGAACTGAGAGATGGAAGGTTTTTGTGTTTAAATTTATTAAGAAACCTATAAATAGTTGTTAGGTCGGGGGAACAGGGAAGGTCACCATGACTCGAGCTGTGTAAAATGTGCCGCCACTTCTAGACCTAACTCCGTTGCTTAAAAACCGCCCGCACCAGGACCCAGGGGTGAGCTCACAACTCCCTACCTGGAGTTCTGTGAGCTCTGCCCGGGAGTGCAGGAATAAACTCGCTTGCTCTAAGGTTTTTTGGTCTGCCTCTTCTCTCTTTCGCCTCCTAAACCTTACAATAGTCATGTCATGGTTAAGACCATCTGTCAACTCAGCTACTTTATGGTGTGCATTTGGTAAAGCAAGCCCTGGCCTGATGGTTACTGTGAGGGCATTTTGTGGACATCAGTAAGTTGACTGAATCTATGGCTGATTGCATCTACAATCAACAAAGGAGATTGCCTTCAGCAATGAGGGGAGTCTTCTCACCCAATCAGTTGGAGGTCTTGAAGCAAGAACTAAGGCTTTCAGCAGTCAGAAAGAGTTTCTATCTTTACTTCTGCTAGCCAGCTTTTTCTGGGGTATTCATTGGCATTTCTGATTTGTGGCTTTTCCTGTGGAATTCTACTTCACCTTCATCATGTTTCCAACTTGCAGCCTGCCCCACAGAATTTGGAATTGCCAGTTCCTATAGTTGTGTGAGCTAATTTCTATAATAAATCTCTCAATATATATGTCAGTTCTATTTCTCTGGAGAACCCTGAATAAATAAATCATAAGTATTTTACTCTCCAATTCCAATTCTAGGAGCTTATCTGAAAATAAAATTGGACATGTGTACAAAGTCGTATATGCAAGATGTTCACAATAGTGCTGTTTATAGAACAAAATGGCTTGAAACTACCTAAATGCTAGATATAGGTTATGTAGATTGTGACACATCTATCTGTACAAGGGAATGCTGTGCAGCCATCAAAAAAAAAAATGAGGTTGTCTGTGTGTGCTGTTAAGGATCATCTGAGCTCTGGTCCTACGTCTGGGAAGTTGGTGGAATAGGATAGGTTGAATTCACCCCTGCTCCAAGGAACAGCTAGTGAAGTACAGAAAAACAACTGGGACGGCAATTCCATTGGGTAAGTGACCTGGGAGGACCTTCTACACCACACAGGGAGGCCCTGGTTGCAAAAGCTGAAGAACTGAGAGGCAGAGAAGCCGACACCAGTCAGCCAATGCAAACAGCCTAATGCGCACCTTTCCAAACGGAGGCCTGGAGCCCTTAGGAGTGCATGGACAGGGAGACGGGGACTAGGAAGTAAGCCAAGCCACGTTCCCTGAATGCACTACACCCACGCGCACTGTCCCTGCCCCACAAACTGTGACTCCCCTCACACCTCATGCACCTGAACCCCATCACCGCCCCCCAGACTGCTCCAAGCACCCTGGCCTTGACCCACCCAGCCCGACCCACCTCTCCCATGCGAGCACACAGTCTCACCGGCTCCTAACGAGACCCACACACCCGTGTCTAGGCCCTCAACCCCCACTTCCCCCTCTCTGCCTCCTACATCTGGGCTGCAGGCACTCACCTTCATACCCAGGCCACACCAGCCCTCAGACCATAAAGTCCCATAGCCCTGCCCTGCTCACCCTTAGCTCTACCCTCACATACATCAGCATCCGCGCCCCCAGGCCTGTGCATGAGTATGTATGCAACCTCTGCTGCACGCCCCAGCTCTGGGCAAGCACGGAGCTGTGCATCCGGGCCACACCTGCCCCCAGCCTACGCTGTTCCAACCCCACCCAGCTGCCCTGAGCTTGGTGCAGAGGCATACCAGGTCCACGCTCCCCAGACCTGCGTTCCCATACAGCCTCCCCGTTGGACATCCACACACCCTTGCACCAACCTTTCAACCCCTGCACCCCAGCCCCCTGACCCACACATGTGCACACATTTGCCCCACCCCCTGGCACCCTGCTCCCACACCTGGCAGGTGCTCATGTGTGCATCTGTACCACATAGCCCCCGCCCTGCACATGCTTGCATCCCTACACCACCTCCACGCCCGCCACACCTGTGCACCTGTGCCAGGGCCCTACCCACCTGACATCACCCACCACTAACCCATGTACCACAACCCCCATGACCTGTGCCCCACCCCTGCACACTCACACGTCTGCATCCTGGTCCGCCTGGACCTCTCCCCATGCACTAGGGCACACCCATACCCTGCCCTTCCTATGCCCCAACCTCTCTGCTCCATATTCCACACCCTGATATCCACGACCCCAATGCTCCAAGTGCCCACCCACATTTGGCCCATGCACCAGCCCCCGTGCATCTACATAGCACCCCCATCCACCTCCTGCCGCACCCTACCTCTGTGTCCCCCACGTTGCACACTGCTTCTGTGCTCCAAGGCCTGTCTTTGAGCTGCACCTCGCCCCCATGGTCCCTGCACCACACCTCCACAACCCCTCACCCCACACCCCACACTCATAGGCACCAGTGTAATGTTCCTGACCTGTGACGACTCCTGCACCACAGCCTGTTATCACACTGCTGTGCCCCACCCCACGTCCCACATCCTGCTCCACACCCTGTCCTGCAAACACAAAGTTTTAGACTACTGAAGGAAATCAACTCCAAAGTCACCCTATCAAGACATTTACATGCCTCAAAGGCAACAGAAGGTCACAAAGCATATGAAGATGCAGACAGATACAGCCCAGTCTAATGTCCAAATTGAAACACTGGAGACTTAAAGATGCTGTAGATCAAATAAAAAATATACCTGAGACACACAACAGCAGATTTGAAGAGACAGAAGAAAGAATAAGTGAACCAGAGGACGGGACAATTGATTTTGACCATACAAAAAAGCAAATGGCAAAAAAAGATGGAAAAATTGGAATTGGATCTCAGGGAAATGATGGACAAAACAAAGTGCAGAAATATAAGGATCATCAGTGTCCCAGAAGGACAAGAGAAGAATAAAGGGATAGGAAGATTAGTTGAGGATAAAATGGGGGAAAACTTCCCAACCCTTATAAAAGACATAAATAGGCAAACCAAAGAAGCCCAATGAACTACAAATAGAATAAATCCAAATAGGCCTACTCCAACTCACATACTAATCAGTCTATCAAATGTTGAAGAGAAGCAGAAAATCCGGAAAGTGGCAAGATAAAAACAATCTACTACACACAAAGAAAACCATGTGAGACAGTTTAGACTCCTCAATTGGCCTACAGAGGTGAGAAGGCAGTGGTATGATATATTTAAGATCCTGAAAGAGAAAGACTTCCAGCCAAGAGTTCTGTATCCAGCCAAACTGTCCTTCAAAAGTGAAGGAGAGGGCGGGCAACTACAGCTCAGTGGCAGGGTTCTTGCCTGCCATGCCAGAGACTGGGTTCGATTCCTGGCCTGTGTACTTCCCAAACAAACAAAGAAACCAACAAATACAAACAAACAAAAATTCAACAAAATGGTGCTGCAATAATGGGATACTCACATGCAAAAAGAATGAAAGGTGACCCCCCCCCATTCAACATAAAAAAAAAAAGTGAAGGAGAGAGTAAAATCTTCACAGGCAAAAAAAATGCTGAGGGAATTTGTCAAGAAGAGACCAGCCCTACAAGAAATACTAAAGGGAGAGCAAGGAGAGGAGGGCATAGAATTGAAGAGTACCAGTAAGGGTAACTTAAAGGATAAAAAGAGAAAAAGGGAAAAGAATATATAGATCTGACAAATCAAATCCAAAGGATAAGATGGTGGATTCAAGAAATGCCTTTACAGTAATAATTTTGAATGTTAATGGACTAAATTTACCAATTAAAAGATACAGATTGGCAGAATGACTTAAGTAATATAATCCAGCTATATGCTGCTTACAAGAGACTCATCTTAGACACAAAGATCCAAATAGATTGAAAGAGAAAGGATGAAAAAAGATGTTCTATGCAAGTTGTAACCAAAAGAAAGCAAGATTACCTATACTAATATCAGATAAAAGAAACTTTAAAAGTAAAAACATCATAAGAGACAAACAAGGGGAAAATATATTAATAAAAGGGACAATTTACCGAGAAGAAATAACAATCATAAAATTTATGCTCCCAGTCAGGGAGCTCCAAAGTACAAGACCAACAGTGGCAAAACTGAAGGGAGTAATAGATGTTTCAACAATAATATTAGGAAACTTCAATACACCACTCTCCTCTATAGATAGAACAACCAGACAGAAGATCAACAAGGAAATAGAGCACTTAAAAATTTTTATGAATGAATTAGACCTAACAGACATATATAGATTGTTACCCCAAAACACCAGGATATACATTCTTCTCTAGTGCTCATGGAACATTCTCCAGGATGGATCATATGCTGGGGCACAAAACAGGTCTTTATAAATTTTAAGACATTGAAATTATTAAAAGCACTTTCTCTGATCACAATGGAATGAAGCTGGAAATCAATAACCAGCAAAGATTGAGAGTGTTCACAGATATATGGAGATTAAATAACACACTCTTAAACAACCAGTGGGCCAAAGAAGAAATTGCTAGAGAAATTAGTAGCCATCTGTAGATGAATGAAAATAAGAATACACCATATCAAAACTTATAGGATGTGGCAAAGGCTGTGCTGAGAGGGAAATTGATTGTCCTACATACCTATATTAAAAAAGAAGAAAAAGGGCGGGCCGCGGTGGCTCAGCGGGCAAAGTGCTTGCCTGCTATGCCGGAGGACCTCGGTTCGATTCCCGGCCCCAGCCCATGTAACAAAAAACGGAAAAACAAAATACAATAAAACAAGAAAATGTTTAAAGATGTTTCCCTTTCTTCCTTCCTTCCTTCCTTCTATCCTTCCTTCCTTCTCTCTGTCTTTCCTTTAAAAAAAAAAAAAAAAAAAAAAAAAAAAAAAAAAAAAGAAGAAAAAGCAAAAATTGAAAGCTTAACTGCTCACCTGTAGGAGCTTGAACAAACTAGCCACAAATCAAAGGGAAGAAGAAAATAACAGAGATTAAAGCAGAGTTAAATAAATGGGAGAATAAAAGAACAATAGAAAGAAGCAATAAAACCAAAAGTTGGTTCTTTGAGAAAATCAGTAAAATCAATGGATACTTGCAAGGCTGACAAAGGAAAAAGAGAGAGGATGCAAATAAACAAAATCAGAAATGGGGGGTGGGTGGGAATGTCATCACCACAGACCCTGAATAAATATAAAAAAATCATAAGAGGATACTATGACAAACTAGACAACTTAGATGAAATGTACAAATTCCTGGAAACACACTAACAAGCTGCATTGACTCAAGAAGAAGTAGAAGATCTCAACAAACCTATCCCAAGTAAAGAGCTTCACATAGACATCAAAAATCTTACTATAAAGAAAAGTCCAGGGCCGAATGGCTTCACAGGAGAATTTTATCAAACATTCCAAAAAGAACTAACACCAGTCCTGCTCAAAGTTTTTAAAAAAGTGAGGGAAAAGGAACACTGCCTAATTCATTTTATGAAGCTAACGTCACTTTAATAACAAACCAGGTAAAGATTCTGTAGGAAAGGAAAACTACAGGCCAATCTCCCTAATGAACATAGATGCAAAAATTCTCAGCAAAATCATAGTAGATAGAATCCAACAGCACATTAAAATAATTATACACTAAGACCAAGTGGGGTTTATACTAGGAATGCAAGGATCGTTCAGCACACGAAAATCCATTAATGTAATTCAGCACATATACAAAACGAAAGGGAGAAATCACATGAACATCTCAACTGATGCTGAAAAAGCATTCAATAAAATTCAATATCCTTTTCTGATTAAAAAAAAGCACTTCAAAGGGTAGGAATCAAATGTAATTCCTCAGTATGATAAAGGACATATATGAAAAGCTGATAGCCAGCATCATACTCAATGGTGAGAGACTGAGAGCTTTCCCTGTAAGATTGGGAATGAGATACAGATGCCTTCTGTCACCACTATTATCCAATATTGTACTAGAAGTTCCAGCTACAGCAATGAGGCAGGAAAAAGAAATAAAAGGCATCCAGATTGGAAAGGAAGAAGTAAAACTTTCATTATTTGCAGCTGACATGATACTATACTTGGAAAATCCTGATAAATCTACAGTAAAGTTACTTGATGTACTTAATAAACATTCAGTAGGGTGGCGGGATATAAAATTAATGTACAAAAATCAGTAAAGTTTATATATATAAGCAATGAACCTAACTGAAGAGTCACTTAAGGGAAAAATTCCATTCAAAATAGCAGCTAAAAGAATCAAGTATCTAGGAATGAACTTAACTAGGGATATAAAGGACTTGTACACAAAGAACTACACAACATTGCTAAAGGAAATCAAAGAAGATCTAAGTAAGTGGAAAGACATTCCTTGCTCAAGGGTAAGAATGTTAAGTGTAGTTAATATGTCAATTCTACCCAAATTGATGTACAGATTCAATGCAGTACCAATCAAAACTCCAACAACCTACTTTAAAGAATTGGAAAAGCTAGTACCAAATTCATCTGGAGGCGGAAGAGACCCCGAATAGCTAAAAGCATCCTAAAAAATGAAGAACAAAGTGGGAAGATTAACACATCCTGATTTTAAAACTTATTATAAAGCCACAGTGTTCAAAACAGCATGGTAATAGCACAAAGATAGATGTATTGACCAATGGAATTGAATCGAGAGCACAGAAGTAGACCACCAAATCTATAGTCAAATGATCTTTGACAAGTCTCCTAAATCCACTGAACTGGGACAAAATAGTTTTTTCAATAAGTGGGCATGGAAGAACTGGATATCAACTGCCAAAAGAAAGAAAGAGGACCCTTACCTTACACCCTATACAAAAATTAAACACTTTAGTATAAAAGCCAGTACAATAAAGCTCCTAGAAGAAAATGTAGGGAAACATCTTTAAGACCTAATAATAGGAGGTAAGCTTCCTAAACTTTACAGCCAAAGCACAAGCAATAAAAGAAAAAATAGATAAATGGAAACTCCTCAAAATCAAATGCTTTTGTTCCTCAAAAGACTTTGTCAAAAGGTGAAGAGGCAGCCAACTCAATGGGAGAAAATATTTGGAAATCACCCATTGCATAAAGGTTGATATCCTGTATACGTAAAGAAATCATACAGTTCAACAGCAAAAGAACAAAAAACCCAATTATAAAATAGGCTAAAGATGTGAATAAGCATATTTTCTGAAGAACAAATAGATATGGCTCAAAAGTACATGAAGAAATGCTCATTTTCATTAGCTATATGGGAAATAAGGATAAAGACTAAAATAAAATACCTCCTCACACCTATAAAAATGGCTGCTATTAAACAAACAGGAAACGACAAATGCTGGAGAAGATGTGGAGAAACTGGGACACTTATGCACTGCTGGTGGGAATGTATAATGGTACAACTGCTATGGAAGACAGTCTGGTCATCCTCAGAAAACTAAATATCATGTTGCCATATGACCCAGCAACACCATTACCTGGTATATACACAGAAGATCTGAAAGTAGTGCACAAAGAGACATTTGCACACCGATGTTCATAGCAGAATTATTCACAATCACCAAGAGATTGAAAGAATCCAAGTGCCCATCAACAGACGAGTGGATTAAAAAAAATGCGGTATATACATATGATGGAATATTAAGCAGCAGTAAGTTGAAAAGATGTCCTGAAGCACCTGACAAGACGGATGAGCCTTGAGGACATGATGCTGAGTGAAATAAGCCAGACACAAAAGGATAGATACTGTATGATTGCACTTCTATGAACATCATAAAGGTAGGATCAGAGGCTTCTAATACAGAATGTGGGGGACGTAGAGATCCATAGAAGCTAGAGATGGGTAAACGGTTAGCTAATGAGGTTGAACTTAAATGTAAGGGAATAGATAGAAGTGAAGGCGATTCACTAGTGGGTCTATAAGTAATATTACCATATTGAAACTGAAAATGATTGAAAAGGGTTACGTAGACTCTCGTGTCCCACTGATTAACACTACAAATAAACATTCTTGCACGAACTACTGTAAAGGTATGAATTTTGTACAAGGAGTGTTCTGGGTATGGGGGAGAACTGCTGTTGCGTGCTATGGGCTATGTTTAACAGGGAAACATCAACAGTACCACAGCAACACCAGTGGTAAATAATGAGGGAGGGACAAGAGTTAAGGAGAGGTATGGATTTTCTGTTTGATGAGGGAATGTTTATCGGTTATCTTTCTCTTAGGAACAATGAAATTATCTAAAATGAAGAGTGTTTGTGGACTGCTGACTTTAAACAGTATACATGATGCCCAGTGAATGGAGGTGCTGAAGGATGCACTGACTGAGAAGTAGATTAGTGAGCAATGATGTATACATATAATCGAATATTGCACTGCTACAAAAAGGAACGAAATTGTAAGGCATGCAACATTGCGAATGAACCTGTGGGACATTTGGTGACGCAAAATAAGCCAGAAACAAAAGAGTAAATATTGTATGGTCTCATTTAGAAAATACTTATAAGAAAACAGTGACCTAGATTATAAACTCTCATAACAGTCACATTTAGTCTGGAGTAGGAATTGTTATTTCTGGATTTTGAGAGACTCTTTTATATATGTATAACCTGGTATTGAGAGATAAGAATGAAGCTGATCAGGTCAGGATTAGGATAATTCAGAATTCAGGAGTAAGAAAGACATTGTCTATATTTTAGAACTTCATCTACTCTTTGAGACCAAAGGAAGAAAAGTTATTTTGTCCAGAACCTAAATTTTCTGTAGCACATAATCTAACTCAAACTGTCTGGGGAGATCATTTAAACAATCCAAACACAGGGAGCCCAAAATAAGAATGGGAGACTTTAATCCTGTAAATGTAATGCCTGGATAAATCCCAGAGTATATTAAGCAGTCCCTTGAGGGGTGGGAGAAAAAATATGGAACCATTAAACTTTACCACTGGGGAAACCCCTGATATTGTGTCAAACATTAGCGACACTCAAATCAATAGGCCAAACCCTTGATCTTGAGGCTTGCTCTTGTGACGCTGATGTAGGTAGCAGAGAAGTTTAGCCTACCTATAGCTATGCCTAAGGGTTACTTCCAGAGGCTCTTTTTTGTTGCTCAGGTGTGGCCTGTCTCTCTCTCTAAGCCCAACTCTGCAAGTGAAATCAATGCCCTCCCCTCTACATGGGACATGACATCCAGAGGTGAAAATCTCCCTGGTGGCATGGGGGGTGACTCCCAGGGATAAGCCTGGCCCTGGCACGATGGGATCAACAACGCCATACTGACTAAAAGGGGTAAAAGAAATGGAACAAATAATGTATCAGTGGCTGAGAGAGTTCAAATTGAGTTGAGAGGTTACTCTGGAGGTTTCTCTTATGCAAACTTCAATTAGACATTGCTATCTATTATAGCTTGCCAAACCCCAACCAAAACCATTTCTGCCAATCCTAAGAACACCTAGGGCATTAAATAAGCCTCTGCAAAGGTTCCACGAGTTAGGGTAACATTCCAGAAATCTGCAATCTCCGGATGGGTCCCTAGACCACATAAATCCTGAAATGCAGAGGGGCCAGCCCTTCCAGAACATCAGATAGTTCCATCCCCCCATCCCATATTATCACCAGCTCCTTTCAACATGACGAATTTAGGATGGGCATAGCCCAAATACCCCTAAAGAGTGGGAGAAAGATCAAAGGTGATGGTGGATTTATGCAAAGAAGGTAGGGTCTAACAAGGGAGTATCATTAAATTGATATTTCTTTTAGTCTCCAGTATCTCAGTGTGGCTACAAGTAAAAACCTAAAATTGTGGAATTGTAACCCATATCAAATTCCGTAATCTGCTTTACAACTAAGTGTTGTGGTGTGCTTTGAAATTTATTGCTTTTTTGTATATACGTTATATTTCACAAAAAAGAAAAAAGGTTGACTGTGATGATAAATGCACAGCTATACGATGATATTGTGAACCACTGATTGTGCCTTTTGGAAAATTACATGGTATGTGACTATATATCAGTAAAAAAAGCTATAGGTAAGAAAAGCAAGACATGGCAGTTCCCAACTGCATCCCAGAACAAAGCTCCAGAATAGCAAAAGGACTACAAAAATATCCAGGATCCAACAAGGGAAAGTTCATAATGTTTGGCATTAGCAAATATACATTATGAGGAGAAAAATCAACCAATAGAAACAGACCCAGAAATGACACAGATTGTAGAATTATGCACTGTTGTTATAATTATTCTCTCACCTGAACGACTTCATAAGCAACAGAAAATTGCCTTCCAGGAAGGTCAGAGATTAGTGAGGTAAATGACTCCACCCTGAGTTCCAAAATAAATAGCTAAAGGAAAAAATAAATTGTGGATTAGAATAGATCTGTGCTGTTCAATTCAATAGCCACCAGCCTTGTGCGGCTCTTGACAACTTGCAATGTGGCTGGTATGAATTCAGATGCACTACAACTGTAAAGTGTATGCAGGTGTGTAAAGACTTAATATGAAATATTTTACTTAATATGAAAGTAAAAGATCTCATTGCTAATTTTTAATATGTATTAAAGTTTTAAATGGTAATGTTTTAGATATATTGGATCAAATAAGAAACAGTATTACAATTAATTTCACTTGCTTTTTAAATGCAAATTTATTGAGATATATTATATATCACATACCATATAATCATCCAAAGTGTATAACCAAAAGTTCACAGTATCATCATATAGCTGTGCATTCATCACAACTGATTTTTGAACATTTTCATTATCCCCCCAAAAAGTATAAAAATAAAAATAAAAAAGAACACCGAAAACATCCCATATCTCACATACCCACTATTATTTATTTATCTTTTGTTTTTATTTTCTTACTTATATGTCCATACATTAGATAAATGGAGTATCAGTCATGAGGTTTTCACAATCACATGGCCACACCTTAAAAACTATATTGTTATGCAATCATCTTCAAGAATCAAGGCTATTGGGTTACAATTCAACAGTTTCAGGTATTTCCCTTTAGCATCTCCAATCTACCAAAAACTGAAAAGGGATATCCATGTACTACATAAGAATAACCTCCAGAATGAACTCTTGACTCTGTTTGAAATCTCTCAGCCACTGAAACTCTATTTTGTTTGATTTCTCTTCCCCTTTTTGGTCAAGAAGGCTTTCTCAATCCCATGATGCCAGAGCCAGGCTCATTCCCAGAAGTCATGTCCCACGTTGCCAGGGATATTCACATCTCTGGGAGTCATGCCCCCACATGGTGGGGTGGGGGGGCAATGAATTCACCTGCGGAGTTGGCTTAGAGAGAGAGGCCTCAGCTGAGCCACAAAAGAGTTTCTTTGGGGGATGACTCTTAAGCATAATCATAAGTAGAGTTACCTTCTTCTTTGTAGGAATAAGTTTCATAAGGGCAAGTCCCAAGATCAAGGGCCTGCCCCATAAAATTGGCAGCCCCCCACTGCTTGTGAAAATATAAGGTCTTTACTAGGTGAAGAAGTTTAATATTTCCACCTTTTCCCAAATCCCTCCAGGGGACTTTGCAAATACTTTTTAATCTTCTGCCCAGATTACTCTGGGATGTATTGTCACCTAATTTATTAAACTTTTAAAGAGAGTGGCTATGAGTAAATTTAAAATGACATATATATGACTTGCATTAAATTTCTAATTTCTATTCAGTGGGACTGGAGGGACTGGAGGACAGTGTGCCAAGGTGAAAATAAACACATACATGTGCTTGCACTGTGTCTATAAAATCTGTGGGAGGACACACGAGAAACAACAGAGGTTCACCCTGGGGAAGCATTCTGGGGATCTGAATGGGAGAAAGACTTACTTTACACCACATAATTCTTTCTAATGTTTAGAAGACAAAAAGTACCCAAATATGGGCTGGGCTAGTGCTAAGAGAAATAAAGACATCTCACAGTGGTAGTAACTTGCAGTTTGTAAATTACTTTCTCATCATTTCTTCTCCCGCATCCTCCTGTAAAGGAGGTAGGGCAGGGAATATAGCGCCTGGGTGGATGGAGCCAGGTCGGGGAGGGACAGGTCCGAGTCTGGACCCTAAGAAAGACTCCTCATTCCAGATTTCTTCTCTTCCCTGCAGCCCTGAGCTGCCTTCCAGCCACATACACACAACCTACTCTACACCTCCTCAGATACCTCACTGGAAATCACCCAGCCACTTGCTGATTTTTCTGTTGCATTTTCCAGCATAGGCTTAATGTACACTATTTCCTGAACAATCCTCTCCTTTGTGGCTAATCTTTTGACTTTACAATAAATAAATTAACTTCTAGTCACTTCTTGTTTGGGGATCATGAGCCATTCTTAGCTTCATAGCAACCAGGATACAGGATAACGGAGATGAAAAACTCCTGGAATGGACGTGGTGGAGGTGCTTTTGTTGTTTCTGATATTGGAGGAAGGCATTAGGTAGGATGATAGGTATGGGCTATCCTACCTAAACTCCTGGAAACCCATTCATTCATCTTAAAGCAAGAGGCAGAGGAGGAGGCAAAGCTGCTGTGAAAGCTCATCCAACAGGTATAGAAAAGCTATTTGACAAAACCCAGCACTCTATCATGATAAGAGCATTCTAGAAACTACGCCTAGAAGTCACTTCCTTAACCTGATAAAGGGCTACAGAAAGCCCATACCTATCATCCTACCTAATGCCTTCCTCCAATATCAGAAACAACAAAAGCACCTCCACCACGTCCATTCAACATTATATTAGAGGTTCTAGCCTGGTTAATTAGGCAAGAAAATGAAATAAAATCATCCCTGTTTGGAAGGAAGATAAAAATCTATCTCTGTTTGCAGATGACATGATCTTGTATATAAGAAATTTAAAAACAAGAAAAAAAAACCTATTACAACTCCTTAACTTGACCAACCAATTCAATGCACTTTCTATTAAAACTGGGGCCGGCCACAGTGGCTCAGTGGCAGAGTTCTCACCTGCTGTGCCAGCGACTCGGGTTTTTTTTCTGGTGCCTGCCCATGTAAAAAAAAAAAAGCCAAACTATTCATAAAATTCAAATGGAAAAACAATGAACCCAGAATAAGAAAACAATCTTTAAAGAGATTAAAGTTGGAGGTCTCATACTGCCCAATTTCAAAGGTTGCTACGAAGCCACAGTAATCAACAGTGTGGCGCAGAATAAAGACAGACTGTAGCTGAGTGCAATAGAATTTAGAATCCAGAAATAAACTCCCACACTTACAGTTAATTGATAATTAACAAGGATTCCAAAACAATTCAATAGGGAAAGAAGAGTCTTTTCTGCAAATTGTGCTGGGACAAGTGGATAGACAAATGCAAACGAATGAATTGGACCCATTCTTCACACCATATACAGAAATTAACTTGAAATGGACATAAGCCTACATGGTTAGGCAATGGTTTCTTTATTTTTGTTTTGTAAATACTTTTTTATTCTCTGCCCAAATTACTGTGTAATATCCCAGGGCATTACACTCATCTATAGTAACCAATAGCAATGGCAATGGCTTCTTAATTAGGAAACCAACAGCAAAAATGGCAAAAGAAAAAATAGATGAATGATACTTCATTTAAATTTAAAACATTTGCACTTCAAATTTTGGACACTGTGAAAAAATGAATGGAACACCCCACAGAATGAGAGAAAAGATTTTCAAATTGTATATCTTATAAGGGACTTGTATGTAGAAAATACAGAGAGCTCTTAAAATAATAATAAAAAGACAAATAACCTAATTAAAAATAGGCAAAAGATTTAAATAGACAATTTTTCCAGGAAGGTATACAAATGGCCAACAAATATATGAAAAGATGCTGAACATCATTAGCCGTCAGGGAAATGCAAATCAAACCACAAAACACCAGTGAGGACGGCTATAATAAAAAAGACATGTAATAGCAAGTGTAGGAAGGAACACAGGGAAAGCGAAATGCTCATACACTATTGGAGAGGCTGTAAAAAGTTACACAACCTTTGGATCATGGCCTGGCAGTTCCTCAAAAGTTTAAACGTAGGGTTGCTATGTGACTCAGCAGCTCCACTCCTACCTGTAGGTCCAAGAGAGATGAAGACTTGTACAGGAATGTTTTCAGTAGCATTATTTCATAGCAAAATAGTAGAAACAATCCATGTGTCTATCAACTATAAATGGGTACGGAAAAATGTGTTATTTCCATACACTGGAACATTATATGGCACTGAAAAAGAAATGATGTATTGATACATGCTACAGCATGAGGGAACCTAGAAAGCTTTATGCTATATGAAAATAGCCAGTCACCAGAAGCATATATTGTATGATTCCATTTATATGAAGTGCCCAGAACAGGCAAATTTATAGAGACAGAAAGTATTTTGCTGGCTGCCTAGCGCTGGGGGGTGGGGGACTTGAGGTGTAATTGGGAGGGAGTGCTAATAAATAGAGGGTAAAATGGTGGTAAAAATGTTCTAAAATTGATTGTGGGGATGGTTGCACAACTCTGTGACTATATTAAAAAACATTCCATTTTACCCTTTAAATAGGTGGATTCTATTGGATGTGATTTCTATCTCAACACTACTTAAAAAAATAAAATGAGAGGCTAATTTCCTTTCCCTTCACATTTTCACTCTGTCTTTGTCCCAGGACAACCAGGACCAGGCAATTGCTATCATCCCAACTCCTGAGCAGCCCAACGGATAAGGATCAACACCACAAATCCCAGCCTGGGAGGAGGGGCCCCTGCAGAAGGAAAGGATGTGAGGAGACGTATAATTGTGTGGTCGGTTTAGCTGAACACCACAAGTACATGGAATCATGAATAGGACTTATGATTTGTTGGATTGTCCAGATTAGTGTCATGCCCCCATATATCCCAGAGTAATTTGGGCAGTGAATAAAGAAGTATTCGCATGAAGTCCCCTTGGGGAATTTGGCAGAAAGGAGGAAATATCCACCTTTCCCATTTGGAGAATTTCTGATATTCTCCCAAGCAGTGGGGATAACCAAATCAGGAGGCTGAGCCCTTGATCTTGGGGTTTGCCCCTATGAAACTTATTCCTGCAAAGGATAGGCTAAGTTTCATAAAATTATACCTAAGAGTCACCCCCAGAGAACCTCTTTTGTTGCTCAGATGTGGCCTCTCTCTCTAAGCCAACTCAGCAGGTGAATTCACTGTCCTCACACCTACATGGAACATGACTCCCAGGGGTGTAAGTCTCCCTGGCAGTGTGGGACAGGAATTCCGGGATGAGCCAGGACCTGGCATTGTAGGATTGAGAAAGCTTTCTTGACCAAAAAGGAGAAAAGAGGAATGAAACAAACTAAAGTTTCAGTGGCTGAGAGATTTTGAACAGGTTTAAGAGGTTATCCTGGAGGTTATTCTTATGCATTATATAGATATCTGATTTTAGTTTATGGTGTACTGGAGTTGGCTGGAGGAAAGTACCTGAAACTGTTGAGCTGTGTTCCAGTAGCCTCGTTTCTTGAAGACGATTGTATAGCGGTATAGCTTTTACAGTGTGACTGTGATTGTGAAAACCTTGTGCCTGATGCTCCTTTTATCCAGGATATGGACAGATGAATAAAAAAATAAAGATAAAAATAAATAAATAACAGGGGCGATAAGGGGTAAAATAAATTGGGTAGACGGAAATACTAGTGGTCAATGAGAGGGAGGGGAGCAGGTATGGGAGGTATGAGTTTCTTCTTTTTTCTTTTTCTGGAGTGGTACAAATGCTGTAAAGATGATCATGGTGATGAATATACAGCTATGTGATGACATTGTGAGCCGCTGCTTGTACACCATGTATGGACAGTTTGTGTGTGTGAAGATTTGTTGATAAACTGTTTTCAAAAAAAGAGAGATGAGGGCAGCTGGAGAGATACACGGTGGCTGCGGGGTCTCCAGGCTCCCCACCCCTCCAGACCGGCTTCCTGGGGCCCTGCCCAGCTGAGGTGGGATGTCCCTGGAGATCCGGCGAGAGTGGGGCGCAGGGGGTGTGGTTCCCTGGGGGGATGCGTGGGTGGAGAGGGTGGAGGGCCAGGAGTTCGCGTGGGCCAGCCTCACGCACAACAAGCCACGTGCTGTCCACGCAGGGTCCAGAGTCCCACGCAGACCCCGTGAGCCTGCCGGGGGTGGGTGCGAGCTCGGGCTGTTGATGCCATGCCCACCCACATGCAGGCCTACACCCCCCTGTTGTGGGGAGCCCGGTGGGGCACCTCTTCCCACTGAGAGAGCCTTTAGGTTGTCCACGTCCAACCCCGCAGGGTGCATTTGGGAAAGTGATGTACAACATGAGGCAGGGGCTGGCTCAGGGCACACGAATAGAATCCGGAAGAGAAGGAAGATCCCCAACTTGGAGTCAGGGTACAGCTCTCTGCCATGGGGTTGATTGGGGAGCCCCTACGTCCTGGGTGAACCCTGCCCACGTGCGGGAATTACACTGTGGGCATCACAGAAACAAGTGAGCCTGCAGGTACTGGCACACACACGTGCGTGCGCACACACACACACACTCACAGAGTGATGGAGGGGGAGGCAGAGGTGGAGCTGCCACCTGGCTGGTGGCAAGAGGACATGGGAAAGGGGTGGGCAGCAGCTCTGCCATGGCGCAGTGGCTTCAGCCTTCGGGCAGCGTGCCCACGGCCCCCAGAAGAGGGCGGGGGAGATGCCAGGCTGATGGGCAGGGGAGCCCCGAGGGTCCCAGGGGCCTGCCTGGCCAGGACCATCCCCGGGGCAGCCTGAACAGGATAGAGCTGCCTCCTGCCTCCTCCACTCTGGGCACCTGGAAGGAGGATGAGTCCCCAGTGTGGGGATACAGGAAAGGCCTCAGTTTCCACCTCCATAAATTGGGGTGCTTGGAGTAGGGGACCCCAGGATTCCACAGGCTCACAGAAATGTTTTTGGTTTTGGTTTTCCACTGATAGCCTGCTATGCTCTGAGCCCCGTGGGAAATGCTACTGAGCACAAATAGGCCTGGGGGTTGAGGGATGGGGGACTTAGGAGATGGCAGAGCATGGCACAGCACAGGACCATGAGTCTGGGGTCCTTCCTTGGAGGTGGGTCAGTATCATTAACACAGGTAGTTGAGGAGCCCACAGTGAGCTGGCACCTAGGGACAGAGATGCAAAGGAGGGGTCAGAGGGGAATTCCAAGCTCCCCCATATTGCCCAAGGGACTTCAGGTCCTGCTCCTTGGCCCCATGGGGCTGGAGAGCTGTGCCCTGCTGCCTCAAGGTGTGGGTTCTGGGTGGCCTTATTTTTCCTGCCCACGGCTGCAGTGCTGGGTCTGGTCACCAGGGGCAGCAGCCTCTTCTCCCAGCTGTTTCCAGGAGTTTTCAGGAGCCACAGAATTGAGGAAAGAGGCACACAGGGGTTTTCTGGCCATTCCCCTGCCCCAGACTTGCACCTCCTGTTATTAGCACCCAGTTCCATGAACTAAGCTGGTCAGAGGCATGGGTGGGGTGGGGTGGAGGTGCGGCTGTGATGACCTCATTGGTTCTTTCAGCATCTGTGCCCCAAGCACTCACCTGTGCCAGATGGCAGGTTAGACCTTGATCCACATTTCAGTTAATTAAAGGCCATATGGAATTCCTCTCCTCTAAGTAATCAACTTATGTTTCTGACCTTCCAGGCCTTTCTCCCACCCTGGAATCTCTGGGCATTTGCTCCTTTACAGGATCTGGGAAACCTCAGGTTCTTGAAACTCCCTTTAATATATGAGACAAGAGAAAGTTTATGGTTTTGTAATAAAATCCAGGATGCCAGGATGAGTCTCCCTGTGCTAACATGGAGAAGAAGCTTTCAAGAGAATTCCCTCCAGGCCAGGGACGGACCCAGCCTCAGGCAGCGCAGAGGGGACATCTCGCTGCGGTAGAGTCAGAGGGTTCCGGGTCGGACCTGTGTCTTCCAGCAGCCGCATGCCCTCACCAAGCCTTTGTTCTCCTCTGTAGAATGGGGTGGTTTTGTGAGAACTCAGGGGATAATCTGTTATTGACAGGCTACTTATAAGGGAGGTGCTGTTATTACTCAGGTAACAAAAATAGCCTGAATGCACTGATGTTTAAATCACTGTCCCACCACAATTTCTTCTGATGAGCTGAGACCTTCTTCTGCTGGAAACACCCAGGTCCCACCTCCTGCCACCTGAGGACCTGGGATTTCCAGGTCTGAGCTCCATTCCAGGTCCTCCTGGAGGTCCTGGTGGGACGGCTGACCACGTGCCCCTCCCTCTCTCCCCCCTCCCGGTGTGAAGAGGAGCCTGCTGGGGTCGTGGAGGAGCCCTCCGGGTGCAGACCAGCCCCAGGCCCAGCAGGCGGGAGGACTCAGGCAGCACCTGGTGCTCACCTGGACAGGAGGTTCTCTGCCACCTCCACCTTCAAGGGGAGCGTACAAAATGTCATTCCCCACCCACAGGTCCAGGTCCAGCTGCCCTGCTCAACATCATCCCTGATTCTGCCAGTGCGTTCCATGGGTCCTCGGATGTCCCTCACCTCTCTGGGCCTCCAGGGTCCCCTCTAAGGGATGGGGGTGAGAGGACACATGACACAGGGTTGCTGTGAGCTATGGGAAGGGCTGGCCCAGGCCTGGCCCTGAGTGATGGGCTACTGATGGGCTTCCTCTTTTCCTCTCTTGTGTGGAGAAGCATCTGACTCAGCCTTCACTTTTCCATGGTCCTGGACTCATCCATGTCCCATTTGTGAAGACAGTTAGAGATTCCATCCTGGAGGTCCTATCTGAGGCATAGTCAGAGCATGACTTGATGGGGGCTGAGAGATGTGCCCCAAACCCACGTCTGACATCTAGGACAGTGCTGGTGGGGCTCCATCAACACATAGATCTTGAGAGCCTGTTATTTGGAGGACATTTCTAAACATTGCATAATTGGAGGAATAAAGCAGAAAAATATCCCAGCCTCCTGGGTTTCCCTTCCAACAGGGGTATCAGATAGTGACCCAAGACCTAGGTGCACAGCATGGCAGATGTGATGCCCTCATGGTCCCCTCTAGGTGTGGATGTGTCTTTCTATTCTCTGAAGAGTATGGCTGAATCCTGGATCAGCTCAAAATGAGTGGACTCTGGGTAAAGAATGAGGGGCTCCTTCCTCCACAGTCGAGTGGGAAATGTGGGGTGGGGGATAGTAAGTGTGAGTAGCAGGTCCTGTACCTGGCTCCCCCACCCCTAATAATTCCCACCATCCCATTGTCACCCACTGTGGTTCAACTTGCCCCCCTTCTCACCTCCAACCCAAGACCCATGGTCCCAATTGGGGGATGTAGTGTGCATCTTGCTCCCTTCTCTGCCTGGGTCTTCAGTGGAGGGTGATTATCTGCAGGCATGGGGGTCCAGGCTGCTTCCATGGTGCCAGGAGGACAGTGTCAGAAGGATGAGAACCTCAAAGGCATGCAGAGTTAAGGCAAAACTTGACACATGAGATTCCAGTTGAAATGCAATAGGGCCCTGAAGAGGCTTGTGTGGGAGGTCTCCATTCACCAGTTACTTAGGGAGCATCTAATGTTGTGAATGCAGTGCACTGAGCACAGAAGACAACAGCCCCTTGCTGCCCTGCTGCTGCCGAAATTCCTAAGAGATGGGGGCAGGGGAGTCAGACATATACATGTGAAAGTTCTCTGAACAAGGGGAGATTTGATCAGAAGATTGAGTGCCCTTATGATTGAATGTCCTCATCAGGCCCCTGGTGTGCCACCAACATGGCGACCACCATGACCACCAGAGAGCGGCTGGGGTGGGCGGAAAGGCCAGGCCTCTGATCTGCTGCCCAAGCTCCTCCTCCAGCACCATCTGCTCATCCCAGGCACCTGGCTGGACCACCCCACGGGGAACTTCTTTCAGCCTGCAGGCTCTCCTGGCCTCGAGGCACTGGTGGTGCACATTCTGGGCTCAGCGCTTCACTGCTGGGCCTTTCTTTCTCATGCCTACCTTGAATCTCTGGAGTCAAAGGAGGCTGTGCCAAAGGGTAAGAGGACTGGACTGTAGGTGTCTGTGAGTCTGAGGAGAGGATATGGGAGAATCCCCAGGGAGAATCCTCTAAGGCTCTTGTTAGGCCAGGTGCAAAGAGGAACCTCAGACCAGTCACCTGCTGGACTTCTGTCTGGGAAGGACTCCTGGATTGGGAATCATGGGTTTGGGCATCTCACAGGTAGTGGGATATTTTCTGACTTTGGAGAGACCTCTGGGAAGGCTGTCATGCTGGTGAATCTGCTCTTCCTCTTACCGCTCCAGCGCCAGCAGCATTGCCTGCCCTACCTCTTGCTCTTGTCAAAGCAAGCAACACCTGTAGAGCTAGAGACCCCTCCAGGTTTTGCACAAGCTCATATGCTGAGCACATGGAGGGTCTTAGGTCCTGGAGCACAGTAAGGCTCAGTCAGGGAGGCGTTGTCCTCACTTCCAAGATGGGGACAGCATGGCTTAGGGAGGTTAAGGGACTTGCCCATAGTGTCCTAGCTGGAAGATGGGGAGACAGGGACTGGAGCACAAGACAAGGCTCACAGCAGGGCCAGGTGTCTGTTATCTAATTTACCCACTTGTGGCTGGGACCCTCCCACCTTCTGCCCCTGGTCAAGTGCTCAGTCCAGGTGCCTTATCCAGCTCCGGCACAATCAGTCCAGGTGGTTGCTCTGGTCTTATTGAGAGGATAAGACCAGTATAGACAGGGTGACAAAGGGCATCCCTGTGGTGAATGTTGTCACCTTGGTTTCCCCCACCAAGTGGGGGCAGATGGGCATCCAGGAGGATGGGGGAGCAGGTAGGTGGAGGTCTTGGCATTCCTGAGGCCAAGAGAGGAGTCTGTACAGTTTGCCCAGATGCTCATCAGGAGTATATCCTGAGAGGGACCAGGGAGGGAGGCTTTTAGGGGAGCATGGAAGGATCTGGGAATTCTTCAAGCCTCTTGAAGAAATTGGGATCCTTATGTCTGGTAAGAGAAAGCTGTGGCCATATCATGGGTACTACAAATTCATTTGTATTTATTCTTCATCCTGTCACAAAGTTTTGTGGCATCTTCCTACAGTAATTCAGCATGAAGAAAGATTGTTTCTCACCAAGTGAATCTGTATTCCTCATTTGGCTGGATGGGATCTATGCCTGTGGTTTCCCTCTTTTGTCCTGAAAGGAAACCTAGAGCTTCTTTTTCTGCTTTCTTGTGTCAAAGATTCATCCCAGATTTCTAGGTACATTTTATCTTTTTACCTTTCAGGTATTCCTAACTTATCTTATTCTAATTGACTATTACTATTTGGAGTCTTTAATGTGATCACAGAATCAAACTCTTGAAAGGGATCAAAGATGAAGCCCTTTAGAGCCAGGAACCAGAGACCATCATGCTCTGATCTCTCCATTCATGCAGGATGGGGGCTGGAAGATACACTGAAGAACTTTTCAGTGGAATGGACTGGAAGATGGGGAAATGTGTGTAGGGCTGGGTGCAGCAGTGAATCATGGAAAGGTTTTGTAACACCATTGAGACTGGTAGGTTAGAAGGGGACCTCTTGAGTTTTGACAGGCCTGGGCACATCAGATGAGGCAGGAACACGTGGGAACCTGGGAAAAGCTTTCCAAAGTGTCCTAGACGTTTGTTGGCCACCTGTTGGTGAAGCCATGGCTAGACAGTGAAATGTCCCAAATGAGTTTCCCAGGGGCCACCTGCACCCCCAGAACCTCCCATAGTGTGGCTCAGTGCTGGATGTTTTCATGGGAAATAGGAAGAAGATGTCAGTCTCAAATCCACTGTGTCTTCCTCCTGGGCTCCTGGGATGGTCCCATGTACAGAGTTCAGTGTTGTCATAGAATGTGACATTGTTGATTCTGCATCCCTTGTTTATGTAGAGTTTTCTGCCCAGCTTCTAGAAGTCCTCATGGCAGGGACAAGCAGGCACAGGGGTAGGGGAATCTGCCCTTCAACCCAGTTCCAAAGAGAGGAATCTGCCCACCCACCCAGATCAGGACTGTGGAGGGCCAGATGACCCCCCCCTGCACATTTCTAACTTCCTTCATCCCCCATTTGCTCATGTCCTCTCCCCTGTAGCTGCCTCCCCAGACCTCTGCACCTCAGCAGCTCTACAGCTCCAACCATGGCTCAGGAGCCCACTGCTTCCTCCATGTTGGCTCTGTTGGCCATATGGATGGATGGCATATCGATAATGGCAATGCTGTGGCCATCCGTGTGTTTGGGTCCTGCCAGCTTGGACATGTCTCCAGCATTGACACTCAGGTTGGCAGGGTCTCAGGATGTCATCTCCATTGATGACACTGATGAAACACATAAAGGGTAGCATGGTGTCTTTGTGAGAAAGACAAATGGATCTTACTATCCAGCGCCTTCCTGCTCCTCTCCTCAGCCTCTGGGGGAGGGAGGTGACCCTATCCCTGCAAAGCTGCTGTGGCGATCCCTTCCTGCATGGCCTGGAGCAGCACTTCTCAGTGCCTTCACTCCTGATGTTTGGGGATGGACGGTTCTGTAGAGAACTGTCCCATGCATTGTAGGATGTTTAACAGCATCCTGGGCCTTTACTCACTAGATGCTGGAATAAGCCCCTCTAGTTGCGACAAGCAAAATGTTCCTCTTACCAGCTTCTGTGTCTCTGGCTCTCCACCTCAATGTATGTTTTGGGTGGCGGTGTTAGTTCTGCTCTCACCTGCCCAAATTCTGCCTGATGGAAGGTTAATGAATGAATGAATGAACAAATGATGGTAGCATAGCAACCCTATGTCAAACAGCAAGAGAAAATTCTCCTCTTGCTCTAATAATATTCAGATTCCAAATCCCTTGGGAAAATTTATTTAATGATGATAATTCCAACTGGGCCTGGCCTTTACCAATGCTACCACAAACAGAAGGGCCCCCAACCCAAGGACAGTCATTGGTCATCTATGATCATGAATAGGGTTGTACGGGAGATTGCAGCCTTCACAATCATGACACCTAAGTCAAACCACCCCCTTCCCTTGTTGTACTGCCTCCACCTCCAGTTCTGCATTATTTAGCCAGAGAAGGTAGTGAGCACTTGCTCAGATTTTTGGAAAATGAAGTCGTGAATGTACTATCCCAGGGCCCAACTCTTGTGAAATGTCTCCAACCATTCAGAGGCATAGGAAGGTACCATGCATCAGCTCACTGCTAGGGCCAGGAGGATGCACATTTGCTGACCTCCCAGAGTTCCCAAGAGGGCCTCCCAGGGCCATTCAGGGGTGTATTGTTGTCCCTAGTGCATCCTGGCTTATCCCAGGCTCCTGGGAGCCTGTTTAAAATCACAGGTGTCTGGGATCAACCCTGGAATAACTACCTGGGGAATTATGGGATAATCTCAGGGATTTGTGTTTTAACCAGAACTCAGGACATTCTAAGCAGACAGGCTTAGGAAACGAATTCCCTGGAGGACCATAGGTGGGCTGCCAAGGCTTCATGGAGCCGAGGGTCTGCATACTGCTTTGTGGGAATGACATTTTTGGTGGAGAGTCCACTGCCTTGATTAGATGCTCACAGTGGGCTGTGTCCCAAACATGACCAAGTGCCACTGTTGATAAAAGGTTCAATCCATCAAGGAGATATAATGATTATAAACATATGTGCACATCACAACAGAGTCCCAAAATAAATGAAGTAAAAATGGACAGATTTGAAGGGGAAAATAGATTATTCTTCAATAATAGTTGGGGAATTCAATATATCACTTAACTTAATTGATAGAATATGGAGACAGAAGAACAGTAAGGAATAGGGGACTTGAACAGGGTTATTATCCACCTGGACTAAATTGACATATCCTTAAAGGACATCTACCCAAATGAAGAATACATGTTCTTCACAAACATATATGGAATATTTTCCAAAATATATGGAAATACATATATACAAATAAAATGCATACATATAGGTGATCATATATATAGCCATAAACCCAACCTTAATATATTTAAAAATATTGAAGTCATACAAAGGTAACTTTGTGGCCCACAAATAAAGCTAGAAATCAATAACAGAAGGAAAACTGGAAAATTTACAAATATGAGGAATTTAAACAGCACACAATTAAAAAATAAATGGGCAAAGAAAAAAATCACAAGGGAAATTAAGAAATCTCTTTAGTTAAATGACTACAAAAACACACTATAACAAAACTTATGGGTTGAAGCAAAGGCAGTACTCAGTGGGAAAGTTATACCTCTAAGTGCCTTCATTAAAAAAGAAGAACAATTACAAATCAATAACTTAACTTCACATCAAAGCCTTGACAAAGAAAGAATTAGTAAATATCAGAGTAGAAATCAATGAAATAAAGAATAGACATAGAGAGAATTAACAAAATGAAAAGATAATATTTTGAAAAGACAAATAATGTTGAAAGCCTTTAGCTATGCTGAAAGAGAGAGAGAGAGAGAGAGAGAGAAAGATAAAAATAACCAAACCAAGGAATGAAACTGGGGACATAATGATCTTACAGAAATAAAATGGATTATAAGAGGGTACTACAAACTATGGTATGCCAAAAATTACAAATCCTGGACAAAACAGACAAATTCCTTGAAGCATATAAATTATATAATTTGATGCAGGAAGAAATAGGAAATCTCAACAGACCTATAACAACTAAAGAGATTTATTCCGTTATCAAAAATGTCCCAAGAGAAAGTTCAGGACCACATGATTTCACTGCTGAATTATACCAAACATTTAAAAAAGATTTAACAGCAATCTTTCTCAAACCATTTCAAAAAAGAAAAGGAGAGATGTCTTCCTAAATCATTCTATAAGGCTAGCATTACACTAATACTGAAGCCAGATAAAGACAGCATAAGAAAAGAAAATTACAGACCACATCTTTATAAAGGTAGATGCAAAAATCCTTGAGAAAATACTGCAAGCTAAATCCAACAGTATATGAAAAGGATGATACACCATGACCAAATAAAGAGAGATTTATTCCAGGAATGCAAGGGTGGTACAATATATGTAAATCAATCCACATAATATATGACATTAATAGAATGGAATGGAACAAAACCACATGATCATCACAGTTGAGGAGAAAAAGCATTTGACAAAATCCAATATGCTTTTGTGATTAAAGCAATCAATAATCTAGGAATAGAAGGGATATTTCTTAACATGATAGAGGGTGTTGATGAAAAATCACAGAAAATACCATAATCAATCATGAAAGACTGAAATTCCACCTTCCCCCTTAAGATCAGGAAGTAGACAAAGAAGCCCCCTGTCAACACTGTTATTAAACATTTGTAAGGAAGTTCTAGTCAAAGCAATCAGGCAGAGAAAGAAATAAAAGGTATCCAAATCTGAAGGGAAGAAATCAAATTATCCTCTTTGCAATGACATGATCATATATACAGAAAATCGCAAAAAAATCCAGAAAAAAGCTACTAGAACTAATAAATTAATTCAGCAATGTTGCTGGGTACAAGGTAAGCAGGCAGAAATCAGTTGGGTTGCTATACGACAGCAATGAACAATCTGACACAGAGACAGCACAGCCCAGTTCCCTTCTGCCATGAATAAAGACCACAGGACTACCCACACCTACTTAGACATCTCCAGGCCCAGGAAACCAGACCCACAGAGACCTAGAGTGGAAATCAGCTGAGAAGTACCACATACAAAAGTGCCCCCAGGTAAAAAGGAGACCAATGAAGAGCTGTCAGCAAGAGGTGCACATGCTCAACATAGTCTCTGTTTGCTGGAACACTTAAATGCAAAATGGAACTTTCTGGATTGGCCTTATCTGGCTCCCCAGGATGAGGTGCCCTATGGGTAAGAAACTGGAGGCAGAAAACCCTCATGAAATATAAAAGGGGTGGTGGTGGAACTGAACTGATGTAATACATGAGGTGTCTGAGAACTGAGAAGTGTAGTGAAAGGGGAACACTGACAGAGGGAAAGAAAGTAAAGAAATCATAGAAGTTCTGCACACACACACACAAACCCAAATAATTCTGGGAAAGAAACAGAATAAAGGAAGCTATCTCCTGGAGGTAGAACAATTGCACACCAAAATGGCAATCTTAAAAATCATACTGCATATCCAAGGCAAGAATCACGTGCAGAAGAACTGAGAAAATCTGAACATGGGCTACTCTCAAGTTCCAGAATAACTTGGATAAAGCATCAAAGAAGAGACTTAGCACAAAGGCAATCAAAAATAAAATCTTAGGCAAGAGGGAGAAACTGAACTTCAGAATTCCCACATCAAGATAATAATATGCCTAGACATCAGCAAAACATTTCAAGCCATATAAAGAAACAAGAAGTATGGCTCAGTCAAAGGAACAAATTAAAACTTCAGAGGAGAGACAGAATTTGGAGCAACCAATCAAAGAAGTTCAAAGAAACTCCTAAATCAATTCAAGAACTCAAATATGGATAGAAATAAAATAATGGTGAACATAAAACTAAAGGATATTATGAATACAATATGTGATCATACATAAGAATTCAAATGATTAAAAGGAAGCATAACAGAAAGTATGGGGATGAAAGGCGTAGTAATGGAGATTAAAATACACTCTGACATACAACAGCAGATTTGAGCAAGCAGAAAAGAAAAACAGCAACCTAGAAGACAGGATATTAGGAATCATACAATCAGTAGAACAGATAGAGAAAAGAATAGAAAAAGCTGAGTAGTCTTTCAGGGACTTGAGTGACAGCATGAGACATACAAATATACATATTTATGGGTGTCCCCAAAAATAAAGATAAAGGGGCAGAAAGAATATTTGAGGAAATAGTGGCTGAAAATTTCCCAAATCTTATGAAAGACATAAGTATACACATCCAGGAAGCACAATGTACCCCAAAGAGAATAAACCCTAAGAGACCTACACTGAGACATACACTAATCAGAATTTCAAATGCCAAAGATAAAAAGAGAATTCTGACAGCAGCAAGAGAAAAGCAATTTGTCACATACATGGGATCCTCAATTAAACTAAGTGCTGATTTCTCATTTAAAAAAAAAACATGGAAGCAAGAAGGCAGTGGTATGATATATTTAAAGTACTCAAGGAGAAAACAGCCAGACAAAAATTTTTATCTGGTAAAGCTGTTCTTCAAAAATGAGGAGTTTAAAATAGTCACAGGTAATCAGAAACAGACAGAGTTCATCAACAAAAGACCTACCTGACAAGGTTGACTAAAGGGAGTACTTAAGGTTGAAAGGAAAAGACAGGTGAATGGCTTGGTGTATTGCAAAGGAGTGAAGATCTTCAGTAAGGATAACTAAAAGTCTAAATGCAAAACCCAGCAGTTCTGTTTGATTCCCGGTGCCTGCCCATGTAAGAAAACAAAAAACAAAAACCCCAGTAGTTCTGTATCCTCAATATACAAGTCTACGCTTTGATTCCTATGAATCAGGATACAATAGAGCCAGAAAAGTCATATTTCCTCATAATGAATACACAAAATATAAAGTGGTAATGTGGGACAAATACAACAAACTGATGGGAATCTGAGGGATATGAGAGCAGAGAACACATATAATATTGAAATATTTGGTTTCAATATTATATGTATCTTTTCATATTTGGTATCTTTTCAAATCAGTAAGCTATAAGCATAGGTTGTGTAATATACACCTCAGAGTAAACACAAAGAATGATTTTTTAAAAAATATATGGGAAAAGGAATGAGAAAGTGATCACACAAATACATCACGAGAGATCAACTATATTGAAAAGGAGGCTGGAATAAAGGAAAGGGGAGACAAAAAAGTCATAACATAAAAATCATAGAACAAAATATTGGAAGTAAGTACTGAATGGTAATGAATTAAATTCCCCAAATCAAAAGATATTGATGGTCAGAATTGGTAAAAAAGCATGACTCAACTATATATCTTCTTACAGGAACCACCTCAATTTATATCCAAAGACACAAATAGATTATAACTGAAGGGTGGAAGAAGATAATCCATGCAAACAGTAAAAAAAAAAAAAAAAAAAACTGGGGTAGTGATACTATCAGACAAAAAGAAACTTTAAGTCAAAAGCTCTTTTATAAGAAGAAAGAAGGATGCCATATATTAATAAAAGAGTCAATCCACTAAGAAGAAATGATGATCATAAGTATTTATGCATCTAATCAAGGCATCCCACAATATTTGAGGGAAATACTGGCAAAACTGAAGGGAGCAATGATATCTCTACAATAATACTGACATATACTTAACATTACAACTCAAAACAGCAGAATATATATTCTTCTCAAGTGCACATGGATTGTTCTCCAGGCTACACCGTATGTTGGGTATTATAACAAGTTTCAATAAATTTTAAAAGATTGCAATTGCACAAAGTATCTTCTCTGACTAAAAGGAATAAAGCTGGAAATCAGTAACAGACAGAGAACTGGAAAATCCACGAATATATGATTGCTAAATAACAGAGAATTAGTAATCAATGGGTTAAAGAAGAAACTACTATGGTGATCAGTAAATGCCTTGAGGCAAATAAAATGGAACACAACATATCAAAACTTATGGGATGCAGTGAAGATAGTATTGATAGGGAAATTTATAGCACTAAATGGTTATATTGAAAAAGAAGAAAGAGCTAAAATTGAAGACCTAACTGCACAACTGGAGGAACTAGAAAAAGAGCAGCAGACTAAATACAAAGCAAGCAAAAAGAAAGAAAGAACTAAGATTAGAGCATAAATAAATGAAATAGAGAATAAAAAACTAAACAATAAGGAGCACTAGTAAAACTAATGGGTCTTTGAAAAGATCATAATAATTGGCAAACCTTTACCTAGACTGACAAAGAAAAAAAGAAAAGAAGCATAAAATCAGAAATTAGAGGGCAGACATTACTGCTGACCCCACAGAAAAAAAAGGATCATAAGAAGAAATTATGACCAACTATATGCCAAAACACTAGACAACCTCAAAGAATTGAACAAATTCCTAAAATTACATGAACAAACTACATCGACTCTACAAGAGAGAAAAGATCTCAACAGACCAATTACAAGTAAAGAGATTGAGGCAGTCATCAAAAACCTCCCAGTAGTGAAAAGCTGAGGACTACATGGCTTCACAGGTAAATTATACCAATTTTTCAAGAAGAATTAAAGTCAATCTTGTTCAGACTTTCCCAAAAAATTGCAAAGGAGGGCACACTACCTATCTAATTTGAGGAGGCCAAAAAAATTGCCCTAATACCAAAGCTGGACAAAGATACTAGAAGAAAAGAAAATTATAGTCCAATTTCTTTTATGACTATAGATGCAAAAATCCTCAACAAAATATTAGCAAATCAAATCCCAAAGTAAATTAAAATAGTTATATACCACGTTCAGGTGAATTTTATCCCAGGCTTGTAAGGGGATAACAAGAAAATCAACTAATGCAGTATATCACATTACCACAACAAATGGGAAAAGCCACATGATCATCACAACTGACCCAGAAAAAAAGCATTTGACAAAATTTTATGATCCTTTTGTATTAGTTATGGTTCTCTAGAGAAACAGAATCAACAGGAAATATTCATAAATATAAAATTTAGAAAAGTGTCTCATGTAACTTTGGGAACACAGAGTCCGAAATCCACAGGGCAGGCTGTGAAGCTGACAACTCTGATGGAGGGTCTGGATGAACTCCACAGGAGAGGCTCTCCAGCCAAAGCAGGAAGAGAGCCTGTCTCTTCTGAATCCTTAAAAGGCTTCTAGTGATTAGATTAAGCATCACTTATTAAAGAAGACACTCCCCTTGGCTGACTACAAATGGAATCAGCTGTGGATGTAGCTGACATGATCATGATTTAATTCTATGAAATGTCCTCATCACAAAAGACAGGCTAGCACTTGCCCAATCAGACAAAGAGGTACCACCACCTGGCCAAGGTGACCCATGAACCTGACCATGACAGTCCACCCCTTGTCAACTTGGCAGCTATACTCATCACCTTAAACCATACCTAATTTCTAAATAGAAAACAATAAAAGACACATTTTTTTCTCACCTAACAATACTCAACTGTCCTGCAGATAACTGGAAACACATATCTCTCCAGAATAGGGTGCAAATCCTTGGGTAATATTCATTCTTAAACTTGATATCTTACAACTTAAATAGTATAACATGAACAAAACAGCATTGCAGTCCTTGTTTCTGTAACTGATCACATGGTCATAGTTCATATTTATCACTACCTTCTTCCACTACCCATTCTGTGTTCCCTTTACCCTCAGCAAGCACTTCAGCTGGCCATGGTTCCTTGCCTGGTGGGGTGACCTAAACCTTCATTCCTGAAGTTTCAAGCCATTGGTAGCCCTGCCTGGATTGGGTTGTTGCAGTTTTCCATTGATTTTAATCACAGGGCATGGTAGTACTAAAAGACGTCCTAGGGGATCTCCTATATTCCAGGAAAACTCTTCTTTACCTCCATTGTGTAGTTGTAGTCCTATTTCCTCCTGATAGGGTCAATCACCCCAGCCAGTAATGTAATCCTCTTCTTGGCTTATTGATCTAGGGGCATGAATAACCCAAAGTGACCAGGTGGCAGTCTTAGATTCCAGTTCAATGGAATCATTGTTGTTTCTCCTGATGGAAGCACTTCCCCTTTTGGAACTAAAACTTGTAGACCAGCGGAGCTCAGGGATAGGAAGCAAAACTTTTCCTAGTGTATCACTAGGGGTAATAATGAGTGGTACCACTTCCATTTCCACCTTTTGGTTCCTGGACCCATGGACCCTAGCTATAGGAGAAACAGCATCATACAGCAGACACTGATTCAGAGCATACACAGCTTCCTGGTGCACATTATCCCAGTCCTTCAAGGAATTGCCACCTAGTTGGCACTGTAATTGAGTTTTCAAAAGGCCATTCCACCATTCTATCAATCCAGCTGCTTCTGGCTGATGGGGAACATGGTAAGATCAGAGAATTTCATGAGCATGTGCCCATTCTCGCACTTCATTTGCTGTGAAGTGTGTTCCCTGATCAGAAGCAATGCTGTGTGGAATACCAAGATGATGGATGAGGCATTCTGTAAGCCCATAGATGGTAATTTTGGCAGAAGCATTGCGTGCAGGGAAAGCAAACCCATATCCAGAGTATGTGTCTATTCCAGTTAGAATAAATTGCTGCCCCTTCCATGAAGGGAGTGGTCCAATGTAATCAACCTGCCACCATGTAGCCGGCTGGTCACCTTGGGGAATGGTGCCATATTGGGGGCTGAGTGTGGGTCTTTGCTGCTGGCAGAATGGGCACTCAGCAGTGGCTGTAACCAGATCAGCCTTGGTGAGTGAAGTCCATGTTGCTGAGCCCATGCATAACCTCCAACCCTACCACCATGTCCACTTTTTTCATGAGCCCACTGGGCAATGACAGGAGTTTCTGGGGAAAGAGGCTGGCTGGTATCCACAGAATGGGTCATCTTAACCACTTGATTATTAAACCTTCCTCTGCTGAAGTCACCCTCTGGTGTGTATTCACATGGGACACAAATATATTCATGTTTTAATCCCGCTCAGAAAGGTCTATCCACATACTTCTTCCCCAGACCTCTTTATCACCAATTTTCCGGTTATGGTCTTCCAAAGTCCCTGACCATCCAGCCAAACCATTAGCAACAGCCCATGTGTCAGTATATAAATGCACCTCTGGCCAGTTCTCCTTCCAAGCAAAATGAACAACCACGTGCCCTGCTTGAAGTTCTGCCCACTGGGAGGATTTTCCCTCACCACTGTCTTTCAAGAATACCCCAGAAAGGGTTGTAGTGCTGCAGCTGTCCACTTTCGGGTGGTACCTGCATATCGTGCTGAACCATCTGTAAACCAGGCCTGAGTTTTCTCTTCCTCAGTCAATTCACTGTAAGGAACTCCCCAAGAGGCCATAGCTCTGGTCTTGGAAAGAGAAGGTAATATGGCAGGAGTGGAGACCATGGGCATTTGGGACACTTGCTCATGTAACTTATTTATGCCTTCAGGACCTGCTCTGGCCCTATCTCGTATATACCATTTCCATTTTATGATGGAATGCTGCTGTGCACGCCCAATTTTATGGCTTGGTGGGTCAGACAACACCCAACTCATGGTAGTCAACTCAGGTCTCATGGTAACTTGGTGGCCCAAGGTTAAGGGTTTGGTATCTACTAAGGCCCAGTAGCAGGCCAAAAGCTGTTTATCAAAAGGAGAGTAGTTATCTGCAGCAGATGGTAAGGCTTTGCTCCAAAATCCTAAGGGTCTGTGTTGTGATTCTCCTGTAAGGGCCTGCCAAAGGCTCCAGACACTCTATTTGCCACTGGCACTTCCAGCACCATTGGATCTGCTGGATCATATGGCCCAAGTGGCCGAGCCGCTTGTACAGCAGCCTGGACCTGTCGCAGAGCTTCCTCGTGTTCAGGTCCCTACTCAAAACTAGCAGCTTTTCTGGTCACTCAATAAATGGGCCGGAGAAGCACACCCAAATGTTGTCGCCAAAACCCAAAGAGACCAACTAGGCATTGTGCCTCTTTTTTGGTTGTAGGAGGGGACAGATGCAGCAACTTATCCTTCACCTTAGAAGAAATATCTCGACATGCCACACACCACTGGACACCTAGAAATTTCACTGAGGTGGAAACAGCTTTTGGCCTGCTACTGGGCCTTAGTAGATACCAAACCCTTAACCCTGGGCCACCAAGTTACCATGAGACGTGAGTTGACTACCATGAGTTGGGTGTTGTCTGATCCACCAAGCCATAAAATTGGGCGTGCACAGCAGCATTCCATACTGGACACCTGTATGTCTTATCCATTTATGGCAGAGTCAGTTCAGGAGGTGACTCTGACCTTGTTGTCAGGAAGTGGCCAGTATAGTGGGTGGCAAAGGGTGTCCCTGTAGCATCCTGGGATTTGTCCACATGATCAGGTGAGCAGGTGTGCATCTGGGAGGATGGGAGCACAGGTAGGTGGAGGTCTTGGCACTCCTGAGGATGAGACAAAAGGCAGCCAATTGGGCCAGGTGCACACCAGAGCCGGCCATGTACTTGAAGGAGCTAGAGTGGGGCTGGGGGGAGGGGATGGGGTCCCACAGAGCTGAGTATCTCCTTGTTAGAGGAGTTAGAGGAGACTGATACGGATGGTCCAGATCCACAATCCAGGCTCCACAGACAGAGACAAGGATGACGGGTGGGATTCCTGCCCTGAGGGACCCAGATGTGGATCTTAGGCATTGTTGTAGATAGTCTAAGCTTCTCTGCTACCTACATAAGCTTCACAAGAGTAAGCCTCAAGATCAAGGGCTTGGCCTATTGATTTGGGTATCCTTAATGCTTGACACAGTATAAGAGGATTCCCTGGTAGTAAAGTTTAATAGTTCTGTAGTTTTTCTCCCATCCCTCAAAGGACTTTGCCAATACTTTTTGATTATCTGCTTAATATATGCTAGGATGTATCCAAGCATTACACTAAGCTAAACAGGATTAAAAGTCCTCATTCTTTCTCTGGGCTGTCTGCGTTTCAATTGCTCAAATGAGCTATACAGATAGGTGGCGTTAGATTAGGTGCTACAGAAAATTTAGGTTCCAGACCAAATAAACCTTTCTTCCTTTGGTTTCAAAGAGTAGGTGTGGTTTAAAAGTATAGGCACTGTCTTCCTTACCCCAGTGTTCTGAATTACCTTAATCTCGACCTGATTGGCTTTGTTTTTCTCTCTGAGTGCCAGGTTATAGATATATAAAACAGCCTCTCAAAATCCAGAAATAAAAATGATCACTCTGAACTAAATGTGTCTCCTATAAGCATTTACAATAGGCTGTTTTCCTATCAGCATTTTCTAAATGAGACTGTACAATAATTGCTCTTTCGTTTCTGGCTTATTTTGCCTCACCAAATGTCCCACAGGTTCATTCATGTTGTTGCATGCCTCACAACTTTGTTCTTTTTTGAGGCAGCACAATATTTGATCATATGTATACACCATTGCTTCCCAATCTCCTTCTCACTCGGTGCATCCTTCCACCACCTGCGTTCATCAGGCATCATGTATAGTGCTCAAAGTCCACAATCCATCAACATCCTCAATTTTAGATGATTTCATTGTCCCCAAGAGAAAGATAACCAATAAACACGCCCTTACCATAGGAAATCTAAATCTCCCCTTAACTTATGCTCCCCCCGTTATTCACCCCTGCTGTTGCTGCAGTAAGTACTGCTGATGTTTTCCTGTTAAATATAGCCCATAGCATGCAATAGTAGTTTTCCTCCAGTACATTGGGCTTAAACACTCTGTGCAAGAATCATACCTCTGAAGTATTTGCAAGAACTAATTTATATTTCTAGTGTTAATCAGTGGGACACATAGGTCTAAACAACCCCTTTCAATCTTGTTCACCATCAATATGGTAATATTACATATAGACCCACTAGAGAAACGCCTTCACTCCTATCTAACCCCTTACATTGGAGTTCAACCTCATTAGCTAACTGTTCACCCATCTCTAGCTTCTATGTATCTCTAACTCCCCTATATTCTGTATTATAAGCTTCTGATTTTACCTTTACCATGGTCATAAGAGTGGAGTCATACAGTATCTATCCTTTTGTAGACACTAGGATTTTAATAGTAATCCCATTAAATAGAAAAATCATCCATTTCTAGAAAAAATGTCTAACTGAGGGTAGCTTGATTTTGCCCACAGAATACTGATGACCGAATGCACTGGCCTTCTTGATGGGGACAGCTAAACACCAAACAGCTAAATACTCACTGTGGATCCTTTGACAAGCAGCGTTCCTAGGAGTTCTGTCATTAACCACCTGCTGATGCGCTCGATGGCTGTGTGAACTTGAGAATGTCCCTTCTTCTTATTTGTAGAGGAACCTTTTTTCCCCAGGTAAAATCTTTTACAGAACCTCTACACACACACACACACACACACACACACACACACACGCGCGCGCGCATATGCACATATCCTACCCCAATATATAAAAGTCATATCTTATTATTATAAATGCCCTTATATAATAACTAAATATTATGCAGTCTACCAATGAAAACATATAAAGCATCAATGATCTCCAGTATATTTAAAGCAAATTGAATTGGTTGTGCCCCTCCACTATTCCTTTTTTTCCCCCAAGACTGCCTTTTAATGAACACAACTTCCCAATGTCAGAAATCACTGAACAGAAAGATATTCTCAATTAGCCTTATTACCTAAATATGGATTAGGCATAATGGATGGATTACATATTTGTGTGATTGGAGTCATTTTTTAAAGTAATTTTTTTTCAAAAAAAAAATTAAAATGAAAGTTAAAATTGCAGAGTCTAAATCTCCCGATGTATTCTCAGTACGCCACAGGAAATCCGCGATCTTCTGAGATCTTTCCCAACTCTAAAATTTTAGATTGTCCTTCTAGATTAGATTTGCAGAATTTAATTCAGATTGCCAGATTTTAAAATGTTTCTGTAAATAAATATGTTGCTTTACAGATTTTTGGACCTTTCCAGGTATAGTCAACGATTTTGTTCCTTAGAATCCTTCACTTTTCAAGGAATTGTTTAACAACGAGCACAGTGACTTGACATTGCCCAAATCGTTTTATTTTACAATATGAGCTCCAAGACACTGACTGATCTACTGTGACATATAAGATTTAGCCTGCTCAATTAAACAAACACACAGTTCTTTGCTCATTTCATCAAGCTGAGTGATAATTTTTTTAACTTTTTTATTGTATAGTATAACATATATACAAAGCTAAGAAATAAAAAAAGAAATATTTTTCAAAGCACTCTTCAACAAGTGTTTACAGGATAAATCCTAGAGTTTGTCATGGTTTACCATACCATCCTCTCAGATTTTTCCTTCTAGCTGCTCCAGAATATCGGAGGCTACAGGGCTTAAATATTTTTTTATCATCACAATCAACATTTCTTCCTTCTTTTTTTGTGAACAATAACATATATACAAAAAAGTTATAACTTTTCAAGCACAGCATCACAATTAGTTGTAGAACATATTTCAGACTTTGACATGGGTTTCAATTTCATAATTTTAGGTTTTTATTTCTAGCTGCTCTAAAATACTGGAGACTAAAAGAGATATCAATTTAATGATTCAGCATTCATATTCATTTAAGTCCTATCATCTATGTATAATTCTACCATCACCTTTGATCCTTCCATACCTCTCTTTGGGGTTGTTTGGGCTATGGCAATTCTAAATTTTTGGCATTGGAAGGGTCTGTACTAATATGGGGTAGGGAGATGGAACTATCTGATATTCTGGAGAGGCTGGGCTAGGTTTCAGAACTTATCTGGACCAGGGACCCATCTGGAGGTTGTAGGTTTCTAGCAAGTTACTCTAGTGCCTGGAACCCTCGTGGAATCTTATATATTGCCCTAGGTGTTCTTTAGGATTGGCTGGAATGGTCCTGGTTGAGGGGTGGCATGTTATGATAGGTAGCAAGGTCTAATTGAAGCTTGCGTTAAGAGCAACCTCCAGAGTAGCCTCTCAACTCTATTTGAACTCTCTCTGCCACTGATACTTGATTAATTACACTTCTTTTGCCCCACTTGGTCAGGATGGAATTGTTGACTCTGTGGTGTCAGGTCGGATTCATCCCTGGGAGTCCTCTCCCACGTCACCAGAGAGACTTTCACCCTGGATGTCATGTCCCACATAGGGAGGAGGGCAATGATTTCACTTGCAGAGTTGGGCTTAGAGAGACTGAGGCCACATCTGAGCAACAACAGAGGTCCTCCAGAAGTAACTTTTAGGCATGCCTACAGGTAGTCTAAGCTTCTCTGCTACTACACAAGCTTCACAAGAGTAAGCCTCATGATTGAGGGCATGGCCTATTGATTTGGGGGTCTCTAAAGTTTGACACAGTATCAGGGGACTCCCTGATGGTAAGGTTTAATAGTTCCATAGTCTTTCTCCCCTCCCTCAAGGGACTTTGCCAATACTTTTTGATTATCTGCTTAATATACTCTAGGATGTTTCCAGGCATTACAACAATATATACAGGATTAAAGGACCTCTTTTTCATTCTGTGCTGTTTGTGTTACAGTTGTTCAAATGAGCTATACAGATAGGTTGAATTAGATTATGCACTACAGAAAATTTCAGTTCCAGATCAAATTAACCTTTCTTCTATTGGTCTGAAGAGTTTGTGTGGTTCTAAAATATAGACACTGTCTTCCTTACCCCTATGTTCAGAACCCCAATCTGTTCGGCTTCATTCTTATCTCTAAATATCAGCTTATATATATAAGACAGCCTCTCAAAATCCAGAAATAATAATCACCAATACAGACTTAATGTGTCTGCTCTAAAAGCTTACAATCTAGGCCCCTGTTTTCTTATAAGCATTTTCTAAAGTGACCATACCATTGTTGTTTTTTTTTGTTTTTGGCTTCTTTTGTCTCACCAAATGTCCCACATGTTCACTCACATCGTTGCTTGCCTCACGACATTGTTCCCCTTTGTAGCAGCACAACCTTTGTTCATAAGTGTACACGATTGCTCACTGTTCTACTTCTCTGTCACCTGCTTTCACTGGGCATCATGCAGAGGGCCCAAAGTCCACAGTGCATCAACACTCTCAACTCTAGATAATTTCATTGTTCCCAAGAGACAGAAAGCCAATAAATGCACCCTCGCCAAACAGGAAATCTAAACCTCCTCTTAACTCCCTCTGCTGTTGCTGTGGTACTGCTGATGGTTTCCTTTTGAACATAGCTCAGAGCATGCAATAGCAGTTTCCCCCTGTACCCTGCACTTAAACACTCTTTATGCAAAATCATATCTTTGAAGTAATTCTTACAAGAACTCATTCATATTTCTAGTGTGAATCAGTGGGACACGTAGGTCTATACAACCCCTTTCAATCTTGTTCATCTTCAATATGGTAATACTACTTCTAGACCCGCTAGAGAATCACCTTCACTCCTATCTATTACCTTATATTCGGGTTCAGTCAACCTCATTAGCTAACTGTTCACCCATCTCTAGCTTCTATGCATCTCTAAGTCCCCTATATTCTGCCTTACAAGCCTCTGATTATACCTTTATGCTGATCATAAAAGTGGAATCATACAATATCTGTCCTCTTGTGTCTGGCTAATTTTGCTCAGCATTATGTCCTCAAGGCTCATCCACCGTGTCATGTGCTTCAGGATGTCATTTTGTCTTACTGCTGCATAATATTCCATTGTATGTATATGCCACATTTTGTTGATCCACTCGTCTGTTGATGGGTGTTTAGTTTGTTTCCATCTTTTGGCAATTGTGAATAATGCTGCTATGAACATCGGTGTGCAAATGTCTGTTTGTGTCAGCTCTTCTGGGTATATGCCAAGTAGTGCTATGAGTGATAATTCTTTAAATGTGAATGGTAGATAGCTTCTCCCATAATAACTAATGCTAAAAGTTGTATAATTGTTTAAAGGTTGAAATGTATACTTTTTATATTCTGTAAGACTTTGTCTTTTTAAAAATATGAAATATTTAAATGCATGTATGAAGACAGTAATATGTGCCTGCTAGGATTTGTGAAATGGTTTCATGAACTCTATGGAATTTGTTGCATAAGTTATAAAATTTTCCTATAACAAAGGATTTGGTCATATAATAATTCTATTGAACTTTAGTTTGAGAAAAATGAATTTGACTATGGACTGAATTTAGAGATTAAGATAATAGAATCTGTTTTGTTCTTAGGACAAACTAATAAATTGTACAATACATGGTCTGTAGCAAGTAAGTTTTATCTAATTGAAGAGATTTCTATTATCATATAATTTCACATTCTTACATACTAAATGTTCATATTCCTTTGAGGACTATTTTATATTATGATGTTTCTGTGCTATGTTATTTTAAGACATTTTTATTGTTTAATATAACATATAAACAAAGAAAAGAAAAAAGCAATGATTTTCAAAATACACTTCAAGTAGATACAGAACAGATTTCAGAGTTTGTTATGAGTTACCATTCCACTATTTCAGATTTTTCCTTCTAGCTGCTCCAAAAACTGGAGGCTAGATGAAATATATTTTTTATTTTCTGTGAAAAATAAGATATACAAAAAGCAATAAATTGCAAAGCACATCACAACTATTAATTGTAGAACAGATTTGAGTTTGGTATAAGTTACAATTCTACCACTTTAGATTTTTACTTATAGCTGCTCTAAGCTACCGAAGACTAAAAGAAATATCAATATAATGATTCAGCACTCATACTACCTTCTCTGTATAACTCCACCATCACCTTTGACCTTTCTCCCACTCTTTAGGGGTATTTGGACTATGCCCATTCTAACTTTTTCATGTTCTAAGGGGCTGTCGATAATATGGGATAGGGGGATGGAACTAGTTGATATTCTTGAGAGGCTGGCCCCTCTGCATTTCAGGACTTATCTAGTCCAGGGACCCATCTGGAGGTGTCAGGTTTCTGAAATGTTACCCTCGCACATGGAACCTTCATAGAATCTTATATAACACCATAGGTGTTATTTAGGATTGACTGGAATAGTTTAGGTTGGGGGTTGGCAAGTATGGTAGAAGTGAAGCTTGCATAAAAGTGACCTCCAGAGTAGCCTCTCAATTCTATTTGAACCTCTCAACCACTGATACCTTATCTGTTCCATTTCTTTTACCCCTTTTGGTCAGGATGGCATTGTTGATCCCATAGTGGCAGGGCCAGACTCACCCTTCGGAGTCATCTCCTATGCCTCCAGGGAAAATTTTATCCCTGGATGTCATATCCCCTGTAGCATGGAGGGCGATGATTTCACTTGCAGAGCTGGTCTTAGAGAGAGAGAGAGGCCACATCTGAGCAACAAAAGAGGTCCTCCACAGGTAATTCTTAGGCATTGCTATAGGTAGGCTAAGCTTCTCCACTACATACCTAAGCTTCACAAGAGCAACTTTAAGATCAAGGGCTTAGCCTACTGACTTGGGTGTCCCTAATGTTTGACACAGTATCAGGGGGTTCCCTCGTGGTAAAGTTTAACAGTTCCATATTTTTTCTCCCATCCCTTAAGAGACTTTGCCAGTACTTTTTGATTACCTGCTTAATATACTCTGGGATGTATGCAGGCATTACCTTAAACTATACAGGATTAAAGTCCCTCATTCTTGTTATGAGCTCCCTGTGTTTGCATTATTTAAATGATCTATCCAGACAGACTGAGATGTTTTATGTGCTACAGAAAATTTAAGTTCCAGACAAAGTAAACTTTTCTTCTTTTGGTCTCAAGGAGTAGGTGAGGTTCTAAAATGTAAACAGTGTCTTCCTTAACCCTGTATTCTGAATTACCTTAATCCTGACCTAATCACCTTCATTCTTAACTCTAAATACCAGGTTATATATATATAAAACAGGATCTCAAAATCCAGAAATAATAATTACCACTCTGGGCTAAATGTGACTGCTATAAGAGCTCACAATCTAGGCTCCTGCTTTCTTGTAAGTATTTTCTAACTAAGATCATACAATAATCACTCTTTTTTTCTCTGGCTTGTTTTGCCTCATCAAAAATCCCACAGTTTCATTCACAATGTTGCATGCCTCACCATTTCATTCCTTTTTGTAACCGCACAATTCTTGTTCATGTGTGCACACTATTGTTCATCAATCTACTTCTCAGTTTTCCCAGTCGGCGTATCCTTCAGCCACCTCCATCCATTACACATAGCGCCCAAATCCACAGTCTGTCAACACTCTCAATGTTAGATGATTTCATTGCTCCCAAGAGAAAGAAAACCAATAAACACACCCTCACCATAGGAAATTTACACCTCCCCTTAACTTGTGTCCCTCCCCCCATTATTTACCTCTGCTGTTGCTGTGGTAGTGCTGATGGTTCCCTTTTGAACATAGCTCATGGTATGCAATAGCAGTTTTTCCCCTGTACCCTGGACTTAAACACTCTTTGTACAAGAATCGTATCTTTGAAGTAATTCTTGCAAGAACTCATTCACATTTCTAGTGTGAATCAGTGGGACACATAGGTCTATACAACCCCTTTCAATCTTGTTCATCTTCAATATGGTAATATTACTTACAGGCTCACTAGAGAACTGCCTTCACTTCTATCTATTCCCTTACATTGGAGTTCAACCATATTACTAACTATTCACCCATCTCTAACTTCTGTGTATCTCTAGGTTCCCTATATTCTATATTATAAGCCTCTGATTTTACCTTTACCACGGTCATAAAAGTGGAATCATATGGTACCTATCCTTTTGCTGTCTGGCTTATTTCTCTCACTATTATGTCCTTAAAGCTCATCCATCTAGTCATGTGCCTCAGGACATCATTTTGTCTTACTGCTTCATAATATTCCATTGTACGTATATGCCACATTTTTGTTAGGCCGCTTGTCTTGATGGGCACTTGGATTGTTTCCATCTTTTGGCAATTGTGAATAATGCATCAGTACACAACTGTCTGTTTGTGTCACTGCTTCCAGGTCTTCTGGATATATATACCAAGTAGTGGTAGTGCTGAGTCACAGGGCAACTCGACATTTGGTTTCCTAAGGAACCGCCAAACAGTCTTCCATAGAAGCTGTACCATTATACATTCCCACCTGCAGTGAGTAAGTGTCCCAGTTTCTCCTCAACCTCTCTAACATTTATATTTTCCTGTTTGTTTAATAGCAGCCATTCTTATAAGTGTGAGTTGATATCTCATGTAGTCTTGATTTGCATTTCCATTATAGCTTATGAAAATGTGCTTCTAGCCATCTGTATTTGCTTTTCAGAAAAATGCCCATTCATATCTTTTTTGTTTGTTTGATTTTTAACTTTTTTTTGTGAAATATATAAAAAAATCAATAAATTTTCAAGTATGTTTTTAAAAGTAGTTATAGAACAGATTTTAAAGTTTGGTGTGGGTTACAGTTCCATGATTTTTCATTATTTTTCTAGTTGCTCCAAGACACCAAAGACCAAAAGAAAAATCAGTATAATTATTCAGCAGTCACACTCATTTGTTAAATCTCATCTTCCCTGTTATACTCTTCCTTCTCTCTTTTTTTGTGAAAAATGACAAGAATACAAAAAAGCAATAAATTTCAAAGTACATTGCAACAATTAGTTGTACAACAGGTTTCAGATTTTGGTATGGGTTATAATTCCACAATTTTAGGTTTTTACTTCTAGCTGTTCTAAGGTTACTGGAACCTATTCATATGGCCTGTCTTGGGAATGACCCATGAGCACTTGAGAAAAGTGTTTATAGTGCTGTTGTGGGGGTAATGCTCTGTAAATGTCTGTTTAGTCTAGTTCATTTATCATATTATTCAAAATCTGTTTCTGTATTGATCCTTATTGATGAGAGCAGGGAAATGAAGTCCCCAACTATTATGGTAGAAGTGTCTACTTCTCCTTTCAGTGCTGTCAGAGTCTGCCTCATGTACTTTAGAACACTCTGGCTCAGTGCATAAATATTTATGATTGTTTTGTCTTCTTGTTGAATTGTTCTGTTTATTAATACATAGTGTCCTTATCTCTTTTTATTGTTTTACATTTGAAGTCTAATTTGTTGGATATTAGTATAGCTACCCCTGCTGTTTTCTGGTTGTTGTTTGCATGAAATACATTCTTACAGCCTTTAACTTTTAACCTATATATGTCCTTGGATCTAAAATGAGTCTCCTGTAGACAGCATACAGATGGGTCCTGTTTTCCAATCCATTCTGCCAGTCTATCTGTTTTGATTGAGGATTTTAATCTATTAACATTTAATGTTATTACTGTAAAGGCAGTATTTTCTCCTATCATTTTGTCTTTTGAATTTTATATGCCATATCTGATTTTTTTCACTTTTTTATTTTCACTGATAGTTTTCATTTCTACACTCTTGTCTAGACCTCTCACTTCTGTTTTTTCTATCTGCTTGTAGTGCTCCCATTAGTATTTCTTATAGAACTGGTATCTTAGTCACAAATTCTCTCAGTGACTGTCTGAAAATATTTCAATCTCTCCCTCAGTTTTGAAGGACAGTTTTTCTGGGCATATAATTCTTTGTCAGCAGTTTTTCTCTTTCTGAATTCTAAATATATCACTCCACTGCCTTCTTGCCCCCATGGTTTCTGCTAAGAAATCCACACATAGTCATATAGAGCATCTCTTGTATGCAACAGATTGCTTTTCTCTTGCTTTCAAAATTCCCTTGGCCTTTGACATTCGACAATGTGATTAGTAAATTTCTTGCACTGGGTCTATTTATTTCTATTCTGTTTGCAGTATGCTATCCTTCTTGGACCTGTAATTTTATGTCTTTCACAAGAGAAGAGAAATTTTCAGTGATTATTTCCTCCATTCATCTTTCCACTCCTTTTCCCTTCTCTCCTCCTTCTGGGACACTCTACATGTACATTTCCATGCTTCAAGTTGTCATTCAATTCCCTACAAATCTGGTCACATTTTTCCATTCTTTTCCTTATATTTTCTTTTGTCACATTTCAGATGTGCTGTACTCTGGTTCACTAATCCTTTTGTCTGCCTCTTCAAATCTACTGTTGTAGGTCTCCATTGTTTTTTTCATCTCTTTTATTGTGGCTTTCATTTCCAAAACGCAATTTGCTTTTTCAAACTTTTGAGTTCTTTATTTTCACCCAATGTCTTCTTTATATCCTCCCTCAACTCACTGATTTGATTTTTGATAAGATTTAGCATGTCTGTTCAAATATCCTGTATTAGTCATTTCAAACCCTATATCTCATTTGAAGATATAGAATTTGGAACAACTAATTTCCTTTGACTTTGCTTTATTCCTTTGCACCATATCTTTGATTTTCCTAGTATGATTAATTATTTTTTGCTGACATCTAGACATTTGATTTCCTTAATTAGTTTATTCTGGAGGTTGTTTTTACATTTTTACCTAAGTTTTCTTGTTGGATAGCTTTGTTCTCTATCTGTTCTTTGGCATTCAGTTAACCTTATTCCAGACCTCTAGGTTCTATTTAACTGATTAGAATTTTTCAGTTCTCCCCCCACCCAACCCCCAGTGTGAAGAGGACATTGCTGGGGATATGGATGAGACCACTCGGGTACAGACCATTCTTAGTTCCAGTAGGCAGGAAGAGCCTGGGCAGCGCCTGGTGCTCACTCAACTGGGCAGGGAGAGCTCTGTCACCTCCACCTCCCCGGGGAATGTCTGAAACTTCATCTCCCTCTAACAGGTCCTGATCCAGCCTGTCCTGCCCTCTTCACCCCTGATTCTGCAAGCCCTCACCATGGGTCTTGGGCTGTCATTTCAACTCTGGTGCAAGCAGCCCCATCCACCGGTTCTTTAGAGAGCCCCCACTATTGCATGCACACTGCAATGAGCTGAGCTGACACGGACCCTAACTGTCATCCTAGAGTCCAGATACCTGTTGAAGAGGGGGTAGGCCTGAGGCCTGGGATGTGTCCTAGGGACACAGGCCAACGTTGAATGGAGGGTTCAGCCCCAGGACCAACAAAGGGACCCATTTGTAGGACAAGGACACAGGCCTGGGAGGGTCCCGTGGCTGACCAAGTGGGAGCCAAGCGTCCTAACTCCTAGAGAGACGGGCTCTCAGGACTCAGGGTAGGGGGGCAGAGAGCAGAGAAGGTGGTACCTGGGGGAAGCCAAAGAGGGAACCCTTAGGGCAAAAAGCAGGTGTGTTTCTACATATTAAAAATGGAGAATTAGAAATCAAAATTGAAAAAAAATCAATTATAGTAACAGGTAAAAGAATTAACTATCTAGGTATACATTTAAGGAAGCGAAAAATTTAAACAGTGAAAGCACTGCCAAAAGAAATTAAGGAAGACTTGTTGTGATGGTTTGAACCTGTAGATACCCCAGAAAAGATTATGTTCTTAAAGCCAATCTTTTCCTGTGGATTAGTTTTCCCTGCCTCAGCATGGACACCCCCTTCACCCTGTCACTTGGACTCAAGCCTGGACTCCTCCCGGGCTCTTCAACCCCATACTCCACAATGAATCCTGGTCCCAGCAGCCCTGGCTCCCTGCGGCAGCCTCTTCTCTGCCCCCCTGTCTGCTGCCTGCAGGCTCAGCTTTTAGATGTCGCTCCCCCATCCCACCTCAGGGGGGCCCAGGGGACGCAGCGTGATGCCGCCGCTGTAGCTGTTCCCGCAGTCCCTTTCTCTATGGCAGAGCTGGCACTAAGTTCAAGCACATTTCTTTCCTGCCTACGACCTCATCGCCTGTTCGGGTGGTCAGCAGCACGGGGTCATCATCCCTTCTTTGTTCAGATGAGGAAACAGAGGCCCTGAGAGGGGCAGTGAGTTGTCCACGGCCCCAGGGCAAAGAGGAGAGCCAGGCTCCTCCCTCCCAGCAGAGGCCCTGTGCAAGCTGCCTGCAACCACCCTCCTCTGTGATCGGGATCCGGCCTCCAGGCCTTACAGTGGGGAGTGGGGGCTCCAGCTGGGCCCAGCCCTTGCATAGGGACAGGGTCTGAGCATCTCAATGTCCTAGTTGAGTGGCTCCTGTTTGACCTTTTCCCACTGGTGTCTCTGCCTCCAGCCAGGGCCTGAGACCATGCCAAAGGCTCCATCTCCCCAAGGAATTCATCAGGAAATTCCCCTGCAGGGAACTCTGTCTTTGTCCACTCAGGAATGGGACTTGTGAGGTGCCATGTCTGATCGACAGGTAGCAGCTGCCGGCCACTCTGGGCAGATACAGTTTGCTTCCTCTTCTACATGGAAGTTTCTGCAGCAAGGTCTCAGGTGGGTTCTACCCTGAATTCGCTAGTGCCCAGATACTTTGCATAAGCTGCCTGGGGCATGTGCCTATTCATGAGGCACCACGATGAGAATCGAAGGCTGTGAAGAGCAGTGTCTTCTATAGGGGCAGAATGAGGAGTTGCAGAAGGCACAGGAAACTGCCTCCCAGGTCTAGCCATCTGGACACGAGACCAGGCAGTCCCTTTGGCGATGTGGCCCCTGGGAATGTGTCCTTACTGCTGTGGTCAGTGTGCCCCCTTCCCTTGGAGGGGCTCTGGCTTTATGAGAAAAGTCTCAGCCGATGTGGGGGAAGGAAAAAAGTTCCATTTACAATAACAACCAAAAGAATAAAATATTTAGGAATAAACTTAAGAAAACATAAGACCTATAAGCAGAAAACTAAAAGAAATTGCTGAAAGATAGCATGGAAGACCTAAATAAATGGAAGGGTATACTGTGTTCTTGGATTGAAAGACTAAATATAGTTAAGATGCCAATTCTATGCAAGTTGATTTATAGATTCAATGCAATACCAATTAAAATCCCAACAATTTCCTTTGCAAAAATAAAAAATCAATATCCAAAATTATTTGGAAGGGCAGGATGCTCTGAACAGCTAAAAATAGCCTGAGAAAGAAAAATGAAGAGGGAGGTTTTACACCACCTGACTTTAAAGCATATTACAAAGCTACAGTGGTCAAAACAGCATGGTACTGGCATAAAGATAGATATACTGACCAATAAAATCAAACTGAGTATTTAGAAATATTTCCTCTCATATACGGACAATTCATCTTTGATAAGGCAGTCAAGCCAATCCACCTGGGACTGAGCAGCCTCATCAATAAATGCTCATTTATTTATTGGAGAACTGAATATCCATATGCAAAAGAATGAAAGAGGAACCATATCTCACACCCTATACAAAAGTTAACTCAAAATGGATCAAAGATTTAAACATTAGAGCTAAGACCATACAACATTTAAAAGAAAGTGTAGGGAAATAGCTTATAAAACTTGTAAGTTATAATGTGGTTTCCTAGATCTTACACCCAAAGCATGAGCATTGAAAAAAGAAATAGATAAATGGGAATACCTCAAAATTAAACACTTTTGTGCATCAAAGAATCTTTTTCAAGAAAGTAAAACAGCTTATGCAATGGGAGGCGATATTTGGAAACCACATATCAGATAAGGGTTTAGTATCCAGAATATATAAAGAGATTGTTCAACACAACCATAAGAAGACAAACAACCCAATTAAAAAATGGTCAAAAGACATGAACGGACACATCTCAAAAGAGGAAATACAAATGGCTAAAAGGCACATGAAAAGATGCTCAACTTCACTGAGCATTAGAGAAATGCAAATCAATACCACAGTGAGATATCATCTGACATCCACTAGAATGATCACGGTGGGAAAAAAACAAACAGAAAATGACAAGTGCTGGAGTGCAGGTGGAGAATGAGGCACACTTATCCACTGTTGGTGGGAATGTAAAATGATACAACCGCCCTAGAAGGCAGTTTGGAAGGCAGGTTCCTCAGGAAGCTACATATAGAATTGCCATATGATCCAGCCATCCCATTACTAGGTATATATTCAGAGGACCTGAGGGTAAGGACACAAATGGACATTTGCACACCAATGTTTATAGCAGCATTATTTACAATTGCCAAGAGATGGAAACAGCCCAAATGTCCATCAACAGATGAGTGGCTAAACAAGCTGTGGTATGTACATATGATGGAATATTATGCAGCGGTAAGACAGAATAATGTCACGAAGCATGTAACAACATGGAGGAACCTAGAGGACCTTATGCTGAGTGAAATTAGCCAGAAGCAAAAGGGCAAATACTGTATGGTCTCACTGATAGGAACTAATTTTGCTGAGTGCACTTTGAGAATTGAAGTTAAGAACACAGGTTATCAGGAGATAGAAATAGGGTAGAGAGTGGGAAATTGGTGCTGAAGGAACACAGATTGTGCAACAGGACTGACTGTAAAAATTCAGAAAAAGATAGCACAGTACTACCTGATTGTAGCACAATAATATAGGTACACTGAATGAAGCTGACTGTGAGTATGATAGAGGGAGAAGGGCTGGGGGCACGTATGAAACCAGAAGGAAAGAGAGAGGATAAAGACAAAGACAAAATAATTTAGGAATGCCTAGAGTGGACAGTGATGGTGATTAAATGTACAAATTTTTTTAAAAGTTTTTTTTGCAAGAGGGAGAACAAATGAATGTCAACATTGCAAGGTGTCACAGTCAGGTTCACGTGTCAACTTGGCCAAGTGGTGGTACCTGTTTGTCTGGTTGGGCAAGTGCTGGCCTGCCTGTTGCAATGAGGACAGTTCGTAGAATTAAATCATGGTCATGTCAGCTGCATCCACAGCTGATTCCGTTTGTAATCAGCCAAGGGGCGTGTCTTCTGCCATGAGTGATGCTTAATCTGATCACTGGAAGTCTTTTAAGGAGGATTCAGAAGGGACAGGCTCTCTTTCTGCTTCTGCCGGCGAGCCTCTCCTGTGGAGTTTGTCCAGACAAACTCCACAGGAGATGATGGAACCGTCGGCTTCACAGCCTGCCCTGCGGATTTTGGACTCTGCGTTCCCATGGTTACGTGAGACATTTTTATAAATTTTATGTTTGCGAGTGTTTCCTGTTCATTCTGTTTCTCTAGAGAACCCTAACTAATACACAAGGTGTTGAAAATGGATGGCATATGGGGAAAAGTACAATCAGTACAAGCTAGGGTCTATAGTCAACAGTAATGCTGTAACATGCTTCCAATGAATGCAACAAAGGCAGTATGCCAAAAGTAAATGTCAACAGGTGGGGGCATGGGAGAGGGGTATGGATCATTTGTGGAAGAAAATGAAATTTCTTCATATAGATTGTGGTGGCGAAGGCATGTCCACTTATCTAGGTGGGATTGTGTGATGTGCGAATAAAACTATTTAAAAATAAACAGAGAAAAACAAGTGCTAGAGAAAATGTGGAGATAGAGATGCACCAATTCACTGTTGGTAGAGAAACTGATGCAGCCCTTTGGAGAGCAGTAGCTCTATATACACCTGGAGGAACTGAGTGTGGGGACACAAACAGACATTTGCACATTGGTGTTTATGGCAGCAGTGTTCCTGACTCACAATGAATGGAGGTGGCCTAAGGGTACAATGACTGAGGAATGGAGGAAGGGGGATCTGTGGTGTATACATACAACAGACTACTGAGCAGATGCAGGAGGGAATGAAGTGAAGCATGCAACTAGATGAATGAACATTAATGTTGAATGAAATGTCAGAAACAAAAAGATAAATATCATGCCTCACTCATATGGACGAACTATAATATAAAAATTTGGTGAACTGGAATTGAAAGCCTGGGTTATCAGGTTGGGGCTTACTGTAAAGGGTCCTAGATTGTAAATTCTTACAGCAGTTACATATATTCTGGAAGTGTTACTGTTAATTCTAAATTCTGAGACACTGAGCTGTTTGTATATAACCTGATTGTTCCCAGAAACTTTTGGTATTTATGTGACACCTGAGACTCAGAGTTAGAGCACTGACACTATGAAAGTCAGCAGTGCCCCATACAGAAACTGTTTAAAAATGAAAGGTTTAGGAGGCGAAAGGGTGAGAAAGAAGGAAGGTAGACCGGGAAATTTAAAGCAGGTTTATTTCTGTGGGCTGAGCTCACCAAATCCAAGATGGAGAGAGATGAGTCAGTGCCTGGGTGATGGCGTGGGCAGTTTTTAAGCAAGGGGGTCAGATGACGTCCGGAAGGGGTGGTTCTCCGGAAGTCAGGTGGTCAGTCGGAAGGGGCGGTTCATCAGTTCCGGAAGTTAGGTGTCGGGAAGGGGGGGGCGGTTCCAGAAGCCATCTTGGGAGGGGCGACACAGCCTCCGCAGCTCCAGTTGCAGTGCCCTTCCCCGTTTCCCTGACCTAACAAAAAAGTTGAAAAAGGGATCTGACTTCAACTAGAATTATGAATGAAGCTGATCTGGATAGGATTGGGGTCAAATACAGAGTAAACGATTATATTGTCTATATTTTAAAACTACAACTTCTGTGTGAGACCAAAGGGAGAGATGTTTAGTTGGTGCAAAATTTGTAGTAGGTAATTAGCATTACCTAATTTAACTTGTGTAGTCAGTTTAGTTAAACACCATAAATACAGCGAATCTTAAATAAGGGTGTGAGATCTTGATGGTTTACCCAGGTTAGTATGATGCCCCAATATATCCCAGAGTAAATTAGGCAGTGAATAAAGAAATATTTGCATAGTCCCCTTGGGGGACTTAGGAGAAAGGAAGAAATAGTCACCTTCCCCATGTGGAGAATTTCTCATATTCTCACAAGCAGTGGGGACAACTAAATCAATAGGCTGAGCCCTTAATCTTGGGGGTCATTCCTATGAAACTTATTCCTGCAAAGGATTGGCTAAGCCTGCTTATAATTATGACTAAGAGTCACCTCCAGAGAACCTCTTTTGTTGCTCAAATGTGGCCTCTCTCTCTAAGCCTATTCAGCAGGTGAACTCACTGCCCTCCCCACTCTATGTACAACATGACTCCCAGGGGTGTAAATCTCCCTGGTAATGTGGACAGAACTCCCAGTATAGGCTGGAACCTGGCATCATTGGATTGAGAAGGTCTTCTTGACCAAATGGGAGAAGAGAGAAATGAGACCAAAAAAAGTTTGTTTGTTTTTATTAATTCTTAAATTAAAAAAATATATATTACAAGATAGAAACACTAACATTCTTAACATATGATCATTCTGTTCTACATATATAATCAGTAATTCACAATGTTATCACATAGTTGCATATTCATCATCATGATCATTTCTTAGAACAACAAAATAAAGCTTTAGTGACTGAGAGATTGCAAACAGAATCAACAGGCTATCTTGGAGGTTATTCTTATGCATTATATAGATACCCTGTTTTTTTTAATGATGTATTGGAATGGCTGGAGGGAAGTACCTGAAACTGTTGAGCTGTGTTCTGGTAGCCTTGACTCTTGAAGATGATTGTATAATGTTATAACTTTTGCAGTGTGACTGTTTGATTATGAAAACCTTGTGTCTGAGGCTCCTTTTATCCAGGGTATGGACAGATGAGTAAAAAAATATGGATAATAAATGAATAATGGGGGGATAAGGGATAAAATAAATTGTATAGATTGAAATACTGATGGTCAATGAGATGGAGGGATAAGGGGTATGGGATGTATGAGTTTTTTTCTTTTTTCTTTTTATTTCTTTTTCTGGAGTGATGCAAATGTTCTAAAAATGATCATGGTGATGAATATACCACTATGTGATGATATTGTGAGCCTCTGATTGTACACCATGTATGGACTGTATGTGTGTGAAGATTTGTCAATACAAATATTTTTTTTAAAAAGCAATGGAGAATTTCCTCACTCATTGCATCAGACCAGCAGTACCTAAGAAGTTAAGCCAAAGACAATGGAAGGAAAAAAAACTATAGATTAATGCCCCTTATGAATAAAGTTGAACAAATTCTCCTCAAACTACTAGCAAACTGACCCTAGCTGTATATAAAAAAGATTATAGCTCATGATCAAGGGAGATTCATCCTTGGCATGAAAGTGTGTTGCAATATATGAGTATCAGTCAAGGAAAGATACCATATTATTAGAATGAAAGCAAATAATCACATGATAACTTCAATAGGTAAAATACATTTGCGAAAATCCAACACCCTTTCATGATAAAAGCTCTCAATAAAATAAAGAATAATTTGAAGGAAATTAGGAAAGCAGTTGCAATGAAAATAGTATCTAAACAAATTTTAAAATTAGGAATTTATTTATGCAAGGAGGTCCAGGAGTTGTTTCATGTCACCTATAATGAACTGATGAAACAAAGAAGACCTAAATAAATTGAAAGACATCACATGAGAATGGTTTGGAAGAATTTATATTGGTCCAATGCCAATATTCCTACAAAACACAAATTCACATTCAGTGAGACTCTAACAAAATCCCAATGAAGTTCTTTGCAGAAATGCACAAGGCCATATTTTAGCAGATAAACCAAATGTCCTACAGAAGATGAATGGATGAACAAAATGTGGCAAATCCTTACAGTGGAATACCTCTCAGCCATAAAATATATGAGGTACTGTGACGTGGTATAATACAGATAAACCTCAAAAATATGCTAAATGGAAAAGCCAAGTAAAAAAGGACATATATACACACTTCCACTGATCATTCCAATGAGACAGGAGATTCATGGTTTACAGGGACACAATGGGGAATGAATACTTAATGGGGACAGGATTGGTGTGATAAAATGTTCTGGATTGAGATAATGATAGTAATTGTGCAACATTATGAAGGAAACTTCATAATGGATGGAAAATATCAAAAAGTCTGACCGCACCCAGGGCCCATGGGATGAAGGGAAGTAGTCAACCTCATAGCTTGCTGTTGGAACAACTGTTCTAGGTCACCTTCCTTTATCTGGCTGAGGGTGGGCCTGAGGAGGTGGACCTTTCTCTAGTGTCTGGGCTGGCTGGAGCTCATCCACCAGTTTACCCAGGGATGGTGATGCCAGAGATGCGGATAGTGTTGCACCCAGCTCGTACCTGATCTTGGTGTTGTCAAGTTTTCCAACTCTGAATCTGGCTCATACTCCACAGCCTGTGCTAGTGTTGGCACCAGATGGCACCAGTGCCATCAAGTTGGCACTCATTCTCCTGGGATTGTTCCACCTGGTGCTGGGAATGGAGCAGGAGCTAGAATTCGCAATGTAGCTGGCTCACAAGTTGCCAATGGAGCTGGAAGAGACGGGATATTCTCCAACAAGCCTGCCTTTCTAGATGGCTTCACAAAGCAGAGAAGAGCCCCAAGCCTTGCAAATTCCCAAGTCCAAATCCATAACCCCCAATCAGGAGGCCTCCTGAACAGAGGACCCCCATATTTGACTCTTCTGAGGTTCTGTTGCTACTGGTCCCATATTAGCCCTGGATGCTCCTTCCTGGGTGCTCCCCTTGTGTCCTCCCTTAAGGTGAGAGGGCACCTAGCACCATTTCTCCTCACACTCCACCTCAGCCTACATGGAACCAAGACCTTCAAGCTGCACACAGAAAACCTGAGCCTGGCAGAGCTGCTCTACCTCATTGAGTCTAGAGGCTGAAGGTGGACATGGAAAAGGAACATGGCACCATGGCTCTGACCCAGGCATTTGATCTGGATGTGGCCCAGCAGAAGAATACAGGGTGTATTATTTAGGGTTCTCTCGAAAAACATAACCAACAGGAGATATTTGTAAATGTGGGATTTATAAAAGTTTCTCACACAACCATGGAGATATAAAAGTCTGAAATGTGAAATGGCAGCCCAATGAAGGCCCTCAACGAACTCCCCAGTGGAGAGACTGGCTGACTGAAGCAGGAAAAAGAGATTGTCTTTTCTGAATTCTCCTTAAAAACCTTCGGGTCGTTAGATTAAGCATCACTCATTGCAGAAGACATTGCCCTTGGCCTACTGCAGATAAAAGCAGCTGTGGATGCAACCAACATGCTCATGATTTAAGTTCCTGAAATGTCCTCACAGCAACACATAGGCCAGTGCTTGCTTGACCAGACACCTGGGCACCATCACCTGGCCAAGGTGACACATGAATCTGACCATCACACAGGGTCTGACAGAAGTCCTCTGAGGAGTGGTCTTGCCAGATGTCCAGGATGGAGGACTTGACATTGTAGGGTAGGTGAGCCAGAAGCCAAGTCAGAGGCCAGGCCTTTCCCAACTCTGCCCTCTGAGGGCACCCTGTGGGGTGGGCTCCTTTGCCTACCATGCTGTCCCAAGCCAAGCCCTCTCCAAGTCTCTGCCTCAGTGAACTCCAGGTGCTCCAGCTGGGCAAGGAAAAGATGGGCACGAGGTTGCATGTCAGAGCTGTCATGGGTTGCTCCACATAGGAGACTCCCTCAGGGGCTGTCTCTGGATCCCCAGCCTCCCCTCTGCACCCCGGGGTCCCAGACCCCAACCACACCTCTTTTTCACCTCTTTCCTCCTAATGGGAAGTCCCCAGTCCTCAGGCCTCTAGTGGAAATCATAAGATGTGTGGAATTGGGGGACTGCCCGGCCTCTCCCAGTGACAGTCCCCCAATTTCCGTACCTGGTCTGTGGAGACAGGGGCCCCTCTTCCTGACACAAAGCCCACTCACCTTTTCAGTTGATTCTGGAGGTCACCTGAGCTGTCACAATATGGGGGCACACATCCTTATCAAGAGCGGCCATGTGGGGTCCCCTCCAATGTGCTATGCACCCTGCCTGCTGAGAGATCTGGGATCCCTGTCTGAGTCCCTGACTAGAATGGAAGCCCAGGAGACAGGATCTTTGTCTGACTGGTTCACTGTGAAATGCTCAGAGCCTGAAATGTGCCTGCACATAGTAGGTGCTCAATAATTGATTGAATGAAACCCAACCAGAATGATCCTGGATATCTGAGTGGACCTGGGCCCTGTGCTAGCCGCTGGGGAATTGTGTTCTCACTATGCTAGGGATGGGGACCCCCTAGATGGAATCTCAAATCTCCCAGAGTGAAAAGAACCACCCTGAGTGGGATGATTAGTAAGGCTGGGAGAAGGTGTGAAAGGACAGACCAGCAGATTGCTACATGGGTCCCTGGGGTCAGAGAGGTAAGCCATAAATACAATAGCAGGAAACACCCCTGGGGGAAGCTGAGGGTGGAATCTGGGCCATGAGCCCTGTCTGGCCCATCAGGGCTGCCCTCAGCCTCACCTAGGCCAGTGCTGTGTTCATGGTCCACGTGGGGCTCCTGCACCTTCACAGGGGGTTGGTGTCCACCAGCCCATCACTGACCCTCTGTGTGGAGTTCTGCAAATAGGAGCCCAGCCATGGGCCCAGGAGGCATCAGGGGATGGCTGCAGGTGACCTTCTCTACCCAGATCAGTGTGGGGCCTGTATTAGGTCAGACCTCCAGCCTGGGGGCCACAAGCTGACAGATGGAGGGTCGGGAAGCATGTAGGGCAACTGGCCCCCCGCCCCCCAGCACTGGTCTCTCCACCCTGCTGGACATATCCTGGGTGTGGAATTATTCAGCCACAAGTACAAAGAGCTCAGTGGAGCAACCTCTCCAAGGCTGTGCCTCATCTATAGGCAGAGTCTGGATCCTCAAGCCCTGACAATCACCTGCACCCAGGGGGCTACCACCCCACAGAGAATGGGCCTCTTTCATGGTATCAGGCCCTGTGGCCATGCTTATATTCACTCCCTCATCTGTCTACTTGGGACCTCACAGTCTGATCTGGTAGGCATGGACAGCTCCTCTTGGCTAGACTGTCTAGCCATGGACCAGCTTGATGGGTCAGGAGCAGGTGTGAGGTGTCCCCAGCACCCACATCTTCCTTCTTGTCTGCTCAAGAGCTCATTGGGCCCACTTGGGTGATGCATAGTTTACAGCTTCATCTCATCAGGAGATTGAGGTGGGCTGTTAAATGCAGCAGTTCTCTGATCTGGGAGTTCCACAGACAACCATAATGGGGTGGGGCTCCATAGTTGAGTTCTCTGGCTATACCCCATGTCCCCCCAAACAGAAAGGAAAGGCCTTGATGTTGAGGCCTCGATTCTTCCACTGGACAGCCAGGCCCAGGTCTGTGTCTTCAAATCCAGACCAAGTCCACAAGTCCAGGTCACCCTGGGCTCTGCAGGCCCCACTCTCCCACCACAGTCCAAGGAAGAGGAGACCTTGCCCTGGAAAGGAGGAAACCAGGGGCCAGGGTAAATACATCAACCTCTGGGAGGTGGAGGAAGCCTCAGGAAGGTTCTACTCATGCACAGGGTCACCCACCTCTCAGTCAGTGCCATGCTGAGAACTGTGTGCTCCTGCCCACACAACACAAGTGGAAACTCAAGGCCCAAGCAGAAAGTGCTGGACGGCCTGGGCCCCTCCTAATTCCCTTCTCCCAACCCCTGGACATGACCTGGGACCCCAGGGTGGGATCCCTACTGCTTTATACACCAGAATGCTGCAGCTGTGCCCCTGACCCCACCTGCTCTCTCCTCTGACTGACCACCTTCACCCTAATTTGCAGCTGTCTGACAGCAGAGAGGAAAACAACCTGTATAGCAGGGAAATAAACGAACAACTTCAGACAGGAGCTGTTCCTAATGTCCCACTCACCCTGACTCCCCTCCCGTTCCTCCAGGTGGCCCACTAAGACCCTCCACTGCCCTGCCTCCACTATAAAGCTCAGCCCACACTGGCCTTCCTGGGAGCTGAGTTCCAGTCTCTCTCCTGCTTTAGCCACCTTGGAATGGAGACAGCCTTGCCTGTGTTACATTGTCCAGGACAATTTTTTCCTTGAGAGTAGGGACCAGGTGTCCAGCTTCCAGAGGGCTGTGACCCCCAGATGTCATTGCCCTTTGGGATGGGAATTCTGGGGGCTGGGGCCTCTTGCTATTTCATACCTCAGAGGCTCTGTAAGGCCCAGGTGCCTCTCTCGGAGTCCTCTGACCCCAAGCCCCCCTCCCACTCTGACTTTCTTACCAACCAGCACTCTCAATTCTATTTCATTGAACTCTGCATTCACCTATTTTTTAATAAATAATTTTGTCATAGGACGTGTAGGTTTATAGAAATATCATGCAGGAAATATAAATTACAGTGTTCCCACACACCACTCTATTATTAATACCTTGCATTAGTGAGATACGTATGCTATAATCAATGGAAGAACATTGTTATAAATATACTGTTAACTATAGACCATCATTTACATAGGGTTCATTGGATTGTACAGTCCCATGTATTTTCTTTTAATTTTTATTCTACTAACATATATATGACCTTAAATTTCCCTTTAAACTCTATTGACATATATAATTCAGTACTGTCGATGATCACAATGTTGTGTTACCATTACCACCATCCATTGCCAAAACTTTACAATCAACCCCAATAGAAATTCTGTGCAATTTAAGTATCGACTCCCCAGTCCCTACCATACCCCAGTCCCTAGTAACCCATATCCTATACTTTGTAAGTTTGCTGATTCTAAATAATTCATATCCGTGACATCATACAATATTTGTCCTTCTGTGCCTGGTTGTTTCACTCAACATGATGTCTTCAAGGTTCATCCATGTTAGTTCATTAATTAGAACTTCATTCCTTTTGAATGCTGAATAATATTCCATTGTATGTATATACTACACTTCTTTATCCATTCATCAGTTGATGGACACTTGGTTTGCTTCCATATTTGGCCATTGTGAATAATACTGCTATGAACATTGGTATCCAAATATCTGTTCCAGTCCCAGCTTTCAATGCTTTGGGGTATATACCTAGTAATGGTGATTCTACACTTAGTTTTCTGGTGAACTGCCAAAATGGCTTCCATGGTGGCTGCACCAATTAAATTCCCACCAGCAATAAATCAGTGTTCCTATTTCTCCATATCCTTTCCATCCTTTTTTAATTTCTTGTTTTGTTTAATAGCAGCCATTCTAGTGGATATGAAATGGTATCTCATTGTGGTTTTGATTTTCTTAATAGTTAATGATGTTGTGTATCTTTTCCTGTGATTTTTAGTCATTCTGGATATTCTCTTTGGAGAAATGTCTACTCAAGTTTCTTGCCCAATTTTTAAATTGTACAATTTTTCCTTTTATTGTTGAATCATAGAATTTTTTTATATATTCTAAATATTAAATTCTTACTGGTGTGTGGGTTCCAATTTTTTCCCCCATTGAGTAGTTTGTATTTTTACTTTCATGATTAAGTCTTTTGATGCACAAACATTTTAAATTTTAATAGGGCTCCCCTCATCTAATTTGTCTTTTGTTGCTAGTGCTTTGGGAGTCAGGTCAAAGAAACCACTGTCTAAAACAAAATCCTGAAGATGCATCTCTACATTTTCTTCCAGGAGTTTTTATTGTATTAGTTCTTTTAGTTAGGTCTTTGATCCATTTTGAGATAGTTGTTGTATATGGTGTGAGAGAGAGAGGTCCTCATTCCTTCTTTTGCATATGTATATCCATTTCTCTCAGCACCATTTGTTGAATAAACGTATTCATTTCCACTGAGTGGGCTTGGCAGCCTAAATCTATTGGCCATGAGGTGTGTGGGTCTATTTCTGAACTTTCAATTCTACTCCATTGGTCTATATATCTTTGTGCCGGTACCATCATGTTTTGACCACTGTGGCTTTGTAATAAGTTTTAGAGTAGAGATTGTGAGGCCTCCAATTTGGTTCCTCTTTTTCAAGATGGTTCTGGCTAATTAAGGGTTCTTCCCTTTCCAAATAAACCTGATCATTGACTTTTTCATTTCTGCATAGTAGGCTGTTGTAATTTTGATTGGGATTGCATAGAATCTGTAATTCATTTTTGGGTAGGCTTGACATGTTGACAATATTTAGTCTTCGATTCAATGAGCATGGATTGACCAGCTTTTCCATTTCTACAGAAAAGGCGGCTAGAATTTTGATAGAGATTGCACTTTGCAGATTGCTTTAGGCAGTATATGTCTTATATCTATATCTTAACTATATTAAGTCTTCTAATCCATAAACATGGGATGGCTTTCCATTTATTTGGATCTTCTTTAGTTTCTTCCAGCAATGTTTTGTAGTTTTCCATGTATATATGTTTCATGTCCTTTGTTGAATTTATTCCCAGGATTTAAAATTTCAGATGTTATTGTAAATGGAGTTGATTTCTTGATTCCCTTGTCGGATTGTTCATTACTGTTGTATAGAACCCCAACTGATTTCTGCAGGCTTATCTTGTATATGGCAACATTGCTGAATTAGTATAGTAGTTGTAGTAGCTTACTTGTGGATTTTTTTTGGATTTTCTGTATATATGACCATGTCACTGCAAAGAGAGTGATTCATTAATTCTCTCTATTGTTTTTCTATTCTCTATTTCATTGATGTCTACTTCCTTCTTTGTACTAGCTTAAGTTATTGATTTATGATCTTTCTTCTTTTTAAATATAGGCACATAGTTATAACTTTCCCTCTGAGTACTGCCTTTGCTTTTACCCATAAGTTTGTGTTGAGATTCTTCTTTGATGCTTGATCCAGGTTGTCCTGGACTTTTAGTGTCACCGGTATTTACATTTTCTCACCTTTTCTGCACGTGATTCTTGCCTTGAATATGCAGTACAATTTTTAAGATTGCCCTTTTGGCATGCAATTGTTCTACCTCCAGAGGAAATCTTCCTTTACTCTGTTTCTTTCCAGAATCATGTTTTTGTGCAGAATTTTATCCACAGTCCTATGATTTCTTTATATTCTTTCACTCTCTCAGTGTCCCCATTTTATTACTTTTTTCAGTTCTCCGACCCATCATGTTTTCCAGCAGTGCAGTTCTACCACAACCCCTTTTTCATTCCATGAGTTTTCTGCTTCCAGTTTCTTACCCATAGGGCACCTCCACCGTTGGGAGCCAGATCAGGCCAATCCGGAAAGTTCCTTTTTCCCTGGGGGCACTTTTGTAGATGTAATCCTCAGCTGGGTTCCATCCTGCGTCTCTGGGGGCTTGGGTCCCTGTGCCTGGATATGTCTGTGTTTCTAAGTAGCTGTGGGTGACCTTGTGGTCTTTATTCACGGCAGAAGGAACGTGGACTGTGCTGTTTCTGTGCAACTCCCAAACTGCCCAGGACTGAGGGAAGGGGAAGTGACCAGACGGATGGTTCTGGGATGAAAATCTCCTATTTTGTGTTTCACAATGTTGCTGAATTCACATATAATTTTTAAATATTTTTATTGGCACTTTGGGTATTCTTATGAACAAATTCATATCGTTTGCTAATAAAGATATTTTTATACCTTCCTATCCAGTCTGGAGGGCTTTTATTTCATTTTCTTGCCTGAATTACCCAGGTTAGAAGCATGCTAAATAGAATTGGTGACAGCTGACATTACCCTTCTTGTTCCTGATCTTAGGTGGAACATTCAGACTTTCACCATGAAGTATGGTGTTTACCATGGTTTCTTTGCAGATTTCCTTTGTCAGGTTAAAGAATGTCCATTCTATTTTTAGTTTGTTGGGAGTTTTTATCATAAAAGGGTGTCAGATTTTGTCAAATGATTTTCTGCTCCTCTTCAGAATCAGTTCCTCCATGAGATTTTCAACTAAAACATTCATATCCCTTTCCTTCTTCCCCCTTCTCTCCCGTATAATCCTGAAGAACCTCTTGAAAAGCAAAATGACCCATACAAGGTTCAGGGACTCCCACTATTTACTCAAGCTTCCAGTGTGAGCCTGATATTGTGATTAGAAGCTTCATGTGATTTTCACCACAACCCTTAGGGGTAAAAATTGTCATTTTTATTTTGATAGCCGAGAAGCTGAGACTCAGGATGTTGAACTCATCCAATTTGCAGCAGACCATGCATTCTGACTCAGAGACCTTGCTAGTTCCTGGACAACCCAGCCCCTCTATTGGGTGTCCAGACCTACTCTGCTCTCAAGGGTTGCAAGGTCAGGAGAAAACTACTCTGGGTGCCCAACAGGGACTTGGGCTCAAAAGTTTGTTAAGGGAGAATATTATTTAATTTCTCTCAAGACATCTTCTTTAACCCATCTGTATTTTAGAACCACATGGTTTAATCTCCAACATTTTTGAAACTTTGCTGCTTTCTGTTTTAAATTCTAGTTTAATTCCAATATATTATGACAGTATACTTCAGATGGCTTATTTGCTTTTAAGTTTTCATGATGTGTTTTATGGTCCAGAATGAGGTCTATTCTTGGTAAATGTGCATGTGAGCTTGAGAAGAATTGTATATCGGTGTTTGTTTGATGAAGTATTCTATAAATGTCAATTAAATGTAGTTGATTGATGATACTATTCAGTTTATCTATGTCTTTATTTCAGTTGCCAATAGAAGACTGCTGCAGTCTCCAACTACAATATTGTGTTTATCACCTTCTTCCTGTAGTTTTCTTAGATTTGCCTTATGTGTTTTGACTCTTTATTATCAGGTGCATACACATTAAGGATTGCTATGTCCTCTTGGAGAATTGACCATTTTAGAATTATGTAACGCCCTCTTTGTCTGTGATAATATCCCTGTTCAGAAGTTCATTACTCTTTAATCAGTAAAGCTTTCCTGGCATTCTTTTGATTAGTGTTCAATGGTTTATCTCTCTACAACCCTTTAATTGCAATGGTCTGTACATTTAAATTAGATTTCTATATGAATTTGAAAGCCAGATTTTCCATTTCTGCAGAAAAGGTTCCTGGAATTTTGATGGGGATTGCACTGAATTTGCAGATTGCTTTAGGCAGTATGGACATCTTAACTATACTAAGTCCTCTAATCCATAAACGTGGGGCAACTTTCCATTTATTTGGATCTTGTTTAGCTTCTACCAGCAATGTTTTATAGTTTTCAATGTACACATATTTCATGTCGTTTGTTGAATTTGTTCCCAGAATTATTTTTTATTTCAGATGTTATTGTGAATGGAATTGATTTCTTGATATCCTTGTCAGATGGTTCATTACAGTTGTACAGAAACCTAGCTGATTTCTGCATACTTATCCTGTATCTTGCAACATTGCTGAATTAATTTATCAACTCTAGTAACTTTCATGTGGATTTTTTTGGGGATTTTCTGTATATATATGATCATGTCATTGCGAAGAGGGTAATTAATTAATTCTATTTTTCTATTCTCTGTTTAGTTGATCTCTACTCTGGTATTTACTAACTCCTTTTTTGTACTAGCTTTGCTGTGAAGTTATTGATTTGTGATCTTTTTTAATGTAGGCACATAGAGGTACATGTTTCCCTCTGAGTACTGCCTCTGTGTCATCCCGTATGTTTTGTTATATTGTCTTTATGCATTCATTCGGCTGAAGAGATTTCCTAATTTCCCTTGCAATTTTTTTCTTTGATCCAATTGTTTTCTAATTGTGTGTTTTAAGTTCTTCATATTTGTAAATTTTCCACTTTTCCTTTATTATTGATTTCTAGCTTTATTTTGTGGTCCACAAAGATTCCTTTGTATGACTTCAATATTTTAAAATATAATAAGATTGGGTTTATGGCTATATGTATTGTGATGGTTAAGTTTTGGTGTCAGCTTGGCCAAATGATGAGGCCCAGTTGTCTGGTTAGACAAGCACTGGCCTGTCTGTTGCTGCAAGGATATTTCGTGGCTGGTTGATAAACCCTAAGGCTGGTGTATGAAATCATCAGTCAGTTGATTGCATCTGTGACTGATTACATCTGTGATCTACTAAGGCATGCTGCCCACACTGAGATAATCCAATCAGTTGAAGGCTTTTAAGGGAAAAGAGAAACATTTTCACTGCTTTTTCAGCCAGTGATCCTCTCCTGTGATACTCATCCAGACTCTTCACTGGAGTTGCTAGCTTCACAGCCTATCCTACAGTTTGGAAATATTCCATTCCCCTGGTACATGAGACACCATTATAAATCTCATATTTACAACTCCCTCCTTTTGGTTCTGTTTTCTCTTGACTAATATAGCTTGGTACTGGGAGTGGTTCTTGAGAAACAGAATCTTAAAAATGGGTTTTTATAATTGGTTTTCTACTCTGACTAGACTCAGAGGCACTAATGATACTATTTCCAATAATCAAGATGGCACTGACAGTCCATGGGGTGAGTTGGCAAAAGAGATATTCCAAATATCACCATTAAATTCTGCTAATTGTATGCTTATATGAGATAAGGCTCTGGTTGAGAATGTTTTTGACACCTTTATGGAGTTTTGTGGAATTAAGAGGTGTAATGATCTTGGCTAGTTGTTGTTAGATACGCTGGATACAGTGATGAGGGAAAGGGAAGAGCTGAAGGCTTCAAATTTGTATCTTAAGCTACATATGAATGATGTAAAAGTTTTTATATGTACCTTGAAAGAAAACCTTATTTCTTATGGTAGCACAGTTGAGATCTCTGAAAACCAGACACGAAGCCTCATTGTGTGAGTAACAGATTTATAATGCAAACTAAAATCTCCACCTTGCAGTGTGTCTGCTGTTCAAGTAAGGACTTTGACTGGAAAAGAATGGATCCTGAAATGTGGAATGGTGATACATGGCTTGATAATGATGGTAATGGGGAGATGATCCCTGGAATCTGCTGAGCCTTTGCTAGATAGACCTGTAATGGACTGTCCTGAGGAAAGAGCTTCCTGATCTCCAGCCTACCTTGAGGAATCAACTTCCCAGCCTTCAGTCTCCCCAGAAGTGTCTGCCCTCCAACATCCACTTAATGAGATTAACCCTCCAGTGCCTGCTAATCCTGTAACCACCTCCCCTGGGGAAACAGCCCTCGCTCCTCTATCTGGAGTGACTATATCCTGTTTCACCAGATGAAACTGCAATGGAATACCCTGAGGTAGTTGGCTTGAAAGACACTTCTATTTCTTTTCATAAACCACCCCAACCAGCCCTCTTTTCTTCAAGACCTATAAAGTCCCAATAGGCCCCAAAAGGTGAGGTACAAAGTGTGACCTGTGAGGAGGTATGCTGACCTCCAAAAGAACTGTATGAGTTTTCCAATCTATATAGATAGAAATCAGGAGAATATGTGTGGTAATGGATATTAAGGGTGTGGGATAATGGTGGAAGGAATATAAAGTTGGATCAAGCTGAATTTATTGATATGGACCCACTAAGCAGATTCTGCATTCGATGATGTAGCTCAAGGGGTTAGAAAGCACATTAGCAGTTTGGATGGTTGGCTGAAACATGGACCCAAAGGTGGCCCACAGTAATGAGGTTGAAATGTCAGAACCGCCCTGGTATAATGTAGATGAGGGGATCCAAAGGCTTAGAGAGATGGGAAGGTTAGAGTGGACTTATCGTGGAAGACCTGCTCACACATCCCAGGAGTGTCCAGAGGCACATCTTTCACCAGAACCTTGGGAAAAAGCTTGCGAGACTGGCTCCATCATCCCTGAAGAGCTCTGTAGTTGCCCTTCTCTGTAGGTCAGATGTTACTGTGGTAACTGCTGTCACTGAGCTGGAATCCTTAAACACAATGGAGATAACCAGATCCCGAGTTGGCAGATGCCATGTGGCAACAGTTAATCACCATAGACAAAGTGGGCATGGCCACCATAGTGGAGAGTGAACTCAAAGCAGCAGTCAAAATAACCTCACTCACAGAGACTTGTGGTGTTGGCTAATATATCATGGGATCCCTAGAAATAAAATAGATGGGCAGTCTACTAAATTCTTGTTTGAGCTGTATAAGCAGAAGACTTCTAGATCAAGTGACCAGAAGTCTACTTGAATTACAAAAGCAGAGAGTCACACCACCTTAATCAATTCCCAGAGTTAAGACAGTTTACAGACCCAAAGCCCCTCGAATGAGTGGAGGGTCAGGTACCCTTGGGGGATGACCCTTTTACACTGCCCAAAATTTACACTGTTAGCCTTCCTCCTAGCCTTCCCCAAGGAGACCCATGACCTTTTGCCAGGGTGACTGTGCACTGGGGAAAGGAAATGACCAGATATTTCAGGGATTATTGGATACTAAGTCATAAATGACACTAATTCCAGGAGACCGAAAACATCACTGTGGTCCACCAGTCACAGTAGGGGCTTATGGAGGTCAGGTGATCTATAGAGTTTCAGCTCAGATCCATCTTGCAGTGGGTCCAGTGGGTCCCTGGACCCATTCTGTGGTCATTACTCCAGTTCCAGAATGCATAACTAGAATCTACATAGTCAGCAGCTGGCAGAATCGCCACATTGGTTCTCTGACTCATGGAGTGAGGGCTATCATGGCAGGAAAGGCCAGGTAGAAGCCACTAAAACTGCCCCTACCTAGAAAAATAGTGAATCAGAAGCAGTACTGTATTCCTGGAGGGATTTCAGAGATTAATTCCACTCTTAAGGACTTGAAGGATGCAGGGGTGGTGATTCCCACCATATCCCTATTCAACTCTCCTATTTGGCCTGTGCAGAAAACAGATGGGACTTGTAGGATGACAGTGAATTGTCGTAAACTTAACCAAGTGGTGACTCTAACTGCAGCTACTGTATCATTTCTTGAGTAAATCAACACATTGCCTGGTACCTGGTATGCAGCTATTGATCTGGCAAATACTTTTTTCTCAATAGCTGTCAGTAAGGACCACCAGAAACATTTGCATTCAGCTGTCAGGGTCAGAAGTATACCTTCACTGTCCTGCCTCAGGGTTCAACTCTCCAGCCCTATGCCACAGTCTTGTCCACAGGGCCCTTGATCATTTCTCCCTCCCACAAGACATCACACTGGTCAATTATATTGATGATATCATGCTGATCAGACCTAGTGGGCAAGAAATAGCAAATACTCTAGACTTATTGGTAAGGCGTATGGGTATCAGGGGATGGGAGATAAATCCAATAAAAATACATGGGACTTCAATCTCAGTGAAATTTTTAGGTCTCTGTGCCTCCAGGGGTGAATGTTGAGATATCCCTTCTAAGATGAAGGATAAGCTGTTGCATCTGGCCCCTCTTGGGACCAAAATAGAAGCACAATGCCTAGTTGCCCTCTAGATTTTGGAGACAATATATTCCTCATTTGGATGTATTACTCTGGTCCATTTACTGAGTGACCACAAAATCTGCTAGTTTTGAGTGGGTACTGGAACAAGAGAAGGCTCTGTGACAGGTCCAGGCTGCCGTGCAAGCTGCTCTGCCACTTGGGCCATATGACCCAGCAGATCCAATGGTGCTAGAAGTGGCAAATAGGGATGCTGTCTGGAGCCTTTGTAGGCCCATATAGGAGAATCACAATGCAGACTCTTAGGATTTTGGAGCAAAGTCTTACCATCCACTGCAGATAACTACTCTCCTTTTGAGAAAAAGCTTTTAGCTTGTTATTGGGCCTTAGTAGAGACTGAACACTTAACCATGGGCCACCGGTTACCATGAGACCTGAGTTGCCCATCAGGAGCTTGGTATTGTCTGATCCACCAAGCCATAAAGTTGGGTGTTCACAGCAGCACTCCATCATAAGATGGAAATGGTATATTAGAGATAGGGCTCGAGTGGGTCCTGAAGGCACAAGTAAGTTATAAGAGAAAGTGGGTCTCCTGCCAAATTACTTTCTCTCTCCCAAACCAGAGCTGTGGACTCTTGGGGAGTTCCTTATAGTCAGCTGACTGTGGAAAAGAAAACTCAGCCTGGTTTACAGATGGTTCAGCACAATATTCAGTGACCACCTGAAAGTGGACAGCTGCAGCACTACAGCCCCATTCTGGGATGCCCTTAAAGGACAGTGGTTAGGGGAAATCTTCCCAGCCAGCAGAACTTCAAGCAGTACACCTGGTTGTTCATTTTTCTTGGAAGGAGAATTGGCCAGAGGTTCATTTGTATACTGACTCACAGGCTGTTGCTAATGGTTTGGCTGGATGGTAAGGGACTTGGAAGGAGCATGATTGGAAAATTGGTGACAAAGGGGTCTGGGGAAGAGGTATGTGGATAGATCTTTCTGAATTGGGCAAAAACATGAAGATATTTGTGTCCCATGTGAATGCTAACCAGAGGGTGGACTTCAGCAGAGGAAGGTTTTAATAATCAAATGGATAAGATAACCCATCCTGTGGATAAAAGCCATCCTCTTTCCTCAGCCACTCCTGCCATTTCCCAGTGAACTCATGAACAAAATGGGCATGGTGGTAGGGATGGAGGTTGTGCATGGGCTCAGCAACATGGACTTCCACTCACCAAGGCCGACCTGGCTATGGCATCTGCTGAGTGCCCAATCTTCCAGTCCCCGATTTGACACCATTCCAGTCCTACTCTCAGTGTCCAGTTTGGCACCATTCCCCAAGGTGATCAGCCTGATATCTGGTGGCAGGTTGATTACACTGGACCACCTCCATCATGGAAGTGGCAGCTATTTTTTCTAACTGGAATAGACACATATTCTGGATATGGGTTTGCCTTCCCTGCATGCAGTGCTTCTGCAAAAACTACCATTGTGGACTTGAGGAGTACCATATCCACCATCATGGTATTCCACACAGCATTGCTTCTGATAAAGGAACCCTCTTCACAGCAAATGAAGTGTGGGAATGGGCACATGCTTATGGAAATCTCTGATCTTACCATTTCCCCATCATCCAGAAGCAGCTGGGTTGATAGAACAGTGGAATGGTCTTTTGAAAACTCAATTACGGTGCCAACTTGGTGGCAATACCTTGCAGGGTTAGGGTGATATTCTCCAGGAGGCTGTGTGTGCTCTGAATCAGCATCCACTCTATGGTGCTGTTTCTTGCATAGCCAGAATTCACGGGTCCAGGAATCAAGGGATGGAAATGGGAGTGGCACCACTCACTATCAGCCCTAATAATCCACCAGGAAAATTTTGCTTCTTGTCCCTGAACACTTAAGCTCTGCTGGTCTATGGGTCTTAGTTCCAAAAGGAGGAGTGCTCATATAGGAGACACAACAATGATTCCATTGAACTGGAAGTTAAAACTGCCACCTGGCCACTTTGAGTTTCTCATGCCACTGAATCAACAGGCATGAAAGGGGATTACTGTTCTGTATGGGGTGATTGATCCTGATTATCAAGGGGAAATAGGATTGCAACTATACAACAGAGGTAAAAAATAGCTTGCCTGGAATATAGGAGATTCCTTAGGGTGTCTCTGAGTACTACCATGCCCTGTGATTAAAGTCAATGGAAAATTGCAACAGTCCCAATGAGGCAGGGCTACCAATGGCCCAGAAACTTCAAGAACGAAGGTCTGGGTCACACCACCTGGCTGAAATGCTTGCTGAGAGTAAAAGGAATATAGAATTTGTAGTAGGAGAAAGTGTGATAAATATGAGCTATGACCAAATGACCAGTTACAGAAATACAGACTGTGATTATATGAATATTTCCTTCCTGTTTTGTTACAATTATATTTGCATTTGTACATAAGTAAATATCCTGTTTTCCTCTTATCATATGACATAAATTGTAATGTTCATGTTATAGTCTTTAAGTCATAGGATATGAATTTTTTAAGAGTGAATGTTACCTAAGGACTTGTACCTTATTCTGGAGAGGTGTAGTCCATTCCCAATTGTACACAGGACAATTGAGTATTGTTAGGTGAAGTAAATATCTGTTATTATGTTAAGCATGTTTCAGGATGATATGTATAGCTGACAAAGGGTGGACTGTGATGATTAGGTTCTGGTGTTAAGTTGACCAAATGATGAAGCCCTATTGTCTTTTCAGGCAAGCCCTGGCCTGACCGTTGCTGCAAGGATATTTTGTGGCTGGTTGATAAACCATAAGGCTGGTATATTAAATCAAAAGTCAGGTGCTTGCATCTGTGACTGATTACACCTGCGATCAACTAAGGCATGTCTCCCATACTTAGTTAATCCAACCAGTTGAAGTCTTTTGCAGGGTAAGAGAGACTTTTCACTGCTTCTTTAGCCAGGAAGCCTCTTCTGTGAGGTTCTTCCAGACCCTTTGTTGGAGTTTGCAGCTTCACAGTCTGCCCTACAGATTTTGGACTTTTCCACTCCCATGGTTGCATGAAACACTACAGAACCCTGACTAACAAATGTATGGTCACCCATATGTATGCATTTTATTTATATGTATATGTGTTTCCATATATTTTGGAAAATATCCCATATATGTTTGTGAAGAACATGTATTCTTCATTTGGGTAGATTTAAGGATATGTCCTTTAAGTCTAGGTGGATAATAACCCTGTTCAAGTCCCCTATTTCCTTATTGTTCTTCTGCTTTCATATTCTGTCAAGTAGCTTAAGTGATATATTGAATTCCCCATCTATTATTGAAGAATAATCTATTCTCCCCTTCAAATCTGTCCATTTTTACTTCATATATTTTGTTATGTGCATATATGGTTATAATATTATACCTCCTTGATGTGATGAATTGAAACTTTTATCAACAGTGGCACTTGGCCATGTGTGGGACACAGCCCATAGTGAGCACCTAATCAAGGCAATGGACTCTCTCCACCAAAAATGGCATTCCCACACAACAGTATGCAGACCCTCAGCTCCATGAAGCCTTGGAAGCCCACCCATGGCCCTCTGGGGAATTCGTTTTCTAAGCCTGTCTGCTTAGAATGTCCTGAGTTCTGGTTAAACCACAGATTTCCTGTGATTATCCCATAATTCCGCAAGTAGTTACTCCAGGACTTGAGCCCAGACACCTGTGATTTTAAACAGGTTCCCAGGAGCCTGGGATAAACCAGAACTCACTAGAGACAACAATACACCCCTGAATGGCCCTGGGAGGCCCTCTTGGGAACTCTGGGAAGTCAGCAAATGTGCATCCTCCTGGTCCTCCTGGTTCTGGCAGTGAGCTGATGCGTGGTACCTTCCCCTGCCCCTGCATGGAATTTCACAATAGTTGAGATGTCCAAGATTGCGTATCTATAGACCCCATTTTCCAAAAGGCTGAGCCAGTACTCAATACCTGTCTCTGGATGAATAATGCAGAGCTGGAGGTGGAAGCAGTGCAACAAGGGAAGGGGTCGGTTTGACTTAGGTGTCATGACTATGAAGGCTGTGACCTCCTGCAGAACCCCGTCCATGATCATAGATGACCATAGAAGGGTTTGGGCCCCTTCTGTTTGGGGTAGCTTTGGCCAAGGCCAGGACCAGTTTGAATTGTCATCATTAAATAAATTTTCCCAAGGGATTTGGCATCCTGGTAGTATTACTGGAACCAGAGGAGAATTTTCTCTTGTCATTTGGCATAGGGCTTCTGTGCTACTATCATTTGTTCATTCATTCACTCATCCACCTTGCAATCTTTGGGCAGTTGAGAGCAGAACTAACACCCCTACCCGACACACACATTGAGGTGGAACCCAGAAACAGAGAAGCTGGTAGGAGAGACTCTAATTGTCACAACTAGATAGGTTTATGCCAGCATCTAGTAGTTAGAGGCCCAAAATGCTGCTAAACATCTTACAATGCATGGGACAGTTCCCTACAGAACCGTCCATCCCTAAACATCAGGAGTGAAGGCAGTGAGAAACTCGGTTCCAGGCCACACAGGAAGGGGTCACCACTGCAGCCTCACAGGGATGAGGTCACCTCCAGCCCCCAGAGGCTGAGGGGAGGGCAGGAGGACACTGGAAGTTAAGACCTTGTTGGTTTTCCCACATAGCCACCACGTTACCCTTTCTGTGCTTCATCAGTATCATTAATGGAGATGATATCCCAAGACCCTGCTAACCTGAGCATCAGTGCTGGGGACATGTCCAACCTGGCAGGCACCAATCACAAGGACAGCCACAGAGTTGCCATCATCAATATGCCACCCATCCACATGGCCAACAGGACCATATGGAGGAAACAGCGGGCTCCAGGGCCATGGTTGGAGCTGTAGGGCTGCTGAGGAGTCAGAGATCTGGCAACACAGTTCTGGGGGAGAGGACATAAACAAATGGGGGGTGAAGGAAGTTAGGACTGTGCAGGGTGGTCATTTGGCCCTCCATTGTTCTGCCCTGTGTGGTTGGGCATGTTCCCCCTTTGGAACTGGGTAGAGGGCAAGAGTGAGCCCACCCCCACCCCTGTGCCTGCTTGTCCCTGCCATGGACTTCTAGAAGCTGGGCAGAAGGCTCTCCATATACAAGGGATGCAGACTCAACAATGTCACATTCTATGACAACACTGAGCCCTGTACATGGGACCATCCCAGGAGCCCAAGAGGAAGACATGGATTTGAGACGGATATCCTTTTCCTGATGCCCATGGAAACAGCCAGCACTGAACCACACTATGGGAGGATCTGGGGGTGCAGGTGGCCCCTAGGAAACTCATTTGGGACATTTCACTGTCCAGCCATGGTCTTACCAGCAGGTGGTCCACAAATATCTGGGAACTTTTGGGAAGCCTTTCCTGAGTTCCCATGTGTTCTTGTGTCATCTGATTTGCCAGGGCCTGACAAAACTCAAGAGGTCCCCTTTCAACCTTCCAATCGCAATGGTGTTACAAAACCCTTCCATAATTCCCTTCCCCACCCCGCCCTGCACACACTTCTCTATCCCCCAGTCCATCCCACTGAAAAGTTCTTAAGTGTATATTCCAGCCCCCATGCTGCATGGATAGAGAACTCATGGCATGATGGTTCTGGTTAATGACCGAAGGGCTTCATCTTTGATCCCTTTCAAAAGAGTTTAATTATGTATCTTGGTTTGAAAGTATTATGTACTTCAGAAAAGCCATGTTTTATTCCTCATTTAATCTTGTGGAGGCAGCCATTCCTTTTAATCCTAATTTAATACTATAGGGCAGAAACCTTTGAATAGATTTGAATAGACTGCTCTGTGCTCCAGTCCCTATTCTCCAACTTTCCAGCTGGGACACTGTGGGCAAGTCCCTTAACCTCCCATGCCCAGTTGTGGGTGTGATCTTTTGATTAGATGGAGATGTGACTCCACCCATTCCAGGTGGGTGTTTGATTAGTTTGGGACATTTCACTGTCCAGTCTTGCTCTCACCAGCAGGTGGTCCACAAATATCTTTTAAAAAGGAAACATTTTGGAGAGAGCCAAAAATGACAGCACAGACAGAAACGACTGACACGTCAAAGCCAACAAAGAGAGGAGTTGTAGATGCTTGGAGAGAGTTGCTTCAGAGAAGAAAGACATGGATGTTTGGAGATGCTTAGAGCCCAGCAGATGTTGCTATGAGATGTTAAGTGAGCCAGAACCTGGAGAGAGTCAAGGGAAGCCAAGAGATGAAAGCCAGCCCTGGAGAAGCAAAGTGAGGAACCCCCACAGGAACAGAGGCTGAAAGCAATGGAGCCCAGGATCAAGGGACCAGCAGATGCCAGCCACCTGACTACCCAGCTGACAGAGGTGTTCCTGATCCATTGGTCTTCCTTGAATTCAGGTATCTTTCCCTGGATGCCTTGACTTGGACATTTTATAGGCTTAGAACTTTAAACTTATAACTTATTAAATTCCCCTTTTAAAAAGCTGTTCCTATTCTGATATATTGCATTCTGGCAGTTTTCAAAGTAACACATTCTGTGATCACATTAAAGACAAATGTTCAATTTGAATAAAATAAGTTTGGAATACTTGAAAAGTAGAAAGATAAAATGTACCTAGAAGCCTTGGATGACACTTGGAAGCAAAAAAGCAGAAAATGAAACTCTGGGCTTCCTTTCAGGTCAAAAAAGGGAAACAGCTCAGGGCACAGATCTCATCCAACCAAATGAGGAATTCAAGCACACTTTGTGACAATCTTTCCTGATGCTGAACTATAAGCGGAAGATGCCCCAAAACCTTGTGACAGGGTGAGGTATAAATACAAACAAATTTGCAGAACCCATGATATGGCCACAGCTTTTTCTTACCAGACATAAGGATCCTAATTTCCTCAAGGGACATGAGGAATTCCCAGATCCTTCTATGCTCCCCTGACAGCCTTCCTCCCTGGTCCTTCTCAGGATGTGCTCTTGCTGAGCATCTGGTCAAACTGCACAGACTCTTCTCCAGCCTGAAGAGTGCCAAGACCTCCACCTACCTGCTCCCCCAACCTCCTGGATGCCCACCTGCCCCACTTGGTGGGGGACACCCTGGTGACAACATCAGGTCACCACAGGATGCCCTTTGTTACCCTCTCTATACTGGCCTTACCCTGTGAACAAAGCCACAATAACTCCCTGGACTGACTCCACCAGAGCTGGATAAGGCATGTGGATTGAGCAGTTGATTGGAGGCAGAAGGTGGGAGGGCCCCAGCTACAAATGAATGAATCAGATGATAGATGCCTGGCCCTGCCCTGAGCCTTGCTCTGGGCTCCAGTCCCTGTTCTCTGACCTTCCAGCTGGGAGACTGTGGGCAAGTCCCTTAACCTCCCTGAGCCATACTGCCTCCATCTGTGAATTGAGGACAATGGCTCCCTGACTGAGTCCTGCTCTGTGCCAGGACCTAAGGCCCTCCATGGGTTCAGCACAAGGTCCAGGCACAGGGGCCCACGTGAGATAGAAGCAGATCAGTTATTTCCATGGTCTGAAGGAGGTGAGAATGGAGAGCAACAGCTGAGTGGGGTGGGGGTCCTGTTTGGGGGAAGAAATGCTGTGGACATGACAGTGATAATGATTGCCCAGCACTGTAATGTATGCAAGACACTGACATGCACACTTCAGCAGGGAAATAAAAATAAAATATTTATTTAAAGTATATTTTAAATCTAAAAAATTAATATAAACACATGAAATTTGAAACAAGAAAAAAAAAAAGTAGTAAATAGGAAAAGAGCTGCCTTCACTTGGGAGAAGAAGGAAAGGTCCTTTTCTCCACCTCCTGGCTGAAGCTGGGGAGCTGTAGCCTCATGCAGTGCATGGCTGGCTGGAGCCGGGGAGCTATAGCTTCATGCAGTGCATGGCTGGCTGGAGCTTGTCTACTGCCTCTCCCTGGGGTGTGGATGCTCTCACTGGCCAAGGACTTACTGCCCAAATTGGGGCTGGCATTGCTTCCTGTTCAGTGTCTGGCCCTGGTCCTGTTGTGGGCTCCAGCGCTGGAGCTGGCTCCAGATCCTTAGCTGGAGATAATGTTGGTGACAACTCTAGAGCTTGTGCAAAACTTGGAGGGGTCTCTAGCTCTACAGGTTTTGTATGCTTTGATGCTGGTGTGAGAACAAGACATTATAGTAGGCAGTGCAGCTGGTGTTGGAGCGGCAAGAAGAGGAGTAGATTCACCAGGTTGACAACCTTCTAAGTACCTCTCCAAAGTCAAAAAATATCCCACTACCTGTGAGATGCCCAAAGCCATGATTCCCAATCCAGGAGTCCTTCCCAGACAGAAGTTCAGCAGGTGACTGAACTTCTAAGTTCAGTCTTTTCTAAGGTTCCTCTTTTCTCCTGGCCCAACACCAGCCCTGGAGGCTCCTCCCTGGGAACTGCCCCACAGCCTCTCCCACAGTCTCAAGTCACCCACCCAAGTCCTTTCACCCTTTGGCACAACCTCCTTTGACTCCAGGGACTCAAGCTGGGCATGAGAAAGGAGGGCCCAGCAGCAGAGCTCCGAGCCCAGAATGGTCATTTCCCTGTGCACTACCAGTGCCTCGAGGCCAGGAGAGCCTGCAGGTTGAAAGAAGTTCCCCGTGGGGTGGTCCAGCCAGGTGCCTGGGATGGAGCAGATGGTGCTGGAGGAGGAGCTTGGGCAGCAGATCAGAGGCCTGGCCTTTCTGCCCACCCCAACCGCTCTCTAGTGGTCATGGTGGTTGCCATGTTGGTCACACACCAGGGGTCTGATGAGGACATTCAATCATAAGGGCACTCAATTAATCTTCTGATCAAATCTCCCCTTGTGCAGAAAACTCTCACATGTATATGTCTGACTCCCCTGCCCCCATCCCTTAGGAATCTTGGCTGCAGCAGGACAGCAAGGGGCTGTGTCTTCTGTGCTCACTGCACTGCATTTGCAACCTTAGATGCTCCCTAAATAACTGCTGAATGGGGGCCTCCCACCCAGGACTTTTCAGGGCCCTATTGCACTTCATCTGGAATCTCAAGTGTTAAGTTTTGCCTTAACTCTGCATGCCTGTGAGGTTCTCATCCCTCTGACACTGTCCTCCTGGTACCAGGGAAGCAGTCTAGTCCCCATGCCTGCAGCTGAGCACCCTCCACTGAAGACCCAGGCAGAGAGGGAAGCAGGATGCACACTACATCCCCCAGCTGGGACCATGGATCTTGGGTTGGAGGTGAGAAGGGGAGCTAGTTGAAACACCATGGGTGACAATCAGATGGTAGGAATCATCAGCTGTGGGGAAGCCAGGTACATGGATTGCTACTCAACCTACTACCCCCCACCCCACATTTCCCACTTGACTGTGGAGGAAGGAGGCCCTCATTCTTCAACCTGAGTCCAGTAATTTTCAGCTGATTCAGGGTTCAACCATACTTTTTTGGGGGTGGTGGTGGTGGTGGTACATGTTCCAAGAATTGAACCCAGGCTTCCCACATGGAAAGAAAACATTTTGTCACTGAACCACCTCTGCACCCTTGGCCATACTCTTTGAGAATAGAAGGTCACATCCACACCTGGAGAGGGCCATAAGGGCATCACATCTGATGTGTTGTGCACCCTCCCTGCTCCCGGAAGGGAAGCCCAGGAGGACGGGATACTTCTCTGCCTTATTCCTCCAATTATGCCGTACTTAGAAATGTCCTCCATATAACAGGCTCCCAAGATCTATTTATTGATCGAGCCCCACCAGCACTGTCCTAAATGTAAGAGTGAGTTTGGGGCACATCTTCCAGGCCCCAATGATCCATGCTCTGACCACACCTCAGATGGGATCTCCAGGATGGAATCTCCAACCATCTTCACAAATGGGGCACAGATGAGACAAGGCCCACAAGGGGTGAGGGCTGAGTCACATGCTTTACCACACTGAAGAGGAAAATATTAAGTCCTACCACCCCCAGTGCCTCCAGCAACCCATCACGCAGGGCCAGGCCTGGGTCAGCCCTTCCCATAGCTCATCCCCTTCGGTCCTCACAGCAACCCTGTGTCATGTGTCCTCTCACCCCTACCCCTTAGAGGATATCTCTGAAGCTCAAAGAGGTGAAGTGACATCTGAAGACCTGTGGAATGCACTGGCAGAATCAGGGGTGACGTTGAGCAGGGCAGCTGGACCTGGACCTGTGGGTGGGGAATGACATTTTGTATGCTCCCCTTGAAGGTGGAGGTGGCAGAGAACCTCCTGTCCAGGTGAGCACCAGGTGCTGCCTGAGTCCTCCCGCCTGCTGGGCCTGGGGCTGGTCTCCACGACCCCAGCAGGCTCCTCTTCACACCAGGAGTGGGGAGGGAGGGAGGGGCACATGGTCAGCTGTCCCGCCAGGACCTCCAGGAGGGCCGGGAATGGAGCTCAGACCTGGAAATCCCAGGTCCTCAGGTGGCAGGAGGTGGGACCTGGGTGTCTCCAGCAGAAGAAAGTCTCCGCTCATCAGAAGAAATTGTGATGGGACAGTGATTTAAACGTCAGTGCATTCAGGCTATTTTTGTTACCTGAGTAATAACAGCACCTCCCTTATAAGTAGCCTGTCAATAACAGATTATCCCCTGAGTCCTCACAAAACCACTCCATTCTACAGAGGAGAACAAAGGCTTGGCGAGAGCATGCGGCTGCTGGAAGACACAGGTCCGACCTGGAACCCTCTGACTCTACTGCAGCGAGATGTTCCCTCTGCGCTGCCTGAGGCTGGGTCCGCCCCTGGCCTGGAGGGAATTCTCTTGAAATCTCCTTCTCCCCTATGTAAGCACAGGGAAGTCTCAGGGAGGAGCTTCGGGTGTTGTCTGGGCAGGGTTTGGGACCTGGAGCTCCCCTGGGAGTCTTGGGACCTGGATGAAGACCCCTCTGCTGCTCTTGCTGCTCTTTTTTTTTTTTCTCTCTCTCATGCTTTTATCCACCTCCCCTCTGGACTGTGAGCTCCTGGGGGCAGGGACCACGTCAGTGGTTTTGAGCACTGGACTCTAGGTCTAACCTGCCACGTGGTGCAGGTGAGTGCTCGGGGCACAGAATGAACAAATGAGATCATCACAGTTGTCCTCATACCTCTGACCAGCTCAAATCATAAAGCTGGGTGCTAATAAGAAGAGGTGCAAGTCTGAGGCAGGGGGATGGCCAGAAAGACCCCATGTATGTCCCTTTCCTGGCTTCTGTGGCTCCAGAAAACTGCTAGCACTGCAGCCCTGGGCAGGAAAAGCAACCCCATCCAGAACCCACAGCTTGAGGCAGCAGGGCAGCAGCTCTCCAGCCCCATGGGGCAAAGGAGCAGGACCTGAAGGCTCTTGGGCAATATGGGGGAACTTGGAATTCCCCTATGACCCCTCCTTTGCTCCCCTGGCCCTAGGTGCCAGCTCATTTGTGGGCTCCTCAACAACCTGTGTTGATGATACTGACCCACCTCCAAGGGAGGACCCCAGACTCGTGGTCCAGTGCTCTGCCATGCTCTGCCGTCTCCCCAGTCCCCCATCCCCCAACCCCCAGGCCTATTTGTGCTCAGTAGCACCCCCAGGGAACAGAAAGCATTTCTCAGACGCTCAGAACATAGCAGATCATCAATGGAAAGCCAAGAGCAAAAACATTTCTGTGAGCTTGTGGAATCCTGGGGTCCCCTACTCCAAGGAGGTGGAAACTAAGGCCTTTCCTGTATCCCCGTACTGGGGACTCATCCTCCTTCCAGGTGCCCAGAGTGGAGGAGGCAGGAGGCAGCTCTGTCCTGTCCAAACTGCCCTGCGGATGGCCCTGGCCAGGCATACCCCTGGGAGACTCGGGGCTCCACTGTCCATCGCCTGGCATCTCCCCCTCCCTCTGCTGGGGGCTGGGGGCATGCTGTCCGGAGGCTGATGTCACTAAGCCATGGCAGGGCTACCGCCCACCCCTTTCCCATGTGCCCTTGTGTGGGGATGCTGAGAGGAAAACAGGCTCCCATGGGCAGGGACAGCTAGGGTTCGCCCAGGATTTAGGGGTTCTCATTTGCAAAGCAAACCATGGGAGAGTTAAGCCCTGCTCCAGGCCAGCTCCTCTGGACCCTGTCCGCTGTGTGCCCTGGGCCACTTCCTACCTTACTCTAGGCCTCAGTTTCCTAATTGTTTATGTTGGATGTGGACCTGCATTAAGGTCACATTAACATTAACCCATTTCACAGAGGAGGAACCTGAGGCTCAGAGAGGGGAGATGTGCCCCGGTCTCAGGTCGCAGAGAGCTGTATCCAGCAGCAGGCTGTCTGAGCCCCCAGCCCGTGCTTAGCCTGATGTCATGGGGCCCCGAGGCAGCCCTCCCTGGCCCAGCACCTGCTGGTGGCCATCTTCTTCTAGTCCCTGAGGGTGTTGCTGGCTGACATGGATGGGTGCCCCTCACACAGGACAGGCTGTAGCTTCAGGACAGAGTGGTGGCTGTGAGGCCACCAGGCGCCCCGGGTGTTTCTCCCACGGCCAACCTGAAGCCAGGGTCCAGCAATAAGGTGAGGAAAGAGAAGTTTTTTCCCTGCTATTTGGGATCTCTCAGCTCTACAGCAGGGTTCATGGATTGGGCAGCGCACCATTCAGAAAGGAGAAGCGAGCTGTCCCGGGTGGTGGAGCGGGGAAGCTCACTGAGGGCGATGGCAGAAGCTGGTGGGGAAATGCTCTGGCTGGCTGGTGGTATTTCCACTCTGCCCAGTGGGGAGCAGGTGTGCCAGGCCAGCATGTTTGTCCATTCTGACAAGCTCTCATCTGGCCCCAAACTAATTTTAGCCTGAGGTGTTGCTTATCAGGGACCCCTAGAATGTGTTGTTTTTTCAGAAATGCCCTGCAGGTCAATCGTTTTTTCCTCTGGAAGTCCTTCTCGCAAAGGGGTCTTCTCCAGGCAATGGCCATTGCAAACAGCCATTTTATTTAACAGGGGTCTGTCACTAACCAAGGGTCCATGGCCACAGCCTCTCAAGAGCTGGTCCCCGGGTAGAGCCCGTCCCTGCTGTGGCCCAATTTCTGCCTACATCTCAGCTCTGCTGCTCCCAGGCCCCAACCAGGCCCGAAAGGGCTCCTGGGGTAGATGCTGGGATTGTTGCAATCTCTGCCAATTCTTGGGGCCAGAGGGAATGAGAGGATGGTGACAGGTCCAGGTGGACAGCGAGGGGCCTGGCGGAGCAGGAGTCCAGTGCCTGGATCTTCATTCTCTTGGTACCCCCACCCCTCCACTCCCATACAGCCCCTACCTGAGTTCCGTTTAAACAGAGCCCCTTTCCTCCTCTGGATATCAAGCTCCTTCCATGAAGCTGAGGCAGGGTCTCTGGCTTCCAGGCCACCCCAGGGTGCAGGCTGCAGCAGCTCACTCACCCTCCTCAGCGCCCTCTGGAAGGCTGACAGCCAACATCCCTCAGAAAGTGTGCCTGAAGCCACCAGCCCTGTGGCCCTCACGCTGCATTCCGTGAGACCCTTTCTGGGGCCAGGGCGCACATTCATCAAGGACTGAGATCTAGGCAGGGCTCTGGGCCCCAGGGCGGAGGACCACCCGCCCTGACCACACCTGGAGGGGCTGAGGCCTCACACCAACTTCGGGGCCAACTTCACTCTCCCTTGTAGCCACCGCCTGTGTGTGGGGCAGTGTCTGGCTCAGAAGAAATGGGATACAGCTTTGTGATCAGAAATCTGCTGAGGCTAACACTGAGCCTCAGCTTACTCCTCAAGTGACACGGGCAACAAGCCCCAGCTCCCAAGGGTCTCTGAAGCTCATGTGGACCGAGGGGTGCCAACTGTTGAGGGTTCATTGCTCAGGGAGAGGATGTCTCCTCCCAAGCCTTAGGTCACACCCCACCAGACTTCCACGCAGATGGTGGCACAGGGCAGAAAACAGCAAGCCCAGGGGGGAATGGTGCTCTGGACAGCCTGTGGCAACGGGTGGGGGTGGGTACTGACTCTCAGTTCCCCACTGAGTGCCTCCCCTCCCCACCTCCGGCCTCCCACTTGCAGCAACCTGGGGACTCTGTCATTACCAGGAGTTCCCTCCTGGCCTTTATGGACGCCAAAACCCTCTGGGGTTATCACCCAGGGACAGCCTTTGACAAATCACAGAGGCCAGGTGGTACCTGTCCCCCACCCCTAACCCCTCACATCCATATCTACTCTAAGTCCATTCCTCCAGGCTCTTGCTCCACCCAGTTGTGACAAGTTCCCCAGAGACTAACAGGTTGAGGCATGGCCCCTCCAGGATCCAAGGCCATGTCTACTGGGGTGGTGGCACCAGGAGGGAAGGGCTGGAGAATTTGGGACTCTTCCTCTTAACATGGAGGCTGGCTCCCCTGACCTCCCCAGACTTATATGCTATCTCTGGCTGCTGCTGCTTCCAGGCTCTTGGGCTTAACCTCCAGGGTGCTGAATCAGGAGCCATCCTCCCTTCACCCACATCTCCCTTCAGAAGAGGACTGCTCAAGCTTCCTCTGGATGTTGTTCCTGGAGCGTTGGGCCCTCACCCGAGTCCTCCCCTCCCATCAGCCTGCCCCTTCCCTCTAGACACTCACTGCTCCAGATATTGTCCAATTCTTCATTTCCCTGAGTCATCCCTATTAGGCTGGGACCACCCCTGCCTGCTCTGTTCTCTAGCACCCCCAGGTCAAATGCCCTGTAGACATTTCTTCAGGATGGCTCCATGTACCTTCATAAGCCAGGCTCCTGTGCAGTCCCAGAGGACCCCAGGGACTGAGGGCAGGAGTGAGGTAGGCCATCAACAGTGGGGTGGTACCCTGGGGTGTGGGACAGGCCTGCTGACCAAGACCCTCTCCCATTCTTGCTGAGCACCTCTGGTTTGTCTTGGCTCTCTCAGGGCTGTCCTTTCCACCAGCCCCTCTAACACCCCAGACATGAGGACAGGGCCATCCTCATCTCCCCTGTACACCTCCTAAGGAATGACCAGCCCCTGCAGCTTCTGGACATCCCAGCCAATACGGCCTGGCAGGGAGGCTCCCCTGGGTCTCCCTAAATGCTGGCCCCAATCACTCTGGGCCTCATGGGGGTCCACCTTATCTAAGTCCCAGAATTCTGTTAGGATGTACAATTTGGTAAGTTTCCTATTGTTTCCCAATTTTAGGGCTCTTGGCTCCTCCCCAACAGCCTCCCTGACTCTCCATGGCAGGAAGATGATTTGTCAGAGCTCAGTGCAGGGCACCAAAGAAGCAGGAAGTGCTCTGTGGTATAAAACTTCTGGAATGACCCCGGTTCATCTGCCTGTAAGTTAGCATTTTCATACTTCCGGTGTGTAAATGAAAGCAAAACTGGTCATCTGTGTTTTAAATTGACATCCCGTTACCTGTTCTTCTGTAAATCCGTAGCACTCCCACTAAACATGGGACCCCTGCCACACTATCTCCCCAGCAGTAACCCTGAAAGGGCACTGAGTGGATACTCAGCCCTCACACCAGCCTCAGATGGCCTTTATTGGGCTTCTCCTGCAGGCCCAAGGGTCTGTGGGACACACCTTGTTGCAGGAGGACCTAGAGACCTCAGCAAACTCTGCTGCGTGAACACTCTCGAGAGCAGATAAGTTCTAGGGTCACAGGAGGTACAAGGAGAGGTCCGGAAAAGACAAGGCCCATCTCTTGTCCAGGAAGCATAGCCGTGCCAAAGGCTGGTCTCCATGAGACAGCAAATAACAGCCCTGCCAGCAAGGGTCCATAAGCCCTGAGTCAGAGGAGCTGCAGTCTACTTACAGCCTGAACAGTACCAAAGCTGCGGTGCCACCCCATGGGCTCCTCAGCTGTACAGGGGCCCATAAACATGTGCCGCAGGTTGGCGCCTCTGTGAACCCCACTACAATTTGTCCCTGTGGCATCCCCCTGAAGTTCAAAGATCCTGTGGGTGAGGACATATCTTGTGTGCTCTGTGGCACCTGGTAGGTCTTGGATACACGCCACACTAATGAAAGCAAATTCATGCAAACTACTGCCTGCAGGCCTCAAAACTCCAAGCCACACTTTCCCCAAATCTGTTTATTTTGTATCATGTTGCTGTGTTCCTGGCCTGCCTGAGACCCAGTGGGAGCTCTATCCTACAAGATCATCTCACAAATATCCCGACGCCGGTCAGCCAGGAAGGCAGCCGATCTTAGGATATTTCAGTTGAGGATTAAGACCGAGTGGGTATGAAAGCCTCCCCAACACCAAGGACTACCCTTGAGGCAGAAGTGAGGCCTTCAGTACCTCCAGGGAAGGAAACTGCATGCAGGGAGTGTTTCCCAGTGAGCTGGCCGCTTCAGCACTGAGGGGTCAGGCTTCAACTCCCGACTCCAACCAGGTAGACAACTCTGGATAAGCCACTTGCCTCCAGGGTCTGAAACTGAACCTGGGAGGGGTATACTCTGTAGCCACTGTCAGGGACCCAAGTGCCTAAAAGGGCTGGAACCCTATGAGGCCCCAGGGTCAGGGACTCCCAGCTGGGGAACAGGCTGGGCTGCTGTTTTCACTGGGGAGCAGGAGAGCAGCTGCATTATGGGGAATGGCTCGAGCCCACTCTAGTCTGTGCTCCCGGGGCAGGATGGCCTGCAGACTCCTGGGCCTCAGCTGCCTTCTGGGCCTGCAGTCTGTACAGGGCCTCGACATGCCTCCGCTTCTCCTTAGCCCGGTTGATGACCACCCGGAAGAGCCTGCAGAAGAGTTGGATGGATGGGGGCGAGTCGTCGTTGCCGGGGATGGGGTAGGTGATGAGGCAGGGGTTGCAGTTGGTGTCCACGACACCGATGGTAGGGATGCTCATCTTGGCGGCATCTCGCACAGCTATGTGTGATTCAAAGACATTGTTGAGCGTGTGCAGGAAGATGATGAGGTCTGGCAGGCGGACCGAAGAGCCAAAGAGCAACGGGGCATTGGTGAGCAGGCCACCCTTGAAATAGCGGGTGTGGGCGTACTCGCCGCAGTCCCGGGCCGTGTTCTCAATCAGGTGTGTGAACTGCCGGTTGCGGCTCACAAACAGGATGATGCCATGGCGATAGGCCACGTGGGCGGTGAAGTTCAAGGCCTGTTGGAGATGCACAGCTGTCTGCTCCAGGTCAATGATGTCCTGGTCCAGGCGGCTCCCAAAGATGTATGGCTCCATGAACCTATGAGAGACTGGACTGAGCCAGGGTAGATAGGGCACTCCTCCATGGGACGCTTCAGGCTGGGAGGCTCAGGCTTGCCAGGGGATACCCCTCCCCGCTAATGCTGACAGTCTGCCACCACCCACCATGACCAGAGAGAGCAGTGATGGCTCCTGTCAAATAAGTGACAGTCAGGGACAGATGAGGGCCTGGAGAGTGAAGGGCTTTGGAATGGGCAGGCCCAGGCTGCCAGCCCCTTATAAGCCTTGGGACATGGCTTAAGCCTTCTAAACCTCTGCCTCTTTGCCAGCTCTTAGCTGGTAAGGTGGGGACTCTAACAGGACTAACCTCATTAGGGCTAAGTGAAGCATGAAGATTCTTCATATAGCCCTACTCTTGTCCTTTTCCAGCCCCTTGCAGATTCTATGGACGAGGCACCTCTGGGCTGGGTTGAGCGATGGGAGTGGTGAACCCCCAGGATACAGACCTGCTGCTGCCCTGGCAGTACCATGAGGCACAGAGATGGCTTCTTAGCACACAGCTGTGCTTCTTATACTCTTCCTCACCTCTAGCTCCTCCCCAAGTCACTCCCATCTGGGTTTTATGCCTTGTCCTCACCTGACACTGCTCAGGAGCCCATCACCCACCTTTCTGACTGAATTCCTGGGCCCTGCCCTCAGCTCACATGTCACCTCAGCAGCATAAACAGTGGACCCCATCCTGCCCTAGCAGGTCCCTTGGTCCCCTTCCCTCCTGCTTTCCCAGCTCCTAAACCTTGGGCCTCCCCATCTTTCTCCTCTCACTCTCTGGATGGTCTCCAAGTGCCCCACCCACCTATATGTTGATGACAACTGCTCAAGTCCCACTGGCCCAGGCTGCCTGGCCTCTCAACTGGGAAGGCTGAAGGTTCAAACACAATAAGACTGAGCCTTGTGCTTTCCCTCTAGACCTCCTGGGAATCCCGGCTATCACAATCCCCCACCCCAAATCCAAGCCCCAGCCCACGCGGCTGGGACCCCTCTCCCAACCTGTGCCACATATCCCCCCACATGGCTAGAGTTCCCCTACCTGTGCCGACAGCCGGCTTTGTGTCCCAGGTGCACTCTTGCATCAAAGAGACTTCTAATGGAAAACAATTCCTTGACGTTGAAGAAGTCAGAGTGCTTGAGGGGCTCATTCAGAATTCTGTCATTGAAATCTGCTGCAGGGAAAGGAAGGAAGTAGATATGGTTGCCTATGCCATATAGATGGCAAAGTGCTCCCTGCATGGTGCGCTCAATGGTCTTATGTGGAGACGCAGTGGGTGGGTGAGAGAAGCCCAACAGCTAAAGACGCCCAAATCCACAGGGGATGGTGGCCAATTCATCCCAAGCCCAAGGGTCACAGGTTCCTTGGGCCCAGTGGGGCAAGAGGAACCTGGGAAGGATTTAGGCATCCTGAGCTCTATGCTCTGTAGATCTATGATACTCAGCTCTATGCCTCAGTAGATCTATGATATTCCTTAAGAAGTTGGGCTCTCTGTTAAGCATCAGATGGCCATTATCTCTGTCACCCACTCTAGGAGGGAAGTGCTTCCTTAGTTCCATTCAGGGAATTATCCCATGACAAGGACACTGAGATTCAGGGAGGGAGCCTGAGTAAGGAGCCCAAGTGGACAGCTCAGGAGTGGGTGGAAGCAGCACTGGAACCCAGTCTAGGTAAACACCAAAGCAGGTAAAGTGCTGGGGCTTGTTTTGGGGACAAAGCATGCCAACTGGAGCCAAAAAATGGCCAAGAAGAGTGGAGGCAGCTGTCCTTTCTTTTTCCCTTGGCCGAGACACCGCCAAGACTTCTTATCTAAACTAAGGGGCACTGGGGAGTTCTGGAGGCAAGCAGTATCTACCCAAACCAGACCTTGCCCTTTTCACACCTGGGGCCCTGCCCACCCTCTCAGCGACCTCCATCCACACCTGGTGTACTGAGGAACGCTGTATTTCCGCTGGTGTCTTCAGGTTCGCTGACAGCCGGGAATGGGGTCCCTCCAAACGTCCTGCTGCTGGGCCGGGACGCCCCTGGGGTCGCCTTCTTGAGAAAACCCAGCCAGAATGACTTGGGCGAGGCACCTGTGGAAAAAAGCAGAGACTCTGCCGCATCCCGCCAAGCGACTGCTGGGGTCCCCGGCAGTCCACCCTGGAGCCGCGGGGTGGAGACCGCGCACCACTTCTTACTGAAGCCTGTTCTCGGGACCAACAGAGTCCTGACGCACTTAGGATGTCCCAGCCGACCCGAATAGTGCGCGCGACTCCTCCCAGGGCCAAATCTGAGCCCTGGACCCCAAGAAGGTTCTCCAGGGCAGCCGGGCGCGGCCAGGGCTGCTTGACCACCCGCGCGTACGCAAAGGCCCAGACATTTCGGACAGGGCTGGGGAGGCTGAACTTGCCGCCCCTCAGGTTCCACGTTCCCGCACCCAGGGCCCCCAGCAAGGCCCGCCCTCTCCCCCACCAGGGGGCCCGACTGGAACGCCAGGCCGCGCGCTCACCCACGCAGAGCAACCGCGGAAGCATGGTCTCAACAAGCGCCATGATGCAGGCGGACGCAGGGCGCATGCGCATGCCTGGCCTCGGCGGGGGCGGCTTCTCCTTCCACCGCGCGTGTCCACAGCGCCGCCTGCAGGACAGGAGGTGCCTCTGCGCGTCCCCGCCCCGCGCCGAGTTTTGTTTTTAACCAATCGCAACGTTTTCTCCTGAATCCGCGGCTCCCGAAGCGTCGCCCAACCCTGGGACGCCGGCCGCCTCCCCGCTTCCAGCGTCGGGGCTAGTCGTCCTTGGGACGGTGCACGAAGCCCTGACCCCGACTCTTGCCCGCCGCTCCTAGCTCCCTCACTCGCTGAAGGGGCTGTGCCGAAAAGGAGGAAAGGGACAGAACCGGACAGCGGACCAGGGACAGGAGCCGGGATTGCGGAGAGCGGGACAGGGGGCAGGACCGAGGACGCAGTGGGGCAGGGGCCGGGGTGCGCGCGGGTCCCCCTGCCGCGTCTCCGCGCCACGAGTCGTCCCCGGTAGCGTCTGGGGAGGGCGGCGGGAGCGCGTCCCTAACCCTACAGTTCGCTCGCTCCCCGAGGAGCCCAGGAGCGATGGATCCTTGCCTCACAGCTTCCTCTCGCTCTCCAGAGTGGCTTTTTCTTCTTCCACCATACTTGGCTTAGGAGGACGCCATAAGGTGGTCAAATCTCTCGGCTAAATTTAGATCTAGGCTATCTGAAGGCAGGAAGTTGCGGGTCAAGGAGGACCTCCAGGTGAACGCAGTTAAATCACGGCCTGCCTAGAGGCCTGGGAGAAGTTTAAGGCCCTCAATTTAAGGGTGAAGTCCCGTGACCCGGGTTTCACCTGCCCGAGGCCCCGGAATTTGAAGGAACTCTCCGCGGAGCCTGAGCGCCCCGCGTCTGCTCGGTTACTCCGCGCGCACTCCCAGCAAGGAGGCCCTGTGAAAATCTCCGCCCAGCCCTGGCCCTTGGTTGTTCGCTGCGAAAAGTGCTAGACCCCGCTTTTCCAAAGGAAACCCCACCTCCCAGGGGCGGGTGAAGGGCCTGTGTGAGCCCCGGCCGCAAGGCTCCTTGGAGGACTGTGTCCTACGGTCAGGTGACCCGGGCGTTGCTTAGCAACCGGACGCCAAGCGGCAGGCAGCGGGCCCCCGGGCTGTTTCCTGTCTTTTCTCTCTTCTTACCCGTCCTTCTAGGAACCCGAGGCAAAATGTCCCAGGAAAATTCCCCGGAGTGCGCGGAGCCGAAGGCCAAGCCGCCTCCCGAGAAAACCAGCGACTACTATTGCGTGAGAGAGGACCTGCCCGCCAGGTTCAACCACCCGGAGTGGTTTCGGGGCTACAGGTGAGGAGAGAGGACATCCCCGAGAGAAGCTGGACGCCCCACCCGGGTGCACCTGGTATGCTCAGAGGAAAGAGAAACCAACTCGGGCTCAGGGGGAAAGGGGTCCCAAGCTCCCATGCCCCTCCCCAGCCTGCCTTGGCCCCTGGGAAAATCAGCAGCGTGGACAGTGGCATAGTTTACACTAATGAGCTGCGAAAGTACTGCCTAAACCTTCAGGTACATAGGAACACATGGGCCCCGCGTCAGTGCAGGGCAGGAGGGTGTGGGGCAGGGTTGGGGTACCCCAGCTCCAGCAGGTGGTGAAGTTAAGTCACCTCTCCTCTCTGGCCTCAGATGCCCATCTGTGCCTACAGCATCTCCTCCCTCATCGTACTCTTGAGAGTCCCTGACCTGCTGGCTGTTAGAGTGCATTGAGGACACCAAGGAAATGACAGTGAATATTTGTTAGGCAGCCAGCTGAGTGCCTTACTCCCTCCATCCCTTCATTTAGCACCCCACCCTACCCCATCCCAACCATCCTACAGCGTGGAGTCTGTTGAGGTGTTAACTTGCCCGAGATCTCTGGGCCGAGTTGGATGAGGCAGGGCTGAGATGGGAGCCCAAAGCCCACTGGGTTAAACTGTTCTATTGTCAGCACTGCAGATGTCAAGTCCGTTTCTCATTATCTGCACCTGCTGTAAGCATGGCCTCAGCAAGGCTGGCGTCTCAGCAGTGGAGGGACCCGCAGGGTGGGAGATTCGGAGGCTGAGCCACAGCTCTTGCCCAGTCGGTTAACGTGTCCAGGAAATGGCAATGCGTGCCAAGGCCCTGTGGTTCCGTCCTCTGTGAAGCTCAACCTGCTGGGGCTGAGGACCGGGCTCTTGCCAGATGGAAGTCCTTGTGTAAGCATTGAGGCAGCAGCCAGCAGAGGAGGTCAGGAGGAAGGCTGAGCCCTCTGGGAGGGCCAGTCCTGTACATTGTAGCTTTGTGGCAGCATTGCTCACCGGGCGCATCTCTGGGCTTGGGGTATTTCAAGCGAAACTCAGTCCACCAAGTACCTTAAGGCTGTGGCTTGGGTAGAATTGGAATAAATCAATGGAAAGCCAAGCGTGTTTTTTTATCTACCAGGACCAAGGAGGCTGCCTCAGTGTACAGGACCAGTAACCAAGCTTACGGGGGCAGAGCCCCCACCGTGCATGAGATGCCGGTAGGTGGGGAACAGGGGAGCAGGGCTGGACATAGTGGGAGGTTGTCTAAGAAGAGGTTACAAACCTGGCTTTCTCGAAACAGCAGCACATATGAGGGGAGGGGAGGGGAGGAGGAGGGGAGGAACCCAGAATCCAGACTCTCAAAAGTGCAGGGGTGGGGCACTTCAGATCCTTTTGAAGCAAGGCAGCATGGAAATAAAGAACAGATGGATTAAGCAGTAACATGTCTTAAAGGATGAAAAAAGCCCACAGAGACTTGCTGACAAGCCCCCAAGGCTTGTCCCTTTCCTCATTCACACACACACACCCAACCATCTCTGGTAACTTAAGGCGCTAAGTTTTGAGGCAGAAAGTTGAAGAACTTTATTTCTGGAATAGACGTATTTATTTATTTATTTATTTATTTTACATGGGCAGGCACCGGGAATCGAACCCGGGTCCTCGGGCTTGGCAGGCAAGCATTCTTACCTGCTGAGCTACTGTGGCCCGCCCAACTAATTTATTTTTATGAGATGAAGCTGTGGCCTTCAGAGGCACTACTGCCTGGAAGCACAGGGTGTAGAAGGGTGACCCTCTTGTGGACACCCACCAGGTATCCCCTGGATGCCCAGGACACTAAAACCACCCATTTTTGTGGCTGAGAATATTTTTTTCACCCCTAATATTTCCATCATTTAGAGGTATGAATAATTGCTTATTGATTGCTTTGCAACTCTAAATTTCTAGAGTATTTGAGTCCCTTTTTCACATTCAAATGATTCCAAGTGTTCCCTCAAGATCATTTCTTGGAAAAGACCAGTGCACTCACTCACTGACACAGACGCAGGTGCCTTCGTTGTTGTAAGAGACCACTGAGAACACATTCCTTTGTAAATGGTGGGAGTTTTCTGTTCACTGCTTGTTTATTCGCCAGGGCTGCTGTGCTAAACACAATGTGCTGGTGGCTTAAACAACAGGGATTTATTGACTCATGGCTTTGGAGGCCAGAAATCCAAAATCAAGCTCTTCGCACTTGCTTTCTCTGTAGCGTTCTGGTGCCGGCCTCCTGGAATCCTCGGGGTTCCTTCATCCCATGGCATCTGCCTCAGTCTTTGGCTTCTTATTCTGTGTCCAGTTTCCTTTCATATTGGGCCATATTGGACTAGGGCCTATCCCTATTCAATTTGGCTAAACTTGAACTAAGTAATAACATCTTCCAAGGTCCAGTTCGAGGAATGGAGGTTAGGACTTGAACATGCCTTAACTGGAGACACTGGTATTACCTGGCATTGGACTGTGAGGCAACTGAAAAGGCAAAACTTGGAAGTAGGTTTTTCCTGCTTCTTATCTACCTGCTTTATGTGGAGTTAGTTTTCCAGCTTCTTGACTGAGCGTAGGTCCTGGATTTACATGTAAAGTAAACACCGACCCAGCTATCAGTGTTTACATGTGGGAACAGAAAATAGAAATGCTTTGCATTAAAAAAAAAAATGCACCAGAGCCATTTTCTTTGACCTTGTTTCCTACCAAGGAGACAAACATCAAATGATCTGCTTGGGACAAGAATAGTTTAAGGGACATACCTGTCCAGGGGAAGTAATCTAGCAAAGTTTCAGGCCATTTATATCACATACCTCAAGGTCACCTGATTGGGCTGTTTTGCTAGAATGATCCTTACTGCTGTGTACTTGCATGGATGCATGGCCACCTGTGTCCCTCACCACACTCCTCTTTGTGAGCTTGATGTTTCTCAAACTCGATAGGGCAGTTCCTTCTCAGAGCACACCTCTCTGCTGGGGTAGGGTAGTGGACATCAGAGTTTATTTTTGAAGCTGTAGTCATGATTCTAACACAGTCTGGATGAAATAGCCACAGATGTAGGTATTACCTGTTTCCCACAGAAGAAAAAACTGAAGTTCAGAGTGGTTTAAGGACTTGAAAGAATAACACAGCTAGTAAAAGCAGAATTGGAGGTTGCTCCAAGCCTCCCCCGAGTTAAAGCTTGGAACCACACCCAGGGTGTGTAAATGTCAAACTAGGAGGCCACATAATTTACTGTTCTGAGAGTGAAAGAGGTACTATTGGTAGTTATGATGGAACAGAAGGCACATGTTGGGATGGTCTCAGGCAAACAGGGACAATTGGCCACCCTAGCTTTTCTGCTTTCCAGGGGTAAAAATGCCATTTTCTTGAAAATTCTTATCTCTGTTACCCAAATCTCCAAGGATGGGTTGCTTATGAATATTATCACGTATTAGTCTTAGTCTTGCTTTTTTTCTTCCAGAAAGTGTTTTATCCTACCTCAAATAAATTTTCCCAACGACTTGCTGCTGGTGGAATGTACCGGAACACCTCATTCAACACGAGCATGGAGAAGAGCATTGTGTCGGGGCCTGACAGCTACATCACCCCCTATGACCGGCTCAACTTCCACCCCAGTTACAACGTCAACAAGCCGTCCATCTGCAACTGAGGGAGGCGCGGACTCTACCAAGAGTCTCCTCCTGGCTCTGGAACCATTGACCCAAAGAACTGTCATCCCTGACGCTGGATAATCTGTCAATGAGGTGCAGGCCTCACTGTTCCCCTGAAAATATTTTTCTTCTCTGGAAAAGAGAAATATGCAAAGGGAGCTATAATTTCTTGCTTTTTCTATTTTATATCTAAGATGTATGTGGAAGAGATACTAATTGCTTGACTTCCAATTAAAAGCATTGCCACACATTGAATTCCAGGACGCATATGATATGTCATCCAGGAGCAGACAAGCTGGTATCCAATCTTGCCCTGAATGCTGGGAATGCACAGATTATCCGACTGGCGTCTTCATTTGCAAGCCATTTTTGTACATGTTATAATTATGGAGGCTGTGTTGTGTTATAAACCACCCTGGCTGAAATCCATGCAAGGCCATGGAGGGAGGGTGGGAAATCCTGGGCTGTACAAGGGCAGTGATTCCCACCACTTCCTCTCCTGGACAAGAAGAGCGATAGGGTCAGGAGCACTGCAGGCTGGAGCAGGCCTGAGGGAGCGACTCCTCGTCCGGACCCACTAGAGGAGCGGGTGGGCAGAATTACAAGTGAGGACACTCTGGCCACAAAAAGGGGGCAGGGGGCAAACAGATGAAACCAGGTTGTTGAATGCTCTTTGCTGTTGAAGAGGGTGATGCATACATGGGATCCTCTACTTTGTGTTTGTTTGTTTATTTATTTATTTATTTATTTTTATTTATTTATTTGGTATGGGTAGGCACCAGGAACTGAACCCAGGGCTCCGGCATGGCAGGCCAGAACTCTGCCATTGCGCCAGCATTGCCCACCCTACTTTGTATTTATCTTTAAATTTCAGTAACATTAAAATAAAAAACAGGCAGGGAGCAGGGGAAATTGCATTAGTAAGTAAATTTTTTTTTTTTTTTTTTTTTTTTAAAGGGAGGAAGGGAAGGAAAGACAGAGAGAAGGAAGGAAGGAAGGAAGAAAGGGAAACATCTTTAAACATTTTCTTGTTTTATTGTATTTTGTTTGTTTGTTTGTTTTTTTTACATGGACTGGGGCCGGGAATCGAACCGAGGTCCTCCGGCATGGCAGGCAAGCCCTTTGCCCGCTGAGCCACCGCGGCCCGCCAGTAAATTTTTATATATCTGTAGTCCTAAATTAATGTTTTATATGAGCTAGTGGGTACTCAATAAGAAAAAACTTCTTTGACAGGGTATGTCTTTCAGAAGTAGATTTTTTTGCCCTTCCTTTATGAGAGCAACAAATGCTTGTTATAGGAAATCTGGAAAATAACAGAAAACCATGAAGAAGAAGAAGAAATCATTCTGGAAAACCACTGAAAATATCTTGTTTACAAAGATTTTTATCTCAAGGGATTGTACTCATGAATTTGGAAGAATTTAAACACCATGGGCTGGGTTATTTCTTCATTTCAAACTTTTTATTATAAATACATAGGAGTAAACATTTGGCAACATTCTTAATGTCCAATATGGAACAGAAATTGTTTCCAGAGAAAATCAATATATTGAATAAAAGAAGATACAGAACTGAGTCTGAAACCAAGATTTATGTAATGCCTCTCTCTAGCTATAAAATCAATGGAGACTCCAGGCATCAAACTGAAAATTATTTTTTATTTTTTTCAACCCTTTGTTAAAATTACCAAAAGCCAAGCAATCCTTCTGTGTTTAGCTTCTGTTGAAATTTTAAAAAAAGGAAAATATCTTATTAACTACAATGAAAAGAATAAATTCCTTCCTCCATCGCTGATTTTGAAAGGCAGGTAGTAACTTTAGGGGAAGATGAAGCCATCAGCCAAAGTGACTTTGTCTCCCTAACCTAGAATTGTGGGGCGACCGCTGAGCTGTAACCAAGGACAGCTTCACCCAAGCCAAGAGAGCATCTGAAAGAACCATGGGGGAAACTCGACAAAATCCCCTCCCCATTCTAACCTGAAGGCGACATCAAGACTCGGACTGGAAACAGCAATGGAGCTGACACCACAAAGAAAACAGAACTGATGCTCAGCTCCCCTGCGGGCTGTACAGAGTTAATTCTGACATCATAATCAGGCAGTGAAATGCTTTCACTGATTGTGCAACAAAAGGCTCTTTCTCTAACAATTGCTAATGAGTTAATATAAATTTAGACTCTACGTATATTCTAAATAAAAACACATTTTAGGAGTGGCAAACAGCAATACCTTTGATATAACATACATGTCTGTCTTCTTGAAGATTCAGTAGTTGCGTGTCCAGTTCAGGTTCCTGGCGTCCATGGACTGCCTACTGCTGGTGAGGTGTCCCTGTGCCCTTGGGTGCCGCGGCCCTCTGCTTGCCTGCTGCTCCAGTTTCCCAAGGGCTCTGACGCGGTCCCCACACCTGATCCTCACCCCTGTGCCTGGAGGGGGAAGCTAGGCTCCCAGGAGGTGCCGTGCCCAAGGCTGCACCTTGAGGACCCTGGGCTTTACCTGCCACTGGATGTCCTGGGAGGTAGGTGCAAGGGCACTAACCACCCACTTCGACAAGTCAGGTAGAAATTGCAATGCTTACACATTTCAAGAACTTCACCTTTTTTAAAACATACTTCCAAATTGATATCTTTAAGTGTTGAGGGGTAAAAAACCCTTTAGATCCATTGATGGGTGAAAACAACGTATCATGTATGGTGATTATAACATACAAAATGGGTGGTTGAAAAAAGGAAAAGAAAATGACATCGAATCCGCCTTTGGACCTTTGTAGTCTTTAAAACCTTCAATCAAACAATTATAGAAGAGGTGTTTTAAACACTTAGGAAGGCAAAAACAGTATTAGCTAATTACTGAAAAGGGCACAGCAATTTTTGTAAACCTCTCTTTGCATTTCTTGACTTGTTCTATTTTCTTTTTGCCTTTTTTATTTCACTGTAAAATTAAAAATTGAAAAATAAAGTTTCATATCACTTTACTAATCACTTAATTTAGCTCGTGGGTTGGTTTAAAGCCAGTATCTTCTTAATCTAAATGTATATTTTCATTTACATTTGCATATGTTCCTTGGTAACCTTTTAATTATAATCAATTAGAACAAACAGTTTCAAATATATAGTAAAATAGCTCAACAGTGAGGAACAGTCTTATATGCCCAGCACACAGAGTGCCAGCAGCCTCAGCGATTCTGCAATTAATGCCACCTGTCTCCCCACAGAACAGCCCCACCTGGGCAGAAACCTGGGCGTGAGCTGCAGATATTGATTGTGGGTCCTGCACTGTTTTTTTTCTCCCCTCAATAGACCTTTTAAAAAAGGCTATACCTTTTGTATTCTTATGAGGCGGAAGGTACTATTTAAATTCAGTGCCCAATTTTCAAATCCAAGTGCAGTATATCTCAGGTTGGGAAAACCTGATACCCGACGATTCAAATTCAGAGCAACAGATAAAATAAGGTGGACTCCACTAGAGGAAGCTCTCCCCTTTGCAAGGACCTGGGTGGAGAAGTTTGGCTGGAGAAGCTCAAACCTTAACCACTGGAACTTCTTCATCCTTCCCCATCCCCCACCCCTGGGCTCCTAGGCCCTCAGAAATGCACCTGTTCTTTTCCTGCACCCACCCACCCAGAGCCAACCCCAGGACAAGGACGGAGTTACCCAGAGCACAGGACACTTAAGTCGGACCTCTCCCTGTCTTCGCAGGAGACAATGCAGCCTCTGTTCCTAGTGTGCAGTCCCGCTCCCCCTCCCCCCACAGTCGGAAATGATGAGCCATGTGACCAGTCTTTTGGTTCTTCTAATTGCAGATTTTCAAAAAGGTTGCTGCAGTAACACCCGGCTACCTGAGACCCCCACTGGGTGGGGACCAGCAGCTCCCGAGACCCCCTAACTGCACCGGGGCACACAGTCAGGTGAGGAAGATGGAGGGGCTATGACAGGGTCTGCAAGACAGCCTGGTTACACCTGCCCTGCTGCAGGGCAACTGCCCACCTCGGCCCCCTTTCCAAAATGGGTCATAGCACTGGCCAAGGTCAGACAAGCAGTGGGAAGCTTAAGTTTGCTAGGTGGCAGGTGGTCAGTGGGGGGTAGTTCCAGCGGGCATGTCAGTGCCATTGGAAAGAAGGATGATGCCTAGGGAGTTACTCCTCCAGCTGGTTCCCAAAGGTACCACATTCTCACAGAAAGCAGGAGGGGGAAGTTCAAAATTCTATTAGCATGAGAAGAAAGGAGGGCCCTCCTGGGGCAGCTGTCACTCCCAATGCTCCAGGGAAAGATACCCCAAAAGGCACTCAGCAGAGGCCTCCCATTTTGAACCCAGTCAGGAGAGTCCTTAAACCAGCCCCTCCCTGCAAGTATGTGCTCTACCAGGGAGAGCACACGGCCCTGGAGGCGCCCGGACACCCCAACAGACAGACCTCACTGTAGACAGACCACCTCTTTCACACAGACTGAAAATGGACCAAAATGTTCCATAAGGTGGATGGAGGCCTCAGAGGTCTTTCCTTTAAGTAAGTGAAGGGCACACTGTAACTTTAACCCAACTACCAACTTCTCCTGTTGAACAGTCAACACTGCATATCCGGTTAGTGGGAACTTGGTAACTGGGCCCAGTGTTTCATGGCGTCTCCTCCTTCTACTGTGGGAAAGCTGTCATGCCCAGGGCAGCCCTGCACTCAAATCATGAGAACAGTGAGCTTGGCGGCAGCAAGAGATGGGAGGCAGGAAGGGCTGGGGAAGCGGGCAGAGACCTGGCCATCTAGGGTGCTTGCCCCTGTGTTCGGTACTTCCTCTTCCTCCCAGCCTTGCGGGCATGCAGGCAGGTCCAAGGTGACAGTTTGGTTCTCTGGTCCACGCCCCACACAGGCCACCTCTGTTGGCAGACTGGAGAGGGCACACCATATGAATGGGCTGATATACAGGGCTTGGTCTACTATTTAAACTACAGTTCTAACAAATGAAACAAGCCAATTTTTTTTTTTTTTTTTTGCATGGGCAGGCACTGGGAATCAAACCTGGGTCTTCCGCATGGCAGGCAAGAACTCTGCCTGCTGAGCCACCATGGCCTGCTCTCAAATTTTGTTTTTGAGTGTTTAGGCACTCTTTAAAAAATGTAAAGCACTGGTAACATGGAGTTGTTTCCCTGGATGGACTTAACTGGGTCAAAGTGTAACAAGGAAGATCAAAGCATTGGGGGGCACTGGAAGTCGGGTCTGCCAGAGCCTACTTGTCACAGCTCTGGACCAAGCCAAAGGGGAATGGCTGCTGAAACCCAGGACTCAGCAAAGGGTGGAAAACCCATCTGCACATCAGAATACCAACTGCATTCAGTTGGAAAGAAAACTGACATTTGAGTTGTAAAACTCGGGCCACCCATGGATGCTGGCCACACAATCACCAAGTCAACAACCTGCCTGCGCCCAGCCCTGGGTGCCACAAGCTGCCCCTTCTCTCTAAGGCATTTCAGTTTAGACACTGACTGGCTGGTAGAAGTGCCAGGAAAAGACCAGGGGCCTTCAACCAAATCAGTGCAGGTAGGAAACAGTTCGTCTAATGCTGCCCCAGGAGGGAGACCCTGGGAAAGTGTCACTTGTTTGCTTTGTTGTCAGGGCACTTCCCTGCCTGGACTCCAGTTCCTAGTGGGAAAGGGGGAGACTTGACCCGAGTGCTATGCTTCCGACACCATCAGCACACATGGTGTCAGGGGACTCTATGGTGCCTACTCATTTGCACAAATCAAGATAAGGAAATTCAAAATGCACATGTGGTCTACTATCTTGCAGCACGTGATTAAAAATAAAGAACAGCAGTGCCCATGTAAAAAGAAGTTTATTTAGATTTCATAATCACCTAGTACTTGAACAAGATGAGACACCGAACAATACAGGCTTTGGAAGTAGGAACCGAACAGGAACCTAATGCCCTGGCTGGGAGGCTGGGACCTGGGGCGTTGGCCATTGTGCTCACTGGCCACTGTGCTTTCACATGATCTTCTCACTGGAGGCTCTAACTGCGGTTTTCAGAAGATGCATTCTGGTCTCTTGGGACTGGAGGATTTCTTTATATAAGAAGTGTTGTCCCATGAGCTTCTCAATACCTCTGGGGTGTTTTAGCAATTCTCGGGGAGGGCATCGATCGCTGCCTTCCTCAGGTTGCACTGCAGGTACAAGAGGATATTTTCACTAGCAATCAGCCAAAAAGTACCAGTCGGTCTCGGAGTGTCTTTACAGCTGGCTGTGATAGTAAGAGCCAAGTGTTTGCTAATCTAAGACTTGCTTTGGGGACCACACGGAAAACTGCAGTTAAGAATGCCCTACAAAATCGAACCACTGTATTTTCCAAAATATTTCTTTACAGCACTTCAAATAATTTACAAAAACCACAAAAATCATATTTACCAGGATACCTCTGTTAAATAAAACATGGTTTCGTGTTGGTAATGTATATACATGGCCTTGGAGAGCACCTGTCCCTACCCTTCCATCACCATGGCACCCACGTGCTCACAGATACTCACAAGTACACTGCTTTCAGTGAGTGTAGCGGAGACCAGGACGGGGACTCACAGCTGGAGGACTGAACCCCTGATGATGGAGCCGGCGCCTTCCTCCACGGAGGTATCACTGAATTCACTGGCATCGCTGCCCCGGGCCTCCTGGTCTTCCTGACCTCCGTCAAGGACCCTCCGTCTGAGCCGCAGGTCTAATAGGTTTTCTTCTGCACCCGAGTTCCGCCTGTCGTGGAAACCAAGCCCAGCCTGGGACTTCCGGTTTGCCCAGTGTCCACTTTCCTTCTTCATGAGCAAGTGTGAACCTCCAAACACAGGGCTAGGGCCCATCGGGGCCTCTCGGAAAGTGGAGAAGGATGGCCCCTGCAGAGGCAGGCTCAGCGGGGAGCTGAAGAGGCCTGCTTGCTTGCCCCCCCATGAAACGCTCTTCCCAAAATGGAACAGCTGGGTGGAGAGCAGTGGAGAAAAACCTGCAAAGGGCAGGTTTTTCTTGGAGTCCATGGCCAGGCTGGGCAAGCACCTGGCCTGCCCATCCGCCCCTTTCTCTCTCTCACTCCCAAGGCCCCCCTTCCATGCTGGATGTCTCCCTTCTGAGTTCAGCACCCATGTACTTGGCAGCCTGCTCTGTTGGGCAAAATCAGTCCAGGGGATGGCCTGTTCTGCCTGGGGCCGGCCACTGAGCAGAGTGTGACCCACCACCTCTGCTCCTGGGCTCTGAGTTGGTAAGTTTGGACTCCGACAGCTGACCTGAAAGGGCCCAGTGCTTTCCACTTCAGCCACAGCTTTGGAACAGCTTGGCAGCTGATTGAAAGCATTCTCAATAGCTATGGGCTCGAGCCCTCTCAGGTTCTGGTCTCTGTTACCATAAACACTTTTCCTGCTTGCTGGTGACCCTTTGGCAGATATGGTCCCACTGCAGCTCCTGGGAAGCACAGGTTCACACTTTGCCAAAGCAGCAGGGAGGCAGGCATGCTCGGTGCGGGTGGCACTCTTCCCGCCCTGGCTGAAGACACTGGCTGCACTCTGCGCCCCGGCTCTGTCAGTGCCCCTCAGCCCTTCACTTGCTGGCTGGGGGGCCACCCGGCGCTTCTGGCTCCGTGTGCACACGCCGAGCTGGGCACTCTGTGCCAGAGCTGGGTCTTTACTGCACACCATCTCCGGCCTGGGGAGGGCCCCTGCCCCAAGTGCAGTGGGACCTCCTCCTTGGATTTCTGAGCTGTTCATGGACTCCTTGGCCTTTTCAGCCAAAAACTTTCTAATCTCCAGCTCGATGCTATCGTCACTGTCCACTGAGCTGCTGTCATCGGACAGGGACATGGGGCTGGAAGCCAGACTCTGATTTTCCATTTCAGGGGAGAACCAATTTCCTTCTGTGCCTTTTTTCCTTAACTGGAAAGCCAGGGGTACCTGCTCATTCCCAGCGCCATCTGGCTTTGCTCTCTCGGCTCCACCAGTGAAGAGATTCAAAGGTTTTCTTACCATGTTCTCCCTGTTATCTTTTTTGGATTTTGAGAGGCAGCTTTTCAATAAATGAGGGCTCTTATCTTTCAAGTCTTTCTGGAAGCCCCCTAATTTATCTAAAAACTGGGTCTCAGTGGTGCTGAACCTAACCCGCTTCTTGCCCCCACCTCTGGGTTCCTTCACTCTTTTCTTGAGCTTCCGCTTGGAGCTCAGCAAGTCCTTGATGGCAGTGTCCAGATCTTCATCACTGTCCAGCGAGCTGCTCTTGTCGTCTGAACTCTCTTTCTCATCTACACCTCTTACCTCGTCCACCTTGCCATGGCCTTGGGACACAATGCCTCTGGCATCTGGGGCCGTGTGCTCGTTCCCAAGTCTGACTGTCTTGGAGGGAAGAGGCTGAACCCTGGCCCAGCCGTCTCTCCCTGGACCCTCGCTGGCTCTTCCCTGGCCCAGCGAGTCCCACCTGCCTGGGCAGGGCAGCGCTTTCCCCTGCCGGTGGTCAGCGTGCGGCACACTCTCGCATGAGGGCTCTTTTGTTTTCTTTGCTGTTGATGGTCTTATGGTGTGGCCACCACCTCTGCGTTTTCTCTTGCAGCTCAGTGATGAGTCTGGTGCTGTAGAGAGAGGGCCCTTGGGGCTGCTGGGTGACAATGGTGGGCTCTCCATGGATTGCGGGTGGCTGTCAGTACTGGCCTTCAGAGCCAGAAATGTCCGGATTTCCTGCTCTATGCTATCATCACTGTCCACTGAGCTGCTGTCACCGTCAGGGCACGAAGGTACCTTAGGGGCATACAGGAGTGCGTTTGTAGACAGGAGCCTGTCGCTGCCTGCCACAGGGTCCGGCAGAATGGTTTTGGAAATGTCCAGGATGGCTTCTGCACACATCAGCTCAGCAGATGTGTCTGCCCGGCACGAGGACCGTTCCACAGCCTCACTCTTGGCAGCCGTGTTTATGGGAGGCGTGGGACCTGTGGTTTCCTTCTGTGGCCTGGGGGCTCGGTCGGAGTTGAGGCTGCCAGGGTCGGCGCCCACAGCCTTGGTGGGGGGCTGCTTCTTCCTGTTTGGTCCTCTACGGTGGGGGTCGGGCAAGGCACTTTTTGTGGAATTGCTTGTGCTGTGTGAGGCAGGGTGGGGTCCCCGGTCCTCTCGGGGCTGGGCTCTCTGTGGTGGCTCCCCGCCTGCTTCCTTCCTTGTTTTCTCCAGCTGGTATAGCTGGATAGCCTCCTCGATGCCATCATCGCTGCTGGAGTCCGACGCCTCAGGGCCTGGGGCTGTGTTCCAGGCCCGCGATGCCCTCCGCCCACTGCTGATACTCCTCCTAACGCCAGCTTTGGTCTGTGCTGCCTCTGGAGCACAGCAGGCAGCAGAGGGCTCAAGTGCCGCTGGTTTTGTGTTGCCAGAGTTCTCCAGCTCAGTGGTGGCCTTTGGCTTAGGGCCTCTGGGCTGCACATTGGTCTTTGCCACTCTGGGAGGTTTTCGGAAGACAAACTCCTTGCATGAGCCTGTCAGTTCCTGGCGATGTACCTTAGTGGTCAGTTCTTTGTTGGGTTTGCATGCCTGTTTTGTAGGAATTTCACTCGGGTCCAGTTTTTTATCCAGGGTAACATCACACTTTTGGCTTTCGAGCTGCTTTTTTTCATTCAGAAACTGTTCTATCTCCGCCCGTATGCTCTGCTCGAAAGAGTCATCACTGCTCACGCTCACGGGGGAGGTGGAGCCATGCTTGTCGCCGGCTCCCATGTGGCCGCCAGGGACCCCTCCCGAGGTGGTGCCAGCACCAGCCACTGTTGGGTGTGGGGAAGGTGTGGAACCGCCATGCGGAGGCTCAGGTCTGCACCGACCACCCCACTCTGCAGCCCCGGAAGGCTGGGCCTCTCTGGGCAGGGGCTGCGCAGCACCACTCTTTGCCTTCAGATACTCCTGGATGGCTTCCTCAATATCTCGGTCCACAGAGTCGTCGCTATCTGAATCCAGAACCAAGGGGCCAAAATCCGCAGCTTCCTCCTCCTCCGTGGGGTCAAAATCGGCAGTGAAAGCACAGGCAGCAAAGGTGGGCGGCTCACTCAGCAGAGCAGGGTGGGCAGCCAGCCTGGCCTCTCGGCACCGCTCTGCCCGTGGGCTTCTCTGTGCAGCGTGCCCATCGCTCATTCCCCAGGCGGCCTCGTCGCCCCGCAGCGTGCTGAGGATCATCTGAACCTTGGCGCTCACTCCTGCGCCTGCCCCACCCTCACCGGACTCCAAGAGGCACCCAGGAAGCCTAAAGCCTCCGGAAGGGCCAAAGGCCTCCCATCTGGACTGGAGAGCAACCACAGGAGGAGCCTTCATGAGGAACATTCTAGCAGGCAGGGACGGGCGTGTGGAGAAGCGAGTCTCTTATGTCTCTGCCCGTTTCACATCCTGGGAGGAAAGGAAAGCACACTGGGGTTACACGTCTGGGAAACCCACCTTGTCTGCTCATGTTGCATGCGGCCCAGAGATGTGGGCTGGAATTAGAACCGAGCATACGGCTGGACGCCCTGGAGTCAGGGACGCACGCTTCCAGGGCCCTGGTTCCCTCCATTGTCAAAGGAGGAAGATCTGCAGCCCAGGGCTGCTGTGAAGATTCAAGAGGATGCTTCTGGACCACCCGGCACTGTGCCCATGCCATACACACACAGGTACTCTTTCCTGGACTTTCCTTCCTTTCTTTGAGCTTTCATTTTCTCTGGAAAAGAAGAATATTTACCTCAAAAGGTTGTCAAGAGGTGCCAATGATATAAAATCTGCAAAACGGCTTTGCAGGTTAAAAAGAGTAACTATGGGGCGGGCCGCGGTGGCTCAGCGGGCAAAGTGCTTGCCTGCTATGCCGGAGGACCTCGGTTCGATTCCCGGCCCCAGCCCATGTAACAAAAACGGAGAAACAGAATACAATAAAACAAGAAAATGTTTAAAAATGTTTCCCTTTCTTCCTTCCTTCCTTCCTTCTATCCTTCCTTCCTTCTCTCTGTCTTTCCTTTAAAAAAAAAAAAAAAAAAAAAAAAAAAGAGTAACTATTAGGAATCCAGTGTTAGCCACGCTCACAGGTAGAGTCATCCTTGACAGGCCAACAAGTTCCTGGAATAAAAAGTAATATGATGTGAGCAACTCATTTCTCAGACACCTTTAAGAATTTATGAGAGCGTCTCTGTCTTAAAATGTCTAGCATATCTTGGCCAGATGGTCTCCTGGGGTCAAGTCACTGTGTTACGTAATTGGCATACTGGTTGCCCCAAACACGACCATGTGCCCTTCTTTATCCCATGCAGGCCACACCATAGTTTCTATGTTGCAGACCCAAAGTGGCTGCTCCCACACAACTGCTGGGGGGTCTTGGAAACACCTAAAAGACCTGCTCAAAGACAGTTGTTCCATTAATGGTCTGAGATTAATGTAGCTGCAAATACCACAGTCTATGAGGACAATACAAGTAAACTGTGCAACTGTTAATTCCTTATATCTCTCTCTGAACAATAACATCCCCACCTGAGTGCAAGGCCATCCAAATCCAAGGGGACACCACTGGCTGCAGCATTTGTGGCCACTGGGAATTTTAATTCCTCCGAAGAAGAGCATGAGGCAAGGCTGTCACCTCTCCCTGACCCAAGCACCTCAGCAGGTGGGCTGGAACTGGTATATAGACTTGCTTTGCTTCCACTGTGGAACATTTTCCACCAGGAACTTAACCAGAACAAACACATAACCTGGTGCTTACAAACCACAGGTCTTTTCCAAGAAAACACGGTCTGGTCACCTAGACTCATACATTCTTTCACAGTGAAACTAAGTACTGAGCCAGAGGGCACGAAAAATTCACAAGTCAGTCATTTGCTATCGCAGGCACATATCCAAAAAGCAAAACTGGTATGTGAGGATTTGTGGCAATTACAAGGCCAGGTTTGGCAATTACAAGGCCAGGATTGATGATGGTGATCATCAGTTACAGATGTTCTCCAGGCATTTCAGGAATTGGGTCTTCACCATCCTTCTTAGGTTCCATAGAATCCTTTGCCCACTTTCTTTTTTTTTCAAGATCGCTGACTGCCAGAATTAAAGAGAATTGGAAACATCTAACTCAGAGGCTTAAGTTATAGTTAATACAATTTTTTGCAAAGAAATACTACTCATTGAAGGGTTCAAAATTAAACTTTATAAGCACTTATTGTAAGACCAAATATATTTAAGCACAACTACTTTACAATTTTCCTGGACCATACATCTGACACTGTAGATTAGGGTTAGGGTCGTGGGAGAATTTTTGAAGCTATCTGCGGGTCCTCAAATTCTGGCATCCTGCCATAGCTCAAAATGCCCCCTTGAAGTCACCTTCTGGGAGATGGCCCCAGACACCAGGGAGGGACCAACAACGGGGCGGGGGGGGGGGGCTCTCACTGGCTAGACCTGTGTTGTCAAAATTACAGCAGTTTAAAAATACATTCACTTGAGCCTGGAGGTTAGCTGGGAAGAATCTTAGTGGGGAATGCTAGCTTCTTAAATAGTAATACTACAGGAAAAAGCAGACCCCAGGGCAGGTCTAAGGGACCCCAGCGCTTTCTATTCCAGGTAGCAGAGCTGGGGGAGGGACTTTTCCAGAGGAAAACCACTCTGATCTCTACTAACTGTGCTCACCACACTTTAAAATGTTTGTAGGCAGAGCTTGGACTTCTAATGAAGAGTGTTCCGAATTGCTAAATTACCTGGTTCAAGAATGAGGTTAAAAAATCAGAGATGGAGTCTCCCAGCGACAGCTTGTGGCTTTGAGATCATCAACTACACGAGATGAATCATTCTGGATAACTCTCCGAAACCATACTTGGAGAGAAGCAGTTGGGGCTTGGTCAGACGGCAGCTCTACACACCAAGTGGCCCTGGACGGGTCTCCTGCGTGGCTATGGGGGCCAGCTTGGAAGAGGGGAAGAATGTAAAGATCGGTGCTGACACCTTCCCAACCTGTAGAGATTCAGTACCAACCTCAAGCTTTCTCATCTGACCAGTCTGGCCACTGGTAAGAAAATGTCCCCCAAACACATTTCTCAGCTCATCATAAAAGCACTTCAGTGGGAAGCCTTCAGGACCGGCTTTCACCCAGGGCTAGGGGGGTGGGGGGGCATGCAAAGGAGAAGAGGGGGCGGTTCCTCCGCCAAACTGAGTGGGCTCCCACTAGAATCGAGCTCAGCCTACTAGAAGCGCCGATACTACAACATCCTCACATTTCCACCACACAAAGCTGAGGTGCGATTCCTTGTGACTGTGGTAAGACCCTCACAGCTCGACCTGCCCTGACCCTTCACCCCAGGCGGCAGGCGGGGTACCCACCTTCCTGCGGGGAGCTCTGCTCCACCACTCCCCCGCCCCCGCCTCTGGCATTCCCTCTGCCAGAAGAGGGATTCCTCCACCTGGAAACAGCTCGTCCTCCCTTGGCCAGGTAAGTGCGAACGCCTCCCGCAAGGAAGAGACCCGGCCTCGGCCTCCACGCGCGTCTACGCCCGGGGTTCTTTTTCTTGATTCCGTGGACTTGGGGCTTAAGGCCGGGGAGCTCCGTGACCCTCCCGGAAACTGCGCCCGGGTGCAGGGCGCAGGGCGCGCGGCATTTCCGAGGGAGGGCCAGGGCCCAGGGCCCTTCTCCGGGCCACCGCGCGCCAGGGCCGGGCCGGAAGCTCTGCCCGGCGGGGCCTCACCTGCGCCTCACCTGGGCCCAGCCGGGCCCCGCCGCCGTGCCGGCTCTCGAGGAACACCGGGCGCGCGCGGAGGCGAGGAGCGGCGCGGGCGGCGGGCCGCGACCCTTCGCCCGGCCCGGGTCACAGACGCCGCCGCCCCAGTAAGGCCGCCCCCGCTCGCCGCGCGCCCCCTTCCCGAGAAGCCTCCTCCCCCGCCCGCCGCGGCCTGCCCCGTGCGCCCGGGCCCGCCTACCCGCGGCCGCTCACCTCGGCCGCCGGCCCGGGCGCCGCTCAGCCCGCCCCGCGCCCGCGTCCCCGTCCCCCGGGAGGAGGAGGCGGTGGCGGCGGCCTCGGGCTGCGGCCGGGGCGGGGCGGGCCGCGGGTGGGCGCGGGGGGACGCGGCGGTCGGGCCCCCGCCCCTCCAGCCCGGGCGCGCGGTGGGAGGTGCCGGGGAGGCGGGGCCGCGCGGGGGGCGGGGCGACCCCCCTCCCGGCCGGCCCCCTCCCCGTTACTTACCGGGCGGTGGCGGCGGCGGCCGCGCTCCGGAAGCCGTGCCCGTGGCTGGGCATCATGGGAATGGCACGGCCGAGTTCCGGGGGAGGCGCGCGGCCCGGCCGGACCCCCGCCCGCGAGAGCGCGCCCACCTGCCGGCCGCCCGGCTCCCTCCCGGCCCGCGGGGACGCTCCCACCCCTCCCCCGACGAGGACGGGAGCCCGTAAAACGCCCTGGGGACCGGGGGCGAATGCAATGGCGCGCCCCACCCCCTGCCCCCCAGTCCGAGCTCTGAGGGCGTGGACCCTCCTGTCCCCAGGGCCTGAACCGGCGCCTCGTCTGCGCGCTGGGAGGAAAGCTGGGAAGTGCGGGCCGAGCCCCGACCTGACCTCGCGAGGGCAGAGGCGAGCAGCACAGAGCTGAGGGCCTGGGGCCCTCGGGAGGCGCACCGGTGGGTGTCAGAAGCCCCCAGGCTGCGCGAATCCGTGGGCGCCTGGAACCGTGGCGACACCTTCTCCCTCATCCTGCGAGGCCTTTACCGCCTCCTTTTGGCTTTGGTTTTACGGAATGCGTCCAGGTTAGGCCGGGGACCCCTTCTCAGGGCCGCGCCCCAGTGCAGAGGTATGGATCTGAGCCTGAGAAAGCAGAAGTCTCTAACCAAGGTCATTCTGTAGGGAAGCAGGGCAGCCTGTAGTCAAGTCCTCCGTGTGTCATTTTCAGGTCCTCGCGGGACTGCGTCTCTTCAGTCTACAAATTGCCACTGAGCACCTACTGATGAGTGCAGGTTCCTAGGCCCAGCTCCCTGTTTCACTGGAGAACCGAGGGGCAGCTTGACCCTTGCATACATCTGCTGCCAGGTTCTAACTGGAAGAGGACAAATTCCAAGGAAAGAATTTGTGTCCTGATTGCCAGGTCTGCTGGGAGCCCCAAGAGACACTGTCTTTTAGGATGGCCTTGGACGGGAAGCCGGTTCTAGTTCCATGTCTGCCATTTACTGATTTGTAACCTTGGAAGTCTGCAGTTGACGGATGACAGCCCAAGGCCCTCATGTCCCAGGTGCTGCTCAGGAAGCTGGGACAAGCTGGACCCTCTCCTTACTCACTGGGAGCGCTTACTCTCTGGGGAGGAACAGACTGTGAGACACAAGCAAGACCCAAACACTGTCTCTGCCAGGCATGTCTGGGGGTGAACTGGGAGTTCATTTCCTGTCTAGAAAGTGCCAGACATTTGACAGGATCATAAACCAAGACATTTTCCTACAGGGGAATTTTGGGGCAGGCCAGATGAGTGTCAAGAAACCCTGACATTATTTTAATGCCTGAATCGATTTTTTAAATAAACTTTTCCCACTATAAGAGTGATATCCACTCCTTGCAGAAAGTTTTAGGAAAATGGACCTAATTAATAACCTGATTACCCAGATATAGGGACTATTAATATTTGGGCATGTTTCTCCACCGTTTTAAAAATAATACTATGGTGACCACGTCTTGACAGTGTTTTTGGAGCTCTTCTGAGTATTCTCTTAGGATAAATTCCTAGAAGAGAGACTGCTGGCCAAAGTCTATGATGCATCTTGCCAAAATGCCTCTAGAAACGCCAGATTAATGTGCTGTCCACCCACTGCATGAATGAGCATGCCCGTTTTCCTACACTTGCCTGCCCTGAATCGGGTCATGCTGTTATGTCTTTGGCAATCTGATAGGCAAAACAAGCCTTTTCATCACTTTAATTCTAATTTTTTTGACTGCTGATGATGTTGAACATCTTTTCATTTTATTGTTGGCTGTTTGGGGAGTTGTCTATATGAATATTTTCCTTATTGATTTTTTTTTGCAAGGGCAGGCATAGGGAGTCGAACCTGGGTCTCTGGCATTTCCTTATTGATTTTAAGAGTGCTTTCTACTAAGGATTTTAGCCCATCTCTACCAAGTACTCATGTCCACTGAATTAATTTTCCCCTTTGCCATTTTTCTCTTGATTTTGGATTTATGTCTTTTGTTTGCTGTGAAGAAGCTTTAAACTTTTATGTAGCCAAATCTCTTGGATTTGCTGACTTTGGATTAAGACCTAGAATGGCTTTTTTTTTTTTTTTTTTTTTTTTTGGTGCATGATCTGGGAATCCAACCGGGTCTCCCCAGTGGAAGGTGTGCATTTTACCACTGAAACACCCATGCACAATAGAATGGCTTTTATGACTCCAAAATAAGCATTTGCCAACACAATGCCTACATTTAAAAATAAAAACAATTTCAGATACGCAAGGCTTAATTGAAGGCTTTCTGTGGGACTCAGGCCTCCCCAGGGTAGTAAACAGTGCTTTCTTCAGTCCTTTTTGAAGACACTGGCCTTCAGGTACTCGCTTTTTCCAACTATGAGAAGTCCTTGCCTTCTGCATCTTGTGAGGCCTTTATCCAAGGAAGAAGCCTCTCTTTTCGTCAGTTTTCCCATTGTGAGAGGTGCTGGCTTCAGCAGCACCGACACTTGTATTTTCCCTCTAACCAGGCTGCTATCTGAGCAGGGCCAGGGGCCTCCAGCATCAGCCTACAAGGTCACCTTTCCCGGTTCTAGAAGTAGTCTCATCTGCCACCTAGGAAGCTGGGGTCTCCCGAGTCCCAGCAGGGGATCAGGGGAGCAGGGAACCCCCGGTCTTTCTCTACTCAGCCAGGGCTGATGCTTCTCAAACAGTAGTCAGTAGCTGTGTGGTGGGGAGTGGGCAGCAGCGGTGGGCTGGGCAGCCACATGGGGGGCCTCCAGCCCGGCTCTGGGCCCTGCGTGAGCCATTTCTCCCCATGGAATCTCCGTTTGCCCTTCTGTAAGGTGAGCAGAGAATGTGTAGGGCTCCCTGCGGTCACTCTGCAGGTGAGAAAGGCCCAGGAGACAGCAGGGGGCTCGAGCTGGTTCTTCTGGGAGAAGCCCTAGGTCCCCGATTTGTTTCTGTTTTTCTTTGAAGAGATCATGACTCCAAGGAAACTCATATCAAAGAAGGCACCACTTCTCCCTCTGCATGTCAGCAGATATGAGAAGGTTTGATGGTGTCTTATAGACACACATATATAGATATTAATTTTAGGGAATTGGCTCATGTTGCGGTGGGGACTGGAAAGTGTGAAATCTGTTGGGCAGGCTGGAAACTGGAAACACAGACAGGAGTGGATGCTGCAGGTTTGAGGTAGGATTTCTTCTGTGGGAAACCTCCGTTGTCACTCTTAAGGTCGCTGTATCTGTTTCCTGGCTGCTAAACCAAATGCCATACAGCGAGTTGGCTTAAACAGTGGACATTTATTGGCTGGCGTGAAGCTAGGAGAAGTCCAAAATCGAGGCATCGGCAAGGCAACGCTTTTCCCCCGAAGTCTGTGCTATTCCAGGGCTGACTGCTGGGATCTTTGGACCTTGGCTTTTCTGTCGCATGGCATTACATGGCAGCGTCATCTTTCTCTTTCTGGTTCCACTGACTTCTGGTTTCTTGCTTGTATTAGTTAGGGTTCTCTAGAGAAACAGAACCAACAGGGAACACTTGCAAATATAAAATTTATGAAAGTGTCTCACGTGACCGTAGGAACGCAGAGTCCAAAATCCACAGGGCAGGCTGCGAAGCCGATGACTCCAATGGATGGCCTGGACGAACTCCACAGGAGAGGATCACCAGCCAAAGCAGGAATGCAACCTGTCTCCTCTGAGTCCTCCTTAAAAGGCTTCCCATGATTGGATTTAGCATCACTAATTGCAGAAGACACTCCCCTTTGACTGATTACAAATGGAATCAGCTGTGGATGTAGCTGATGTGATCATGACCTAATCCTATGAAATGTCCTCATTGCAACAGACAGGCCAGCGCTTGCCCAATCAGATGAACAGGTACCACAACTTGGCCAAGTTGACACCTGTCCCTAACCATGACATTGCTCTTCCCGTGGCTTTTCTTTTCATGGCTATTTTCTTTGCTTATAAGGATTTCAGCCACGTTGGATGAAGGGACACCCTCATTCAGTCTAGGCACACCTTACCTGCTAATATTTTCAAAGGTCCTATTTGCAAATGAATTCACAGTCACGGGACCAAGGGTTGGGACTGGAACATGCCTTTTTTTTTTTTTTTTTTTTTTTTTTTAAAGGAAGGAAAGACAGAGAAGGAAGGAAGGATGGAAGGAAGGAAGGGAGGAAGAAAGGGAAACATTTTTAAACATTTTCTTGTTTTATTGTATTTTGTTTGTTTGTTTGTTTTTTACATGGGCTGGGGCCGGAAATCGAACCGGGGTCCTCCGGCACGGCAGGCAAGCACTCTTGCCCGCTGAGCCACCGCGGCCCGCCCTGGAACATGCCTTTTGTGGAGGGTGGGGGACATGGTTCAATCTCCAATAGCCAAATTGGTGGGATGACACCCACCCACAGTATGGAGGGAAATTTCCTTTATTTAAAGTCAACTGGTTGTAGATGCTGAGCCTGTCTAAACACCCCCATGGCCACACCTAGAATTGTGCTTGATTAAATAACTGGGTCCTATAGCCTAGCCAAGTTGACACATCAGGCTAACCATCACAGGCATGTATCTGCAAAACTGTTATTTGCTCAGCAAAGCAAAGACTCTAAATGGTTATCACTAGGGGGAAAGTTTAAAAAATATATGGAAAGGGGTTCAAGGAGTACAATAAAGTGAGAGAAGCAAGGATCCCCACAGGGCAAGGCTTTGACCTGAGGTGCTTTCCTGCAGTGGGGGGTGGTGGCAGCAGAGTAGCTGACTGGCTGGCGGGCACGAGGTATTGACACGCGCTTTTCCCTGCCTGGGTGTGCAGTGTGGTTGCCTCCAGGGAAGGGTCTTTCCCCCTCGGGTGGAGGGCAAACGAGTTTTTAAAAATCATGCACATGTGTTGTTTTTATATGTGCATATATTAATTTGTTTACAATATTTAAATGGGAAATGCAAAGAGAGTCACATGTGCAAAGGCAGACATTTACACACAGCCTCATGGAAACTGGGGAGCCAGCACCCCTGCTGGCGTGGGTGAGGCGGGGGACAAGCAGAGGCAGTGGAGAGAAGTGCCCAGTTCTTACCTGGACCAAGGGAACTTCTCTCCTGACTCAGTTCAATCTTTGGAAATTCTGTTTCTGTAAAACAATTTAAAAGTTAAAAAATATATATTTTTATTGAGAAATCTTTGCCCATATACAGTCCATATATGGTGCATAATCAGTGGTTCACAATGTCATCGCATAGTTGAGTATTTATCACCATGATCATTTTAAAAACATTTGCATCACTCCAGAAAAAGAAATAAGAAAGAAAATACTCATATATCCCATTCCCCTTACCCCCCCCTCTCATTCACCATCAATATTTCAGTCTACCCATTTTTTTACCCTTAACCCCCTCTCCCATTATTTATTTGTTTTTTTTATCCTTAGTTTTTTACTCATTTGTCCATATTCTGGATAAAAGGAGCATCAGATACAAGGTTTTCACAATCACATGGTCACATTATAAAAGCTATATCCTTATACAATCAGCTTCAAGAATCAAGGCTACTGGAACACAGCTCTACAGTTTCTGGTATTTCCCTCCGGCCACTCCAATACACCATAAACTAAAAAGGAATATCTATATAATGCATAAGAATAATCTCCAGGATGACCTCTGGAGTCTGAAATCTCTCAGCCACTGAGACTTTATTTTGTCTCATTTCTCTCTTCCCCTTTTGGTCAAGAAGGCTTTCTCAATCCCTTGATGCTGGATCCTGGCTCATTCCAGGATTCCTGTCCCATGTTGCCAGGGAGATTTACACCCCTGGGAATCATGTCCCACAGTGGGGGAAGGCAGTGAGTTCACCTGCTGAGTTGGCTTAGAAAGAGAGGCTACATCTGAGCAAAAAAAAGATTGTAAGACTAGATGTAAAAATCTGAAATAGAATTTTCAATAATCAGGTTGAACATGGTGGCAAAATGTGATGAAGGAAACAAATTCTGACAAAACTCAGCAGGAGAATGTTTCCACGCTCTCATTAAAAGAATGTGGTGCAGAGTACAACTGAAAAAGCTCAGTTTTCTCAAGCTGGGAAAATTTTCCTAGTCTATGCAAATTATTTTATTTCAGTTGTCCTTGGGCAGGAAGAAGAGGTAATCCCCTGTACATTCTCTGAATTTTGGAAAAGCAGTATAGAATAGGTTACTATTTTGTATAAAAAGCTATTTATTATATCCTGAATCACTTCCTTCCTTTCTGAGATATGGTATGGCAAAGAGTACCCTCAATGCTGGATGAAGGTTTGCAGGGCCTGTGTATGGCAAAGGTTTGGTGAGTTTGGTGCCAGTGGCAAAAGGTAGACTTTGTGGAGGGCCAGTGGGAGAAAGCTGAGCGAAGACTTCCCCTTCACTCACCTGAGGCAGAAAGGAGTTGAACAGTGGCCATTGGAGGGAGATAAATGAGTATGTCTAACTCCCTTTTGACTGGGGAGGCACTGCCTAACTTCAATCTCCAATATATTTCCATGACAGTACTTTTCATGTCTTATCCCGGAAATATTTCCTCTGGGACGTGCCTAGGAAAGGGTGTACCTGCTGTTATCTAAGGGTATGTCTGGAACCTGTAGACATAAGGAGAGATGGTGAGGCCTTCCTTGGTTGGTCATGTGGATTGCCTGGATGCTAGGGTCAGGTGAGAAAGTGAAGGGGCGGCCTCAGGCATTGGTGTACAGATGAAACCAAAGCTCCATCTCAGGGTTGGTTTCCAGAGGCAATGCTCGCGATCCAGAGACTCTTTTCACTGTTCTGGTAAGCAGGGAGACTTCAAGGAGGGCAATACACTGTGAGGTTTGGGGAAAGGATGTTCACCTGGCCTTGTGGAGATGCTGGAATTGCGACAGAAGAAGGACTAGGCCTTTTCTTTTTTGGCATGCAGTCTCAGGATTGCCTGCTGGAGAGGCCTGAGTTATGAGGCAGGCCTTGGGGTATACAGGTCAGCTCTCTCAGCAAGGGCTGGAACCCAGCCTGGCTGAGATGGGCTGGACAGGCTCTGGGTGCCGCCCTGTCTTCGCTGTTGTGAGAGGTCACAAGGGTGCCTCTGGCAGGACTGCCATGGGGAGAGGTATAGGAGTCAGGTTGGAGGGGGAGGCCTGCACTGTGATTCCTGCTCCCCAAGACCCATCCCAGGGCTCATGGATGGGATATGTGTGTCCTAAGCAGGTGGATGCAGTAGGGCCAGACTGAGAGAACAGAAACCTGACCTCTGGACTAGGCTGATTTGGACATTCTATTCTGCAGTTGAAAGAGATACTGAACCCAGTTATATAAAGTTCACACAGAGACAAGACTGATCAATGGTGACTGGGCTTGGGAGGTATGCTGGTTTGAGGCTGATGTGTACCCCAGAAAAGCCATGTTCTTTTTCCTAATCCAATCTTGTGGAGGCAGATCCATTGTTTAGTGTGGGACCTTTTGATTAGGTGGTTTCCACAGAGATGTGATGTCAACCATAGACAATAAAAGGCTTACAAATATATAAGAATCATTGGTGTCTCAGAAGGAGAAGAGAAGAAGGCTGGGAAGGTTAGTTGAAGAGATAATCAGAGAAAACTTCCCAACCCTTATAAAGACATAAAAATACAAATCAAAGAGGCCCAACAAACCCCAAATAGAAAAAATCCAAATAGGCCAGAATACATACTAATCAGACTGTCAAACATTGAAGAGAAGCAGAAAGTCCTAAGCTGCACAAGAAAAGCAATCTACTACATACAAGGGAAACCATGTAAGACTGAGTTCTGACTACTCAACAGTTACCATGGAGGCAAGAAGGCGGTGGTGATATATTTTAAGATCCTGAATAAGAAAGGCGTCCAACTAAGAATTCTTCATTTAGCCAAGTTGTCCTTTAAGGTTGAGGGGGAGATTAAAATCTTCAAACACAAAGACGGAGAGAACTAGTCAACAAGAGACCTGCCCTATAGGAAATATGGAAGAGAGTTCTGTTGGTTGAAAAAAAAAAAAGACAGGAGATGGAGGTCTGGAGGAGGGCACAAAATTGAAGAGTACCAGTAAGGGTGGTTTGAAGGATAAAAAAAGAGAGAGGGAAAAAAAGTAAATGGGTCTGACAAATAAAAACTAAAGGATAAGATGGTAAATTCAAGAACTGCATTTACAGTAATAACTTTGAATGTTAAACAACTAAACTCAGCAATTAAAACATATAGATTGGCAGAATGGATTTTAAAATATGATCCATCTGTATGGGTCATATTTATAAGAGATGCCTCTTTGACCCAAGGATACCAATAGATTGAAAGTGAAAGGATGGAAAAAGATGTGCTATGCAAGTTATAATCAAAAGAAAGCAGGAATTGCTATACTAATATCAGATAAAATAGACTTTAAATATTAAGACATCATAAGAGACAAAGGAGGACACTACATATTAACAAAAGGGACAATTCACCAAGAAGAAATAACAATCAAATGTTTATGCTCCCAATGAAGGCACTCCAAAGTACATTAACCATACATTGGCAAAACTGAAGGGAGTGATAGATGTTTAAACAATAATAGTGGGATATTTCAATACACCCCTTTCTTCCATAGATAGGACAACCAGACAGAGGATCACCAAGGAAATAGAGCTTAAACAATGTGACAAATGAATTAGACCTAATAGGCATATACAGATTGTTACCCCCCCCCCCCCAACCAGGATATACATTTTTCTCCGAGCTCATGGAACATTCTCTAGGATAGATCATATGTTGGGATGCAATACAGGGCTTTAAAAATTTAATGTTTGAAATTATCCAAAGCATTTTCTCTGACAATAAGGGAATGAACCAGGAAATTAATAACCACTAAAGAACCAGAATTTTCACAAATATATGGAAATTAAAGACACTCTTAAATAATCAGTTGTCAAAGAAGAAATTGCTAGAGGAATCACTAAATATCTGGAGACGAATGAAGTGAGAATACAATATATCAAAACTTATGGGATGCGGCAAAGGCAGTGCTGAGAGGGAAATGTATTGCCTTAAATGCCTATATTGAAAAAGAAGAGTGGGCAAAAATCCAGTACTTAATTGCTCATCTAGGGAAATTAGCAGAAACACAGCAAACTAACCCCAAAACAAATAAAAGGAGAAATAACAAAGATTAAAGCAGAAATAAAAGAGCTGGACAACAACAACAACAACAACAAAGGAAAGAATGAACAAAATTGAAAGTTGGTTCTTTGAGAAAATAAAAAAGTTCAGGGACCCCTCTAGGCTGACAAAGAAAGAGAGAGGATGCAAATAGACAAAATCAGAAATGAAATGAGCGTCATTACAATGGATCCTGAAGAAATTTTAAAAATCATAAGAGGATACTAGGAACAATTATACCCCTACAACTAGGCAACTTAGATGAAATGGACTAATTTCAACTTAGATGAAATGGACTAATTTCAACTTAGATGAAATGGACTAATTTTTAGAAACACGCATACTACCTACACTGACTGGAGAAGAAACAGAAGATCTCAACAAACCAATCACAAGTGAAGAGATTCAATCAGTCATCAAAAATCTTCCTACAAAGAAAAGCCCAGGGCCAGATGACTTCACAGGGAAATTTTATCAAACATTCCAAAAAGAACTAACACCAGTCCTGCTCAAACTCTTCCAAAAAAATTGAGGAAAAAGGAATATTGTGAAGCTATGTAAACTCATTTTATGAAGTTAACATAACTCTAATACCAAAACCAGATAAAGATGCTACAATAAAAAAAAAAAAAAACTACAGCCTAATCTCCCTAATGAACATAGATGCAAAAATTCTCAACAACATACTAGCAAATCAAATTCAATGACACTAAAATAATTATAAACCACAACCAAGTGGGGTTTATACCAGAAATGCAAGGGTGGTTCAACATAACAAAATCAATCAACATGATACAGCACATTAACAAATTGAAATAGAAAAATCACATGATCATATCAATTGATGCTGAAAAAGCATTTGACAAAATTCACCATCCTTTTCTGATAAAAATACTTCAAAAGTGAGAATTGAAGGAAACTTCCTCAATATGATAAAGGGCAAAAATGAAAACCCCGTACCAGCATTTTACTTAACTTTGAGAGACTGAAAGTATTCCCCCTAAGATCGGGAATGAGCCAAGGATGCCCTTTGTCATCACTATATTCAACATTGTACTAGAAGTCCTAGTTAGAGCAATCAGGCAGGAGAAAGAAATAAAAGGCATCTGAATAGGGCAGGAAAAATGAAACTTTCATTATTTGCAGATGACATGACCCTATACTTAGAAAACCCGGAGGTATCTATGACAAAGCTACTTGAGCTAATAAACAAATGACTGGGTACAAGATTAGTGAACTAACATCAGCAATGTTTTTAAAGACAGTAATGACTTAATTGAGGAGACAATTAAGAAAAAAATTCCATTCAAAATAGCAAAACAAACAAACAAAAATAAATTCAGCAAGGTGGCAGGTTATAAAATTAATGTATAAAAATCAGTAATCTTTCTGTACACAAGCAATGACTTTAAATGAGGAGTCAATGAAGGAAAAATTTCCATTCCAAATAGCAACTTAAAGAATCAAGTATTTAGGAATGAACTTAACTAGGGATATGATGGACCTGGACACAGAAAACACATAACATTGCTAAAAGAGATAAAAGAAGATCTAAATAGGTGGAAAGACATTTCTTGCTCATGGATAGGAATATTAAATGTAGTTAAGATGTCAGTTCTACCCAGATCCAATGTGGTATCAATCAAAATTCCAACAATCTACTTTGAAGGCTTAGAAAAGCTAGTTACCAAATTCATTTGGAAGGGAAAGAGACCCCAAATAGCTAAAAATATCCTAAGAAACAGGAATGTAGTGGGAGGATTAACATTTCCTGATTTCAAAGCTTATTATAAAGCAACAATGATCAAAACAGCATGGTACTGGCACAAAGATAGAAGTATTGACCAATGGAATAGAATTAAAAACACAAAAATAGACCGCAAAATCTATGGTCAACTGATCTTTGACAAGGCCCCCAAATCCACTGAACTGGGATAAAATAGTTGTTTCAATAAGTGAGCATGGAAGAACTGGATATCAATGCCCAAAAGAATGAAAGAGGACCCTTACCTTAAACCTTGTATTAGTTAGGGTTCTCTAGAGAAACAGAATCAACAGGGAACACATGCAAATATAAAATTTATAAAAGTGTCTCACGTGACCGCGGTAATGCAGAGTCTAAAATCCGCAGGGCAGACTGTGAAGCCGATGACTCCAATGGAGGGTCTGGATGAACTCCACAGGAGAGGCTCTCCAGCCGAAGGAGGAATAGAGCCTGTCTCTTCTGAATCCTCCTTAAAAGGCTTCCCGTGATTAGATTAAGCATCACTTATTGCAGAAGACACTCCCCTTTGGCTGATTGCAAATGGAATCAGCTGTGGATGCAGCTGACATGATCATGATCTAATTCTATGAACTGTCCTCTTTGCAACAGACAGGCCAGCACTTGCCCAACCAGACAAACAGGTACCACCACTTGGCCAAGTTGACACATGAACCTGACCATGACAGTTCACCCCTTGTCAACTTGGCAGCTGTATATATCACCTTAAACCATACCCAATTTCCAAATAAAGACAATGGAACACGCATTTTTTTCTTTTACCTGACAATACTCAACTGTATTGCATATAACTGGAAACACATTAAATCTCTCCAGAATAGGGCATAAATCCTTGGGCAACATTCATCCTTAAACTTGATATCTTACAACTTAAATAGTATAACATGGACAAAACAGCATTACAGTCCTCATTTCTGTAACTGATCACATGGTGGAAGTTCATATTTATCACTACCTTCTTCCACTACCCATTCCATGTTCCCTTTACCCTTAGCAAGCACTTCAGCTGGCCGTGGTTCTTTGCCTGGTGGGGTGACCAAACCTTCATTCCTGAAGTTTCAGAGCCATTGGTAGCCCTGCCTAGACTGCGTTATTGCAGTTTTCCATTGATTTTAATCACAGGGCATGGGTACTAAAAGACGCCCTAGGGGATCTCCTATATTCCAAGAAAACTCTTCTTTCACCTCCATTATGTAGTTGCAGTCCTACATCCTCCTGATAGTCAGGATCAGTTACCACAGACAATAATGTAATCCCCTTCTTGACTTGTTGATCTAGTGGCATAAGTAGCCCAAAGTGACCACATGGCAGTCTTAACTTCCAGTTCAGTGGAATCATTGTTGTTTCTCCTGGAGGAAGCACTCCCCATTTTGGAACTAAAACCTATAGACCAGCAGAGCTCAGGGTCACAGGGACAGGAAGCAAAAATTTTTCTAGTGTCTCACTAGGGGTAATAGTGAATGGTACCACTCCCATTTCCACCGCATGGTTCCTGGACCCATGGATCCTGGCTATGGGAGAAACAGCACCATACAGTGGACGCTGATTCAGAGCATATACAGCTTCCTGGAGAACATTACCGCAGCCTTTCAAGGTATTGCCACCTAGTTGGCACTGTAATTGAGTTTTCAAAAGGCCATTCCACCGTTCTATCAATCCAGCTGCTTCTGAATGATGGGGAACATGGTAAGACCAGAGAATTACATGAGCATGTGCCCATTCTCGCACTTCATTTGCTGTGAAGTGTGTTTCTTGATCAGAAGCAATGCTATGTGGAATACCATGATGATGGATAAGGCATTCTGTAAGCCCACGGATGGTAGTTTTGGCAGAAGCATGGCATGCAGGGAAAGCAAACCCATATCCAGAGTATGTGTCTATTCTAGTTAGAACAAATCACTGCCCCTTCCATGAAGGGAGTGGTCCAATGTAATCAGCCTACCACCATGTAGCTGACTGGTCACCTCAGGGAATGGTGCCATATCGGGGGCTGAGTGTGGGTCTCTGCTGCTGGCAGAATGGGCACTCAGCAGTGGCTGTAGCCAGGTCAGCCTTGGTGAGTGGAAGTTCATGTTGCTGAGCCCATGCATAACCTCCATCCCTACCACCATGACCACTTTGTTCATGAACCCATTGGGCAATGACAGGAGTTGCTGGGGAAAGAGGCTGACTGGTATTCACAGAACAGGTCATCTTATCCACTTGATTATTAAAATCTTCCTCTGCTAAAGTCACCCTCTGGTGTTCATTCACATGGGACACAAATATCTTCATGTTTTTAGCCCACTCAGAAAGGTCTATCCATATACTTCTTCCCCAGACCTCTTTGTCACCAATTTTCCAATTATGGTCTTTCCAAGTCCCTGACCATCCAGCCAAACCATTAGCAACAGCCCACGAGTCAGTATACAAATGCACCTCTGGCTAGTTTTCCTTCCAAGCAAAATGAACAACCAGGTGCACTGCTTGAAGTTCTGCCCACTGGGAGGATTTCCCCTCACCACTGTCCTTCAGGGACACCCCAGAGAGGGGTTATAGTGCTGCAGCTGTCCACTTTCAGGTGGTACCTGCAAATCGTGCTGAGCCATCTGTAAACCAGGCCTGAGTTTTCTCTCCCTCAGTCAATTCACTGTAAGGAACTCCCCAAGAGGCCATAGCTCTGGTCTGGGAAAGAGAAGGTAATGTGGCAGGAGTGGAGACCATGGGCATTTGAGCTACTTCTTCATGTAACTCACTTGTGCCTTCAGGACCTGCTCTGGCCCTATCTCGTATATACCATTTCCATTTTACAATAGAGTGCTGCTGCACATGCCCACTTTTATGGCTTGGTGGGTCAGACAACACCCAGCTCATGATAGGCAACTCAGGTCTCATGGTAACTTGGTGGCCCATGGTTAAGTGTTCAGTCTCTACTAAGGCCCAGTAGCAGGCCAAAAGCTGTTTCTCAAAAGGAGAGTAGTTATCTGCAGCAGATGGTAAGGCTTTGCTCCAAAATCCTAAGGGTCTGTGTTGTGATTCTCCTGTAGGGGCCTACCAGAGGCTCCAGACAGCATCTCTATTTGCCACTGACACTTCCAGCACCATTGGATCTGCTTGATCATACGGCCCAAGTGGCAGAGCAGCTTGTACAGCAGCCTGGACCTGTTGCAGACTCTCCTCTTGTTCAGGTCCCCACTCAAAATTAGCAGCTTTTCTGGTCATTCGATAAATGGGCCAGAGTAGCACACCCAAATGAGAAATATGTTGTCACCAAAATCCAAAAAGACCAACTAGGCGTTGTACCTCTTTTTTGGTCATAAGATGGGCCAGATGCAGCAACTTATCCTTCACCTTAGAAGGAATATCTCAACATGCTCCACACCACTGGACACCTAGAAATTTCACTGAGGTGGAAGGCCCCTGTATTTTTGTTGGATTTGTCTCCCATCCTCTGACACACAAATGCCTTACCAGTAAATCTAGAGTAGTTGCTACTTCTTGCTCACTAGGTCCAATCAACATGATATCATCAATATAATGGGCCAGTGTGATGTCTTGTGGGAGGCTGAAACAATCACGTTCTCTGTGGACAAAATTTTGACATAGGGCTGGACAGTTGATATACCCCTGAGGTAGGACAGTGAAAGTATATTGCTGACCTTGCCAGCTGAAAGCAAATTGTTTCTGGTGGTACTTACTAATAGCTATTGAGAAAAAAGCATTTGCCAGATCAGTAGCTGCATACCAGGTACCAGGGGATGTATTGATTTGCTCAGGAAATGATACCACATCTGGAACAGCAGCTGCAATTGGAGTTACCACCTGGTTGAGCTTGTGATAATCCATTGTCATCATCCAAGACCCATCTGTTTTCTGCATAGGCCAAATAGGAGAGTTGAATGGGGATGTGGTGGGAATCACCACCCCTGCATCCTTCAAGTCCTTAAGAGTGGCAGTAATCTGCAATCCCTCCAGGAATCTGGTATTACTTCTTATTTACTATTTTGCTAGGTAGGGGCAGTTCTAGTGGCTTCCACTTGGCCTTTCCCACCATAATAGCCCTCACTGCACAAGTTAGAGAGCCACTGTGGGGATTCTGCCAGTTGCTCAATATGTCTATACTAATTATACATTCTGGAACTGGGGAAATAACTACAGGATACGTCCAGGGGCCCAGTGGACCCACGTGAAATGGACCTGAGCTAAAATTCCATTGATCATCTGGCCTCCATAAGCCCGCACTCTGACCAGAGTGACGTGTTGGGTCCCCTGGAATTAATGTCACTTCTGAACCAGTGTCTAAAAATCCTCGAAGTATCTGATCATTTCCTTTTCTCCAATGCATAGTTACCCTGGTAAAAGGCCGTTGGTCTCCTTGGGGAAGGCTTGGAGGAAGATTAACAGCATAAATTTGTGGCAGGGTAACAGGGTTCTTCCCCAAAGGGACCTGGCCTTCCCTTCATTCAAGGGGCTCTGGGTCTGTAAACTTTCAAGTCTGGAAAATTGATTAAAGGACCGTGACTCTGTGTTTTTGTAATTCAAGTTAGACTTCTGTTCACTTGACCTAGAACTCTTGTTTATACAGCTCAAACAAGAATTTAGTAGACTGCCCTTCTATTGCATTTCTAGGTACCCCATGATTTGCTAGCCAATGCCACAAATCTCTGCATGTCATATAATTTGATGCCTGCTTTGAGTTTGCTATCTATTATAATAGCCACATCTACATCTTTCAGAAGGCACTTAAGTGTCTCATTTGAAGCCTTAAGCCCATCCCTTTCACCCCTTATTGTAGCCAGCATATCTGACAATAACCAACCAACATCTCTATACCTCTTATTTCTACAAAACTCCATAAAGGTGTCAAAAACATTATCCCCAAGAGCCTGGCTTCTTACAAGTGAAGCATTAGGAGAATTGAATGGTGATATTTTGACTATCTCTTTTGCCAACTCACTCCATGGATTGGGAGTGTCATTCTGATTATGGGAATCAGAGTCCTTAGTGTCTTTGAGTACAGTCAGAGTAGAAAACCGTTCATAAAAACCCATTTTTAAGATTCTGTTTCTTTTTTTTTTTTTTTTTTTAATAGTAACTTCAAAGGAATGCATTTATTTGTCAATATGTTTTTACAATTTCCCTTCTTTTAACAAAATATTGGTGGTGGTGGATTGTACTATATTTATTCGGTCGTTTGTTGTTTTTTTTTTTTTTTTTAATTTTTTTTATTAATCAAAAAAAAGAAAAGAAATTAACACAACATTTAGAAATCATTCCATTCTACAAATGCACTCAGTAATTCTTAGTATCATCACATAGATGTATGATCATCATTTCTTAGTACATTTGCATCGATTTAGGAAAAGAACTAGCAAAACAGCAGAAAAAGATATAGAATGTTAATATAGAGAAGAGAATTAAAATAATAATACTAATAATATATATATATATATATATAAAGGAAAAAGAAAAAAACAAAAACAAAAGATACAAACACACAAACAAACAAACAAAAAAACATATTTCAGGTGCAGCTTCATTCATTGTTCCAACCTAGTTACATTACACTTAGGTATTATTGTGCTGTCCATTTTTGAGTTTTTGTATCTAGTCCTGTTGCACAGTCTGTATCCCTTCAGCTCCAATTACCCATTATCTTACCCTGTTTCTAACTCCTGCTGGTCTCTGTTACCAATGATATATTCCAAGCTGATTCTCGAATGTCAGTTCACATCAGTGGGACCTTACAGTATTTGTCCTTTAGTTTTGGGCTAGACTCACTCAGCATAATGTTCTCTAGGTCGATCCATGTTACTACATGCTTCATAAATTTAGTCTGTCTTAAAGCTGCATAATATTCCATCGTAGGTATACGCCACAGTTTGTTTAGCCACTCATCTGTTGATGAACATTTTGGCTGTTTCCATCTCTTTGCAATTGTAGATAATGCTGCTATAAACACTGGTGTGCAAATGTCCGTCTGTGTCTTTGCCCTTAAGTCCCTTGAGTAGATACCTAGCAGTGGTATTGCTGGGTCGTAATCCATTCTGCCATTCTATGTCTTTTGATTGGGAAATTCAGTTCATTAACTTTTAGTTAATTTACTGTTTGGATAATATTTTCCTCTACCATTTTGGCTTTTGTATTATATATATCATATCTGATTTTCCTTCTTCCTACACTTTACTCCATACCTCTCTCTTCTGTCTTTTCGTATCTGACTCTAGTGCTCCCTTTAGTATTTCTTGCAGAGCTGGTCTCTTGGTCACAAATTCTCTCAGTGACTTTTTGTCTATAAATGTTTTAATTTCTCCTTCATTTTTGAAGGATAATTTTGCTGGATATAGGAGTCTTGGTTGGCAGTTTTTCTCTTTTAGTAATTTAAATATATCATCCCACTGTCTTCTAGCTTCCATGGTTTCTGCTGAGAAATCTACACATAGTCTTATTGGGTTTCCCTTGTATGTGACAGATTGTTTTTCTCTTGCTGCTTTCAAGATCCTCTCTTTCTCTTTGACCTCTGACATTCTAACTAGTAAGTGTCTTGGAGAACGCCTATTTGGGTCTATTCTCTTTGGGGTGCGCTGCACTTCTTGGATCTGTAAATTTAGGTCTTTCATAAGAGTTGGGAAATTTTCAGTGATAATTTCTTCCATTAGTTTTTCTCCTCCTTTTCCCTTCTCTTCTCCTTCTGGGACACCCACAACGCGTATATTTGTGCGCTTCATATTGTCATTCAGTTCCCTGATCCCCTGCTCAAGTTTTTCCATTCTTTTCCCTATAGTTTCTGTTTCTTTTTGGAATTCAGATGTTCCATCCTCCAGTTCACTAATTGTAGCTTCTGCCTCTTTAGATCTACCATTGTAGGTATCCATTGTTTTTTCCATTTTTTCTTCTTTGTCCTTCACTCCCATAAGTTCTGTGATTTGTTTTTTCAGATTTTCTATTTCTTCTTTTTGTTCAGCCCATGTCTTCTTCATGTCCTCCCTCAATTTATTGATTTGGTTTTTGAAGAATTTTTCCATTTCTGTTCGTATATTCAGCATTAGTTGTTTCAGCTCCTGTATCTCATTTGAACTAGTGGTTTGTTCCTTTGACTGGGCCATATCTTCAGTTTTCCGAGCGTCATCCATTATTTTCTGCTGGTGTCTGGGCATTTGATCAGATTTCCCTGGGTGTGTTACGCAGCTGGTTGAAAGCTTTTTCTGTGAAATCTCTGGGCTCTGTTTTTCTTTTCCTGCCCAGTAGGTGGCGCTCGTGGCGCTCGTCTGTCTGCACCGCAGTTGGCCCGGGAAACCGCGCGTGGAGGTGGGGGTCGCTGGCGGCCGCGGCTTGGGAGAGTGCCGGTCCTAATTGCCCAGCTGGCCCGAAACGCCAAGTGTGACGGGGGGGCCCCGCTATCCAACGTTCCCAGTCAGGCCGGTGAGCCACGTGCGTGGAGGGGACCCCAGTCGCCAGCCGCCCCGGCCGGGAAAACGTGCGCCCCTCGGGTAGCTCACCGCAGCAGATTCTCCCTGCCCGTTCAGCTGTTCCAGAATGGGGTACGCTGTCTTTTTGGTCTCTGTCGTGACTCCGGGAGCTGTTTCGTATTGTTTCTGTTTCTTTAGTTGCTTTTCTGGAGGAGGAACTAAGACCCGCGCGTCTTACTAAGCCGCCATCTTCTCCGGAAGTCAGATTCTGTTTCTTAAGACCCCACTCCTGGTACCAAGATGTATTAGTTAGGGTTCTCTAGACAAACGGAATCAACAGGGAACACTTGCAAATATAAAATTTATAAAAGTGTCTCATGTGACTGAGGGAATGCAGAGTCCAAAATCTGTAGGGCAGGCTGTGAAGCCAACGACTCCGAAGGAGGGTCTGGATGAACTCCACAGGAGAGGCTTGCCAGCCAAAGCAGGAATAGAGCCTGTCTCTTCTGAATCCTCCTTAAAAGGCTTCCCGTGATTAGATTAAGCATCACTCATTGTAGAAGACATTCCCCTTTGGCTGATTACAAATGGAATCAACTGTGGATGCAGCTGACGTGATCATGATCTAATTCTATGAAATGTTCTTGCAACAGACAGGCCAACACTTGCCCAACCAGGTAAACAGGTACCACCACTTGGCCAAGTTGACACATGTCCCTGACCATGACACACCTTATATAAAAATTAAAGTGGATAAAACCCCTACATATAAGAGCCAGTACCATAAAACTCCTAGAAGAAAATGTAGGGAAACATCTTCAAGACCTAGTGATAGGAGGTTGCTTCCTAACTTTATACCCAAGCAGAAGCAATGAAAAAAAAATAGATATATGAAGACTCCTTGAAATCAAATGACTTGGTGCCTCAAAAGACTTTGTCAAAAAGTTAAGGGGCAGCCAACTCAATGGGAGAAAATATTTGGAAATCACACATCGGACAAAGGTTTGATATCCTTTGAATAAGGAAATCATACAACTCAACAACAAAAGAACAAACAACCCAGTTATAAAATGGCCTAAAGATTTGAATAGGCATTTTTCTGTAGAGCAAAATATAGATGACTAAAAAGCACATGAAGAAGTTCTGGGAAGACAATGAAATAGGATAGGTTAAGTTCACACCTGCTGCAAGGAACATCTAGGAAGTGACAGAAAAATGACTGAGGGAGCTATTCCAGGGTGTAAGTGACCGGGAGGGTCTTCTACACCACATAGGAGGCCCTGGTAGAAAAAGCAGAAGGATTAAGCCACAGACAATCAGAGACTGTTCAGCTAGTGCAAACAGCCTAGTGTGTCCATTTCGAAATGGAGGCCTGGAGCTGTCAGGAGTGCACAGACAGGGAGATGGGGACAAGGAACTAAGCCAAGCCACATACCTTGAACATGCTACCCCCATGGGCACCACTCCTACCCTGTGACATGCGACTCCCCCCACACCCCACAGACCTGAACCCCATTATCCACCCCCTGTCCTGACTGCGCTCCAATCACCCCTGCCCTGCCCCGCTCCCGCACATCTCCACCCCACACCCTTGTCCCGCCCATGTGCAAGCCTTTCCCGGTCCGACTCAGCTCTCCTGCGCAATCTTGTGCACCTCAGTCCAGCCCCTCGACCCCACCTCCCACTCCCTGCCCCCTGCAGGTAGTCACGTGCCCATCTGGGCTTCAGGTGCACACCTTCATACCCAGGCCACACCTTCACCCAACCCATACAGTCCCTCAAGCCTGCGGGCCACTCCTGATCTTGTGCATGCACACATCAACAGCTGGCCCCTCAGATGTGTGCATGTGCATGCACCGACTCATGCCACACCCCCTCAGCTCAGGGCAAGCTTTGACCTGTGCATTCAGGCCACACTCGCCCCCAGCCCACACAGGCACAATCCCGCCCTGCTGCCTGTCAGCTCTGTGCACCTGCACACCACGGCCATGTTCCCCTGACCTACACACCTGCATAGACACATCCTCCCTGCTGGGCACCCATGTATCCATGCACTGACCTCTTGACCCCTACACCCACTCCACCCCTGCCCTGCACAAAACCCTATGGCACAAGTGCTCTTCTCTCACACCTGGCAGGTGCTCTCATGCACATCTGTGCCACACAGCCTCTGCTCTGCACAAGCGGGCAACCCTAGTGCCCCCAGTCCCACCCTCCAGTACCTGCAGATCCGCCCCAGGACCCTGTCCATCTGTCATCATCCAGCTCTGACACATGGCCCACAACCTCCGTGGCCTGTGCCCCACCCCTACACACTTGCGCATCTGCATCCTGGTCCCCCTGGATCTCTCCTCCTGTTCATCTCACACCCATGCCCTGCCCTCCCTGTGCCCCGACCTCTGTGCCCTGAACCCACACCCTGACACCCATGACCCACACACTTCATGTGCCCACCTGCATCCTGCCCATGTACCAGTCCCAGGACATCCACTCAGCAACCCCATCCACCCACTGCCATGCCCTATCTCTGTGTATCCCATGCTGCACCCTGCTTCTGCACCGCAAGGCCTGCCTGAGCTGCAGCTCTCCCCTACAGCCCCATGACCCCGTGACTCGCACCCTATGCTCACAGGCACCAGCCTAGAGTCCCTGACCTGTGCACATACCTGCGTCACAACCCATCACCACCCTGTTGTCCACCTGCTCATGCCCTGCATCCTGCTTATGCCCATCCTGCAAATAACAAGCTTTAGATTACTGAAAAAAAAATCAACTGCCAAAGTAACCCTATCAAGATATTTATGTGCCTTCTGTTGTGAAGACAACAGAAGATCACTAACCATATGAAGGTGGAGATAGCTATAGCTCAGTCTAATGACCAAATTAAACACTGGAGGAGACACAGACTTTGGAACAATTTATTAAATATATTCATATATCTCTACTAAATAAAATCAGTGGGATGGCGTTCTAGTTTGCTAGCTGCCAGAATGCAATATACCATAAATGGAATGGCTTTTAAAAAGGAGAGTGTAATAAGTTGCAAGTTTACAGTTCTAAGGCCAATTAAAGAAAGTCTATAGAAATGTCCAATCTGAGGCATCCAGGGAAAGATACCTTGGTTCAAGAAGGCTGATGAATTTCAGGGTTTCTCTCTTGGCTGGAAAGGCACGTGGTAAAGTCTGCTAGCTTTCTCTCCTGGCTTCCTATTTCATGAAGCTCCCCAAGAGGTGTTTTTCTTCTTCATCTCCAAAGTTTGCTGACTGGTAGACTCTCTGCTTCATGGTTCTGTGGCATTCTGAAGCTTTCTCCAAAATACTGTTTCTTTTATAGGATTCCAGTAAACTAATCAAATCCCAGGTAGAGTGGGTGGCGATTCATCTCCACCTAATCGAGTTTAATACCCACACTTGATTGAGTCACATCTCCATGGAGATAATCTAATTAAAGTTTCTAACATACAATACTGAATAGGATGAGAAGAAATGGCTGTCTTTTCAAAATGGGATTAGAATTAAAACATGACTTTTCTAGGGTACATAAATCTTTTCAAACCAGCACAGACAGTGAATGACATAAACGAAGTGGAGAAAACACTAGAAGAGGATAAAGAAGAATTTGAAAGAATAAGTAGAAAAATAGGTATCACAGAGATTAAAGATGTTGTAGGCCAAATAAAAAATATACTAGAGACACACAACAGCAGATTTGAAGAGGCAGAAGAAAGAATAAGCAAATTAGAGGACAGAACAACTGATTTTGAACACACAAAAGAGTAAATGACAAAAAAAGATGGAAACATTTGAATTGGATCTCAGGGAAATTATGGAGAAAACAAAGTGCATAAATATAAGTATCATTGATGTCCAGAAGGAGAAGAGATGAATAAAGGGCTAGGAAGATTAGTGGAAGATATAAGGGGAAAAACTTTCCAACCTTTATAAAAGACATAAATATGCAAATCAAAGAAGCCCAATGAACTCTAAATAGAATAAATCCAAATACACTTTGCCCAAGACACATACTAATCAGTCTGTCAAACATTGAAGAGAGGCAGAAAATCCTCAAAGTGGCAAGAGGAAAACAATCTAGTACTTACAAGGGAAACCACATAAGCCTAGTTTGGACTACTCAGCTAACACTGTGGAGGCAAGAAGGCAGTGGTATGATATATTTAAGATCCTGAAAGAGAAAGATTTGAGCCAAGAATTCTGTACTCAGCCAAATTGTCCTTCAAAACTAAGGGAAAGATTAAAGTTTTCACAGTCAAATAAAGGCTAACGAGTATGTCAAGAAGAGACTGGCCTTACAAGAAATACTAAAGGGAGTTCTCCCAGCTGAAAATAAAGATAGGAAATGGAGGTCTGGAGGAGGGCACAGAATTGAAGAGTACCAGTAAGGGTAACTTAAAGAATTAAAGGAGAAAGAGGAAAAAGAATATATAGATCTGACAAATAAAATCTAAAAGATAAAATGGTAGATTAAGAAATGCCTTTACAGTAATAACTTTGAATGTTAATGGACTAAATTTACCAATTAAAAGATATGGATTGACAGAATGGATTAAGAAATGTAATCCAGCTATGTGCTGCTTACAAGAGACTCATTTTAGACTCAAATAATATAAAGAGATTGAAAGTGAAAGGATGAAAAAAGATGTTCCCTGCAAGCTGTAAACAAAAGGAAGCAGGAGTAGGTATACTAGTATCAGACAAAAGATACTTTAAATGTAAAGACATCATTAGAGACAAAGAAGGATATCGTATATTAGTAAAAGGGACAATGTTGACTTTAGACATCATACATGAGGCCCAGTAGATGGAGGTGGCTGAAAGATGAACTGAGAAGAAGATTGGCAAACAAAGGTGTGCACATATGATGAAAAATTGTGCTGCTACAAAAGGACATGAAGTTGTGGGGCATGCAAAATGTGAATGAGCCTGTGGGACATTTGATGAGGCAAAATAAGCCAGAAACAAGAGCAAATATTTTATAATATCATTTAGAAAGTATAAGAAAACGGGGCCTAGATTGTAAGCTCTTATCAAAGTCATATTTAGTCCACAGTGGTAATTGTTATTTCTGGATTTTGAGGGGCTGTTTTTCTGGATTTTGAGGGGCTGTTTTTCTGGATTTTGAGGGGCTGTTACTTAGAGATAAGAATGAAGCCAATCATGTTGGGATTAAGGTAATTCAGAATACAGGGGTAAAGAAGACATCGTCTGTATTTTAGAAGGTTTTATTTTATCCAGAACCTGAATTTGCTGTAGTGTGTAATCTACAGCCACTGTGAAAGACTGTCTGTCTGTTCCTCAGAAATCGGAATATTGAGTTGCCCTATGACCCAGCGATACCACTACTTGGTATATATCCAGAAGAGCTGAAAGCAGTGACATAAACAGACATTTGCACACTGAGTTCATAGCACCATTTTTCACAATTACCCAAAGATGGAAACAATCCATGTGCAATCAAAAATGCCATCCTGACCAAAAGGGGGAAAAGAAGTGTAACAGATAATGTATCAGTGGCTGAGAGAGTTCAAATGAAGTTGAGAGGCTACACTGTAGGCTACTCTCACACAAGCTTCAGATAGACATTGCCACCTATCATAATTTGCCAACTCCCAAAACAAAACCATTCCTGCCAACTGCAAAGAACACCAAGGGCTTTATATGAGATTCTTTTACAAAGGCTCCATGAACTAGGATTACTTTCCAGAAATCTACAACCTCCAGATGGGTTCCTATGCCAGATAAGTCCTGAAATGCAGAGGTGCCAGGCTCTCCAGAACATCAACTAGTTCCATCCCTCTATCCTTTATTATTGACAGCCCCTTCCAACTTGAAAAAACAAGAATGGGCATAGTTCAAATAACCCTAAAGAGTGGGAGAATGATCAAAGGAGATGGTGGAGTTATACAGAAAATGTAGGGTTTAACAAATGAGTTGGATTGCTGAGTCATTATATTGATATTTCTTTTGGCCTCCAGTGTCTTGGAGCAGCTAGTAGTAAAAGCCTAAAATTGTGGAATTGTAACCCATACCAAACTCTGAAATCTGTTCTACAACTAATTGTTGCAGTGTGCTTTGAAATATATTGCTTTTTTATTTTTGGGGGAAGGTGCATAGTTCAGGAATTAAACCCGGGTCTCCCACATGGCAGGGGAGAATTCTACCACTAAATGATTTTTTGTATATATGTTATTTTTCACAAAAAATAAAAAGAAGTTGATGTGAATTTGAATGCATAGCTATATGATACTTTGAACCATTGATTGTACACTTTGGATGATTACATGGTATTTGAATATATAATATATGTCAGTAAAGTTGCATTAAAATAATTTAAAAAATAGCAGCCAAAAGAAGCAAGTATCTTGGAATAAGCTTAACAAGGATGTCAAGGATTTGGACATAAGAAACTACAAAATATTGCTAAGATAAATCAAGGAAGACCTAGACAGATGGGAAAACATCCCATCCTTATGGATAGAAAGACTGAATGTCATTAAGATGTCAGTTCTACCCAAATTGATTTACAGATTCAATGCAACACTATCAAAATTCCAACAACCTACTTTGTTTAATTTTTTTATTAAGGAAAATCTTTAACACATACTTTATATACATGGTGCATAATCAATGGCTCACAATATCATCATGTAGTTGTGTATTCATCACCATGATAATTTTTAAAGAACATATGCATCACTCCAGAAAAAGAAATAAAAAGAAATAGAAAAATAAAAAGAAAAAAACTCATACATACCATACACCTTACCCCTCCCTTTCATTGACTGCTGGTGTTTCCATCTACCCAATTTATTTTACCCTCTTCCCCCCTATTATTTATCTATTTATCTATACCCATGTTTTTACTCATCTGTCCATACCCTGGATATAAGGAGTATCAGACACAAGGGTCTCAGGATCACATAGTCACACTGAAAACGTTATATAGTTACACAATTGTCTTCAGTGCTCTAGGCTACTGGAACACAGCTCAATAGTTTTAGATACTTCCCTCTAGCCACCCCATTATAGCATAAACTAAAAGGGATGTTTATATAATGCATAAGAATAACCTCCAGGATAACCTCTCAACTCTGTTTGAAATCTTTCATCCACCAAAGCTTTATTTTGTCTCATTTCTCTCTTCCCCCGTTTGGACAAGAAGACTTTCTCAATCCTTGATGCTGGGTCCTGGCTTACCTCAGGCTTTCTGTCCCATGTTGCCAGGGAGATTTACACCCCTAGGAGTCATGTTCCACGTAGGAGGGAAGGCAATGAGTTCATCTGCTGAGTTGGCTTTGAGAGAGAGGCCACATCTGAGCAACAAAAGAGGTTCTTTGGGCTGAGTCTTAGGCATAATTATCAGGAGGCTTGGCCCATCCTTGCATAACAATTTTCACAGGGGCAAACTCCAAGATAGAGGTCTCTCCCTATTGACTTGGTTGTCCCCACTACTTGTGAGAGTATTAGAAATTCTCCAAATGGGGAACCAACAACCTACTTTAAAGACTTGAAAAGCTAGTTAGTAAATTTACTTGGAAGAGAAAGAGACCTCAAATAGCCAAAGATATTATAAAAAAGAAGAGCGAATGGGAGGACTAACACTTTTTGACTCTAAAGTTTACTATAAAGTCACAGCATTCAAAACAGCATGTTATTGGCACAAAGATAGAAGTATTGACCAATGGAATTGAATTGAGGTATGGAGATAGACCACCAAATCTGTGGTCAGTTGATCTTCAGTAAAGCCCCCAATTCCATAGAACAGGGACAAAAGAGTCTTTTCAATAAATTAGCAGGGGAGAACTGATTATCAAAAGCAAAACAGAATGAAAGAGGACCCCTACTTTACACCCTTTACAAAAATTAATTCAAAATGGATTAAAGCCTAAATATAGGTGCTAGTATCATACAACTCTTAGAAGAAAATATAGGGAAACATTTTCAAGACCTAATAATAGGAGGTAGCTTCTTAAACTTTACATCCAAAGCACAGGCAATGAAAGAAAAAATTGATAAATGAGAACTCTTCAAAATCAAAAGCTTCTGTGTCTCAAAGGATTTTGTTAAAAAGCTGAAGAGGGAGGCAACTCAGTGGGAGAAGATATTTGGAAACCACATATTGGAAAAGAGTTTGATATCCTGTGTACACAAGGAAATCATACAACTCAACCACAAAAGAACAAACAAACCTGATTATAAAATGAGCAAAGGATATGAATAAGCACTTTTCTGAAGATCAAATATATATGGGATAAAAAGCACATGAAGAGATGCTCATCTCATTAGCTATAAGGGAAATGCAAATCAAGACTACAATGAGATACCACCTCACACCTATAAGAATGACTGCTATTAAACAAACAGAAACCTACAAATTTTGGAGAGGATGTGGAGAAATTGAAACACTTATACACTGCTGGTGATAATGTATAATGGTAAGCTGCTATGGAAGACAGTCTGACAGATCCTCAGAAAACTAAATATCAGGTGTCCCTACAACCTGGAGATACCAACACTCAATATATACCTAGAAGAGTTGAAAGTAGTGACACGAACAGATATTTGCACATTGATGTTCATAACAGCACTTTACACAATTGCCAAAAGATGGAGACAATCCAAATGCCCATGAACAGATAAGTGGATTAACAAAATATGGTATATACATACTATGGACTATTATGCAACAGTGAGATGCAATGAGGTTCCAAAGAACATGGCTGCATGGATGGACCTTGAGAACATATTGCTGAGTGAAAAAAGTATGATTTCACTATTATTACGTTGGTAAAGATAATCTCAAAGGTTTACAATGTAGAAATAGGGACCCTAGAGGTACACAAAAGCTAGAGGTGGGGGAAAGTTACCCGGTGAAGGTGAACCTAAACAAAAGGGAACAGATAGAAGTCATGGTATCTAATTAGTGGGGTTATAAGTAACATTACCATATGGTTGGTGCATATGATTGAAAGAGGATGTATAGTGCCATGTATCCACCAATTAACTGTACGGTTATAAATAAGTTCTTACATGAACTCCTTCAAAGGTTTGATCTTGTAGAAACAGTCAATAATAGAGAGGCATAGGGGGATTTGGAAATTACGGGATTAGGGATTTGATGCTTGGTGAAGCTGTGTTTATCAGTTCTTTGTCTCATTAGACCAATGAAAATTGTCTAAAATTGAGAATGCTGCTGATGGTACAACCAAGTGAGGACATACATAAAACATGGTATGTTTATTTTGAGCATCATCCATGATGCCTAATGGATGGAGGGGGCTGAAGGATACAATGACTGAGAGGCTGAAAGGCAACTGTGATATATATATGTGTGTGTGTGTGTGTGTGTGTGTGTGTGTGTGTGTGTGTGTGTGTGTGTGTGTGTGTGTGTGTGTGCGTGCGTGTGAGTGTGTGTGAGTGTGTGTGATATATAATACTGTGTGGCTAAAAAGCAACAATGTTGGATGCATGCAATAAACTGAATGAAACTTGTGGACAATGTGTTGTGCAAAATAAGCCAGAAACCAAAGAACAAATGTGCTATGATCTCTTTCAGAAAATAGAAGAAAATTGGAGCCTAGATTGTAGGCTTTTAGAGCAGCCACACTTAGTCTGAAGCTGTAAATGTAGATCTAGATTCTGAGACCCTGGAACTTTGAGTGCCTCCGTGAAACCTAAGATTCAGAGCTAGAGTTCTGAAGCTCTGAAAGTCAGCATTGCTACATCCAGTAACAGTTAAAGTAACCAGGAAAAGAGATTAGGCTTCAATTACAGATATAAAGGAAGCCAATCTGCTTGGAAATAAGGTAAATCAGAATACAGGGCAAAGAATGCTAGGGTATGTATTCTAGAGCTTCACCTACTATATGAGACCAAATGCAGAAACGTTTAGTGTGTCTAGAACCTAGATTTTCTGTAACACACAATTTAAATCAACTAGCTCATTTAAACAGCTCAAACACATGGAACCCAGAATGGGAATGTGGACTTTTAATTCTGTATAGCTTAATATAATACCTGGAGACATCCCAGACTATGATGGACTGATAATTAAAAAGTATTGGTAGAGTTCTTTGAGGGACTGGAAAAAATATGGAAATATTAAATTTTCCCAAGTGGGTAACCCTTGGTATTCTCCCAAACATTAGCAACTCCCAAGAAAATATGCTGAGCTCTTGATTTGAGATTTGCCCTAACTAAGCTTATTTCTGTGGTGGAGAAGCTAAGACTACTCATAATTATACCTCAGAGTTGCTTCCTGGAAACCTCTTTGCTTGTTCAAATGTGGCCTCTCTCTCTCAGCCCAACTCTGCAAGGAAACTTACTACCCTCCCCACTACATGGTATATGACATTCAGGTGTGAAAGTCTCTCTGACAATGGGGGACATAACTCCCAGGTTTGAGCCTGGCCCTGGCATTGTGGGATTGACAATGCCTTCTGGACTAAAAGGGGGAAAAGAATTGTACCAACATCAGATATCAGTGGCTAAAGGAGTTCAAATGGAGTTAAGAGGCTATTCTGGAGGCTACTCTCATGCAAGCTTCAGCTAAATATTGTTAAGCACCATGGCTAACCATACCTAACTGACAGCTTCCTGTTAACCCTGAAGAACATCCAGGGCTCTACCTGTGACTCTAGAAAAGATTCATGTATTAAGTTTACTTTCCTATAACCTCCAGAGGGTTCCTGGAGGGGCCAGCCTCTCCAAGAATATCAACTAATCCCATCCCCCTATTCTATTGTTGACACCCCTTTTCAACATGAAAAAGTTAGAATGGGCATAGCCCAAAGACCCTTATAGATTGGGAGTAAGATCAAATGAGAAGGAAGAATTATAACAGAGAAGATAGGATTTAATAAATGAGTATTACTGCTGAATCACTATAATGATATTTCTTTTAGTGTCCAGTGTTTTGGAGCAGTTAGAAGGAAAAACCTGAAAATATGGAATGGTATTCAGTCCCAAACTTTGAAATCTGTTCTGTCACTACTTGTTAAAATGTACTTTGAAAATTATTGCTTTTTTTGGTATATGTGTTATAGTCACAATAAAAACTTTTTTTAAAGAAATCTCTGTCCAATAAGTCCAAAGTGTTATTCTTCATTGTTGGTGACTGGATTTTTATCTTGTTTCTTTGGTGGGTCCTCTACCTGCTAGAGGCCTTAGGAATTCCCCATTTACAGTTTATGTGAGTTCATGTACAGGTCCCCTCTACTCTGATTGAAATAAACTTTCACCCCCTCCTGTGTGCTCTTAAGTGACTTAATGCAGGTAGTCCTTTGCCCCAGGCCACTTTAACTTAATTGTTTCTCACACTGTACCTTTGTCTGTCCCTTTGGGCTTCTTCTCTGCCCTCAGACCCAACTCTGGGAGGGTGAGTGTGCCAGTTTGAAAGTATGTTTGTACCCCAGGAAAAGCCATGTTTTAATCCTAATTCCGTTTTGTAAAGGCAGCTGTTTCTTCTGGTCCCTATTCAGTACTGTATGTTTGTAACTGTAATTAGATCATCCCCCTGGAGATGTGACTCAATCAACAGTGGTTGTTAAGATGGATTAGGTGGAGATGTGTCTGCACCCATTTGGGTGGTTCTTGATTAGTTTCCTGGAGTCCTATAAAAGCGGAAACATTTTGGAGAATAAGGCAATTCAGAGAGAGCAGGGAAGAATGACAAAGGCATGAGAAAGCCACAACAGAGAATGCTGCAGAACCATGCAGCAGAGAGTCCACCAGCCAGTGACTTTTGAAGATGAATAAGGACAATGTCTCCCAGGGAGCTGGAGAGGAAGCTAGCAGATGACACCATGTTCGCCATGTGCCCTTCCAGCCAAGAGAGAAACTCTGACCATGTTCACATGTGCCTTCCCACTTGAGAGAGAAACCCTGAACTTCATCAACTTTCTTGAACCAAGGTATCCTTTCCTGGATGCCTTAGATTGGACATTTCTATAGACTTGCTTTAATTGGGACATATTGTTGGCCTTAGAACTATAAACTAGGAACTTATTAAATTCCCCTTTTTAAAAGCTGCTCCATTTCTGGTATATTGCAAACTAGAACAGTGAGCTTAAGTCAAGTTTCCTTTCTCAGTCCCTCAAACTTTTCACCTAATAGACTGACACTGACACGGGCCCATTCGGCTCCCTCTGGAATCCACACTGGGAGTGCAAGTTTGTTCATCCCCATGTTGTGGAGAGTGAGGGAGAGTCCAGCCAGGGCGCCAGGAGCTTCTTCTATGGCTTTTGAAGCTGAATTTTCTTGATTGGACACTTTCCCAGTTAATGCAGCCCTTTAACTATTTTCCTTAGTTTTGAGGAAAGCTTATATCTTTAAGAGTCCTCTATTGCCTTTGCTCAATGGGGGTTGGAACAATGGCCATCCTCAGAGCTGGCCCCCAGTGATCTGAAATAGCTGATCAAAAGCAGATCAGACCATTCACACACTTAGTTTTGAGGACTAGGTCTGTGTGTCGCATTCTGGCACCAGCAAGCTGCACTAGAAGCTTGAGCTCCAGCCCCCACTACTGCCCACACAGCTAGAGGAATGAGATGGTAGCTACTGCAGGGAGGGTGAAGTTCATGGGTATTTATCACAATTCAAGCCTGTTCTTCTCCTCCCTGGATGTGGCATAGTGTTCCACTAGACTTAGGGATTTCAAAATGGTTGATTTAGATATTCCTGCCAGCAGTTACTTTGGTGGAGTGACTGATTCCTGGAGTTTCCTAATCCCATATCTTCCTACAATCCTCTCTCCCCACCATGTTTTAAATATTGTTCTAGTTTGCTAACTGCCGGAATACAATATACCAGAAACAGAATGGCTTTTAAAAGGGGGAATTTAATAAGTTGCTAGTTTACAGTTCTAAGGCCGAGAAAATGTCCCAATTAAAGCAAGTCTATAGAAATGTCTAATCTAAGGTATCCAGGGAAAGATACATTGGTTTAAGAAGGTGGATGAAGTTCAGGGTTTCTCTCTCAAGTAGAAGGGTACATGGTGAACACAGTCGGAGTTTCTCTCTCATCTGGAAAGGCACATGATGCACATGGTCAGGGTTCCTCTCTTATCTGGAAGGGCACATGGCCAACATGGCATCATCTGCTAGATTCTTCTCCTGGCTTCCTGTTTCATGAAGCTCTCCTGGAGGCATTTTCCTTCTTCATCTCCAAAGGTCACTGGCTGGTGGACTCTGCTTCTCGTGGCTATGTCATTCTGCTCTGCTCTCTCTGAATCTCTTTCATTCTCCAAAATGTTTCCTCTTTTATAGGACTCCAGAAACTAATTGAGACCCACCAAAATGGCTGGAGACGTGTCGTCACCTAATCCAGTTTAACAAAACCACTCTTGAGGGAGTTACACGTCCATCTCCAGGGACATAATCTAATTACAGTTTCAAACATACAGCATTGAATAGGGATTAGAAGAAACGGCTGCTTTAACAAAATGGGATTAGGATTAAAACATGTCTTTTCCAGGGGACATACATCTTTCAAACCAGCACAAATATGTAGATAGATGTAGAGTTCTATTTGCCAAAAAGGCCCATGAGCAGTAATACCCCGAGAGCACTGAGCATACCCAACACTGTGATTGTGGCTTCTCCCATCCTCTCTCCACTAATAGGAACTAGGGGTCCGTAGAGAAATGCTGGCAGGGGAAGTACATGATGAGCCGGAATAACTTGTGGAGAAAGCCAGGAAGGGCTCAAAGAATGGTTGAACATTCAAAAGGAACATGAAGCAACTTGAAGGGATGCCACTGGCAAACTGGAAATGTCAGAGCACCAAACTAAGTCTTGATAATAGCAGATTATAACTCACTGAATAAAATTGGAAAATTGTGAGTGCACACATAAGGAAATAAATAAAATAATAAACTGGAACTCTGGTGGGCTTGACAGCAGATTGGAAATGGCAAGAGAAAGGATCAGTGTATTGGAAGGTGGAGGAACATAAAGTCTTTTATCTGAAGAACAGCAAGAAAAATACTGGAATAAAAAAATGAACAGAGCCTCTGTGATCAGTGGGAAAAAATCGAGTGACCTAACATATGTCTCTGTAGGAGAGAGAATGGGTGAAGAAAAAAAAAAAGATTTCAAAGATGTTTGGTCAGAATTCCTCAAATTTGATGACGGAAACAAACATATATTTAAGAATCTTAGAAAACCCCAAGCACAAAAAATAATAATGTAAGCACATTATAAGCATACTTCTGGATACCAAAGATGAAGAGAAACCCTTCGAACAGTCTCATTTAGCTGGTTTCTTAACAAAATGATGGGAGACAAAAGTACATGGAATAACCTCTTTAAGGTGCTGAAAAATAATAAATCCAGTGAAAACATCCTTCAAATTTAAAACAAAAAAAGATATTTTTATTGTTCTAGTTTGCTAGCTGCCGGAATGCAATATAGCAGAAATGGAGTGGATTTTTAAAAAGGGGAATTTAATAAGTTACAAGTTTACAGTTCTAAGGCCATGAAAATGTCCTAATTAAAGCAAGGCTATACAAATTTCCAATCTAATGCATCCAGGGACAGATACCTTGATTCAGGAAAGCCGATGAAGTTCAGGGTTTCTCTCTCAAGTGGAAAGGCACATGGCGAACACAGCATCATCTGCTACTTTCCTCTTCAGCCCCCTGGGAGGCCTTTTCCTTCTTCATTTCCAAAACTCGATGGCTGGTGGACTCTTTGTTTCATGGTTCTGTGGCTTCCTGTCATCCTTCTCTGATCTCACAGACTCTCCAAAGGTTGCTGGCTGGTGGACTCTGTGCTTCGTGGTTCTGCTCTGTTCTGAAGCTTTCTCCAAAATACTTCTTTTATAGAATTCCAGTAAAATAATCAAGAATGGGTGGAGACATGTCTCCATCTAATCGAGTTTAATACCCACAATCGATTGAGTCACATCTCCGTGGAGATAATCTAATCAAGTTTCCAGCCTATAGTGCTGAATAGGGATTAGAAGAAACTGTAGTCTTTACAAAATGGGATTAGGATTAAAACATGGTTCTTCTAGGGAACATAAATCCTTTCAAACTGGCAGATTGATACAAACACAAATTGTGAGAATTCATCCCAGCAGACCTGCTCTGTCAGAAATGTTAGGTGTTCTTCGGGATGAAGGGAATCCATTTCAAATGGAAATTCAGATCTGCTGCAAGGAATGTAGAACACTGGAAGAGATAAATATGTTCAAAGCCAGAAAAGGCTGTTTCTTCTTATCTTAATTTCTTTAAAAGACCCCATGTGCCTCCTGATACAAAGCACTGTGAAAGAGTCTACCTCCTTCCTGGGGTTCCTTCCAAAAATGTAAAATATAGGCTTTGAGGAGACAGGAAGACTAACCCAATGGTGGGACATTCTGCAACATACAAGCCTATAAACCTTCAAAAGTTTCAAGGTCATGAAAGTCAAGAGAAGAATAGAAGAGTTGTTCCAAGTTGAAGGAGACGTGACAATTAAGTACAAAATGTGATTCATAACTGTGTTCTTTTGCTATAAATGGCATTATTTGGACTACTGGTGTTTTAGTTTTCTCATTGTTAAAGTAAATACCATGCAATGGGTTGGCTTAAACAATGGGCATTTATGGGTTTACAGTTTCGAGGCTATAGGAAAGTCCAAAGCAAGGTGCCATCAAGGTGATGCTTTCTTTCTGAAGATTGGCATTCTGGAGCTGGCTGCTGGGGATCTTTTGTCCTGGGCTCCTTTGTCACATGGCAATGTACATGGTGACCTCTCCTGGACTTTCCCTTCTCTTCAGGGTTTTGTTGATCTTCAGCTTCTGGCTACTCCCTCTGTGGCTTTCTCTCTGTCTGAATTTCATTCCACTTATAAAGGACTCCAGTAATAGGATTGAGACCCATCTTTATTGAGGTGAAACACACCTTAACTGAAGTAACATCATCAAAAGTTCCTACTTACAATAGGCTCACATCCTTAGAAATGTGACTTTACCCAGTCAAGGTAGGCCTTGATTAGTTTAAGAATTAAGAACATATTTTTCTAGAGTACATAGCTCCAAACCACTACAGCTGGCAAGACTTGAATGAAGTCTGAGGATTAGATGGTGGACATGCTTCAAGGTCAATGCCCTGACATTGATGATTGTTCTGTGGTTATGTAGAAAAATGTCTCTGTAGGAAATATACACTGTGTTAGTTTGGAACTATTATGTGTCCCAGAAAAACCATGTTCTTTCAATTCTGATCCATTCTTGTGAGGCCAGACCTCTTGTTTAGGGTGGAGCCTTTAATTAGATTTTTCCATGGAGATTGACTCATTCAATTGTGGGTGTGACTTTTTGGTTAGATGGAGATGTGACTCTACCCATTCAAGGTGGGCCTTGATTAGTTTACTGGAGTCCTTTAAAAGGGGAAACATTTTGGAAAAGGCTCAGAGCCAATACAGAGACATTTGGAGATGCAGAAAGAAAATACCCCCAGGGAAGTTGTTTGAAACCAGAAGCCAAAGGACCAGCAGATGCCAGCCACATGCCTTTCCAACTGACTGAAGTGTTCTGGACAACATTGACCTTTCTTGAGTCAAAGTATCTTTATCTGGACACCTTTATTTGGACATTTTTTATGGGCTTAGAACTGTAAACTTGTAATTTAATACATCCCCTTTATAAAGGCCAACCCATTTATGGTAATTGTATTCTAACAACATTAGCAAACTAAAACAAACACCAAAGCATTTGTGGGAAATGGAGCATTGTGTCGGCAAATTACTCTTCAGTGGCTCAGAGAAAAAAAAAGATTTGTACTGTGTTTTCAACTTCTCTGTAAATTTGTGATTGTTTCAATTTAAAAATAACAACAGCAAAGAAAGTGGGTGTCTTAATTCCCTGCAGTTGCCATAACAAAGTACCATAAACTGGGTGGCTTAAAACAATAGCTATTTATTATCTCACATTTCTTGAGGCCAGAAGTCCAAAATCAAGGTATTGGAAGAATCATACTCTCCTTGAAGTTTGTGGGGAAGAATCTGTTCCATGCCTCTCTTCCAGCTTCTGGGAGTCTCCCAGTAATCCTTGGCACTCCTTGGTTTGTAGAGGCATCACCCCAATCTCTGCCTCCATCTTCATGTGGCCTTCTTCCCTGGATCTGTCCATGTCTTCTCTCCCCTTCTTATAAGGACAGTAGTCATACTGGATTTAGGGCCCACCCTACTGCAGCATGACCTCATCTTAATTTAACTAATTCCATCTACAAAGACCCTTTTCCCAAATAAGGTCACATTCACACATGTTGGGGGTTAGGACTCCAACATACCCTTTTGGGAGACATAGTTCAGCCCACAGCAGTAATATTGGTGCAAATACCACACCTGCAACACAGCAGAGAAGGTAAGTGTGGGAACCCGGCTCACAGTGAACACCGTTCACATGTAGGGAGTGTTGAAGGTAGGTGAGAATTAACCTTCCATATCAGTCATTAGGGTCTGGAAGAATAACCTGCTCACACTAGCCTCAAGCATCTCAGTCTAGAGTCAATAAGAAGTTGTGTCATCAGATTCTCTTCTCCAAGGGCGCTTCCTGCTTCTCCCTGTAAAAGGTTCATTGGGTAGAGTGCAGACACAAGGTAGAAGCTGAGGATGAGACACACACTGGGGTGGGCACAGTGTGCCCTTAAATCAAGAAGTCAGACCCTGGTTTTCCCAGAAAATCTAGGCTTTTAATTTAATTTTTTTTACTTTAAAATTTTTTATTGACTGTGCTTCACCCCTCTACACCTTCCTCATTGAGCCTTGTGAACTTGTTCTTCAGATCTGGGTGGCACAGTGTGGTCATCCACAAGTGCAAGCCACCCAGTGCCCCTTGGAGGGCGAAGGAAGTCATGACAGGCAGGTGAGCTGTCCCAGTTATGTCTCGGGTTCTGAGTGTTCTTCTAATGAGCAATTGCTGAAATTTATCCCTGTGTTCTGGAATGTTCTCAGGTGACAACTGAAGAGGATTTGCTAAACCATACTCCTAAAGGCAAAAGAAGATTGACCAGTAAGACAGATGTAAAAACCTAAATCTGCCACTTTTCTCAGAGCTGGAGCCAGAGTGAAAGGAAATTTAGCCTGGGTCCCACAGGACCACTGAGACTTTTCACACAAATACCTGAGCTCAGTAACTAGCTGCTTGGTTAACTGAATGAGGTGGGCAGAGGTGAACTTTCCCTTATTTATAGATTGCCCAAGAATGCTGTGGATTGTTTCTCTCCTTGTTCATAAACATAGCAAATTTTGTGTTTTCAGTTTTAGCTCAGCACCAGATGAAGATGTTTAGAGAATGAATTTTTGTTAGAAGACAAGCTTAGAAGCAGGTCTCCTGGGTAGGGGAGAAAGAGGCAGCATCTGATCAATCCGTGTTGATGCTTCAAGGTTAAAGTCCAAGTCATTATCCGTAGCCTCTGTCACCAAGGTCAGAAAGAGAGTGCAGAGTAAGCTTCCTGGCTGAGGAGCCACTCCAGTTTTTGAAGACTGGGACAGAATGTGTTTGCGTAATCTGAGGTCTTCAATGTTGAAGGAGCCCCAAGGAGCGTCCCCATGACAACCGAGAAGCCCTCCCTGTAGCCTGTTGGGGACATCCAGAGCCCTGCTCTGATCATTGCCCTCTTCACCTGGGTCCTTCAGAGTGGCCACGTGGAGAAATAATTCCACCTAAAATCTCAGAGGAACCTCAGTGCGTTTAAAGTGGAGACAGAGTATGACTGTTACAACTGGTTTCTGCTCTATGAATTTTGCCTAATACTGAGGCTGAGTGATGGAAGAGAAAAAAAGTTTGTGGAAAATCTTGTCCTTAAGACCTGGAGAGAAAAGAAATGTCTCCTTTGAGTCTGCTGGTTCTTTCCAAGTGGCCCAGAGCTGGACTTTATATCTTGACTGCAGAGAAATTGAATTCAAGTGGCTCCCAAAGACCAAGCCTCAGAACCTTGGGCTGAGGAAGAAATGAAACAGAAGCCGAATATTTATGATGAAAAAGGAGGGAGCTGCTTAATGAAAAGTCCCCTGAAGTGCCTGGAGCTGTCTGAGAAACTAATGCCTGCTCTTTAAAGCTCTGCTCAGGCTGGTTAACAGCCCTTTGTAGTGAAATCAAGGCTTGAGTTCAAGATGAAGAGGGAACAATGACATTTTAGCGTAGAAGTCATTGCACCATCCTGTGAAAGCTCTCAAGCGTTTTTTCTGGCCCATCCTGAGAAGCCCACCCTGGATTGTTAAGACAGGAGGAGGAAGCAGCTTGGGGTGCAGGGACCCAACCTTGCTCCTAAAGGGCAGACATTCTAAAAATGAAACATTTATGGAGGATGGATGCATGAGCCTTTTCACTTGAGCCCCTGACTGGATAAATGAAGAAAAGTCTTGCCTTCAAGGTGGGGAACTTTCCTGAGAAACGTTGGTCACAGCTTCCAGTTCCTAACGCTGGAGATACTAAAAAGAAGCTAGCACTTCTCCCACATGGAAACCCATCCAGGAGATGCTCAGCTTTTCATAGACAGTTCTGCCAGAGATCACTTTATTCACACTATCTCACTCTGAATCCAGGACTTTTTTCTCATCTTAATTAAATTTTTAAAAATTTAATAAGAAAATTATAATCTCTACCATGAAGAAACAGACCACAGACCTTCTCCTGTAGGCCATTAAAAAAAAATTCATTAGCAGAACCTGAAGAAGTTCCTACATACCGGAGGTGGGACAGCTTGAGCTTCAATGAGAAAAATAATTGCGATGGGTTGAAACCCATTAAATAGTTTAAATTCAATTTTACAATTGAATTTCATTGTAATATTAAAAAACACGAAGTGATCACTTTGGGAGAATAGCAGAGATCAATTCATTATCTTTAGAGACAGTCAAGTGAAAGGAAGGAATCCAGCATTAATCCTGCCCTTTTGAACTGTAGCACTGGGTAACCAAATAGTCCATGAGGGGAAAAGTATCTTTATTATAGTATTCCAACTCATACATGAAAAGGAAGGGATGGAATCAGAATATCACCATTTTGTAACCCCCAATGAATTAATGGGTGTAAGGCAACGACAGCTGCTAACCCTAAAAGGGAGGGACAGCCAGACCTTCTGTGCCTCTGTGAGGAGCATGGCTGCCCCAAGAGATGGAGTCTGAGTGTGTTATGTGCTGATGGCCCAGCTGCCAAGCCCCAGAAACAGCAGACATCAGACGGCTGGGCTGCACTGCAACCTGAGGATGCAGTCAGCACCACCAGACTGTAGGGCTTGTCAGGTCTCCCTCAGACCTACTGTAAGGAGAGAGAAGGGTGGAAGGGAACCTGTAGTTGAAGAGAGGTTTAAAAGACACATCAAATGACAAAGAGGGCAAGACTAACTCAGAGCATCTAAAGAGAGATGCCTGGGTCTTCAGACTATAAAGAAGCACAAGGAAGAGATTGTTATAAAAGGCAGAAGAGTGGTTACTTGGGGGCATAGGACAGGAGGATATGGAGGAATTTCTGGGATGGTTGGCCAAATTCTGTTTCTTGACTTGAGTGGTGATTACAAGAGTTTTTGCCTTATTATAATTCGTCAAGCTGAAAACATTTTTAAAAATTGTTTCCTGGGGTAATTTGAATACAATGGAGCCAGCTACTGCCTTCTTGGGACCCTCAAGCCATGGGAACCCCGGCCCCGCCCCAAGCTCTCCAGACCCTCTAGTCTTTCCCACTTTCCATTGCTTGCTACTGGCCAGGCTCTCCCCCACTTTAAGGTATTTGCGTAGATTAGATGTTTTAAAATTACACTTAATAATCAAAATTATATGTACCCAGTTTCAAGAGTAGAATCCTTCTACTACGTGGTCAGAAGAGAGGGCCATATACCATTCACCTTTCCTGCTCTCTTTCCCAGAGGTAATCAGTTTTATTTCCTCTAGCTGATTATTTTGATATTTATGATCTAATTTAGGCAGGGACCAGCCAAAAGCATACACTAAGATGAGGATTTGGAGGCCAGTACCATTGTAGCTTCCACTTCTCAGGGGTTATTGGGCACAGCACCCCACTATCTGGAAAATTTGCATAATTTTTTTTGCCCTCCCTACATACCTGAGAAAAAGTCTGAAGTTTTTCTTTTTCTTTTATGGGATGTTTATAGTATGTTATTGTAAAATTTGAGTTAAATATTTGGTCAAAGCTATATGTAGGTAAATAATTAAGTAAAAATACTGTTTGAAAATGAAATTAAGAAAATTTGAATAAATATGAAAAATTAACCTTAAAAAGAGATTGTGTAGGGTGACTCAGCAGGTAGAGTTCTCACCTGCCATGCTGGAGACCTGGATTCGATTCCCAGTGCCTGCCCATGCAAAAAAAAAAAAAAAATGTGCGTATTTATGGTGCTAGAAGATAAAAATTTTGATATTATACAATACTATACATATATTTTATGCATTTTTGAATTTCTAAATTTTCTCTGTGTCATCTGCTGTCCTTTCCATGTCATGTAAGGCTTCCACACAACTCCCTCAAAATTCCCATTTAATTTCTTATGCTAGCCCATGATATATGGAAACTGCGATGGGGAAAATCATCATGTGGAAGGGATAACTGCAGTTTATTTGGGAGGGGACCTCAGGAAGCCCTGTGAGGGATGAAGGACATCAGTGGAGGAAATTCAATGTAAGGAACATTGATATAAGTGGCTACATTGGTGGGTTGGGTACAGAATTCTGCATAAGAAAGTTTTCCATTCAGAATTTTGAGTGTGGCCGCATTGCCTTCTAGCCTCCAATACAGGTGTTAAGAAGTACAAAGCCTCTCCACTTCCTGATCTTGGATGTCAGGAATATCACCACCCACTTTGATTTGAGCCTGTCTGCATTTGTTATCCCTCTATTTTCTCTATTCTTTGTGCATTTCTTTTTTTTTTTCCTTTTTGATTTTCAGTTTGGGAAGTTTCTATTGACATACATTCAAGCAGACCAATTCTTTCTTTGGCTGTGTCATGTGTCCTTGAACCCCTCAAAAACGTTCTTCATTTCTGTTATGCTGATTTTGATTTCTAGCCTTTCATTTTGTTTCTTCCCTAGAGCGTTCATCATGTTGCCAACTGTCTTCAGGCTGGACCCCCAAAACAGGTCTCCTGTCCAGTGTTGTTCACACCAGTAGAATGAACCAGGTTCAGTAAAGCAAAGCAGCTCTTTATTCTTTGGCCAAAGAAGGGGAAGGGTGGACTTGTGTCCAAAAGACACCTTCTCCCAGAAGGGAGATGTATTCGTTAGAGTTCTCTAGAGAAACAGAATCAACAGGAAATATCCGTAAATATAAAATTTAGAAAAGTGTCTCATATAACCATGGGAACGTAGAGTCCAAAAACCACAGGGCAGGCTGTGAAGCTGATGACTCTGATGAAGGGTCTGGACAAACTCCACAGGAGAGACTCGCTGGCTGAAGCAAGAAGGAAAGAGAGCCTGTCTCTTCTGAATCCTCCTTAAAAGGCTTCCAGTGATTAGATTAAGCGTCACTCATTGCAGAAGACACTCCCCTTAGCTGACTGCAAATGGAATCAGCTGTGGATGCAGCCGACGTGATCATGATTTAATTCTATGAAATGTCCTCATAACAATAGACAGGCTAGCACTTGCCCAACCATATAAACAGGTACCACCACCTGGCCAAGTTGACACATGAACCTGACCATGACAGGAGATGAGTGGGATTCTTTTATGGGGGTGAGGGGGCATGGCTTGGTTATGTGTGAGTGGTCCTACTCAGCACTTTTGTACTTTCCATCTGCAGTTAGCATTTCTGCACTTTTTTTTTATCTATACTTGATGTTCAGCTGTGGACATCTGGGCTATTCTTATGGTTACTGTCCTCCTGTGCTTAGTTCCTGAGAGCAAGCATAGCTCAGACAGAGGCTGGATAGAAATTTTTCTAAGTGCTAATCCAAGGGTGGCACTTCATCCTAATCTCTCTACTTACATTACCCACTGTTTCTATTTTTTCCACTCATGACCTCAATTTATTAATCATAGTAATTTTAAATTCCCTGTCTGGTAATACCAACATCAGTGTTGTATCTGAGTCTGGTTCTGGTTCTGACTTTGTCTGTTTGGGCTGTGTTGATTTTTGCTTTTTGGCATGCCTTGTCATTTTTTACTTTTGTAGTGTTGGTCATAGGAGCTGAGGTAAACAGGCTTTCAGTGTCAGGATGCATATTGCTCTGACTAGGAACTGGGCTGTGTTTAATGGTTGCTGTAGCTGTAGGTACAGAGGCCTCCGTTTCTCTTAATGTCCTTGTTTGCTCCCTAAGTCCTTGGCTTTGGGCTTCCCTAAGTACTCTTCCTCAGAGAGAGTCTGTCGTCCAGCCCTTTAGTTGTAACTGTTACCACGCTGGAGCCCTGGTGTGGTGGCAGCTGTGGGAGAGGGGCCATCCTTTTCTCCAACTATGGGATCCAAGTCTGGGGCTGTGGCGTTTGTGACAGTTCGTCCCATGGGGTAGTGTTCCCTCCTGCCCTTCGCTGCGTGGCTTCCCTGGTCTAGTTCCCTGAAGCTCTCACCCTAGTAACATTGCTTGGTTTCCTGTTTCTTTCTTTGGTGACTCAGAAAGGCTGGAGGGTGCTGAGGGAGAGGAATTCCCTTCCCCCTGCGGGAGGGTAGGTCTGTGGACCTAGGGGGATCTGGTGTATTTTACAATGACCACTCTCCCCTCCTCCTTATTCAGAGTTCTTCCCCACAGGTCTTGGTGTGGTTCTTTGGGGAAAAGCCCTGGAAGGTCCTTAGGAAGATGCAGGGGACCTGTCTTAGATGCAGAAGACCCCAGGAATTTCTCACTCTCTCATGGGTCCATACACAGCCTTCAGAAGTTCACCAAAATTTCCATTTGAATATTCCTATCAGTTTGTGTCTCTGGCAGCTTCTGCTTCAGGTAAGCAGGTCTCAGCTGTGATTTTGGGTACACCTGTGTTCTCAGATTTCTGGGTGACAGTTTGTCCTGAGACCTCAGTTCTCTAATGGGGCTGAGAAAATGCCCTGACATTTGGGTTTTCAGGAATAGGCATGGCGGCACCTTTCATTGTGAGAGCTGCAGCCAGAAGTATTTCCTCTCCATGCTTCTTTTGTTGTTGTTGTTGTTTTTCTGAAACTCTTATTACTGACCTCCTGGATTGTTCTCTAACTTTTAAATGTTTCTTGTCCCGTTTTCTATCAGCTCACTATTTCCTCTCTCCTACTTGCTTTGGGTTTATTTACTTCTCTCGTCAAGCTTTTCAAGGGGTAATGGGGCTCTGAGCCAGTGCCTGCGCTCACCACCTTCCACCCCCTGCCCTGCTCCGGGAGGAGAATTCTGGAAAAGGATGGCAGCTGGGAGTGTTCTCATGCCCACCAGAGTTGAAGTTTGGGGGTGTGCTGGCTGCAATTAGGGAGAGCCTTAAGTACTAGAAGCAGCACCCCTCCCTTTACCCAGGAGGGTTCTAGCCACTGAGGCAGCACTCAGAGGTGTTCTGACTGCCCATCCAGGCACATCTGCTATGGCCTTGACATCAGAATTGTGTTTGCCACCCACAGAATCGTGCTTTTATATTTAACAGGTACAAGTTTACCAAGCTGGGAAATAACTGCCTTTCCTTTAAAAGCAATAAAAGTAAAGAAGAAAAGTAAAGAAGATTTGATCTCAGAAGGAGAGCAGTTCCCTTACTGGGGAAATTCTCCAGTGCTGGGCCTGGCCATCCTGAGCCCAGGAACTTGCCCACCACCTGGAGCCATGTGTTGGCCCGAGGCTTCTGCCACAGGCTCAGCTGTGACTCTGACCACAGCCCTTTGTCTGACCAGCTGACTTCTTAAGCACAACTGGGCCAGCTTGGCACCTGTCTTCAGTCTTACTACAAAAGTCCTAAATCATGGCCAGTCCGTCCTCTGGGGCCAGGCTGGAGTAAATCCAAAGTGACCATTTCACCACCCACTGACTCCCCATCCCGCACCAAAGTATCTTTTTAAGATTGGGAAACAAAGGTTCCCAAAAGTCTTTGGAGGAAACACCCAGCAGGATTTGGCCCCTTGTCTGATGCACCTGAGCCGGGACCTGCTGCTCCGTGCTCAAGCCCAAAGGGAAGGTGTCCATGTCCCACCAGTGAGTCATTGTAGGTGGGCAGGGCAGCGCCAAACCACACACTGAAAGTACAGCTAACAAGGACAGTGGCCTGCAACTCAGGGGTCCTGGCCACTCAGCCTCCTCTCACTTGCAGCAGGGCCTGGCAGAACCTGTCTGCATTTTGGACCCCAGTTTCTCCTATCTGGAAAATGCAGGATTGGGCAAGATCACCTTTTGTGGTATTCTACGAAAATGTGAAATGCCCACTGAAAAGGAGCCTGGGGCCAAGCGAGAAGGCACGAGGCAGTGCTAGGGCCCTAATGAAGAGTAGAAACAGGGCCACCTGCAGACATGTGGCTTTGGTGTCATCTCAGGTCTTGTTAAGTGGTCCCTTGCTCCGAGAGGCTGTCCCTGACCCACCAGCATCAGTCCCACCTGAACTTTTCCTTCATAGCGTGTTTGCAAGGGTGACAACCAAGTACACAGGATTACCTCTGGATTACCTGTTGATGGGCTGATGGCCCGTCTGGGTGGAGGCTCCATGAAGGTGAGACTTGTCCTGGCACCTGGCACAGGCCCTTGAGTAGAGTGGGAATGCAATACCTACTGATGGAATGAGGCAAGGAACGCATGGTTCACCAAAACGTTAACATTTACCTCTTTTCGTTATTATCATTCTCATTCTTATTTTTTCATGACTCACTTGAAAGTAAGTTGCAGACATGACACTCCATGACCTCTAAATAACTCCAGTTGTATTTCCTAAAAATAAGGACATTCTCTTATATAGGCCCAGGACAATGATCAAAATTAGGAAATTAACATTAATACCTGTTATGGATTGGATTATGTCCAAGTCCTGATCCCTGGTCCTGGGAATGTGAACTGAACTGTAAGTAGGGTCTTTGAAGATGTGATTAGTTAGGATGAGGCTACCATATTGGATAAGGGTGGGCCCTAGTCCAATATGACAGGTGCCCTTTGAAGGAAAGGAAATTTGGACACAGAGAGAAAGACAGAGGCAGAGCAAGATGGCCATGTGACTGAGCAGAGATTGAGTGATGCCCCCACAAGCCAAGGAATGCTCTGCCTTGTGGCCCCCCACCATAAGCATGGAATGGATTCTCCCCTCTAAGAGGGAGCATGACCCTGCCAACACCAGGTTTCAGATTTCAGGTCTCCAGAACCAGGGGATAATAAATTTATCTCGTTTAAGCAGCTGGCCTGTAGTGCTTTCTTATGGCTGCCCTGGAAAACTAAGACAATACAATACTACTTTATAAACCACACATCTTATTCAAATTTTTCCAACCATCACAGGATGCTCTTTAGAGCAAAAGAAAAAAAAAAATTCTGGTCTGAGATCTAATCAGGGATCACCTATTGCATTTAATTCTATGCCTCTTTAGTCAGCTTTGATTTCATTTAGTTCCTTGGAATTTTCTTTGTCTTTCACGACTTTGCTGTTTTTGAAAGTTCAGGCCAGTTATTTGGAGCATGTGCATCAATTTTTTTTTCTGCTGTTCCCCCTTAATTAGATGGAGGTTATGCATTTTGGCAGGAACACCACCTAAGTGAGGGCGTGCCCTTCTCAGTGCTTCATATCAGGAGGCACAGATATTTAGTTGTCCCCTTCCTGCTGGTGTTCACTGTGACCGCTTGAAAAAGTGGCACTGGCTGGGATTCTCCACTCTGTAGTGAGTCTTTCTTTTCCCTCCATAACGAATGAGTGTGGGGGTGGGGTGGAGGGGTACTTTGGGACTATGTAAATATCCTGTTTCTCATTCTTCTTCTTCTTTTTTTTTTTTTTTTAATACATGGGCAGGCACCGGGAATCGAACCCAGGTCCTCTGGCATGGCAGGCAAGCATTCTTGCCTGCTGAGCCACCGTGGCCCGCCCTGTTTCTCATTATTCTTATGCCCATTACTTTTAGCCTTTATTGACGACTCTTGCCTGAAAAAAAATTGCTATTATAGATTGCTAAGTATTTGTCTTCCAACTCCGTTATTCCTTCTCTTTAGTCAGTTGGCATTCTACTGTGAATTGGATGTCTGTATGTCTGTATGTATGTATGTTCTAGTTTCCTGGGCTGCTTAAGCATATACCATGAAATGGGTTAGGTTAAACACTAGGGATTTATTTGCTCACAGTTTGAGGCTGGGAAAATGTCCAAATCAAGGCATCCTCAAGGCAATGCTTTTTCTCTGAAGACTGGCATTCTGGGGCTGGCTGCTGGTGATCCTTGGCCTTTAGCTTGTCACATGGCAAGACCCGTGGTGGCATCCCCTGGGCTCTCCCTTCTCTTCTGGGTTCTGTTGATGTTTAGCTCCTGGCTTCTCCCTCTGTGACTTTTTTTTCTTTCTGTCTGAATTTCATTCTCTTGTAAAGGGCTCCAGTAATAGAATTAAGACCCATCCTGATTGAGGTGAGACACACCTTACCTTAGCCTCATCAGAAGGTCCTATTTACAATGGGCTCACACCTACAAGGATAGATTAGGCTTAAGGACATGTTTTTCTGAGGGTAGAGGTGGCTTTGAACCACCACGAGGTGGTTTGAATTACGTTATGCATGTAGGGGGGCTCATGGACTATTATTTTATTTTATGGGCTTCAATTAGTTATTGTTACTCTTTAGTTTGTTGTTCAAATTTGACTGCTGGGATTTGGGACAATTTTGAGAAAAGAGTCTCACAATTAGATTTAGGCTTTAAGAAGATGGCTCTGAACCACACTGAGCTACAGCCACACACCAGCTAGAACAGTTAAAATTGAAAAGGTTGATGAGCAAGCATTGATGAGACGTGGAGAAAGGTACCTTCACACACTGCTGGAAGGGATGCAAAAGGGGGGTGCAGCAGCTTTGGAAGACAGTGTGGCAGTTTCTTATAAAGTTAAAAATGCATTTATCACAAGAGCTGGCAAATTCCACTCCCAGGTATCCACCCCAGATAAAATGTCGACACAAAAACTTCTCCATGAACTCTCATAGTGTCTTTGTCCATAATGACCCCACACTGGAAACAACCCTAATATCGATCAACTGCTGAATGGATTAAAAATTTTGTGGTTCACCCATTGAGTAGAATCTACTTAGACTTAAACGTAGCCAACACATGCAACAACTTGGGAGAATCTCAAAAGTCCACATTGTGGGAGCGGTCAGGCACAGGGGGCTAAGCCTGTGGGAGTTTAGATAAAATTCAAGAATTGGAGAACGGCTCTGGCAGGAGGCAGATCAGCGGATGCTTGGAGCAAGGCATAAGGGGAAGGAGATGGACTAAAAGCAGCAGCAGGAAGCTTTGGGGGTGATGGAAATGCTTTACCTCATGACCCTGGTGGCTGTACAGTGTACACATTTGTCAAAACCTATGGAACTTCTAAAATTGGTTAATTTTTTTACTCTGTACATTATTCCTCAGTAGATCTAACTTAAAGTAAAAGAATTCCTCTGAGTCTTATGGGTCATACCTTGCTATGGGGCAGAGTGGGGCAGTGAGACGGGTCACAATTGCATTTGGGATTTCCAATGTGGAGTGTGCATAGGATATGCAGACTTGTTGGGTGTGGAGTGTTGGGAAAGAGGAGTAAAGAGTGAGACCTAGGGTCTGGCTGTATGGTTGACTCTTAGAGTAGGAGGCCAGGGGGCGGCTCCTTCCTCTGGGCATGCAGGGGGTCTAGGAGACGCGCCCCCACCTGTGTCTTGGCATGTGGACCCCAGGTGGAGGTGGGAGTGAAGGGGTCGCTGCCCCCTGCCCTGAGGGTAGCACCCATGTCCTCTGCCTTCAGTGCTGGGGCTGGCCTGGGAGAGGAGTCAGGACTGACTCCATGGTGCAAGACTTTGGGGACCCTCTATGCTGGCTTCTCTGGGGACCACGGAACCTGAGTTTACATGGCAAAGGGAGAGGCCTGGACCTGGGCGTGGGGTGGAGGGGGGTGGGGGCCCAGGGCTCGTGGCCCCTAACCCTAACCCCCACCTCCCACCCCACAGGGAGAAATGCCCTGGGACTTTTGGAAACTTGAGGGTTCCTGTTGCACAGCAGAGGAGCAGGGAGGGCTAATGAAGAGGCACGCAGGTGAAAGGTTTGAAAACGTCTGGTACTTTCTAAAAGCCTCTTCCCTGCAGGAGCTCCAGTGCTGATGGGCCTTGCTGGGGCTGGACTCAAGGGTCAGGCTAGCCAGTCCTGCCCTTGGAGCTTAGGTGGACTCAGGACCCCAACTTCAGGGCTGCCTCCCACCCCAGTGGATGAGAAGCCCAGGTCCCTTCTAGGCACCTACTGTGCGAAGAAGCTGGGGTACCCCGATGGGGCAGTGTCAGGGATCCAAGATAGAAGGAAGCTGGAGGTGGCGATGGGGGTCCTGGGGGCAAAGGTCTTGGGAAGGAGGGAAGAGGGCAGCGACATGGGTCTAGCCCCAGCTTGGAGGGCCGGGGTCACCAGACATCTCTGCTGTCCCACGGGCTCCAGCTTGGTGGGGGCTTGTTTGAGATGTTCCTGCATGGTTGGCTCGGCTCTCTGCCTTGCCCCTAACAAGTAATTAAATTAGAAGCTTTGGGGGTTGGAGTTCAGGCTTCCCAGGGGGGAGAACCCCCCAGGCCTGGGGCTGACTGTGAGACTGGGCCAGAGAGGTGTGTCTGGGCCATTCTTGACTCCAAGCTGGGCTCCTGGGTCCCTGGGTGGCAGATTCCCAATACCCCAAAGAACCCGGACCGTCTCTGTAGAGGAACCCCAGAGGCTGGAGCATCCCAGCTCTGGTGCCCTTGGGATGCAGGAGAGTTTGCTTCCAGGGGCAGGGGAGGAGGGAGTGCTTCCATGTTCTAGTAATGCCTGGAAATGCACCATGGTCTCCCAGGAGAGCAGATGGTGGACTTCATTGATAACCTAGCTTGGGGATTCCTGGTTGAGACCTTGGCCTGGGGCTTGGATGTAGAGGATTTGAGGGCTGTGGATGGGCAGGAAAACCAAGAAAAGAGGGTCAATATCCAGGAGTCAGGTCTCTGCCCTTCCTACAGGGAGCAGTCCTGTGACTATTCAAGGTCATCAGCTGAGGAAACAAGCTTCACCTGTGACTTGTCTTGACTAATGGCCCTGGGCATTAGCACCACGGACAGAGCCTCAGCCCTCCCAAGTAGCACTCAGATACCAGATACCTACCAGCTGTCATGCTCCCAGATTCTAAGTGCAGGAGATGGAGGAGGAGGCAGACCTGGCTGCAGGCGGAGCTGGGGGTCTGTGCTCGTCTTCACTGCCCCCTCCCTACCTGCTATAGGTGGGGTCTCAGGCAGCATCCTGCAGTTAGCGGGAAGAATATGTGAGAAAGCAAACACTGTCCCACCAGTGATGGTCATGGGGTGCACCCCAGTGATGGCTCAATGTGTTCTCACCAGAGGGCTCCCCCACCTGCACCCCCACCCCTCCCCACTCCTCCCTACCCCCCACCTCCCTGGTGCTTCCTCTCATTTTACCTGCCCAGGACACCGACCAGCACGTGTGATTAGGTAAATAGCATTCTGCTTGGCCTCCTCCAAGAGCTATTACTACTTTCAGCTTCTTATGCTTTATAAAAGAACCTTATACAGTATTTGGAAATTTAAAAAATAATAAAAAAATAAAAATAACAAAAAAGAGCGTTACACCCATATTAACGTAGTTTAAATCTATAGATTCCTCTCCTCCTTGCAGAGCAGACCACATTCCAGAAGGTGGAGGCTGCATGCAAGGCCCTTCACTCATGTTCCGACAGTGCGGGCAGCCTCAGGTTCCACTGGGAGCTGCTGCCACAGCTTGCTCGAGAAAATTAGTCCTCGGTCTTTTTAATCAATGCACATATTAAACCTGACACCCATGACAGGCCTGATGATTCACCCTGTTCTCTCAAATTACCCCTCGATTACTTTTCATATTTGCAAAAATTAAATCATAGTCGTGTGAAGTAGGGGTTAAGTATCTTTTTTAAAAATAGGAGTATTTAATTGCATCAGAACCATTAATTGAATAAACCATTCTTTCCCAATGCTTGGGAGTGCCACCTGTGTCATAAATCAGGTGTCCATTTATGCAAAGCTCTGTTTCCGGCCACCTATTCTATTTTCAAACCACTTAATACTTAATAACTCTCTTAATTATTCATATACCAGTTGATGGATATTCAATTATTTCCATTTTGGAACAATTATGCAACCATTCCAGCCTGACTTCATTCAGTTAGTATAATACATCTGAGATCTTTCCTCATTGTTTCATGGGTCAGAATTTGTTGCTTTTTATTGTTGAGTCGTATTCCATCCCTCAGTTTATCCATTCACTAGTTGGTAGATTTGGGGGTTGTTTCTAACTTTAAAACAAAGTTGCTTTAAACATTTAAACATTCACGTGCATATATTTTCATATATTTTCTTTTTTCTTGGGTAAATACCGAGGTATGGATACGCTAGAACATATGGCAAGTTGATATTTAAATTTATAAGAAACTGCCAAATTGTTTTCAAAAGTAGCAGTAAACAGAGCTTTGCATTTTGAATTCCTGCACTCAGTGAATGAGTGTTCCAATTTCTCTACATCCTTGTCTGCTCTTGGTATTTGTCAGGCTTTTTTTCTAATTTGTATATATATGTGTATGTATTGAGATTTTCATAATTCTAATGGGTATGTAGGAGTATGTTGCTGTGGATTTAATCTGCAACTCCCTAATTACAAATGAAACTGAGTATCTGTGTCCTATTTTGTCATCCATGTACCTCCTTTAGTGAATGGCTATTCAAATCTTCACCCATTTTTGAAAAATTTTAAAGTTTTTATTGTTTGTTCCATTACTCTGAAATTATTTTGTAATCTGGATACAAGTCTTTTATCAGAAATGTATTTTGGAGACATTTTAATCTGTCAGTCTGTGGCTTGTCGTTTTGCTTTCTTAACAGTGTTTCCAGAAGAGCAGAAATTTTTATTTTTGATGAATCCAATTGATACTTTTTTCTTTTGTGGTTCATACTTTTGATGTCACACCTAAGAAATCTTTGCTTAATGCAAAGATAATAAGATCTTCTTCTCTATTTTCTTCAACAAGTTTTATAGTGTTAGGTTTTACATTTAAATCCATGATCCATTTCAGGTTAACGTTTGTATATAGTTTAAGGTTTGGGTCAAGGGTCTTTTAATAATACATTTTATTTTATGTTTTAGCAGATGGATGGCTGATTATTCCAGCACCATTCATTGAAAATTTTATCTTTTCTCCATTGAATTGGTTTGATATCTTTGTTGAAAATCAGTGATGAGCTATTTGTTTGGGTCTATTTTTGGATTCTCTGTTCTGCTCTGCTGATGCAGGAATCTGTCCTTTCACCAATATCATGGAATCTCATTTACTTTAACTGTATATAATTCTTGAGATAAGGTAATATGAATCCTCCAACTTTGTTCTTTTTCAAAAATGATTTGGCTATTCTAGGTCCTTTGTTTTTCTTTATACATTTTAGAAATTGTCTCAATAGAGCCTTTTAGGGTTCTCTTTGGGTTTGTATCTGTAGACAAATTTTGGGACAACTGACATCTTAACAATATTGAATCTTGTAATGCGTGAAACATGGTATATTGCTCCATTTGTTTAAATCTTTTATTTTTCTCATTAATACCTTATAGGTTCAGCATAAAAATGTTGCACATATTTTGTTTGATTTGTAACTCAAATTTTAGTTGCTATTGTACTTTAAAAAAAATTTCCATCTTACGACCTAACTAAACTCTGTTGGTAATTTTAATTTTAGTGGTTCTTTTATAGGCACTATACAATTTTCTGTCTAGACAATAAGGTTGTCTACCAATAGAGACAGTTTTATTTCTTCCTTTCCAAACTGTATGCCTTTAAGTTCTCTTTCTTGCCTTATTCAACGGGTTTGGACCTCAAGCACATTGTTGAATAGGAGCAGTGACCTTGTGTTTAGTTACTAATTAACTTAAAGAATTGCCAAACTGTTTTCTGAAGTGGTAGGTTGTAGCATTTCCTTCCTGACACTGGTATGTGAATAGTCCCCTCGTCCCACATCCTCGCCAGTCTGGCCACTGTTCATTCAGCAGAGCTCCCAAGCACTTAAAATATTTTCTAGAGTTTCTAGTTATTGATGGAAAGCTTTGATAAGAGTTTATTCTTGTGCACTGGAAACAGAACTCCAATATTATCCTTCCTCATTCTCTTTATTATTGGTATTGGAAATACAATTGATTATTTGAACATGAAATGTATTTCTAATAATCCTGCTAAACTCATTTTTACTTAATATATATGTGGGTTATTTTAGATTTTTGATGTACACTATGTATCATTTGTAAAAAATGTTAATTTTCTTTCTCTCTTTCCTTTTATCTTTTATTTTTTTCCTTACTTACTGCATGCACTCACTAGGGCCCAGCCCAGTGTTAATTAAAAGGCTTCATGTTTTATTCCTATGCGTCAAGGATTTCACCCTTAGGTGGGATGTTTGGAATGCATTTTTTCATAGATAACATTTATCTATTACTAATTCCACTTTATTCCTAGTTTGTTGCAAGCTTTTTATCATGAGAAGATGTTGAGTTGTATTGAATGATATTTCTTCACTATTAAGACGATCATATGCTTTTTCATCTCTGTCATTGTTGTGAAGGATGCTGATAGATTTTTAAATGTTAGTAACCTGAAATTCCTGGAATCAAACACGAATGATTTTCTTATCCGATCCCTTTTATAGATTACTGGGTTTGTTCTTGAACAGTTTTATGAATACTTAGGATCCATTCTTCCTGCATCAGTTTTGAAATTTTTCTTAAAACTTGTGCTAGTTTGCAAGCTGCCGGAATGCAGTACACCAGAAATGGAATGACGTTTATAAAGGGAAATTTAATAAGCTACAAGTTTCCAGTTCTAAGGAAGTGAAAGTGTCCAAATAAAGGCACCAATAAGAGGTTACCTTCACTCATGAAAGGCTGATGGGTCAGGAGCACCTCTGTCAGCTGGGAAGGCACGTGGCTGGCATCTGCGGGTCCCTTGCTCCTGGGCTCCGTTGCTTTCAGCTCTGTTCCCGTGGGGGTTCCTCACTTTGCTTCTCTAGGGCTGATTTTCCTCTCTTGGCTTCCTTTGGCTGTCCCCAGGTTCTGGCTTGTTTAACATCTCACGGCAATGTCTGCAGAGCTCCAAACATCTCAAAGTAGCTGTGTCTCTATTCTCCACATGTCGGCATCAGTGTCAGCTCTGCTGTCAAGTTTCTGTCGGCTCTGAAGCTTCTGCTGTTTTTGTCATTTCTGACTCTCTTCAAGATGCTTCTCTTTTAAAGGACTCAAGTAAACTAATCAAAAGCCTCTGGAATGGGTGGAGTCACATGTCCACCTAATCAAAAAGTCACACCCACAACTGGGCACCACAGCTCTGTGGAGATAATCTAATCAAAAGTTTCATGCTACAGTATTGAATCAGGATTAAAAGAAAGGGCTGCACCCACAAGATTAGTTAGGATTAAAACATTGCTTTTCTCGAGTACATAATATTTTCAAACCATCACACTTTTCCACTTAGTCTTCTTTCCAAATTTAATGGCATAGAGTTGCATGTAATATCACTAGTATCTTTTTGTGTGTGTACAAGAGCTGTAATGACCTCTTTTCAGTTTTGAAATTGGTTATCTGTGCCTTTAATCTCTCTTTCTTTTGGTGTGGTGGGAGGCAGGCGGATTTTGTTCTCTTCTCCAGGGATTTGTCAGTTTTTTAAGGTTTTTCGAAGAACTGATTTTTGGTTTTGCTATTGACTTTTGCTTAGGTGCTCTTCTATTTCAATTCCTTCCACTATTATCTGTATTATATCCTTCTATTTTTTGGGGGTTTATTTTACTTTTTCCTAGTTTTTTTTTAAGATAGATGTTTAGCTATTAATTTTCAGCATATTTTCTTTATTTTTATTTACTTTTTAAGTTTATAAATTTCTCTTTAAACATGACCTTTGTTACATCCCACCAGTTTTCAACTCAGTTGAAACAACCTAATCAGAAGGTTCCATCCACATCAGGTCTGCATCCACAGGGATGGATTAAAAGAACATGGCCTTGGGTGCCCCACCGCTCTAAACCAGCACAAAGGGGAAGAGTGTTCTGAGAGAGACAGGCATATGGAGGCTCTCACCTGTTTAGCCAGCCTTGGCTCTCACGTTGCCTCAGTCCCACTGCATTTATATTGAAACAGGCAGAAGGAGCTGCCAGGTTCAGAACAAGGAGAACCAGGATACTTCTTGCAGGGAAGCCATGAGGTTCTGGAAGACCTTGGAGCAGAAACATTATTATGACCACGTTTGGCAAATACAGTTGGCTGCACTTGTCAGAGAATTTGCCTGCATGACATCAGCCCTTTGAACTTTGTGGAGACTTCCTTCATGATTTAGCATATGGTTGATTTTCATAAATGCTCTGGGTGTGGTAGAGATGGATGCATATTCTGCCACTGTCAGAAGCAACGTTCTCTGTATCTGTTAGTCAGTTTTATTAGTTATGTGAATCAAGTATTCTATATTCAGACTGAAAGTTGGTCTCCTCATTCTATTTAATTGTTGAAAGAGGAGATGTTAAAATCTCCCATTATGATGGTGGATTTGTCAATTTTTCCTCATTGGTCTAAAATTTGTGCTTCTTTGTTTTGAGACTACTAAATTTTAATGTTTAGAGATGTTACATATTCCTGGAAAATTGAATCCTTTCTCAGTATGAAGTGTTCCTCTTTACCTCTATCAATGATTTTTGCCTTAAAGTTGATTTTTTTTCTAATACCAGTATAGTTATACCAGCTCTCTTTTGGTTAGTGTTTATATGTTACCTTTTCTTGTGCTTTTACTTTCAACCTTTCGGTATGCTTCTGTTTAGGTGGACTTCCTGTAAAGATCAGATACATTTATTTTGTCTTTGCCCCAATCCATCTGAGAATTCGAGATTGGCTATTATTACCTTGTAGCACTTTGAAGTTCTCATGCCATTGTCGCCTGGTTTCCATTGTTTCTGGTGAGAAGTCAACAATCTTCAAAGTTGCCCTTTTGGAGGTAAATTGTGTATTTCTGTGACTGCTTTTAAGAATTTCTCTTTTCTTGTATTTTTTTTTTTTGGTGTGTGATTATTCTATAATGAGTGCCTGGATAAAGATTATTATTTATTCTCCTTAAGAACCTTAAGGCTTCTTGAATCTGTAGATTTGGTCTTTTGTCTAGTTATTCATTATCCTGCTATCTCCCCAATAGCTTCAAGCAGTTTTTTTTTTTTTTGCCTATCTTTTTAAATTATCCAAGTTACTTTATCCACCATCAGCAAAAGTAGGCATCTTTCTAATTATTTTTATTTCTTCAGTTTATCTCTCCTCTTTTTCTGATAGGATAGGAAGTAGTTCATTTTATTGTATTTTGCTACAGATCACCAATTTTTGGATTTGTAGTTCTAATACTTTTCTATTTTCTAATTGATTTATTTCTGATTTTGTCTTCATTAATTTCTTCCTTTTGCTTTCTTTGGGTTTATTCTGTTATTCTTTTTTCTACCTTTTGAGTCAGAAATTTAAATAATGTGTTTTTATTTTTTCTTTTGTATTAAAAGTCTATACATTTTCCTTTGAGCACTGCTTTAGCTATACCTTATAGGTTTTGATATGTGGAGTTTTCATTCTGCATGTTTGCTGTTTCTTCTTTCAGTCCAGAGTTAATTGAAAATAAGGAAGGAACATTTTGTTTTTTCTGATTTTATTATTGATTTCTTGTTTTACTACATTATGATCTTTTCAGTAATATTTATATTATTGAATTTACTTGTCAGCCATGGGCAGAGAGATGTGAATTAAGGTCTCCCACTTCTACTGTTTGTGTTTCCTTCCCTTATGATTTCTGCTTTAGGAAGTTGCTACCATTCTTTGGTGTTTGGATGACGATTACATTTTCATTGTGAATTACATCCTCTAACATTATAAAATGCCCTTCATTTTATTTAAAGCTTTTTGGCTTGAATCTCACCGTCCCTGCTGTTTTTCTTTCTATTTCCTAATATACTGTTGCCTAGTCTTCATTTTTAATCTTTTTTCAACATCTTTTTTATTAGCGTGGTACATTTGTTACAATGGGTGAAAGAACATTTTAATGATTGCATATTAATATAGTGCATGATTCATGTTTGGGTTGACTATGTTGTACCACTCTATTTTTTGTTGTCATTGGCTGGGGTACTTTATTGATGGTACATAACAAGGTAGGGCGCTCAGTCCCTCCCATTCCTCAGGGGCTGTGGGATGGAAGCTGTGGAGGATGGGCAACTCTCAGTGTTGGGGATGGATTTCGGACCAGGACTCCCCAGCAGCTGGTGACCTCTCTCTACCTCTTATACTGTCACTGGGTTCAGTGGTTTTGGGTATATACCTAGCAGTGGGGTAATCTTTTAAAATAATTTTCTGGTGTATCTCTTGTGTGTGGCATAAAGCTGGGTTTTAGTTTTTGATAAAACCTGGAAATCTGTTGTTTTTAATAAATGAGTGAAACCCTTTTGCATTTAGTGATGTGTCATGTATTTTCTAAATTATTTCAGAGTCTTTCATATTTTGTCTTTGTTTAGTTATTTAGAAAGTCTTTCACAATATGATGTCTTTTTTATTTGGGGCGGGGGTGCATGGTCTGGGAATCAAACTCAGCTCTCCCACATGGAGGGGGGGCATTCTACCATGCAAACACCCATGCACCAATGTCTTTGCTTTTTTATATGTGATTCTTCTGGTATTTAGGAAGGTTCACATTTTGTGCTAGCCTGTACCTTTATTAATACAACCTTGTATGACACCTTTAGTCTTCTATTAGTCAGAATTAATGGCCAACTATGAACAACAGTAAAGTTAGTATATTTTATCTTTTCTTCTGTCCATCACCCAATTTTAGTCAATAATGTTATCTTTATGTTTTTTTGAAGAGCATCTTTTATCTCCCAGTTATTATTACTGAAGCAAATAGCAACTTATTCTACCTCTCCCCATTTTTCCCTCTTCTCCAGATTTCTACACTCATGCTATATAACATTTCCACTCCTTTTTGTCACCCTAATGTCTCATTTGATTTTAATGCAGTTCTGTAATTAATATAGCCAGTGCTCTTCATCAATCCTTTTGTCAGGTTTCTCAGGCATCTTTTTGTAGCTTGCAATTTATCCTCCACTTGCTTCCTTAAAAAGGGCTCATGAAAACCACCATGAATTCTTGCATTGTCAAAACTCTGTCTCCAACTATAGAGTTGAAGGAGGTTGGCTGGTTATATATTGTAATGCCACAATTCCTCTTTGAAGATCTTGTAAATGTTTCTCTGTCTCCTGGTAGTGGAGGAGAAATCTGAAGCTATCCTGATTTTACTTCTAGAAAGGACTTTATCATTTCAGTTGTCTTACCCCAAAGATTCTTTCCTTATCTTTCTTCAATTAGATTTTTAAAATGTGTTCTGTTCTATCATCTTATTTTTCTTCGTAGATTCCTGTGATGGGGGTATTGGGTCTCCTATATATAATTTTCTTTAATCCTTTTAAATGCTGTCATTAATCTTAGTTATTCTCTCTAATTTTTGTCTTCTACATGCATTTCTTCTGTACGCAGGATTGTTTCTCTTGTTTTTCCCCTTTGTTCTGTGATGTTTGTTCTTTCTTCTATTTTCCCCCTTGAAATTTGTCAGCTTACATCTTCTCTGTCTTGCCATCTTTTCCCTAAAGTTTAGCATTTCTTATTCATGGTCTTTTTCTCCCCACAGAGACAGTTGCTTTTTTTTAACACTTTAGAAATTCATGGTAAAATATCAAGTCACGATTATCAACTGCTCCCTTGCAACATTTCTCTGATGAGTATTCATCATTTATTAGTAAGTATTGATCTCTTTTCTGTATTTATAACAGCAACTCCATGCCATGGCTATGCTGGTTTATTTTCTTTGCTTGTCATTAAAGGAGTTGTTTCTCCTGGATGGCTGCTTGCAGGGAGCTGCCCTTGGGGAGGGCTTGGTGTCACTTTCCAGCCCTGGCTTCCCAGAGCTGGCTACTCTTCTGCGTCCTGCAGATGGGGCAGGGCAGGGAGGCGCAGCCCCAGCCTCCCGGGTCCCAGGGTTCTTTGGCCAGAGTGCATCTCCCTGCCCTTCCTGCCGGGTCCCCCATTGTTAAAACCAGCGCATAGTACGTGGGCGCCGCGTCCAGCCCTCCATGCCCACGCGGGGCTTTCTGAGCTCTGGGCCGTGCCCAGCCCCAGCCGTGTCCCTTTACTCTCTCCTTGGGGCTTCTGCCCCATTTTAGCTCCCCCCTCCCTTTCAAGAATATTCAGAGCCTCGAGGCTACACTTCTCTCCTAGTTTTTCTGGAAATGGAGTTTGAAGACATTCTGTTTGCTGCTTTTATATGATTTCTAAATGGATAAAGGCACAGATTCTGATTTTTTTCACGCCAAAGGCATGCATTCTTCAAGTAAATATTTAAGTTTTTTTTTTTTTTAAAAAAAACAGTGATGTCCTTTGGGAGACTCTGTTGAGGTTTACTTTTCCAAGTAAAGATAAAAATATTTTTTTCCCCCCGAAAGAGATTTTAGGGGTCATCTTGGTTTTAGGAAACTCTGCTGTACCATTTCAACTTTTTTAAAAAAGGACTTACTATGAAATATTCATCAAGCCCAAAGAATATAAACAAATCCTTCCAGTAGAATAAACGGAGAGGACACCTTACAGCCGATTTCCCTTAAACATGAAAAAGAACAGGGCGCTTTATGCTTTCGTTTCCTGCTGCTTGGCTTTACGCTTATTTATATCGAAGCCTTGAGGGAAAAAAATTATTTTTCCTTTCCGATCCTTCACAGAGGAAAAAGGGCACAGGGGTCATTTATCCCTGCCTGCAGGATCTGGGTCACTGGTTCTGTTCCCATCTCAGAAGCTCCTGGGACCCGGGTGTGAGGAAATCCCACACTGACTGAGCAGGGAGGCTGGGATGCTGTGGGCTGTGTGCTCCCCGGGGACAAGAAAAAATCACAAAGAGGAGTTAAAGCTTCAGAGGAATTGGCAGAAATAAATATCACACTAGGACAGGGTTTCCAGAAAAAAAAAAAAAAACCCGCCCAAGTTCTGTCTCCAGGGCCTTCTCTCTTGCAAGCAATTAAATGGATCCTCTCCTGCGCGACTCCCTTTGATAGGAACGCTCCTTCCCTCTTATATTCCACATGAAAGGCTCGGAGTTAAAATTTCCCTCACGGAAAATTCATTCAAACCGTGTTCAGTGGAGGAGCCTGCCTAAAATGTGTCAGGAATGACAAAAGATAAGTCAGAACTGGACCCTGTGATAGCATTTATAATTATCGAGGCAAGGAGGGAAAACTGTGATGGCGAAGAAGTCTGTCCAGACCTACCATTAGGAAATTTCTATGTAACAATGTCCTACCCCGTGGGCCTTCTCTCTGAAGGAAATGTTCTCGGTCAAACAACTTTCAGAGGCTTTCCTCACAGCGTGAGCCTGAGGGCGTCTGTTTCTCTAAACAGGCTCAAAGGAAGATCTGAAGTCCAGGGAAAATGCCCCCTGTCATCGGTGGTTCTCACCTGGGGGTGGTTTTGTCCTCCAGGGGACATTTGGCAACGCCTGGAGGCAGTTCTGGTGGTCACACCTGGCTGAGGACGTTCCTGGCAATGCACCCGCCCCTAAACTTTTAGGGAAAGGGAAGTGGGAATCTGAATTTTGGCAGAAAATCATATAGATGTGTGGTTTGGAGCTGTATGTACCCCAGAAAAGCGTGTTCTTAAACCCGATCGTCCCGTGGGTGCGGACCCATCGATGAGGCTTCTCCGGTTAAGGTGTGGCCAGCCCAGTTACGACTTGGTCCTGTTACTGGAGTTCTTTATAAAGAGAATGAGATTCGAACAGAAGGAGAGAAGCCACTGGAAGCAAGAGGCGACAGCAACAGAGCCTGGAAGAGAAGAGGGAGACGAAGAGAGACCACCATGTGCCTCCCCACGTGACAGAGGGGCCCAGGACCACAGGCCCCCGAGCTCCCGAGTCTTTGGGGAGAAAGCCTCCTTGAGGATGCCCGGATGCGGGCTTTCTTTCAGCCTCAAAACCATGAGCTAATAAATTCCCTTGTTTAAATCTGATGCATTTCTTGGTGCTTGAGCAGCCTAGGAAACGGAAACAAGGTGGTTTTATATTTTTGTGTAAAAATATGTTTATTATAAAGGGAAGAGACAAAAGACTATGTCTTAGTGCATCCTATAACTCAGGTAAACATTTATGGTTGGTTGCCTATCAAAATCGGTTTAAGGCGACTGGAGACTTAATTGGTTTAAATGTTCTAGCCCAAAGGCAACTGGGACTTGATGGATGAGCATGTGTGGTCCCTAGAAGATGCTCAGTAAATATTTGTGAAGTAGATGGAGGAACAGGTGCCGGCTGGCCTGAGAGAAAGGATCCCAGTCTCCACTCCTGTGACAACACTGCTTTCCCCTCAAAGATGGGGAACACGGAGGCTGGAGGGTCTAGGGTTGTTTCCAGTGATGGCGCCCCCAGAAAGCGGGGGGGTTAGACTTAGGGGGCTGGGGGGGGGAGGCTGAGGGCGGAGCTGCCACCCTGCAGGGAGGGCAGAGGGAAGCTCACTGCAGCGAGAAATAAAGACACGTCTTCTGAGTTTCACATCCATGCAAGACAGTTTACAGCTTCAAAGCAATAATTTAAAATGCTCTTCAGAATAGCAATTTTTATATTTCACTTTGAATATTTCCTTCGTGTTAGATGTCTTTTTAGAAAGTCTGCCTGCCTGCCTCACGGAACATGGGAGAGAGTGCTGGGGGGGCTGCCTCGGCTAGGACAATGTCACCATGGATGGGGGAGGGTGGTTTGGGAAGGACAGAAAACCAGGTGTGTGTGTGTGTGTGTGTCAGGCGTGTGTGTGCACCAGCTGTGAGTGTGTACCAAATGTGTGTGCAAGGCATGTGTGCTTGGCATGTGTGCCAGACATGTATGCTAGGTGTGTGTGCACCAGCTGTGTATATATGCTAAGCATATGTGTGCCCGGCATGTGTGCCAGGCGTGTGTGTGCACCAGCTGTGTGTGGGCCAGCTGTGTGTGTACAGCGGTTGTGTGTATGTACCAACTGTGTTGATGCTAGGCATGTCTGCTAGGTGCGTGCCAGGCGTGCGTGTGCCAGATGTGTGTATATGTACCAAGTGTGTGCACCAGGCATGTGCGCCAGGTGTGTGTGCACCAGCTATGTACAGCTGTGTGTGTTCCAAGTGCGTGTGTCCCAGCTGTGTGTGTGCCAGGCATGTGCCCCAGCTGTGTGTGTGCCAGGCGTGTGTGCCAGGCGTGCATGCCCCAGGTGAGCATGCGTGTGAGTGATCTCTTGGAAGTGTAGCCCTGTCTTGGGCCGTGTCTCTGAGTGTCCGGTGGCTCTGTGCCTACTGGGAGGGCCGGGGGAGGAGGAGGAGCAAAGCGGCCCCAGGCCCGGCTGAAGCTTTGTCCTTGCTGCAGGCAGTGGAAGGCGGGCTCCTGGGGAGAGGCTTTCCTGGTTGTTTCCTCCTGGCACAGGTCTCCAGGCCGCCCCAGCCTGGGGGTGTGCAGCCCGTGTGTAGGGGGGAGGCCCAGAGCAGGGCAGGAACAGCCAAGGTGGGGCCCGAGGAGGGGCGTGGAGCCGGGAGGGTGCCCAGGGCCTCTGTGAGGTGTGAGGAGCTGCAGTGCGGGGTGTGTGTGTGTGTGTGTGTGTCTGCTGGAGGAGGAGGGGTCTCGGTGCAGGGCCTGGGAAGGGAGGAGAGGGGCGGCTGCAGGGTGCTCACCACCTGAAGAAAGAATAAAGCTTGCATGTCCGCCTGCCAGCTTCTCCATCCGGTGGGGCCTTCCCTGGGGAACACGTGCTCTATCCTACTTCAGACACGAATGCTTTTCCGTCACCATTTGGAAAACAAAAGGTACTTTGTCGTCCTCACAGAATGTCCCGTGAATTTCTACATTCTGCAAGAAACGGAGGTGGTTTCATAAGTGAGGAAATGCAACTAAGATGGCCAGGCCAGGGGGCATCTGGAGAGCCCCTAGTTCTGGAAACGTGCACCCCGAAAGCCCTGGGGTACTCACAGCAGAGGGAGGGCAGGAGGGAAACGCCTCAGGCCAGCGGCCGTGGAGGCCAGCGGTGAGCTCCTACTGTTAAGGAGACAGGGAAGGTAAAGGCCGAGGAGGAGCTAATGGGTGGGCCCCTTGCTCCCCGATGGCAGGGTGGGGGGTGGTGGTGGAGGGATCTGCCTCTTCTCCACAGGTGGGCCACGCGGCGGGGAGAGCAGACCTGGCCCCCCTCTTCTGCTCCTCCCCCAGGAAGCACGCAGCTCCCCAGGTGAGCAGGAGGGGCCTTCCTCACAAACCCTACCTGTGCGCGTCTGCCAGGTCTCCCCAGTTCTCTTCTATTTGCTTTTCTCACGGCCCCACCAAACACACACACTCACACAAGCACCTCACATGCTGGGACCCGGGGGCCCCTCTCCCAGCGCCCTGCGAGCTGGCTCCATCTGCGTGATTTTGGGGAGCTGGACTGAGACGACAGCCCCTGGGTGGGGAGGGGGGGCTGCATCACACCCCCACAAAACACATCCAAGTCCTCACCAGGTCCTGCAAATGTGACCTGTCTTGTTCCCAGGAGGACAAGGCTGCTTTGGGTCAGGGCAAGCAGGGGTCCATGGTGACAGGGGCTCTGATAAGGAGAGAAGACGTCCTGATACACAGAGGGGGCAACCGGGCTGGGGACATAGAGGTAAGAGAAGGCTGGTGACAGGGGTAGAGGTCACCAGCAAGCTCTCCAGGACACTGCAGACTCGGGAAAGAGCTGGCCTGCCGAGTCTTAGCTTTTGGCTGAAGTTGTGGGGGTGCTGTGATGTAACACATCTGAGCAGAAGCCACTGTCAGTGCCACTCGTCCCATCAGTCCCAAATAGACCCTGCTCCCTGCACTGGGCCCAGGATGAGATGACAAGGGGCAGACCACAGCGGCCATCTGCAGCCCACCTGACACCTAGCCGGGGAGAGATTTGTCACAAGAGGCTGAGATTTGGGGGCTGTTTGTTACAGCAGCAAAGCTGACTAATACAGGACCCTGATCTAGCCTCTGATTTGCTGTTGAACTTGGTTGTGTGGAAAGAGGAACTGTGAGTGGCTCAAACACGCTGATGGTAAGATTAATGTTTCTGGGTGGGGTGAGGCTTTGCAGAAAGCACCACATTTAAACAGAGAATCAGCACCCCTGACCTGAAAGCAGCACCTGGGTTGACTTCCTGAGCACCTGCAAGCTAATTATTGTGTTGGTGAACCAATACTGCTGAACTTTTCAACTAACGTTCTAAACAACCCCTTTAAATATAGTTGGATGAGCCAGTGTGATGCCTTTAGTGTCTGATTTAGTTGAAACAAACCCTAGACATGATGGGAGCCTTTTGAGGGAAGTAGTCAATGCCACCACAGCTTATAAGGAAATAGAAATTCTGACCAAAAGGTTCACTACATCCATGTGCAGATAGGGTGCTTCATGAGTGTGTGTGTGTGTGTGTGTGTGTGAGAGAGAGAGAGAGAGAGAGAGGGTACATGCATGTGACAGACACTGAAGAGGGGCAGAGGGCTTCTACCTGGGGCAGTTGACACTTGGGGTTGTTGACATGGGATAATGTCAACCTGTGGCCGTATCTTTCCTTGCCACGTGGAGAAGGTGCATCAGCAGAAGGAGAGAGTGAGAACAACAGAGAGAGCCAAGACGGAGAAAGTGACAGCGGTGCTGGCCACCCCCCCAGTGCCTGGATCCAGCCAGGCCTGAAGCCGCCTTCACCCCGAGATGCCCTCCTTCTTGGGGAGAAGCTGATCTGGCTGCATTTCTGCTGTTTGCCACTGGAAGGTACTGACCAAGAGGACAGCTTTTCACCTGAGACTCCTGCTGCTTCCCCCAGGCAGGCTCGGGGCCCTAAAATTAGCTTGGACTCAGAAGTTTGAAAAACATGAGATTTTAGAAAACAACATCAATGCTATTCTCCTCAAATTGGGAAGGCATGTGGCTGGCATCTGCTGGTCCTCCTCTCCTAGTTCAGGTTTCAGTGGCTCTCCCTCAGCTCCTCTGGGTCCTTGCTTGCTTCTCCCAAGGCATTTCTCTCCAAGCAATCTCAGTGTTTCTGTCTTTTACCCTCTCACAAAGGACACCAGTAAAGGATTAAGACCTACCTGGAATGGGCCTGGCCACCTCTCGATTGAACTAAACTAATCAAAGGCCCACCCATGTTAGGGCTACGCTATAGGGATGGGTGATAAGAGCATGGCCTTTTCTGGGGTGCACAACAGCTCCAAACTACCACAGTCTCTCTTTGCAGCTCTTTTGGGCAAAACGCAGAAGGCAGCATCCAGTGCAGGAATGGCTGTAAGAGGGGGGCCTCCCGGAGAGAAATCTTTAAGTTGAGCCATCCCTGCACCCTCAGGCCACTTTTCTGGGAAAAGAAAGCTAACCCCCCCTTGCAAAATCTCCTAAAACATCCCTGCTATTTGGAAGGAGATGCTGGGAGAACCCAGTGTTGCCCTTTGCTCTCCTTAGTGGCCGAGGGAACGGCTGGCCGGGCGTGGGTGTATGGGGTGTGGACGGGGTCTGTGCCATTGGGCTGTCCCCCACTTTGCCACTGGGTAACCACAGGTTCCTGAGTGGGGATGCAGGATGTTAGGCATCATGGGTCTGGAATCCACCTCTGGGATCCTCGGGGAGCCGAGAGAGCCCTCAGAGGGGGTGTCCCCTGACCCTCATGCTGTGGCCAGGACCTGTGAAAACCTGTGGCTAGGAGAGGCCAGGGGCCGGGCACAGTGGTGGGGATGCCGAGAAGCGTGGCTGGATGGGGTCTGCAGGTCATGGGGTCCCACGACCTGCCTTAACCCCGGTCTCTGCCCAAGGGAGGGAGGGCGCTGAGCCCCTTGTGTGCCTGCTCTCAGGACCGTGGCTGCCTCCACTCAAGCCTGAGAGAGCACCACGGAGTTAGAGCCCCCCCTGCTTCCAGAAACAGCTGCGAGTGCTGGGAGAATCCTGGGCGCAGTCAGGGTGTTCCCTGCACCTCACCATCAGGGCTGGCATGACAGGGAAAGGGGAGGAAGGCGTGGCGTGGGGGGTGCAGGGAGGTGTCCCATAAGTGCAGATCGGACCCTGCTTTTATGTAAAAGTTTGATATTTTGTTGTCATGGATAGTCTTGCCTTCATTTTTATTTTTTTTAATTGCATTGACTTATTTATCTTCATCACTGGGTTTGGGGGCACCCCCTTAATTCTTCGCCTAGGTTAATGCTGAAGTTTCTGATGTTTTTGGTGTCGGGGTTCCGGCCCGAGGTCACTCACCGTTGGCACAAATGCCAGCTTTGCCCGCGGGGTGGCAGGACGCTCCGCTGTTGGCGCTACTTGAGAACGACCACCAGGGGGCAGTGGCGCGCTTCCCTGGACTGGCGAGAAGGGCCGCTGGGGATTTTCGCTGAAATGCTTGAAAAATCCCCACAGCAGCCTCAACCCGCCTTTGGGAGGGACAGCTTGTCTCGTACTGGGGCTCTTTCCCAGCTGTTCCTACTCTTAACCATCCTCCGCTTTTTTTTTTTTTATTTTCACATTTTTTCTTATTTTTACCCACCCATCACTGGTATGTGAAAGGAGCTGTTTTGTCCTTTTCCACTCTGTGCTGCCCAAGCTGGAGCTGCCAGCCCCATCTGGGAAGGGTTGTGGCTGGGAAGTGGCCACAACGGGGTTGAGAACTTGAAACGGGGCCGGCTTGAAGGGAGATGTGCCAAATGCTTACATTGCTTTCAGATTGGAATGACAATAATTTGGATATATTGGGATAGATAGAAAAGTCTTTTTACCTGTTTTAAGTGGCTCAATTACGTTTCTGTTGGGCAGTGGGCCACTTGGACCACCAGGCTCTGCCAAGGTTGTATTGTTTACCTGCCTTGGGGAGTTGGGAGGATTCTCTACCATCACCAGAGAGAAGCTCGGCATCTGTGGTGTTTCTCACTGTTGGGGGTGGGACCCAGGTATGCCAGGGCCAAGTTAGGGTTGGACCCAATTTTTCCGGCCCTGCTCTTGGCCTGTCTCCTCTGCCTCAGTTTTCCTCCACGGCCCTTTGCTGAGTTGTGATTTGCCCGCTTTCCTCTCCCCAGCTTTGGGCACTGGCCTCCTTGAGGAGAGGACAGGTTCCTGTGGTCATTTTGCACCTGCCTCCTCCCAGCCCCAGCCTGTTACCATCTCCTGGCCCACCCCGGCTCCCTTTGCGCCCTCCACGGTTAGGTGGCAGCTTCAGGCTAGTGGCCCGGGCTGTGGTGCTGGACCCTGAATGTCAGGTCTGTGATTTACTAACTGTGTGATTTTGGACAAGTTGCTCAGCCTTTCTGTGTTCAGCTGTAAATGGAGATTAAATGGATTAAAGCAGGTAAAGGTGCTTGTACATGTAAGCTGTTATCCTTCCTGTTCCCTGCATGGCCACAGAGGTGTGAGTCTCGGGAGATTGGTCAGCTCTTGCCCAGGCACTTGCTTGACCCAGCTCCCTATGGCAGACCCTGGAGGCCCCCACCCTCAGTTTGAGAGGATACCCACCCCCCAGGGTTGGTGACTCCCTGGACCATGGGTGTTCTAGTTTGCTAGCTGCCGGAATGCAACACACCACAGATGGATTGGCTTTTAATAAAAGGGGATTTATTTTGTTGGTTCTTCAGAGGAAGGGCAGCTAACTTTCCACTGAGGTTCTTTCCTACGTGGAAGGCACAGGATGGTCTCTGCTGGTCTTTTCTCCAGGCCCCTGGGTTCCAACAACTTTCCCCGGGGTGACTTCTTTCTGCATCTCCAAAGGCCTGGGCTGAGCTGCTAGTGCTGAGATGAGGAATGCTGAGTTGCTAGGCTGTGCTACATTGTGTTCTCTCATTTAAGCACCAGCCAATTAAGTCAAACGTCACTCATTGCAGCAGACACGCCTCCTAGCCCACTGCAGATGTAATTGGCAATAGATGAGGTTCACGTACTGTTGGCTTATGTCCGCAGCAACAAGATTAGATATGCTCACCTGGCCAAGTTGACAACTGGATCTAACTAACACAATGGGAATCCTCTGTCCCCTGCCAGTGACTGGGTTAGGCATGACATGGGCTGCAGTTCTGACCAACATGGTCTTGAAGTCAAGTCCATGAAGGCAGCTTCTGGGCAAGGCTTTCTTGCTCTTCAAAGGAAATTCAAGAGAGAGACAATCCTTTAAGGGCTGGGCACTGTGGGATCTGGATGTGATTTCTGGGACTCTGGCAGCCATATTGCAGCTGTGAGGAGTACCAGCCCGAGGACAAGGATGGCTGGGAAGACAGAGGGTTGAAGTGGACAGGCAGTTGAAGGAACCACTTGGGGCATTTGCAAGATGGGCAACAGCAAAGTTTCCTTTTGCTTCTATGTTCAGCCCTTTGGGGGAGGTGCTTAGTAACTGTAGTGGAGAACCCCTCGCTGACATGGGCTTCTCCCAAGGCCACCTGGTCCTGTGCTACAGCCCAGAGAGCCAGGCCCAGGCTCCATCTGTGATCCCTCACTCCTGTCTGGGGCATCTCAGGATCTCCCACCACCACCCATGCCCCCAGAACACTTGCCCATGAGGGTAGCAATCTCATCTGACTCTCTTAGGGCCCCAGCCTGAGAATGTGGTGGGGAGGATTTCTTAAACAAGATACAAAAATCTCTAATCATGCAAAGAAAGATTAATCCAGGGATGTTAAAATTGAGAATTTCTGTTAATTGAGAGACAAACTAAAAAGAGTGAGAAGACAAGCTACAGACTGGGAGAAGTTATTCTCATTGTAAAAATCGACAAAGGAGCCGTATCTCTGGCATATATAAAGAGTGCTTACAGATCAATAAGAAGACAGACAACCAATAGCAAAATGGGCAAAAGACATGACCAGGCATTTCCAGAGAAGAAAAAGCTGGAGAGGGTGCCCAGCCTCGGACATTGTCAGGAGGCTGCCAGTGGAGACCAGCCGGGGCTCTGTCTTCCGTCCACTCCACTGGCAAACACGAAGAGGCCAGTCCATGCTCAGGGGTCCTCTGTTGTCAGCAAAAAGGAAGTTTGGGTTCTCATCATCATGTTGAACATTCACACGCTCCAAGGCCAAAGAAGTTCTTCATGGAGGCACAGTTTGTACAAAAAAAGCCCAAACACCTTGAAGCCCCCTGAAGTGAGGGTGGGGAGGCTGTGTGTTCACAGGCAGCTGTGGGAACAAACATGCTAGAATTATGTGCCGTATCATGGATCAATTTTAACCAAGTTCAGTGAAAACAGCAAGCCCTGAAAGGCACAGCACCTGCCATTGAAAAACAACCCGAACGGAACAATATCCGATTCAGATATGCATTTGTATGTGACAGAACTGGTTATTAACATTAAAGGAATCCAACAAACACACATTTCATTTCAGGCTAGCATTTATCTCTGGGGTGGTGAGGAAGGCAGGAGGGTGGCACTGGGGAGAGGGCATACCCCCAGTGCTTTCATCTCAGCTTCTGGGGGTTTAGAGGTGTTCCTGTTATGAACATACTAAATAATGCATGCGCAAATATGTAGGGACTGTAAAAGCAGCTCATGTGGTCTGCTGATGAGTGTGTGCCCAGAATGATGCTCCTTCCACATCTGAAGCCCTGACTCCAGATGAAATATGGACACGAACAAATGTGATACTCACAGATGGATAAAAAGTCTGAGCAATGTCATACTGATGGAAATAAAGGTGGGCCTGCCACTGGGTCACCCTGCTCTGTGTTCCTTCTCTGGGTTTTTGCAGTGTCCAGCTCAGCATCCACAGCTGAGGACGCTGGCACTAGGCCGAGGTCACTCGAGGCCACTTGGCGATCTGGTGGCAACACCTGCTCAGAACCCCTGGCCTGGGGCTTTTTCCAAGAACCAGTTGACAGCTTGGCAATGACTTCACAAGCAGAGAAGCTTCTGATGATGTGTGTGGGTTTAAAATGGTTTTCATGGAATTACTCAGGTCCCCATTCAGGATAAGAGGGAAATAAAGGACTTTGCTGAGCTTTCTTCCCTGTCATTATTTAAATCGGTCACAGTTTTTTTCCTCCCAATAGTAGCTTGAGGGAAAATTGCCAATTTCTGTTTTTCTGGAAAATCCATTTTATAGAGCGCCTGCTTTTGACCCGCTCTGCAGACATGAGTTTGGGATCAGCTTCATTAGTCTAATGATTTCTTGTCCCGAAAATAGGCTGCAGGAGAAAAAGAGACTCTGGGGACAAGGAGCCAAAGCTAGGTCCTTTCTTTCACTAAATCTGGGGTGGGGCTGGGGAGGGGACAAGGAGGCCACAGAAGAGTGCATCAGTTCAATGCCATGCTCTCTGACTTGCTTTGAGACACGTTTTGGCAGAATTTCCCAAGTGTGTTCTCCAAAACACAGTTCCACAGGATGGTTATAAGTATTGCACAAAAAAACAATTCTAGTCAAATAAATTTGGGAAATGTCTCATGATAGGAGAGCTTTCTGGGTCTTCAATATATTTGTCGAATAAAAATCAGAGCCATGTTTGCAGACTACCGCATTTTATTTGGGACACCAAAATTTTGCTTCAGCGAAGGAAGCTGGACAACTGGCAAGAACAGAAGTAGCTTCAGACTTCTAGGAATGGCAAACAAGTTTTACAGACAGGAAAAGGAAGGTAGCTTGATTCCTATTGATTGGACAAGGGTCTGTTTATCTTATGGGGGGTGTGGTAGTTTGGAGCTGTTTGTCTCCCAGGAAAGCATGTTCTTAAATCTCATCCTTCCTGTGGGTTGGACCCACGGTAAGGAGGACGTTTTGGTGAGGCTACTTTAGGTAAGTCATGGTCGGGGTGGGGGGGGGTGTCTTAATCTTACTGGAGTCCTTTATGAATGGGATGAGGAGTTGGAGAGAGAGAGAGAGAGAGGAGGGGGGAAGAGAGGGAGAGAGAGTGTGAGAGAGTGCCACAGGAGCAGGAAGCTGAAAGCAACGAAACCCAGAAGAGAAGGGAGAGGCTGGCAGACCCCGCCATGTGCCCGGCCCTGTGGCAGATGAGCCCAGGGTTGCTGGCAGCCAGGCTTTAGGAAGAAAGCATTGTCTAGATGATGATGATGATTTCGGATTTGCACATTTTCATGGCCTCAAACTGTAAGTTAATAAATTCCCTTTGTTTAAGCCAGCCCATTTCATGGTATCTGCTTTGAGTAGCCTGTGAAACTGGGTCAGATGTAACGAGCTAGGGGTTTGATTGGCTGTTTGGGTAGGCTGCTTTGGGGCAGATTGCAAATTTCAAAAGCTGGAGAGGAAACTCAAGAGGGAATTCAAAGAGGAAGTAGGGCAGGGCGTTTTGGGGGCTCTGAGAGGTCCCCAAGGCTTACTTTATACAATTTTATCATGGTCTCCTCTGACCTGAAATGGCTTGGCTCCCCCTGTCTGTATGTCCTCTGTCTGTCTGTCTGTCTGTGTTCTGCCTCCTCCAGCAGTCCAGGGGCCCCCTGGGGCTGGGGCTGCTCTCCCTCCCTGCACCCTGAGTTGCTGCACACAGGAGCTCAGCAGCATCTGCCCAGGCCTGGCTGCCACCCCCTCGCTGGGCTCCCAGGGAGCAGTCACTGGACACTGTGCCTGGCAGCACCGGGCCACCGCCTGAGCCCCTGCTCAGCACAGCACAGCCCCCAGATAGCCCAGCCCCACCCCCAGCACTGCCGAGCCTCAACCCCCTTTTCCTCCCCCAATCTCAGCCCGCCCTGGAGGCCCACCCCTGCGTGGAGCCGCCTGTGGCCCCCTCACCCCCAGCCCTGCCCAATCCTCCAGCCTGCTGGTCGCACTCCGTCCCCTTCACCCACCCCTACTGTCCCACTCCCCGGGGGCCCTAGGCTGGTGCTGGTGACAGCTTCCTCCCCGTCTCCAGACCCTGTAGACCCTCACCAGGCCACCCAGCCCCTCCCTGCTCCTGGTCTGACCCAGATGTCAGAACCCCACAGCTCCGGGAACCCAGGCCAGCCGGGCTCCTGCAGCCCACCCCCTTGTCCCACTCAGGGTGCCCAAGGCCCTGCAGCCCCCCCAGCCCAAGCCACTCAGTGGGCTGCACTGTCCTCAGGGTCCCCACAAGTCCTCTCTGCTGGGTGACCTCATAGCTGTGTCCACTGGCCTGTCTCCCCCAGCCCGGGCCCCCTCAAGCAAGGAGCCCCATAAAATGACGGCAGAGTCAGTATGAGAGATGACTGGGGACCCTGGGCCCCCAAGGTCAGAGTATGGCTGCTCAGAGATGGGGGAGTCCTGGCACTTTCCCTCCATTGAAGCCCCCTGACCCTGCTGTCCTTCCTCCCCCGGGGGTGATCCCCTCCCCTGCTGGGGGAGCTTCTCTTATGGCTGCAGTGGCCCTGGTGAGCTTTTCCTTTTAGAACTCTAGCTGCCCTACTTCCCTGCACCCTGTCCCCCATGTGGGGGGCACTGCTGCATGAGACCCCCCCCAGGGCAGTGGGTGGACAGGTGAGCCCATCTTGGCACTGGGAGTGGGGTGGGCCATGGGACGGTGGGGCTTTAGGTAGCAGGCCTTGTAGAGAGTAAGTTGGAGCAAGTTTGGGGGTGCAATGGACAGTGGACTCCCTCCAGGACACCGGTGGCCGAGACTACGCAGAGCCCGCTGGGAGAGGCCCACGAGGAGGGGGTGGGTTTGGGGCAGCAGTCCTGTTGGTTCCTGCCACACCTGAGGTGGGCTTGGGGGTCCCGGACCACCCAAGGCCCTCCCGAGCCTATTGGGGCCGATGATGGGGCTGCTTCCTGGCTGAGAGGACGGCTTGTGAGTTGAGGGCTCAGCATAGGGTCAGTGCTGGAGAGAGGGTGCTTGGAGGGCTTATCAGGGATGGCTACCTCTAGTGGGACAGGGGGGCAACCATCTTCTTCAAGGGAGCTGGGCACAGAAGGCCCAGCCCATCTGCAGACGTGCCCCCAAGCTCAGAGGCCCTCCGTCTGCTTCTTTCTGTTCACACTGCCACCCCAACTCAAGCCAGCTGGCCCGGGGACCGCAAGTGTCCACAGCCCTGCCTGGCCTCCAGGGCCTGTGTGCTCCAACCCATGTCCACTCAGGAGCAGTCTCAGGGCTGGACATGCTCTGTTCTCTCAGCCCAAATGTCACATCCTTAGGGAGGGTTTGCCGGCCCCATGACAAATTTAGATCCAGGCTCACGTGCTACCCTGGCCTCCATGCTCCATCAGTGGCCTTGTAATTCCGGAGCTATTTGTGCACCCCCTGTGCATTGCCCATCTCCCAAACACAGCCCACAAAGACTGGAGTCATCTGCCTTCTCTGATGCTCCTTCAACCCCAGAACCCAGCCCTGGGCAGGCAGGTGGCACAGGGACAAGGAATGTTTGTTGAATGAATGAGCGAAACAGCTACTACTGCTGCTGTCTCCCTCAGTTTCCCCAGATGGGCCTGGGGGTGATAGTAGTTATTGTGAGGATTGTGTTGGGCCATGTAAAGTGTGCGTGCGTGGCGGTCAGCACATGTGAACTGCTTCTGTGACCACAGCTGCTCCTGGGCCACAGCTCAGTGAGTGCAGTGCTCTTGGGCTGGACACTGGGTGCTCACCCCCCATGCCCCCCAGGACCGGGAGAGCCCCCTAGCTAGGCACTTTGAGGGAGCAGGATCTCCACTCCGAGGCGTGGTGGTCGCCATGCTGGAGCCTGGATGTGTCACCCCATGAGAGGCAGGGGCTGGGCTCCTGGCTGGGCACAGGCTGTGCGACGTCCCGAGTGCCCACTGCTCTGCCCTGAGCCAAGACCGTGCTGCTCCTTGCACACTAGCCTGGCACTGGGCATGCTGGAATCAGACCATTCCCTGCCTCCTGCTGGGCTGAGCGCCCTTCTGAATGGAAGACAACTGCATTTTAATTTGTTCTGACTTGTCACAAAAACTCCCCCTTGAGAAATTGGGTCACGAAGCAAAGAAATACTTAGCTCATGCAAACTTGCATCCTTTCCCCTAAAATGGCTCTTATTCTTTCCTCCCATGCTGAAGACTCCTGGGAGCCTGTCCCTCTGGATGCCCCGTCCCATGTACAGAGAGTTGCAGAATGGGTGGGGCTTGGGGAGGGGAGTGCGGCCTGGGGGCTCCTGGCCAGCAGTGCAGGATTCCTCATCCTTGGGGCTGAAAGAGGCCTCGGGGAACTTGCCTCCACTCCCAGCATGAGAGGAGATGAAGAGGGGTCCAGAGAGGGAAGGGGCTCCAGCCTCAGTTCTGTGGGCACTCACCTGTGCCGCCCTCAAGTGTACGGACACAAGGGGAGCGCATGTGCTCCCAAGTGCCCAAGAGGCTTCTGGGAGTCTCCTTGGGGAGTAGCTCCCTCATGCTTCCTGGATGCCAGGGGTGCTGCAGACCCCCAGGGCCCCCAGAAACCAGGTGCATCAGGTGAGCATCCATGGCCCTCCAGGGTCCGCTCACGGAACCCCAGAAAGGTGGTGAGCCACCCTTATGACTGCTGCATGGGTGGCAGAAGGGACACCCCGCCCCCCAGCTGCCTTCTGCAGACCTGAGACTGGGAGAGGCTCTTACCGGGAGGGTGGTGGCCCAGGGCTGGAAACAGTTCAAAACCTCAATTCTTGTTTCTGGCATGGTGTCCCTAATCAACACCTTAATGCAGAGGTGGCTGCTGGGACCCGGGGGAAGGGCAGGCTCAGTTAGCCCTGGCTCCTGCCTCTGTCCAGAGAGCGCTCCTGCTTCCTAGGCTTGCCGCCTGCTGCCTGCCTGCTCTGCCCCCTGCTCCACCCCCTGCTCCAGCCTCTGCCTCTCTCCACCCCTGTTTCTCTGCCACGGACATATCCCTCTGCTTTTGTGCTGAGCACACCTGTCTGTTCGTGCATCCATGCATCATCAGTCCAGCCAGCCAGCCATGCATCCACCCCTCCCTCCCTACCACCCTTCCCACATTCCGCTTCTCCATCCTTCCCGGCTTCCCCTCATTCTACAACTGTTCTTCTTGAGCAACTTGTACAAAACGGGCCAGAGCTGGGGGCGGGTGGGTAGAAATCCAAAGGGAACAGTCAGACATAGGCTCTGCCCTCACAGTGTTTTGGGAGCAACAGACGAGCAAAATGCCTCGTCCATCCATGGGGCGGGGGGGGGGGGGGGGGGGCTGTGCACAGAGGAGGCCTCCTGGGACTGGGGAGCCCTGTCTCCTGGGCTAACCTGGGTCTCCCTGGGCTCCAGATAGGGTGTGGAGGAGGCAGCACGAAGTCTGCAAAGCTCACTGCCACGGGGGCTGTGCCGCCAGCTGCCCACGGCCATCTGCCCCTTCCCTTCCTTCTCTGAGAGTGCCGGCCCGTGGGCTGCTCGGCACCCCACACACTGCCAGCTGCATACATGGGTGCTGGGCTCCTGCCAGGCATCCTGGTGGAGAAGGGTGAGCCTGGCAACCCTGCAGGACCCATGAGACACTGCTCCCAGGGACACGGCACTTTACAGTTTATAAAGCGCTTCCGTATCCAGGTTTTGTTCAGTTCTCCTGACAGTGTAAGAGGTGGTAGGACAGGGCCTTGCAGACTTCCTACCTCCCAGGTGTGGACAGGGAGGATGGCGAGAGTCGGTACCCAGTCCCTGACACAGAGTCCCTGAGGGGCAGGCGCCTTGAACTGCCTGGCCTCAGCCTCCTCCTCAGCGGGCGGGATGAGGGATTCTAGGCTGCCGGCTGGTGGTCCTGGGGGGCACCCAGCGTGGGCCTGGGTGGGTGCGGCTGCAGCTAGTGGCCTGGGCTTGGCTTAAAGGACTGGGGTGCAGGAGCTGCCCCTGGAAACAGTGGAGGGTGCCGGGCTGCGCTGGCCAGGTGGGGCAGCGGCCCGTGCATCCCCACATCCTCTTCACTTTTTGCAAAGGTTGTTCTTGTACATATATCTCTGTGTGTGTGCTCTAAAATACTTTGATCCCTCCCCGTACCTTGGGAGGCATTTGTTCATTCATTAGCTCATGGTCAATACATTGCTTTCAGCCATTCGCACCCCGCAGTTACGGAGCCCCCTGCTGCGTGCCTGGCCCTCTGCCAGGTGGAGGGTCTCCAGCGGCTTCTCCCCACGCCGGTGACACTTTGGACAGGCTAACTCTTTCTGGGGGGACTGACTTGCATGCTGTAGGGGGTTCAGCAGCATCTCTGGCCTCTGATCACTAGATGCCAGCAACACCCCCACACCAGCTGTAACAACCCAAAATGCTTCCCGACGCTGCCTAATGTCCCCCAGCTGTCCACAGCAGGGAGCACCACCTTTAAGGGGCTCACAGCAGGAGGCGGGTGCATGGAGGATTGCCTGCCGGGTGGTGTACAAGGGTGCTGGGGTGCAGATGAGTCACTGGGGAAGGCCTCCTGGGAGTTCTGTAGGATTATTCAGATGAGGGGGCGGGGCACAGGCACTGCAGGCTGGTGGAGCACCACCTGGGGAGGGCAGGTGGAGGTGGGGTTTAAGAGGTGAGGCCAGGCCAAGTCTAGAGGGGTGGGCAAGAAAGGGCAACAGGGGGCCCCTCTGTGGTCTAGAGATGATGCGGCTGGACCAGGAATGGTGGGGGTGGGGGAGTCAGTCATCTGGGAGGGAAATGGAGCCTTAGCTGAGCTGGAGACCTAGGAGAAAGGGCGGGGGTGCCAGGCACAACTGTCCCCATATTTGGAGGGATCCTGCAGCCCAGAGAGGGGCAGGCGCTTGTCCTAGGACCCCCAGGGCCCCTGACTCCTTTCGCCTGCCTCCTGCCTCAGTGTTTGCCTTCTGCCCTGTGTTGTGAACTGAGTGAATGGGGGCTTCAGAAGGGGCAACCTGGCCTTTAGAGGCTCAGAGGGAACATCCCTCACTGGCGGCCTAACTGCACCAGCCCGGCTGGGCTGCCCTGGGCGCAGGCCTGGGTGCTCCTATGTGGGCAGGTGGCCGGGGGCCGGAACCCGAAGTCATGGCCACAGGTCATCCAGGCCTCAGTGCGCCCTGCTGGCTTCCCTCTTCTCTAGAGAAGCCCTTCCAGGCATGGAGGGAGGTGGCGGCCACACTTCCTTCTTCTTCATGGGCAGAGGCGGCAGGGTGGCCCAGCCATCGCAAGGAGCCGGGACAGAAGCTGGGCTGCAGGTCCTGGAAACGCCTCCAGGCCCCCGGGCCCCAGCTCCACTCGTTCCTGTGCGTCCACCTGTTCCTGGGCCCTCCTGGCTACAGGTCCCTGGCCAGACACATGCCCCTGTGCCCCTGGGTGGCCCCAGTGCTCCATTTTGAATCATCCCACCTCTAACAGCTGGAGATGTGGAGGGACCAGAGGACAGGGCTAAGGAGGGGACAACAGGGGACAAACGGACAGTTGGAGTCTTCTAACGTGAACAAAGCCCAGTCGCCTTCCTGAGAGCAGGTGTCCGCTTTGCCTCTGGAGGGGCGCTCTGCGCTCAGCTCCTGGGAGAGGAGGCAGAGGGGGAAAGCTGGGGGAAGAGAGTGAGGGCAGCACGCTGGCTTGGGGCTCATCTCCTGGGTTCCCCACTCATGGAGACTCTGAGGGGCAGGCAAAAAACTGGGAAGCAAGGCAGAGAATTTACAGTGGCTGACTGTTCAAGTTGCTGAGAGAGAAGGGGTGGTGGGGACTCTGGACTCTGGGAGGGGGGCTGTTGGGGTGTCAGCAGGCCCTGCTTGCTAGAGCAGCTGAGGGGTGTGTGAGAAAAATAGGGGAGTCAAAGACCTCTGCACAGTGTCTGCATTCCTGGACCAGGTTGACTCCATCTTTTCAAGCAGCAAAAAAAAAAAGATCAGATTTCTTCATTAATTAATTTGGCCAGTAGACTGTGGGTCTTTGAACTTGACACTGACAGAGACTGGGCTGCCTGGGGCCCAGAGTGACCGGAGTATATTCAGGTCACATAAACAATTTGTGGCAAAGGAAACAGATGCCTTATGAACCAGCCCCCAGATGATGCCTCAAGTGGGTCGCCTTAGTGTGGGAGACGAGGTGAGCAGCCACCTGGAGGGGGGCAGAGGCTGCAGGTGCCGCTCTGCAGGTGGATAGGGCTGGAGGCTCTGCTCTGGACAGGAGGTGGGTGTTGGAGGCCAGAAGGGGCTGCCAGGGTTCTTGCCATGTAGAACATCTTCCCTGCGTGGAGAGTGGGGCTCGGGCAGCCTGAGGCCCTTTGAGGGGTCAGGGGCCCTCACGTGGTGCGACGCTGCACTGGGCTGAGCTGCGTGCAGATGGAGGCTGCACTCCCATCTTAGTTTCCTGGCTGCTGAAGCCAGCACCCTGCAATGGGCTGGTCTAAACGATGGGAATTTATAGGCTCTCGGTTTTGAGGCCAGGAGAAGTCCAACATCAAGGCGTCCTCAGGGGGTGCTTTCTTCCAGAAGCTGGAGGCGTTCTGCAGCTGGCTGCTGGCGATCCTTGGTTCTTGGCTCTTCTGTCCCACACCATGCATGCGGCGGCCTCTCCTGGCCTCTGCGCTCCACTGACCTCCAGCTTCCTCCTGCAGTTCTCTCCCTGGTTCTCAATTTCATTCCACCAAGAAAAGACTCTGCTAACAGGAATAAGGCCCTTCCCGATGGGGCTGGGCCATAATTTCACTGAGTAACCTCATCCAACCGAGTAACCTCATCCAAATTCCCATCCGCAGTGGGCTCACGCCTGCAGGAACAGATTAAGATTAGGAGCATGTTTTCTTCTGGGATACAGAGCTCCCAGCTGCCACGTGTGCCCACCCTGCAGTCCAGAGGCTCAAAGGGGGCAGCACTTTGCCTGCAGCCACATGTGTAATCAGTCCTGATGCCCTGGCCCCCACCCTGGTCTCTGCCTGGTCTCGCATGTCCACCATGCCACCTTCGTCTGTCCCCAGGTCCAAGCCCTGGCAGCTCCTCCTCTCACCCTTGTGCTCAACCCCAGAACACCCTTGGAGGGGGTCTGGATTTGTCAACATCACCAGCTCCAAGGAGGCAGGAAGCCTGGGAGACCAGCTGTTTCCTGGGCTGGTGGGACCCAGGCTCCAGTCCCATCCCTGAGGGCAGGGTGCCTGCTGGCTGGGTGAGGGGAAGGATGCCCGGATAGGGTTTGGCCCATTGTGGAAGCAGTGACCTGGGCCTGGGGCCTCATGTAACTGCACAGGCCATGGGCCCATAATGCTGGCCTTGCTTGGGACCCACCCTTTTCTAGGGCCGGCTTTTCCTAGCTTATTGTTGAGGCTGGTATCAACCTGATTTTGTGGTCAGCTGGTGCCACCCTTTTCTCAAACCGTGGATGCAGAGAAGTTGGACAACTGGCTGGTGGGCCTGGGAAGCGGGAGCTGGGAGAGTTCACCCAGGCCTGGGTTCAAGCCTGTTTGCCCTATTGCGAGCTCCTGGAACCTGTTTCTTCATCTGTGAAAAGGGTACTTCGTCTTTGTCTCTGCGCTGCTGGCTTTCCCTGCAGGGTGCAGCCTGGGGTGCACTGAGCACAGGACGTGGCTGTGGTTAGCTGGGGGTGTGACCACACTTCCAGGGGCCATTTCGTCCTAGAAAGGAGCAGCTGGAAGCAATTCCACACTGGGAAAAGCCCCCTTTCCAGGCAGCCCTCTGGCCTGGACTCCCTCCTCCTCCATTCTCTGATCTCAGGGCAGGACTCCCCACTCCTCAAAGCCCTCCTTGGTCATATTTATTTTATTCTGTTGCTTCGATCTATAAAATGCCTGTCTGTACTGAGGAAAACCCTTTCTCTGAAGGTGCTGGCCTCTGCTGCTCTTTTAGTAGTGAAATATGTCTTTTAAACATTTTATGAACTAGCAGTCAATTTTTTATTAGAGGAGCCCATTGGCTTGGTGCAGATTTGTCTCCTCTGGGGCTCAGGACAGCCCTTGGGATGCAGAAAAGTTGGGGCCAGGAAGAGCCTGCTGGCCCCTTAGACCAGAAATTGCCTCCATCCTGCCCTGGCACTGCAGACCCTGGCGGAGGGCATGGGGCCGAGGGGGCAGTTGGAGAGCATGTCAGGCCAGGGGGCCTTGTCCCTCTGCTGTCTCTTCTCCTCCTTCATCATCATGAAAGTAATAATAAAGTAAGAGCCCAGCATTGCACTGAGCCCCTTATACCCATTACTGTGTCAGAAGACTTCTCCTCTGTTCTTTTAGGGGCTTCCCGACCCACCTCCTGGCCCTGGAGCATACAGGGCTCCTAGGGTGCAGGCACCGTCCTTCTGATGGGTCCATACAAACCCGAGCTCTGAGACCACCTGACCATTGCTCCCTTCCCCAAGCAGCCCTGGAGAAGCATCACTCACCTCCTCGAGGACACCGAGAGTAAGAGCCATCCTTTCCTATAGCAGTTGAAGAAACTGAGGCTGAAAGGCAGGACCCGGGGTGTGTGAAATGACTCCCTTTCCACATTGCCCTTATCTTCCCTTAAACTATAAATGGAAAAGACAGGGATGCTGCTGCTGGTGGTGCTGTGGTCCAAGCTTTCGCTTGGGCATCAGCTCAGCATCGGCTCCAGCTTCGGGCCCATCAGCTCGGGCATCGGCTTGGGCATCGGCTCAGGCTGTGGCTCAGGCTCTGTCCTGGGCTTTGTCTTGGGTATCAGCTGCGCCCGGCTTGGTACCCCCAGTGCTTGGGACCCACCACCAGCTTGCATCCCTGCAGGAATCTGCTCCAAAGCATCCATGATCATGTAGAATCTCCATCCCCAAATCCACAGTCTGGGAGACACTAGAGACCAGGCCACAAAGGACAGAGATCCCTGAGAGGTGGGTAACAAATGAGGGGAGCCCTCCTATTGCCCACTTTGCTGCCCTGAGAGAGTTTCCAGAACGTGGCACAGGGAGGTGGGCCTGAAGGGAAGCTGGTGGGTTCCCTGAGCTGAAGAAATGGAGCTGGGGGTCTAGGGACACACAGACCTCGAGCGCTCACATGGCAGAGAGATGCACAGAGAAGGACCCTCACAGGGGAGAGCTGCAGTGCTCAGGGCACCCATCGGTGTGTGTGTATGAGGAAAGCACCTCAGGCTGGCGGGAAGAACCACCGAAGGGAGGAGAGGAAATGGTACTTGGAGCTGACATAGCGTGGGAATCATGTCTGCTCCCACAAGCCATGCTGGAAAACCCATAATTCACAGGGCATTGGGTTTTGTCTTAGCAGTGGGGAATAATTAGCCCTAGAGAGAGCACTGCTGTGGCCCCACCTAGCAAATGTGAAAAGCAAGACCTGAAAGGACCAAAGTGTTTCCAAATACAACTTTATCCAGAACAAAAGCTCAAGATTGTGTGTAGGAACAGGAAAACATCCAGTACCGGCCTCGGTTTCCTGGCTGTTAAAACAAATACCATATAAAGGGCCGACTTCACAACAAGAATTCATTGGCCCAAGGCTTCAGAGGCTAGAAAGCATATTTCCTCCCAGGGTGGGTATCTTCTGGCTGGCTCCCTTTGAGGTTCTTTGGCTTTGCCATCACATGACTGCACGTGGCAGCGTTTCCTCTTTTCTCTTCTGGGTCTCGTTGACTTCCAGTTTCTGACTGTGCCCCGCGGCTTTCTCTCTCTGTGCCTGACTTCCACACCGCTTATGAAGGACTGCAGCTGTTCAGTTGATCTGATTCAGTTGGCCACACCCTAACTACAAATAACATCTTCAAAAGGTCCTGTATACAATAGGTTCTGACACCCACGGGAATAGTTTAAGATGAAGAACATGGTTTTGGGGGTACATGCTTTAATCCCCAACAGCTTCCAACAAAGTAAACATACAAGGTCTAATATTCAATAAAAAATTACCAGATACATAAGTAAGCAGGCATATATGGCCCATAATGAAGCAAAAAACAATGCATGAACTAAAACCGTCCAAGAACAGATGTTAGAATTATCAGACAAGGACCCTAAAATAGCTGTTGTAACTGTATTCCAATCTAGAAAAAAGATTGTACTTAATGAAGGAGAGACATGGAAATTACAAAAGAGACACAGATTGAAGCTCAGAGGGAAACTACGAAGCCTGAGGTGAAAAATAACGCTGAATGGAATTAGATACTGCAGATTAAGAGGCTAGTGAACTTGAAGGCATAGCAATAAAAACTATCCAAAATGAAACATGGAAAGAAAAATAAAATAAAAAAAAAAACAAGCAGAGCATCAGAGAGCTGTGGACCAACTTCAAGCAGCCTAAATGTATGCAATTAGTAGCCCTTGAAGAATGAAGGAGAGGAGAGCACGGAAAGATATTTAAAGAAATGATGACTGATACATTTCCAAATTTGATGAAATTTATAAATCCACAGATCCAGGAAGGTCAATGGACTCCAAACACAAGAAGCATGAATAAAATTAAACCAAGGCTTATTTTAATCTAATTGGTCAAAAACAGTGATAAAGAAAAAATCTTAAAAGAAGCCAGAAAAAAAGGACACATTACCTACAGAGGAACCCAGGGAAGGTTGACACCAGATTTTGCATCAGAAATGAGCGAGAGGACAATGGAGCAACATTTTTAAAGCACTAAAAATAAGATAACAAAACTGCCTACCTAGAATTATTATTTAGTTGTAGAATATATTTCAGTTTGACATGGGTTACAATTCCACAATTTTAGGTTTTTACTTGTAGCTGCTCTAAATTACCGGAGACTAAAAGAGATATCAATGTAATGATTCAGCATTCATATTCATTTGTTAAATCCTATCTTCTCTGTGGAACTCCACCGTCAATTTTGATCTTTCCATTCCTCTCTTTAGAGGTATTTGGGCCTTGGCCATTCTAAACTTTTTCATGTTGGAAGGGACTGTCACTAATATGGGGTAGGGAGATGGAACTATCTGACGTTCTGGAGAAGCTGGGCCTCTAGGTTTCAGGACTTACCTGGTCCAGGGACCCATCTGGAGGTCGTACCTAGAATTCTAGAACTGGTGAATATCCTTTCAAAAATGAAGGCAAGATAGGGACTTTTCAGATATACAACTGAAAGGATCCATCACCAATATCCCACACTAAAGAATTGTCTGAGTCTTTCAGGAAGAAAGAATATGGTACCAGACGGAATTACAGATCCACTTAAAGGATTGAAAAGCCCCAGAAATGATAACTATGCAGACAATACTTATTCTTATAATTTGAATCCCTTTGCAAACAATACAGATAATATTTATCCATGGTTATAAGTTCCCAGCCCTTTACGTAGTCTATCACAGACCATTTTCACAAAACTCCTATGAGGCAGGTACTAGTTCTACGTCCACTTTACAGATGAAGAAACTGAGGCTTGAGGAGGTCACCTGACCCAGACAGTATAGCACACCAGGCAAGTGTTAAAAGCTTATTCTTGAATCCAGTTACCTTTCAGTCCCCAAACAGAGTGTCACCCATGATTCTTGTCCCAAACCCACCCCTTCTGTTCCCTGTAAACCCTGTTCTAACCCAACTCTGGCTGAGACCCCACTCTCAGAGCTCCATGGGTCTTGCCAATGCTAAAGGCAAGGTCTGGCCAATGCTTCCCATTTAGCCTTGCTTTTCTGCAGTGCTGCTTGAGCTTGCCTGAATCTCAAGGAGATGAATTATGGGCTGGGGCTGTTGCCATGGCAACCACTCATCATTTATTGATGGCTTGAGAACCCACTTGCTCAAACAACCAGGAGTGATTTGCTAGTACCAATTGCCTCTTTATTTCCTCTGGTCCTGCTTGGTGGAACAGAGGGCTATGCCTACAGGCCATTCCTGCTTGGTTTAGGGTAGGGAATGGAGAGGGCAAAAGGCGGGTGGAAGGTCTGTGATATGCCACTTTGACTTTCGCCATCTTCTCTGGTACAGGAAATCATATTTTCTGCTGCTTCTCTGAGTGCTTAGCCAGGTGCTTTGTCACTCAAGCCAGACCTGCCCCCTGCCCCCCATGAATGACCTGTGGGTGAGTGAGGTCAGGCCCCCTGACATCCGTTTCTGAGTCCCACCAGTCCTGACAGTCTGGCTATCTGTACCCTGCTATCAGCCTTTATAAAAAAAGAATTTTATTAAAAAATTTCTCAAGTTTATGAACGATCTGTACAACAGGCAACAGCATCTCCTCCTGCCCCTCCAGCTCCTTGTGACCTCTAATCTATTTTCTGTTTCTATGAATTTGCTATTTCTCGATATTTCATGTAAGTAAAAGCATGCAGTATTTGTCCTCGTGTGACTTGCCTACCTCACTTTGCATAGGTTTTCAGGATTCTTTCATGTTGCAGCATATCTCAAAGCTTGACTTCTTTTTATGGCTAGAGAATATTCTACTGTATGGAGAAACCATACTTTGTGTGTCCTTCATCTGTTGATGGACACGTGGGTGTTTCCACCTTTTGACTGTTGGAATAATGCTACGGCGAGCACTGGGCACAAGTATCTGAGTTCCTGTCTTCACTTTCCTTGGGTCTCTGCCGATGAGTAGCATTGCTGGTCTTGGTAATCCTATAACATTTTGAGGACCCCAAACCTCTGCTTCCCACAGCAGCGGCACCATTTTACATTCCCACTCCACTTCCCGTTTGATTGAACTTATTAACCATTGGCTTTTGCTTGCTTCCAACTCAAGTGATGTCTGCTTGTGTAGAAGAATTAGGAAGAAACACATGAGATGAGGAAGCTGTGGCAGCTGGCCTTCATCATGCCGCCTGGACTGAAGCCCTGCTCCTCGTTTCCTGGTCCTTCTTTGAGAGAAACTTTTTGATAAAAATAAATACACATGTAACGGGATTATCGAAAGAGCTGGCCCAGCAGGTGTGTGTAGGCGGCACCGTTTCATTCTCTCTTGTCCTCCCTGTTACACTTGCTCCCTAACTTCTTTCCCTGCCCTGAATGAAACCTGGGACTGACCCTGTGTGTCTCCTGTCACTGAGAAGGGAGAACCAGTCCATCCCCATTTGCACTTACTCAGCAGTGTCCTGCCCGAGGGGAGGTCCTTTCAAGGGAAAAAGGGGCATTGCCAGCATATTCTCCAAGCCCTATCTAGGTCTCCCCTATCCCTCAATCTAGATCCTACAGGGCCAGGGAGAGGTAAGGAGCAGAAAGGGCTCCCTCGGTGGGTCTGCTGTAATCCATGTCGGTGCTCACCAGCTGTGACGGGTCGTTTGGGGTCCCTCATGTGGGTGTTGGGGACAGTTTCCGGTTTACTAATGCCAGAGTGCAATATGCCAGGAGTGGGTTGGCTTTTACAACGGGTGTTTATTAGCTTACGAATTTACAGTTCTAAGGTCAAGAAAACGTTTGAGTTAAGGCATCAATAAGATGATGTCTGGACTCTGAAGAAAGGCTCTCGGCATGTGGGATACCTCTGTCCGCTGAGAAGGCACGTGGCCGGCATCTGCTGGTCTTTGTTCCTGGTTCCATTGCTTCCAGTTTTTGATTCTAGCGACTCTCTCTCTTTGTCCTGCAGGTCTTCTCTGAGTGTCCCTGAGGCAAACTCTGAATTTCATCTCTTAGCTTTTTTTGGCTCCCTCCAGGTTCTGGCTCTTTCCGTTTCTGTGGGTCCTCGCTGAGCACCCCCAGGGGCATTTCTGTCTGAGCTCTCTCTGCACGAACTCTTAGAAGGGACTCCAGTAAGCAGACTGAGACCCACACTGAATGGGCCGAGTGTCACATCGCCATGGAAGCAACCTAATCAAATTCTCATTCTACAACAGGTCTGCCCACATGATGGGATTGAAAGAGCATAGGTGTTTCTGGGGTACCTAACAGTCTCAAACCAGCACAAGGGCCCCATCTTGGATGATCTCTCAACTGTGACTTCCTCTGGCCAACCCCCTGCCACTGCCCCTCTCACAGGGTTACCTGGTCTTTCCAGGTGGTCCTTTTGGGAGGACCTCTTTTAACATACCTTGAGCCCAGCTCCCCTCGAGTCCATATCTGGCCAGGGGAAGTGCACATGTGTGCCCAGATGCCAAGAATGCAGCCTTGGCATGCACACCAGCCAGACCCCTCTACCTTGGGCTGACCAGGTGGGAGTCAGGTCCCGGCCCCGGGGTCCTTGTTCATGATGGTTCTTTTAGAGAACTTGAGTTATGGCGGTGAGGGTGCACCCACCTCCAAGAGGTCACAGCCAGTGTGGAAGGAGGACATGGGCACTCTCTGGCCCTGCTGAGAGCCACGGCCAGGTCTGTGCAGTGTGCTTGGGGCCAGGGTGGAAGCCAGGCTTAAGAGGGACAATGGGGGCCAGAAAGCAATTCCAGGCCATGGTGAGCATTACAGGAGCAGAGCCAACCAAGAGGCTGAAGACCCCCTGGGGCCAGCAAGTTGACCATGGCAGTGGCCATGCCTGTGGGTTGAACCCCCAGAAATTATGTTCAGGTCCCAGCCTGGACCCTGTGGCTGTCATCTTATTTGGAGGTTGGGTGCTTGCAGATGCAATCTAACTAAGACGAGGTCACACACAGGATTGAGGTGGAGCCTAGCCAAAGACTGAGGTCATTATAAGAAGGAGACATTTGGATGCAGAGAGGGAGACACACAGAGAAGGTGGTGGAGGGAGGAGACGGACTCAGAGCCTAGAGTGATGTAACCATGAGCCATCCTGGAGCTTCCAGAAGCTGAAAGTTCCCATCTCTGAGCCCACTGGAGAGCGCCGTCCTGCTGACTCCTTGAAGCCGGGCTGCTGGCCCCCAGAGCCTCAGGAGAGTCTGTTGTATGGGTTCTGTTGTATGTCCCCCAACTCCGACCTCCTGGTTGTGTGGCGTGTCTCCATGAGGGAAGCTCAGGCAGCCCTGAGGACACCGTGTATGGCTCTACTTTTGGAGTCATTGCCAACTTTTAGTAGTTGCTGAAAAGGAGGGGGCACAGACAGGGAGTGGGGATGTCTTTCTTCCGATGTCCACCATGGCTGGGGACATGGCCCCTTCAAGGGAGAAGGAACAACGTGTCCCCAGCCCAGGGTTTAGTAAAAGGGGCGAGGCTTGGATCTGCAGCAGGGAAATGAGTGGCTCTTGAGGGAATGCGGCAGATATTTTGTAAAGAAAGAGCTTTCAGTCAGGGTGCAGTTTGGAGCTGGGTGCAGTTTGGAGCTGATAGAGCCCAAGTTGCTGCCCCGAGGTGGCGTGCTGAACACCCGGGGCTGGGCCGAGCGCTGCAGGAGGCTCTGCAGGTGCTCAGAGCCAAGTGACAGCATTCACGGAGAGGCTGGAATGGTGCATGCCCACTCCCACCCCGAGTGGGGGCTGGAGGCCTCCCCCCACCATGTGGAAGCCAAAGATCAAAGTCAGGGGCTGCTGCCTTGGGGTGCCTGGGGTGGTTTGACTCAAAGATGGGTACAGAGCCACATGCCAGCCCCAGAGCACAGGGGCACCCTGCCCAAGGTGGGCACTCGCAGGGCTCCAAGAAGCACTTCAGGCTCCCTGGGCAGCCAAGCCAGGGGGTCAGGGATCAGGTGGGCTTCCTGTGATTTGGGCGGGTCTTTCTAGAATGACCAGTGGCCCAGGCCTGGCCTGGTGTGCTGCCTGTGGTCAATTGAAGAGGCCTGCCAGTTCTCTACTGTCTCCATGCTGAGAGGTGGAGTAAATCTCCTCCCTCTGCTGAATCTGGGCTAGTCCTTACGACTTCCCTGATGAATAGCTCACGGTGGGGTGGAGCTGCCTGGGGGCTTTCACCGCCTTGGGGCCTCTTGCCTCTGCTGCCCTGAGCTGCCCTGGGGGAGACCTGACCACACTGCTGGAGAGCCATATGGAGGAGGAGAGGCCCCAGCTACCCCAACTGGCCTCTGTTCCTGCCGAGGCACCAGGCTAATGGGCAGGGGCTTCTTGGACCCTCCAACCCCAAGAATCCCACCAAAGGACTCCAGCCACATGGAGCAGAAGAACCACCCAGCTAAGCCCAGCCCGAATCCCTGGCTCCAGCACCCAGGACCATGAGGTATGAAGACAAGCTGGCTGTGCTTGGGATAGCTTATCACATGGGACTAGACAATCTGGTGCTGCCTGCCTCCCTATCATCCCTCACCAGGGTGCAAACCCCAGATAAGGTGAAATGTGGCAGCATCCTGAGACCCCACACAAGCCCCGGGGTGGATGGGGAGGACTTGGAAGCAATGCTGCCCCCCAGGGGTACCTGGCAAGCCTCGCTGCTCTCTTCTTGGGGGCTCTGAACCCAGTGGTGGACGTGGACATGTGCAAAGAAGAGCTGGCTGCCACCTGTCATCAGCTGTGAGTCCCTTCCTGGGGCAGCTGCAAGGTCAAGGAGGGGTCACGAGTCACTTGGTCAGAGATGGAAGTGTGGCCCAGCGGGGTATCAGAGATGATTACAAGGAAGACAGTTCTGTGTTCATGTTGCCATCACAGCCCACCCGGGCATACATTTACCATCTGCTTTCCTCCATTTGCCCCTAGGACGGGGGCTCGGGAGGCCAGGGATTAGGTGGCCATATCCAGGGCTGTGCCCCATCGCCCAGACAGTGCCTGGCACAGAGTGGGTGCTCAGTAAATTTCTGTTTGAAAAAAATGAATGAACGGACATGGGCAGGTGGTCATGGGAGCCCACGGAAGGGGCAGCGAGCCTGTGGGGAGGGGGGCCCAGGGAAGGCATCCCCAGAGGGTGGGACACCTGCGCCAACAGCTCACTGAATCTGGGAGGGGTGAAGAGGGTTGGGGTGGGGGGCAGCATGTGCCAGGGCTGGGCTGGGGATCGGAGGAGGCGAGCACTGTCATGGTTATTGGAGTGGATGAAACGTCTTCTCTAGGTTGTATATAGGCTATTAGAATAAAAATTTTTTATAAAGCTTAGGACAAGAACATTCCATAGGACTCTACAACACAAGCAATGAACCCTGCAGTCAACAGTGGACTGTGGTTAGTTGTGCAATTGTAATAACGTTCTTTCATCAATTGTAATAATAGTGCCACACTGGGGCAGAGGGCCTCTCGTGGGGGGTTATGTTGTATGGGAACTCTGTATTTTCTGTGTACTTTTTTTGTAGACCTACAACTTTTGTAATAAAATATTAATTATTTAATTTAAAAAGACTAACAAAAGGGGAGAGTGGAGATAAGCATTTACCCTGCCTTTCCCAGAAGAATTTTAAGTTCACCAAATAGACCTGATAGGAAGATTTATTTACAGAAAAATAGCAATTGATATATATATATATGAAACCTTTCCTCTCTCTTCCTGGCATCCCAGTCTGTGATCCCCTTACTTCAGGCTTGACTGACTACTTTCATGGAACCTGAGACTCAGAGGAGGGAGGCAACTCACCCCATACCACACAGCCCAGCGGCCGCAGAGGAATTTGGGTCCGAACTGTCCTTGGCCTTGGCCTTCCCCTCCCCCGCTGACTTCCAAACACCTGGAAGCCTTGATTTCTGTGCCTCCAACCGTCGCCTCCCAAGATAGAAAGTCCCAGGGCCTCACCTGGACTCCAGACTTGCTGTCCCACTGCATGTGCCCCCTTCTGCCTGGTGGCCGCAGCTGTCACCATGCAGGCGGTGACATGTGGGCGGCTGGCTGAGTTGGCTCAGTGTCGGCAGGTGGCAGGGGTCGCTGAGCGCCACCCCCGCCCCTTGCTGACCCATGAGATGCCCCCTTTTAGGGAGGAGCATGGTGGGGCTCAGGAGGTCGGGGACTTGGCCTGAGCGCTCTCCCCTACTGCCCCTGGGCCTCTGCCTGCTTGTTAAGCTGCAGTAAAGTTGAGCTTTTGGGACTTGGGTCCAAGTCTTTTCTCCTTCCCTGATGGGGGATTCTCTTGCGATGGTGGAGATGGACAGCAGGGGGTCCTGCTGGTCTTTGGCCACCGAGGCACAGGGTGTCACAGGGAGCTTGCCCTGGAGTTGCCCCGGTCAGGGCAGCCGGTGAGACCGAGTCTTCCCCAGGCTGGCCGGAGGAGAGGGCCCAGGTTGGCATCTGAAAAGATTCCCAACACCATGTCATCTCCAACCCTCTGAATTTTTTTCTTCCAGATCTCCTCATTGGGGAGAAATTTCCAACTTTGGGGACCGCTGAATCTGTATTTCAGTACTTAACCAAGTTATGTGCCGTTAGAGTTGTATTATTAAAAAGAAATCTCTGCAGACATCTAAAATGCATCAAACTACTCAATACTCCACATTTGATCATATTTAAAAGTTAAAAATACTGGCCAGAAGGGGGCTGGTTGGGACATATTTGCTGCATGGGGCTAGTGGAAGCAATGTCAGGCTTAGGGAGTTGCTGGAGACACTGGCAGGACGCCGGGCTCCTGTTGGCAGGGAGGGTGACCAGGCAGGGGCGGGTGCCGCGGTGACACCAGCCCTCAAACTGGGGGAGAACTAGAGCTCTGCCCACAGGTTCAGGGGATACCAGGCTTCAGTGCTGACTGGCAAATGGAATCTCCATGATGGGGGGTCAGGGGCTGGGCAGGGTAGGGATGGGGGACTCAGAGACTGAGGGTGCTGCTCGCTGGGGGGTGTGGTGGGGGTGGTGGGGCTGGTGTGACCCACCCTGAGTTCCCCTCTAGAACCAAAGTGTGTGCTCCCCTGCTTTTGGGAGTGCTGGGGACAAGCCATAGCTCCCCATCAAACCCCCACCCGGACTTGCCCTGGGGAGAGCCTTGCCCAAATTCGTACCTCCTTCCTGAGGGCAGCCGCCTCCATGGAGGGGCAGATATGGAGCATCTTGGGGTCTCCCTGCTCCAATTTGGGGCAGCTCCAAGGACCCATCCAGCTCTACAGTTCCCCGTGGATGGGAGCTGGTTTGATACCGCATTGCAGCTCAGCCCCTCCCTCTGCCCCTGGTGCTCCCCTCCATCCCACAAGGGAGGGTCCTGGGAAGGCTCCCCAGTGCCCTGCCCGCACCCCCACCTCCGCTGGAATCAGCTTTCTGGGGAACTGACCTGTGGCAGGGACTCCAGCGGCCCCTTGCTCTGGTTCTCGTGAGGAACAGGGATAGGGCGGCTGCAGGAGACAGCTCAGGCCATGTGTCCGCATTTCCGGTGGGGCCTCGGCTCCCCTGGCTTGCCGAGCCCAGAGTCCCACTCACACACTGCTTCCACCAGTGGTGTCTCTCCATGTGAACTCAGTCTGGCCGCTTAGTTTACGGCCCTCCCGCCCCCATGCTCTGTAGGCACAGTCCTGTGGCCACGCAGACACGGCCCTCAAGTGTGTGAGGAAAGGGGCTAGGCCGGGAGCTGGCTTGGCCCAGTGGCTGAGCACCTGGTTCCGAAACCTGGGGTCCAGGGTTCAATTCCCAGCCCAACTATTTACCAGGGCTGCACCCATGGGCGAGTTATGTAACTTCCTGCCTCAGTTTCCTGAAAAGTATATTGGCAGGGTAAACGGTTGGCTACAGATGAAGGGTGGGCATGGAGCCTTCCTGCGCCCCCCAACCTCTGGGTGCCCCAGCTCCTTAGCTTGTGGCCACATCCTTCCCACCTCTACTGTCACACAAGCCCCCTCTGCCCCCTGCCATGAGGATGCGTGTCAGCTCAGGAGGCGCTTGGAGCCCATCCAGGCAACCCAGGGCAGTCAGTTCCACTCAGCAACCTTGCAAATCAGGTCATGGCCTGGGACCCCCCAGCCCCCTTTGGGAGGACCCTTATGCAGCCAAGCCCAGTGGTTCTGGGGTGGACCTGCACCTCCCTTTCGCTTGATAAGCTGCGGGGTGGCGATGTGCTGCATGGTCTGTGTACCATGCTTTGCTGGTGAGGCTGCTGGGAACCCATTGGGGTGTCCAGGTCCAGAGGCTCCTAGGGGGGCACAGGCAAGGCCTCTGCTGGGTGGGCCACGGGTCGGGAAGGGGCCTATACAGCGGGGCAGAGCCCACTCAGAAGGGCCCTGGGCTGCAGCCTCTACTCCCAGGGGCAGAGGGAAGCAGGCCACCTGCCCGGTGGGGGCTGTTGGGCCCTGGTTAGATGGGGAATGTTCTAGAAATTGTGCAGCTGCCGATTCTGCCTCCTCCTCCAACGGGTCTGTTTGTGTCACCATCGATCATGCTGGGTTGAAACCAGCCCTGCTTGCCACGGGTCATTGCGTGGTCGGTGCTGGGAGCCTGGGTCCTGGGAGCATACCTCTCGTTCCAGGGGGCCATAAGCAGCCAGCCACTGCAACAGCAGCTTTAGGGGCTCACCAGTCACAGAACTGAGATTTTAAAAAGTATTTTTTAATTGAACTATATCTTACATACTGATAAAACTCACTCCGTGAGGTGCACACAGCCCAGTGGCTTAGCATGTGTCACAGGGCCGTGAAATTGTCACCACCAGCTCATACCAGGACACCTTCAGCCTGAAAGCAGATGCTTTCCCCACCCAGCACTCACTCTCACCCCTCCTGGGCCCCTGCAGCCTCTGCTCTGCTGGCTTGGTGAGCTGCGTGGCCACAGGTAGTTCACACGACCTGCTTCTCTGGTGCTGGCCTTTTCATGGGGGACACACGTGGTGCTTGATGCCCAGTGACGGGCAACAAACTGGGGGGCTTCTCTTGATTGCAAGTGATTGTTGGATAACTTGTGTCCTCAAAGAGACATGTCCTGACCCCCAGGGGTGGTTGGGTCATGGCAGCTGAGGTAGTTAAGATGGGGCCACACTTGAGCAGGGTGCCCCGAATCCCATGGGCAGGTGTCCTTAGGAGAGGAGAAGACACGCGGAGGGAGGCTGTGGGTGACCAGGGTGGGACCCAGGGATGCAACTACAAGCCAGGGAGCACCAAGGACGGCTGCAGCCAAAGGAGGCTGCACGAGGCAGGGCGGGGTCTCTGGAGCCCCCCCAGAGGGAGCTGGCCCCACACACACCTTAAATTCAGGCTTCTGGCCTCCAGGACCAGGAGACCGTGGACTCCTGCTGCCCTATGTTGCCCAGTTCCTGGCCATTTGTTACAGCAGCCCTGGAAACTAACACCCAGAGGAGGGGACTGGCTGGAGGGGACAGCTTTAGACCCTGATGTGGCTCCAAAACAGAAAACCACCCCATGTTCTAAAGGGAGCTGCTTGTTAGCCTGGGTCCCGCCAAAGCCCCCTGAGTCCCTCCCTTACTTTGCTCTGCTGTTTACTGAGCACCCACTTTATGTCTGGCAAAGGGCAAGCAGCCAAGTCACGCCCCATGGCTGTCCTCCCCACGAAAGCACCCCTTTGTAACTTGGGGGACAGAAACTCAGCCAGGCACCTCCCCAAGACCCAAGGGCTGGTCAGCGTCACAATTTAAAACTCTGGTCTCTTATTCGCAATGACCGAAATGTGAAAGTAGCTCCCGTTTCCATCCACAGGTGAGAGGTGAATGGAGCGAGGTGCAGCCACATGGTGGGATATTTTCAATCAGACAGAGGGGAAGGTGCCGAGACGCTGCCAGCCGGTGAGCGCGGATGATGCTGTGCGAACCAGACACAGCAGGACGGATGCGGCAGGAGAATTCTTACGTGAAATACCTAGACTAGGCAAATCCAGAGACGGGAGCAGGTTAGAGATCACCAGGGCAGGGGGAGGGAGGGTGGGGAGTGATTTCTCGGTGGGTGCAGAGTTTCTGTCTGGGGCGCTGAAGAATTTTGGAAATAGGTAGTGGTGATAGTTGCATGACTTAGTGAATGCAATTAATGCCACTCAATTGTACACTTAGAAATGATTAAAATGTCAAGCTTATGTCATAACATTGTCACGATAAAAAGAAAAGAAAGAAGGAAGGGAGGGAGGGAGGAAAAACTCTGATTTCTCAGATGAGAAAGTGATGCTCCCAAGGCCCCCTTTCCCGGTGGGCCGTGGGGCACCTTCACGCCCCGGGAGCGCCTGGGCCAACAGGGCTGGAGAACCAGGTGTCCCCGAGGAAAGGTCACATGAATCCAGACCCCAGTTTAATACAGGCAGGCCAGAGGGTGGCACGGTCCCGAAGGCCTCCAGGTAAACTGGCTGTGACAGCACAGCACAGCACAGCCGTTGTGTCCCAGCAGGCAGGGGTGCCGAGGGGGCGTACAGCCAGCCCTCAACGCCCACCTGCACTCCCTCGGGTGGTCGCTCCTGCTCCTACCCCCCGACCCTGGGTGGGACGGCCTGGTGGCCCTCCTCCCCACTCGGGACCATGGGATGATTTCTACGGGGCTTCAGCTCAGCTGGAGTCCCAGGGAGGAACGGCAGAGGGCTGGGGGCTCGCAGCCGGGGCGCCTGCAGGTGTGCCGGGAGAGCCGCCCTCCGACTCCCGGGGTGGCTCCCGGGCTGTGCCTTTGCCGAGGACCCGCCGTGGGTAAGCGGGAGGACAGTCAGTGAGGCGCTGAGTAGAGGAGGGCGGTCAGCACAGCCATCGTCTCCTGCCCTCCGCCTCGCACGCCGCTCATCACGCAGCTGGCGGGGGAATTAAGGTTGGACCCCGCTGATGATTTTTTTGGGGAAGAATAATTTTATTTATATAATACGGCTGCAAGAATTACTGAAATGAGAAAAAGGGAAACAGCTGAGGACTGATTGTCCTCCCCGGCTCGAGGGTGCCCCCCAGAACAGGGCCCCCCTTGGGTGCAGCATGGACCCCAGGACAGAGCCTCTGGAGGCTCTCGCCGCTGCCTCCCCTTCTCCAGGGACTCTGACTCTGGTGCGTGGTCCATCAGCGTGCCCCTCCCGCATCGTCTTCCTCCCTCTCTCCCTAAGCTGGGAGGAGAAAGAGGCTGGGAGCCTGTGGGAGCAGGAAGTCTCCAGGGAGGGGGGTGGAGGCAGGGGCCCGAGGACGCCCGGTTCTGGGCACCTGGGAGGCCCACGGCGGGCAGGGCGGGGCCCTACCGCGACTCACTGGTCCTCACGGGAGCTTTGCTGGGGCTGCAGCCCCCCTGGCATCCCCAGCCACCCTCAGCCCTGGCCTTGCCCCCAGTGTGGACCCAGGGTGGGTCTCTAGCGCTAGGGGTACGCTGGGAGGCAGTTTCCGGCCCAGGCCTGATTCAAAGTGCCAGAGAAGCAAATAAACCTGTATGCTCGCCTGGCACTTAGGGCAGCGGTGGGCACGGCTGGGTGGGAATCTGAGATGGATGTTTTCCAGCTTAGAGAAGGATGGGGAGGGTCAGGGCTAGAGGGGGCGGGAGAGAGAGAGGAGAGAGGAGAGAAAGAGAAGGGGAGGGAGAAAGATAAAAGAAGAGGGAAAGGGAGAGGGAAAAGAGGGGGAGGGGAGAGATTACCCCAGAAAAATGAGGCTTTTCCACTAGTGAGAGGCTGAGAAGGCAGAGAGCAGACCTGGGGCCTGGAGGAGGATACAGCTGTGGGCAGGCGCCACCCTCGCTGACATCTGTGGCCTTCTGGGGGCCCCTGCCTGGAGACCCGTAATTCAGTCTGTGCTCTGCCCCATGGCCCCCTCTCTCCCTGTCCCTCCCCAGGCTGGCCCTGCCCCGGGTCTGAGCCCCGCTGTCCCCAAGGCCTCCTGGAGCGAGGCTCACCCTCATGCAGTTTGGCCTTGACATCTCCAGGTCCTATTTACAGGTGAGCCCCCACCCCCAGGGCGGGGGCTGGGACATGAATGCGCCTGGGTGGGGGGCACAATTCAATCTACTGTGGGGACGATGGGGCCATGCAAGGAGGCGAGGGGTGGGGGTGGGGGATAGGCCTCAGCTCTCTGGCCGCCATGCTGCATCCTGGGAGGGTTTCTGGCTGCCCATTGCACCCCGCCAGCGCCCGGGGACGGCCCGACATTACCCCTCTTGCCTCTGTCCAGTGGCGACTGCTGCCTCCGCGGGGGTAGGGGCCTGGGAGTGGGGGATGGCGCAGGGTATAGACACCCGGTGGTGCCCCTCACCTGCCCCAACCCAGTACCCAGCGGGCCCGGGGTGGCTTTTGCTCACAGTGGATGGGCAGGTGGTCCATGGGAAGGGGAGACGCCTGACTTGTCATTTCTTTCTTGGATGGAAGCTGGTACAGCAGTGGCAGGTGGGGGGGCCGAGGTGGAGCAGGCGGCCCCGCTGGAGGGGCAGGGCCTCTGTGAGCCTGGGAAGGTCTGCATGCCCCCCCCTCCCCGTGAACACCGCTGGGCTCAAGGAGTATGGGACCTGGGGGGGCCTCTCCCTCCTTCTGGCTTGGCTACCAAGAGGCAGCTCCGTGGATGAGCGTGAAATACAAGCTGTGTGATTTCAGTAATTCCTCATACAATTGGAATGCGCTGAGCTCTGCATTTGAACCGGCCTTGCACAGCACAAAGATGAGTGGTGAAATTCACATTTATTTAGAATTTTAATTTTTCTTTACCTAAAATGACATTAAATAACACATATAAGATACCATGACAAATCAAAAAGGAGACTGCTCTTCTGCAGGAAAAAGCATTGTTTAAAGACTTCTAATGACACTTCCTTTTGCTTTTCAAACAAGGTACCGCCTTTCATTTTGCTCTGGGCACCCCACATAGTGTCACTGCTCCTGCCTGTGACTCCAGGCCTGCAGGGTCAAGTGGACACCCCATCTCATTCCCACCTCCTGGCTCGCTGTCCCCAGCACCTGCCTCTGTTACCCGCTGGTGGTTTGGAGCTCTGTACCCCAGAAAAGCATGCTCTTAAATCCAACCCACTCCTGTGGGTATGGACCTGTTATAAGCAGGTCTTGTGATGAGGCTACTTCAGGTAAGGGTGACCCAACTGCATCAGGGTGGGGCTTAGCCCTCTCACTGAAGCCCTGAATAAGAGAAGGAAATACAGAGAGAGAGAGGTCATGGGAAGCAAGAAGTTACAGCTGTAGCTATGGAATCTGAAAAAGAAGAGGGAGACCAGTAGAGACTGCCATGTGCCTCTCCATGTGACAGAGGGGTCTGGGACCAAGGATCACTGGCAGCCAGCCCCAGCACGCCAGTCTTCAGGAAGAAAACATTGCCTTGATAACACCTTGATCTGGACTGTTCCTTAGCCTCAAAACTGTAAACTAAGAAATTCCCCTTTTTTAATAAATGGACCCACTGCATGGCATTTGCTTGAGCAGCCAAGAAACTAAAGCAGATTTTGGTACCAGGAGAGTGGGGTGCTGCTATTGCAATGCCCAAATCGGGGAAGCAGCTTTGGCCCTGGGTCATGGGAAGACACTGGAAGAATTGCAAGTGCTCGAGAGAAAAGGCCCAGAGAGTTCTGAGGAGGCTGTTGGTAGAATATGGAAGTGATGGTACTTCCTATGAGGTCGTAGAAGAAAACGATGTGTGAGTCATTGGAAACTGGAGGAAGGGTGCTCCTTATTTTAAAGTGGCAGAGAACTTGATAAAATTGAGTTCTGATGTTGAATGGAGGGCAGAATTTGAGAGCAATGAACTTGGATACTTAACTGGAGAGATTTCCAAGCTAAGTGTGGAAGGTATAGCCTGGTTCCTTCTTGCAGCTTATAGTAAAAGTGACAGTAAAGGGATCAGCTAAAAACTGAACTCTTTAGCACAGAGAAACCAGAAACTGCTGGTCTGGAAAACCCTGAGCCTATCCACACAGACAGCGTGCTCTGAGTCGACAGCAGCAGTTCAACAGGCCCTCGTCTCAGAGGCCCCAGGCTTTCTCCAGGCACGTCCTACAGGGCATCTCCATTCCCTGGGTTGCCGGGCTCTGCTGGGCCCAGGGCTGAGACAGGGCAGGCTGTGCAGCAGGTGTCCAAGGAATACCCCGTGGCCTAAGAACCCCTGGACTCTGCATCCTTAACCTCCAAGAGAGTCGAGCTCAGCTCTACCCCAACATGCCCCACGGACCAGCTGCACCCAGAGCCCCCTGCCTGCCTGGACCCCTACCTCGCCCAGGGTGGAGTTCAAGGCATCTGGACAAGTGGCCAATGCCCTCCACGGACTGACCTCCCCTTGTGTTGTCAGAGACGCCTCCTTTGGGCCTCGTTCAGCAGTGGGAGGCCCCAAACCATGGGATGTAGGTTGTGGGGGTGCAGCAGCAGCCACACCTGCCGAGGGGGGTGCATGGAAGATTCCTCACCTAGCCTTCCAGCAGTGGCCGCACCAGGGAGGCAGGGGCCCCAGTGGCCCCCAAGGTGTCTCCGCAGTGTACTCATGGGAAACGGAAAAGGCCCTGTTGTCACATCTCCGCGCTGCTGCATCCCTCTGGGGGGTTGGGGGTGGGAGGAGTTGTGCCTGAGATGTCCTTTTGGGATTCCCTCCACGGTCACGGAAAGAAAGACTGGGAATCAGCACGCCGGCTGGATGGGCTTCCCACGGCTGACGGACAGGTGCCGGCCACAAACTGCTTCTGGCTTTTCAAAGGCCCGGGTGATCTCATCTGCCTGTTAATTTGCACCATCTGCAGAGAACGCCAGTATCAGCTTCTGCTGGCCCCAGACCGGCTGATCACAAGCCCCTTGTTAGTGATGTTTCTGAAATAATGAGGTTTCCCTGCGTTCTCATTACATGGAAATTGCTTCCGCAAAGCACCTCGGCATGCACACAGGAGGCGGCTCTTTCCAGGGAGAGGATGGCTGTGTGTGAGCAGCCCAGCCACAGGCCCTGGCGTCCTTGGCACCAGAGAAGGTGGCAGTGGGGCTGGGGATCCTTTGTCTGGAGAGGGCCTACAGGTGCCCCAAACTGGAGACCCCTGTGGAGGCGCCTGCCCAGACAAGCTGGGGTGGGGTGTGGGGTGACACTCAAGCAGTGGGGGTGGGGGCGCTGGAGCAGGAGGTACGTGGCATTCTCCAACCTGGGGACACTGATTAGGAAGGGAATTAGTTCACCTGGGCCCTGCTGCTCGGCCAGAATGAATCTGCCTGCATTTGTCTCTTGCTGAGTCCCCATGCAGGAACAGTTCTTGCTCTCCGCTTAAAAGGATGCATTTGGCAAACCTCAGGACATCGTTAAAATTTCATAAGCTCCCATTAAGCTGGCCATAGCCTCGAGGCGGCCCTGCCTGGCCCCGGCTGTGTCTGCCCTGGCAGACCTGTCTCCCCCATGGCGAGGAACCGAGAGATGATTCCATGGCTGGGGGGACAGACTGGTAGGGCCCTGGCTTGTCACATCGAATTCGAGTCCAAGAGAAGGATTGTTAACACAGCTGTTAGATGCCTGATGACTCTTTTTTGTCTTCCCCCAGCTATATTTCAGGGCAAGGCCCTGCCGGCAACGATGAGTATTTACTTGGAAGGCAAGCTTACCGCAGGGGGGTCCTGAGTGACACATGGGGGCCGCGGGGGCCACGGCCTGCACGACTCGGTCTGCGGCGGCCAAGAAAGCCCCTGCAGGCCTCCGGATGCTGTGGATGGCAGCGTGACGATGGCTGCTGGGAAGACTCGTGGTTTTGGCTCCGTGGACTGACTGACGGCTGGGGCTGCTATTTATTCAACGCAGAGCCCGCCCTCCTCCTCCTCTCCCTACACACGCTCGCAAATGTCACCTCCTCACGGAGCTTTCCCTGCTCTCCCCGTGGTTCTTAGCCCTCCCAGCGATTCTGTCCCTGCAAACCCCAAACAATCTGTGGGGTCGGATGCTACATAAATGCGTTGCTTTATGAATAAATGCACATAGAGAAGATGCTTATTAAACTATTTGCAAGATGCGTGGATGTGTGGATGCCTGAATGAATTCGGGAATATAAACTGGTTAGCTAAAACACACAGATTAGCAACTAACTGTGTGTCCAAATGTCCTTTGCATGCAGTAGTCAGCAGCCAGCAGGTGTTAAAGGCCTGGGTGGGAGTGACCCTCCCTGCTGCCCGGCCACCGCCACTTCTGCTGGCAGAACCATTTCCTGGCAGAACCGAGGTCCCAGCCTCGGTCTCTCCACTGGGGGTCAGTCTTGGTGCACCCAGGGAAACCCAGAAGAAGCTTCCCTTTCGGGGGCGGGGGGGGGCTCCTGGCTTACAGACTTTCTCAGTACAAAGCTGCTCCAGGGCACAAGGCAGTGCCCGCTGCACCTCTGGGCAGCTTTTCCGAACTGATTTCTTTGGTAACGAGACTCCCAGAAACCTCATTAATCCTGACAGCTCTAATTAGGGTTTGCAGTTCTCCTGTCTTGGACTGGTAGAAGTTGATATTTGCTCTCTCCCCAGACAAAGAAAAAGGCCCAATGGCTGAGTGACCAATCCAGTTAGCATGTCACCCAGTGGAGGTCTGATGGGCCTGGCAATGGGGGGGTGTGCTGCCACCATTTCTGAATGAATGTACCCCTGTGCTGGCGCCAGCTCTGGGAAGTGAGCAGAGGTCCCTGGGACCTGTGCGTCCATCTATCTCCTCCCACCCCAGGGCTCCCTGCCCTCTTCACACACTCTAGGCCCACGTACAGCCCCAGCCCCATGCACTGGCCTAGGGCAGGCGCCGCCAAGGACGGCTCTCCCGTTGGCTGGAGCATCACTGTCCTGTTCTCTTTATTTGGTGCCTTCTGGGCATGTCCCTCTGAGCACAGAAGTCTGGGCAGCACCGGTCGGTCCTGTAGGGCTTCATCAGCTTCCCCCGGCAGCCACCTGGGGGCAAATTCCCCAGCGAGAGCGCTGCTGGGAAGAGGTGGAGGCCAGGGGGGCGCTCATTGTTCAAATAAACTTCAGGCCTGGAGAATTCTCCTAGGGATCTGGGCCCCTTCCCTTTCCAGAGCTTTCCAGAAGGAATATCTACCTTCACCTTTGATGCCTGGCCACCTGGTCACTGCCCCTCAACAGGACTGATGAGGGAACTCAGCTTCCATCAGGAGCCTCCACCCAGCCCCCCACCAGACACAGTGTGGGGGGCAGACAGCCTTCCCAGATCAAAGGCAGCCTCTGCTCATGTTGCTCTCTGAGGCTGGTGTGCCATGGTTGGCTAGGAAGTGGCCAGGATGGGACCAGCTATGGGGTGGGTGTGGGTGGGGCAGCGGGGCTGTGGAGGGCGGCCCTGGAGGCGGGATGGGGGGTGTCTGTGGCTGAGGGTGGACAGGACCCAGCAGCAGGCTGTCAGTGAGGCCCCAGGCTCTGTGCTGGGAAGGCCCACGTGTGCAGCTGGTGCCTGACAGGTTCAGGTGGGCAAGAGACCAGTCCACTCCCCGACTTTCCCTGGGTGTGACCCTTGGAGAGGCTGTATTGACCAGGACCCAGTCCCTGCCCTCAGGGCACTGGTGGTCTGATGGGGACAGGGCACAATCTGTGAGGGATTGTGGGGGTCACTGATATGGGCACAAAGGGCCTGGAAGGCTTCCTGGAGGAGGGGGCATCTAAGTAAAGACTGTAGGATAGATAAGAATTAGCCATGTGGTGGGGCGGGCCGCGGTGGCTCAGCGGGCAAAGTGCTTGCCTGCTATGCCGGAGGACCTCGGTTCGATTCCCGGCCCCAGCCCATGTAACAAAAACGGAGAAACAGAATACAATAAAACAAGAAAATGTTTAAAAAATGTTTCCCTTTCTTCCATCCTTCCTTCCTTCTCTCTGTCTTTCCTTTAAAAAAAAAAAAAAAAAAAGAATTAGCCATGTGGGCTGGTGAGGGGACAGGGAGGGCCATGGGATATTCTCAGGGTATTCCTGGAAGGGATAAGCGTGTGCATGTGGGAGGGGGTGACATGATGGAGTGGTGCCAATGTCCTCTAGCCAAGACCACCGGGACACTCTGGGGTGGCAATCCCTGCCACTGCCCAGGGAGACCACACCCATGGAGCATGTGAGATATCTTGAGGACTGGTTATAGGATGTGGGCTGTGTCATGTGGCTTGGGGAGGGCTGGGGAGGTGGGCTGTTCTCTGCGCTGGGGCCACGGGGAAGCAGGGCTCATGCTAAGGCAGGTGTCTGCAAACGTGTGGTTTGTAGGGGCGGGGGCGGGGCAGAATGCGGCCGTAATGGGGGAAGCAGCAGCAACTACGGACCCTGTTTTGTCTGTGCTTAGACCAAATTCTGGGGTGCTCTGGTCTTGTCATGGAGCAGCCTTGCCTGGTGCTGGGGCCCATGCTCAGTGGGTGGGAGAGCTGCCTGGGCGGGTGGTGGTGGAGGAGCCGGTGGGCAGCTGGTGTGGATGGGAGGGGCCTTGAACAGGGCGCTGAGGGCTGATGGGCAGTGGGGGGAGCCCCCGAGGCTGGACGCTGCTCAGAGCCCAGAGTGCTCAGAACTCATCTGAAACTGGCTTCTCCTGAGGCTGACACCCAGGCCTGTGGCCCCTAAAGCACTGAAGCTGAGGCTGCGCAGACGTTTGGGCCCTGGGAGCTGAGGAAGGAGGGACCCCCTTGCTCAGGGCTAGTGTGCACCCCGCTGCCCGAGGCCTGTTCCCCAGACCATGCTAAGTACTCAGCTCTGGGAACTGGGGGCCCAAGACTCTGTAATCCCTGCTCTCTTTATTTATTTTCTAAGGTTAAAACATAGTCCAGTGCAGGCCCCTGCTTTCTGGTTGGGCTGGTATGGTTGTCAGCCCAGTGGGGTGCACCTGCTCCCAGGACTCAGTTCCCCACATGATTCCCGCTCCTCCCCCCACCCCATCCCTGCCATACGCCTTCACCCGGGCTCCAGGTTTCCCCCTCCAGCCCCGGAGCCATGCCTCAGTTTCCCAGGGCTGCTGTGACAAGCACCACACAGCCTGGAAGTGCTTTCTCCCCAGGGCCCCCAGCGTCCCGGCTGGGCCGTGGCTGGGGGCTGTGCCCCTCACTTGGTGAGCTCCCTCTCCTGGCATCTGCTCTGCGGCCTCGCTGACTTCCTGCTTCCGGCGTCTCCTGGGGCCGGCTGTGGTTTCTCGGGATCATCCAGAGGGGTGGATGAAGCCGCGCCCCACGCAGCTGGAAATGTCAAAGGGGTCCTCGCATAAATGAGCTCACACCCACAGCGACACGGACTGAGAACAAGCCCTTTGAGGGGGCATAAAATCCAACCCACGACACTCTCTTCCCCCCACTTCCTCCTCTCCCGTCCTTCCTCCCTGTCTCTCCCTCTCTTCTTTCTTTGTTTCTTTCTTGTAAAAACCAAGCACGACTGGATCAGAATGAGCCAGCGTTTCTCCCCCTGCCGTATGCTGTTTAGTCTCATTCTCGCATTCCCAGGACGAGACGTCAGAGGGGTCAAGGGGTCAAGGGGACGCTCAGGGCTGTCCTCCCACTCTGTACCACCTTGCCTGAAGCCCATTTCACTCATTTAGAGGACATTCGGGGTCATCTCTTCCCCTCCAAGTCCCGCAGGAGGAAGCAGGGGGCGAGGGGGCTGCTGGGGGAGGCAGGCGGCCCGACTGCACCGGGCAGAGACTGCCTCCAGTTAGCGGTACCAAGCAGGCACTGCCCGCGGCCCTCTGGCCATGAGAAAGCCCTCAGTGTGCTCCCTATAACCTCACCTGTGTGGTGGCCGCAGCAGCAACAGCCAGGGGCTCCCCCCTGGCCCTAGGGAAGTGCACGTACTTGGGAGGAAAAGAGAGAGGCCCATGGCTCAATTGCTCGCGGCACTGCTCCTCCAGTGCTGTGTGTGCAAATGGACACAAGCGGGGCCATCCAGGGGGTGCAGACGGGACCTCAGGCCTACTTGAGGGGAGAGCTGGTGGCTGGGGGTTCCTCCCTCTGGGCAACAACACCTGATGAGGCCTGGGAAGCCACTTCTGCACCTCTGGGTGACTGCTCTGTCCACTCCAGGTCCTGTCTGCAAATCTGGGCCCAAGCCCAGAGCTGCAAGAAGCCAGCAAGGGGGACGCTTGTGGGAACCACACACAGATTTCTCTGGAATGTCATAATGAATGAGCCAAGACCGCAGGGTCCTGCAGTTATAGCCAAACTTATTAAGGGCTGAACGTGTGCTGAGGTGTCCCCTGTAATGACGCCTGTCCTTCTAGCCACCTGAAACATTGGCCTGGCTTATGCCTGACAGTGGGGCAAAGTGAGGCTAAGAGAGGGTTGTGCTCTTAATGTTAAAGCAGAGCTAACGGCTAGAGAGGACAGGACCCAAATCCACAACTGTGTGGTTGCTACATAGTTGTCCCCTCATTCTCACCCATGGTAGGGAAGAAAACCTTGGCCTTGGGATGGAGAGCCCTGCTCAACCACCAGCCCACTTTATGGGTGATAGGAGCTTGGGAAAGGAAGCCTTTCCCCTGAGAGCTGTGACTGATGAGCCCTAATGGAATACTGACTAGGATCCAATCTTAGGGGTCTCACATGAGATAGCACATGCAAAAAAGCTTTGTGCTTGGCAAATGCAAGATTGCTTGAGAGGAAAATAATGAATTCAAACCTCTGACTCATGGACTAGATCTTGGAGTCCAGAGGGACCTCAAGAGAGGGTGTAGAAACCCAGAATTTACTCTAACAGGAGGAGCAGAGGTAGACCTAGGCTAGGCCTTCTGACTCCAAACTTGACTCTGCCCTATTCTCTGGCATTAGTGTGGTCCTGACAAACCAGCATCTTCAGTCATAGGCCTTCATCTATCTGCCTGTTTATCCATCTATCATCTATCCATCCATCCATCCATCCATCCATCCATCCATCCATCCATCCATCCATCCATCCATCCAAAAATCCATCCATCCATCCATCCATCCACCCACCCATCCACCCATCCACCCACCCAGGCATGCATGCATCCATCCACTCAACCATCCATTCATCCACCCAATCATGGGCAGAAAGGATGCTTGCTTCCTAAGATCCCCAGAGTCTTACCTGTGTGGTCCCCGGGGTCCCTGATGAAAGTGGTAGAGAGGACATGATGGGGCACAGATGGACCACTTGGAAGTGGGACCCTAGAAAATCTGCCTGTGATGACCTCTTCACACAGGTGCAACAAGTACCAGTGTCATCTTGTGTGGCCATCCCAATCCTTTGGAAGGCTCTGGGAAGATTCAGAGAAGTTAAGGAACTTGACCAAGGACACAGCTATTAAGCAGCAGAGCTGGAATTTCAACTCAGGTCTCACTTCCCAGCCCCACCCTTCACAGTTGGGTACATGGTCTTCACATGGTTACTGTCTTAGTTTCCTGTGGCTACCGTGACAAGCAGCCACAAACTGGGTGACTTATAGCAACGGAAAGTAATTCTTTCATAGTCCAGGAGGCCAAGACTCTGAAATTAAGGTGTGGGTTCCCTCCGGAGAATCTAGGGGAGGCTTCTTCCTCTTCCCTTCCAACTTCTAGTGGCCCTGGTGTTCCTTGGCTTATAGCCACATCCCTCCCATCTCTGCCTCTGCCATTACGTGGTGTCTCCCCTGTCTCTGTGCCTCCTCTTCTGTCTTGCAAGTACACTTGTCTTTGGATTTAGGGCCCAACCCAATAATCCAGTTGCTCTCATCTCAAGATCCTTCACTTTATCCCATTAGCAAAACCCCTTTTTCCCAAAGAAGTTCATGTTTCCATGTTCCAAGCTTGGACTTAGCTTTTTGGGGACCTCCCTCAGCCCACTGTGGTTGGGATCAGGGGTGATGTGCCTCCTCCATCGAGAAAGCCCTGTTGCAGGCTCTCCTGTCCATGCCCCTAGAGCAGGGGGCTTCCCCACAGGCCCACCACATCACACCCTATCTTACTCCTCTGAGAGTCGCTGCCATGTGGCTTCCCATCCTTGTTGGCCCCTTTCCAGCCTCAGAGAGCAGGGCACTCTCCGTGTCATTTCTGCAGCCTGTACCTGGCCCCTGGCCTGGCATGGTCATGTCTGGGGTGTTGGTCCATGAAGGGGGGCAGGCCAGTGCCAAGGACGGCCTGGCCCCCCACCCCTCCACTGTGAAGGCCCAGCCAGGGCCGCTCTGGAGGTCCCTGTGGCTTCACATGTGCCGAGGCCACCCCTGCCATGGCTGGAACCTGTCTGCTCTGGAGTCCATTAGCTCGTGTTTCCCTTCTTTTCCTTCTCCACTGATATTGCTGGAGATGTCTGAGCAAACAGCCTACTTGGAGAGCCCTCCCGAGTCCAGAAAATCCAGTAGCGTTTCTTTAAAGTGTCATAGCTGATTGGGAGCAGGTGCCTCTGATGGCGGAAGAGAAAGTAATTTTGGTGCTGAGAAATAGCTATTGATTGAGGCCAGAAGTTACGGCAGCCGGGCTGCCTCCAACCCTGGGTCCCTGTTTCTCTCACGCAGGGCCCCCTGCCTGTCCGAAAGTTCCCGGGAGTTTCCCACTTACTGGATGCATTCACGGCTGCAGAGCCAACAGAGCCCCATGCCAGCCCCCTTTCCAGGTGAGGAAACCAAGCCTGGAGGGTGTGGGGGGACACGTTCATGGGGGCCCAGGATCCCCCATCTCCCCAGGCCTCCCTGTCCGGGCAGGGTTGTGTGACCCTCAGAGGCTCCATAATAATCAGTGTGATTAGAAAGGCCTGAGGCAGCTCTGAGTCTTCTGACAATGCACTGGGGAGTGAAAACCATGGCTCGTGGAGCAGCGTGAACAGTCCAAGTCATACATGTACAATTCCATGTGTCTGCAGACCCACCCACAGCAGGCTCAGAGAGGCGGCACCGAGGAGTCAGCAGGCTGTCTCTGTACAGAGACTGGGGGAGAGCTTTCTACTTGGCTGGGGGGTTTGGATCTCTGAGAAGCTATAATGTTGCCAGAAAGAGGAGTGTTTTTCTTGTGTTTTCAAGTACTCTGGCCTAGTAACAGGCTGTCTCTGGACATAGCCTGGCCTGTAGCCAAGTGAGCCGAGCCCACCGGGTGCTGCCCAGGCTGTGAGCAGGGAGTGGGCAGCGATGCTGGAATTTACGGCACTGGATCCCACTCACGTGAGCCTGCATCAGCATCCCTCTGGGGGAATGCTGGCTTTCCCTAAGAAATTCCAACTCAAGACTTCAGCATCACACTTATCGGAATTTCCAGCTTGGGACCTGTCTTCTGGAATTCAGACCTGACAGCCCCCACCATTGGGTGAACCAATTCCTTATGATAAATCTATGGGCTTTTATGGCAGAGGAAAGGGTCTCTGGTTAAAATAAAAGTAAGAGATAGTCATATATTCTCATGATTGTTTGATCTCAGTCTTTTATGTTATTATGTCTTGTTTTCTTGATTCTTTGGTCATATCTTGCTTTTTTTAGGGTTAATCCTTAGGTATAGAACTTCATGATCTTAAGTCATCAGCCATGGGAATTTGGACTTCTTTCTCTTTGTGTCCCATAGTCTGGGACAATATGTTATTTGCTTCTTGTAGTCAAGATCTGGTTTTTGTGGGAAACTGAAAACAAGATTTCAGTTAGGGTTTGCAAAGGAACATCCGGTACTAAGAAGAAACGATTTAAGGGTATAAGATCATTGCCATGGCTATGATTTTTGGTGACTTACTTTTCCATAAGTTTTTTTTTAACTAACAGCAGCACTTAGGGAGTGCTCACTTCAAATCCACAGCTGTCGTTCTGTGACTGTCATCGCTGTCCTTCTGCAGTGGCCCGTCACCCGTCCAGATGGAACTCTCGGTGCGTCCTGGACCCCTCCTGCTCCCACCCCCTGTTGGTCCTAACTCTCCATTTCCTAGATCTTGGCAAGGCCATCCCAGGTGGGCCCAGGGCTCTGCCTGAGGAGGGGGCACCTCCCAGCTCAAGCTGGTCCCCAAGTGTGTACCTGTTCCCAGAGCTTCTCGCTTCTCAGAGGAAGCAGATGGGGCTGTCAGCTTTGCTTAGGCCCCGGCTTCCCAAACCCAGCCAAGCGTGCCCTGGAACACAGGAGAGGCTCCTTGGAGCAGCTGGTGGGGGCTCCAGGCTGGCATCTCTCGGGGCCGAGTGACGCTGATTAGCAGGAAATCATGCGCGGGCAAAGGAAGCAGGCCCAGCGCGACCTCCTGGCCAAGGGGCTGGCATGTCAGGCAGGCCGCCATCCCCCGAGGCTGGGGGGGGGGGGTGTCCAGAGCTGGCCCCCTGCACCCACAGCTGCCTCTGACGTCAACAGCCCCTCTGGGCCCTGTGGGAGCCAGGGATGCAGGGAGAATTATGGCTTAAATTTTATGCACGAAGGAAAGGAGGACCAGAGCAGCACAATCTTCTCCAGGGCCTCCTCCTCTAGATCTGGGCTCCTTCCAAGAACACCGGGCTGGGCAGGCCCGGCAGGGGCTCCCCTCCCCTCCCCCAGGCCGCTGCTGCTCCTTTGCTCAAAGCCAGACCATCACTATGCATTTGGGGTCTTGGTTCATTTGCCTTTCTCTCCATCTTCAAAAAATAAATTGTAGCTGTTTATTCTGTAACTAATACAGGTCTCTATAGGAAGAGTAGACAATCCAGAGCTTTGAAAAAGAGGAATAATCCCCCAAATCCTGGTATCTGGGAGCAGTCACATTATAATTTAACAGCCACTCTTCTGCATCTGTAAGGCATATATTTTTATAATAGCCACATTTGCTGTTGGGAAACGGCTATTTCCACCAACAATTTGTCACAAACAGATATTTCTGCTGATAAATGTGTTCCTTCCACACCATTGTAAATGCCTTACCTTGTGCTGGTGAAACCAGTCCCCAGGATTTTTTTTATCCCCAGCCCAGGCACTGGGCAAATAAGGTATGCTCTTTTTTGACAGTGTTTGAACATCTGGGTGTGTATTCCCGATTATTACTTTAAGATAAATTCCTAGAAATGGCATTGCTGGGTCAGAGCAGAGTGTGCGTGTGTATGTGTTTTCCGAATAAAGACATTATGAATATGTTATAATATTATGCATTTTTGAAATAATTTTATTGAGATGTAATTGGCATATCATACCAATTAGCCCACTTAAAGAGAATAATTTAATGGCCTTTAGTATTGGCAATTGTGCAGCTCTAATACCACCTGAATTTACAACATTTTCATCACCTCAAAAAGAAATCCTGTAACCTTTGCAGCATCAGCCTCTGGTAACCACAAATCTACTTTCTGACTCTGTGAATTTGCCTGGTCTGGACATTTCATAACAATGGAATCCTGTAATACGTGACCTTGGTGTTTTGCTGCTTTCACTGGGCATCAAGTTTCCTAGGTTCATCCATGCGGCATCATGAACTGGTTCCTCATTCCTTGCTATTTCCGAGGAATATTCAGCGGTAGGGATATCGTCTGTGCACTTTTAAGGCTTTTGCTTAACAGCACATCTAAAAGTTTGCATCAATTTCGACGCCCCACAACAGTGGGTGAGTGTCCACCTCCACCATCATATTTTAGGGCGAGATATTTTCCAGGGTGCTGGGGTGTGGTCCCGCCACAGGGTTGGCCTTGGGTGCTAGGCAGTGGTCCTGTCTACACGGTTGGTCCTGGGTGCTGGAGTGTGGTCCTGTCTTCAGTGATGGTCCACAGGGTTGGTCCCGGGTGCTGGGATATGATCCCATCTGCAGGGTTGGTCCTGGGTCCTGGGACGTGGTGCTGTCTGCAGGGCTAATCTGGAGTTCTGGGATGTGATCCTGCCCCAAGGGTTGGTCCTGGGTGCTGGGACAGGGTCCCATTTTCAGGGTTGGTCCTGGGTGCTGGGACACTATCCCACACTGAAGTCTCCAGCTGGGGCATCTGCATCAACCTCTGGGATAGGATAGCAGTGGCAAACAGCAGCACAGATGGGGTCAGATGGGCTCTGGGAAGGTGGTAAAGTCCTCCAGGATGTCACAGCTGTCATTAAAAAAACCTTCAAACCAGGGGACTTTTAGTTCACTTAATTTAAAAAATGTGGTGGCATAAAGCAGCATTTCTTTTTTTGATGGTATGAAAAAACTGATATCAACGTCAGACAATCTATTATCCAATAGAGAGTTGTGTAGTTTTTAAAAAATGTGGTTGCTATGAAAACAATGAAAGAAGCCATTAATGTCTACCAATGGCAGGGATTGGGGTGGGACTCAGAACTTGGGCCCTTTCCTTCGGCATCACCCTTGGGCCCAGCAGGTTTGGAGGTGCAGGGTCTGTCTTCCTTAGGCCAGTGTAACTCCACCTCCTGGTTGCTGATGCCTAGGGTCCCACCCACTTGCAGTCCCCCCACCTGGCTTTGGCTCTGTTAGGCATGGCCCTCAGCCAGCCTTCTCGCATGGGAGCTCTGGTCCACCTTGGCCATCCTTGTTCTTCAGGGAGCTTTGGCAGCTCCTGGGTGCAGCACTCCATACCTGGCTCTGCTGCAGGTGAGAAAATAAATAATAATAATTAAAACCATGGTTTTGATGCCAGAATGCTTCCGTGCACCAGCTCTGCCTTGAGGAGAAAGGTCGAGGTGGAGGACTGCTGGTGGGCTCTGGACATGACATGCAACCCACCAGTCTGTGCACTCCAGGGCCTGGGGTGAGGACCCAGGGGCACATAGCTGAAATTCAGCAGGAGAGGTGGCTCAGAGGCTCCTGCCAGAGCCACAGATGCCCCCAAGTCGAGTCCTCTGAGAAGAGGGGCTAAGCTCTCCTTCACAAGATTTTCCTTTCTCTCTTGAAGTGGATCAAGAGAAATATCAAATCTTCAAAAGAAAAGGACACTAATCTGCCCCTGGATGGCCCCAAGGGGTGGCCCTGGGTTGGCTGAGGGATGGGAGTCCCAGTGGACATTGGCCACATCAGCAAAGGTGCAAACAAACCTCTGCTTTGCAACCTTGACTTGAGGGCAATTAATATTTCATACCCCAAGAAGGTGCTGACATTTTGCTGGATGGCTTCAATTAGCTCCAAAGCCTCATTCCCATGTTAATAACCAGCTTACTTATCATAATGCCTTATTAATCTATTTCTCAGTGTGAAATCATAGGGCCTTGCTTCACAGATACCTCCTGCTGCTGCCTTGATTGGATAGAAATGACTCAGGCCTTGTGATTGCTTATTAACTGGGTTCAGTTTTGGAGGGCTATGGGTATTGAGGGGGCAGGAGCAGGAAGCTTCCAGTTCTGGGTATTTCCCCATATTTCTGGAGCTGAAAGGGCCCTTATGAGCACAGGGACAAGAGGGGTGGAGGTGGTGGTGCAGTTTTCTTTTTTTCTGACTCCAGCTGTTGAAGGTGTCCTTTGACTGAATACCCCAGAAGTGGGTTGGGAAGTTGTTGGGAAATTCATTAGAAACTTTGGCATGGGGACCACTGGGGAGATGGGAGAATATAGAAGAATTTAGGTGGGCAAAAGGTTTTCAAATACAGGTGGCCATAACCTGTATCACATGACTGCAAGGTAAGCACCTGTAGAATTCCTGGGGCTATGAGTTGACCTCATGTTGCACTACTGACTGACAGTGCCGACTGACCCACCCTGGACCTCATCTTAGTCTGTAGGACACACACAATTAGGAATTGGTGGTGCAGGCAGAAGCTAAGGTACACAGAGAGATGGCCTCAGCAGGGCCTGTGAAGCATCTGAAACCTGCTGAAGGAGCCATGTGCTGGCCAGGGGCTTGGCTGACCCGGCACCTGGACAGTGCTTCCCATGAGGCCTGCTGGGCAGCTGCACCAGCTCAGGTATACGTGCTTAGCTTCATGGGAAACCCCCATTGCCCGAGGGACCCCAGAGTGTCCCTATTGTTTGCAAACTGAAAGACTCAAACGAGCCAAACCATCTTGTCAGAATCACCTCTAGCTGTATATTCCCATTTCAAAAAGATACACTTCTTCAAGGTAGGGCCCTGGCAGGGAAGCTTTTTTCTCTTTTGTACTTAAAGAAGTGGAGGTAGAATGGGACTCAGCTCCTCCAGCAGCACATGTACACAGTGGGGTTGGCTGGGAATCAAGCATGGGCTTTTATCCCACTGACTCCCTAGGTGGCCTTGGGGAGGTCACTGCCCTCCGCTGTGAAATGAGATAGGGCCCTTCCGTTGCAAACTTCCAGCATTCACATGCAATGAAGTGGTCAAAGGGCTGGGGAGAGCTGGATGCAGGGCCACACTTCTGGACCCCATCTGCTCTTGCTCCCAGCTGCTCCCAGGGTCCTCTTTGCACCTGGTCTATGTGGGTGTCCCTACAGAGGACACTGGTGAGCCGCTGGGGGACAGCAGCTTTCTCTCTGCCGGCCAGCCCGTGTGCCTCTCAGGGCACTGTCTCCACCTGGGAAGACATCTAAATAAGCTGACTGCAGAATGGAAAGTCATTAAGTGTTGCCCAGGTTGGGAATGGGGGTGCCCAGGGACGGGGTGACTGGGAGAGCGGAGAAGGGGAAGTGGGAGGGCTGACACCTGGGGCCAAGCCGCATGTCAGGACAGAAACGTGGCCAAGGAGATTCTTTTCAAAATTTCATTGTGAAACTGCACAGCGTAATTCCCGTGGACTCTTCATGTGCCCTGGGGGCAAGCGAAGGGTACATCCCATAGCTAAAAGTAAGAAATCACCCTGGTGTACTGGGATGACTAAACTGCAGACCCTTTCTGGATTTCACCACTTTCCTCACTAATTTCTTTTTCGTGGTCCAAGGTCTCATCCAGGCTCCCACGCTACATATTCTGCATTTCTCCTGCATTCCGTCATGGCTCCTCGGACTTTCCTTGTGTCTTCCTTTGCAAGAGCACTGCTCAGTCATTTTGTAGAATGTCCCAGAATTTGAGTTGGCCTGATGTTTTCTCATGGTTGGCCTGGGGTTACGCATTTTTGACAAGAACACCCCAGAAACAAGGTGCCCTTCCCAGGGCCTCATGTCATGGGGGACTTGAAGCCAGTGTGCCCTTTTACCTGTGATGCTAACTTGGTCGGGGGATTGAGGTGGTGCCGGCTGGGCCTCTCCTCTGGAAAGTTACTATTTTTCTCTTTGCAATTAGTGAATTTCATGGGGGAGATCCTTTGAGACCATGAGAATATCTTGTTTCTACTCAAGCTTGCTTTAATTAATTTGAGCATCCATCAGTGGATCTTGCGGGCTGCACTTATTACTGGGGTGTTCCACTGGTGATTTTCTATTTCCTCCATTCCTCTGCATTTATTCATAGAAATTCTTCTCTAAGGAAGAGCTGTCCCTTCTCCTCTACTTGCTCAATCATTTAATTATTTGTTTATGTCAGCATGACTCATGGACATTTATTTTATGCTATGGGCTAAATTCAATACTACTGTTTGTTTTCTTCTTGCTGTCTTCCAGCTTTGGCCTTGGGAGCGCCTTTTGGGGGGGGACTCCTGCTCCTCCCTGACATCCTCCTCCCGATTTGGAGTGCCTCTTTACCCTCTAGCCCCTTAGGATGCTCTAGATTCCTTCTGCCAACTCTGGAATCAATCTCTCCTCCAAGGAGGCCGAGGGGATTTTAGAATAGGAAAGTCAGGTTCTTAGCTTGGATCTCCTGCTGGGCACTGTCTGTTCCCCACTCCCATCCAGCATGCGCCCCCCCCCCCCATCTCGGTCTCTGTCTCCGCGCCTGGGGCTTTGCGGGTTGGCGGCTGGGCCTGCATCTGGCTTGTCAGAAGCTCAGTGAGAAGGAAACGGGGCAGGTGGGGAAGGAGAAGAATCTTGGTGGAGACTCATCTGACTTATCGTGGCTGATGGAGGCTGACATGGAACACTGTCCGAGGAAGCTGGGCGGGCCTGGAGGGGCCCGGTGTGGGGACCCAAACGGTCAGGAAGAGGCGAGGAAGGAGAGGAGGTGGGGGAGCACTCCCCCCAGCATGTCTGTTGGGTGGCCATCCATTCCGGCCAGCGTGTCTGTGCTCCAAGTGACCCCTCACTGCGGGACTCTCACTGTTTCACAGCCGTCTGTCTGTCCTCGGTGGAGTCAGCAGACAGAGTTGCAGCTCAGCCGTGGCTTGGTTCGCCCTGGTCTCCACCTTGGACACCAGCTTCTGAGAATGCCTCACCCTGGTTGGGGAATGACTTTCTCCTTGAGCCCAGCTCATCATAGTCCCCTGACCTCAACTTCAGATGACCCCTCTGACCCCAGGTCATTATGGCTCCCTGACCCTGACCCCAGCTTATCACAGTTCCCTGACCCTGATCAGACAGAGCCTGTAGTCTCTGACACCTGATTTTGGCTGCAGACTGAGGCCCTGACTCTTTGGTCCTTTATCAATAACCAGTAAGTCCCTGTCATTTGCATAACCCTCCACAAGTTCTAACACCCTTGCTGTATGTGCTCTTGAGTGTACACACCTACGAGCACACACCTGAGCACAGTTCTGGGTATTTCCTGGGCATGCACACCTGTGAACACACACACCTGGGCGTGCATACCTGTGAGCACACACCTGAGCACACACACCTGGGCATGCATACCTGTGAGCACACACCTGAGCACACACACCTGGGCATGCATACCTGTGAGCACACACCTGAATACACACACACCTTGGCGTGCATACCTGTGAGCACACACTTGAGCACACACACTTGGGCATGCATACCTGTGAGCACACACTTGAGCACACACACTTGGGCGTGCATACCTGTGAGCACACACATGAGCACATATATCTGGGCGTGCACACCTGTGAGCACACACCTGAGCACACGCACCTGGGCATGCATACCTGTGAGCACACACCTGAGCATGCCCACCTAGATGTGCACACCTGTGAGCACCCACCTGCATGCACACAACTGTGGCCTCCTGGCTTCCCCCTGGGCTAACTGTTCTGCTGGAAGCTCTGAGTCACTTTCCTCCTTACTGATCTTATGAGGGCCCTGACCCACACCTGTCCTGATAGCAGCCTGACACCCCTGTGGACATTGTGCCTATGGTTCCTGCTCACTGCCCTCCCTTCTCGCTGATGCCATCGGACCCCTCTCCCCCACTGCCCCCTCCCTGCATCGGTGGGCTGGGGTGACGCAGGCCCCTGGGAGCTCATCACTGACGAATTTTCTTCTTTACTGCTCCTGAGCTGGGCCTGACTTTTAGTGCCAGCTGCAAATCTTGGTAAAGGCTGCCCGTAAAAGCTGCCAATGCTTGTCCCAGCAGCCTGACAGCCTCCCCTCCTTGGGGACTGCTACCGTGAAGACAGAAAGAGGGCGGCATGGCTGTGCAGGCAGACAGGGGCTGCGGGAGGGGGAAGGGATGGGGCCCGGGCTGTCTCAGGGTGGCATTGAGGGTGTCACGGTACATCCTTCTGGATACCAGAGCTTGGGACCCCGTTGGAAACTCAACCTCAGGGTCTGAAGGCAGAAAGACTGGGCAGAGAGGTCTAGGGGAGAGCATGTAGAATTGGGGTTTGGTGAGCTGCCTGCCCCTCATTGGCCAAGAAGACCCCGACGAGTCCCTCCACCTTACCGGGGTATGGTTTGTCCACCTCTCAACGGAGCTGTGTGTGTCCAGGGAGCTGTTGGGGGGCAGGAGTCCCAAACCCCAGGTACTGCTGCTCCGTCTCCTGCTGACGGTGGTGGGGACTCGAAGCTGGGACTGGCTGTGAGTGGGAAGGGCAGGGCCTCCAGGCCCCTTGCTGTCTGGGCTCCCACGGCCTCTAGACAACTGTGTCCACCTCCTGCCCAGACCACGGTGAGACCCTCCACTGTATCCCTCTGCGTCCTTTTCTGTTCCCACCCCTAGGTCGTGAGCCCCACCGCAGCTGGGGTGAGCATTCTCCAGCACAGCGGTTCTCAGAGGGGGGCTATGTCCCCTGGGAACTTGCCGGGCATGCACACCCTCAGGCCCCACCTGGACATGCTGGGCCAGGAATTGGGGCGGGAAGCAGCAATCCAGGTACTAGTGCACCCTCCAGGGCCTTTGGACTTGCTGAAGTTCAAGACCTGCTGCTCGGCTTAAGTCGGGTCAGGGTCGCTGCCGCTCGCTGCCTGTTGCGCCTGTCACGGGGGAAAGCCAGCGGCAGGTGAGCTCTAAGGGTTGCTCGCTGCGGAGCGACCAGCATGTGCCGGCCCTGGAAGGGCTCACACACTGTGCACAGGAGAGCTGTGCTGTGGGCTCCCCATTTACCCACAGGTGGAAGCCAGGGTGGAGGAGTCATAGCACCTGCCTGAGGTCGCAGAGCACGATCCCCCTGCCCTCCTGGGGCCGCAGCCAGCGGAGCGCTTGGAGGGGCAGGTGAGCATCCCCGGGGTGCCCACTCCCCCTGCCAGGGCCCGGCTGCCCTCCCCGCTGCCCCAGCTCTGACCCTCGCCCGAATGGCTCAGGATAATGGGCTTAGGTCCCCCTTCCGCCTCCCTCTGTGGCCCACAGACACAGCCCCACGCCGCCTCCTCGGTGTCACAGGCATTTAAATTGCCATTTTATTTAAATTTATGTCCGAAGATACAGGCAGAGAAAGGGCCATTTCAAAGTCAGTTTCTGCTTTATGGCTTTATGGGAGATCGCATCAGGCAGCTGTTGGAAATATCTTGCTGCTCGCAGCACAACAGAGTCACTTGGGCATCTCTGGCTCAGGCTGTTCCAGAGATGAGTCTCCGCCTCCCAAACTGGGGGCGCTTGCTGTATGCCCCAACTCTAGTCGGAGCCCGGTTCCTCTTCCACACTGAGCCTTGGTCCCCGCCTAAGCCAGCCATGACCTGGATCCGGACAGGGCCCCAGTCCCAGCCCCAGAGTAGGCATGGACAGACAGAGCCCTGGTCCTCTTCCAGGCTGAGGCCCAGTCCTAGTCCCAGAGTAGACCTGCATCCAGGTTGAGCCCTAGTCCCAGCCCCACAGTCAGCCCTGACCTGGACCAGACTGAGCCCTGGTCCCCTTCCAGACTGAGCCTTGTTCCCAGCCAGAACCGGCCCCAACCTCGCTCCCTATGAGCTGTTTTATGAACCATGCTATTGCTTATAAGAGTAGTAAGTTTAATTGCAACTCATGTAGTTTAGTAAACATCTTTGGGCAGACCCACAATGTAAAACACTTAGCTCTGAACGCATCACGGCTCTGCACAGCTGGTTCTTACATCTGGAGAAATACCTGCCACATAACCCATCCCTTCCTCAGGCATAAAGTGGCAGCAGCAGCCTAGGGCACCCTCAGGGCAGCACCTGGGGGCCCTGGGAGCTCACGGGCCTGGGGCTTCAGCAGCTCCGTGACTCCTGCTGCAGCACATGGCCTTAGCCGGGACTTCCTGCTCGGAGGCTTCTCTTCCATAAAGGGGTCTGTGACTCTTCAGCCTAATGGGCTGTTGTGTGTTGAATGAGATCCACAAACCACTTTAACAGGGCTCCTGGAGCCAGGGCCTCCCCCAAGGACTGTCGCGTCAGGTCCTGACCAGCCTGATATTTTGGGCTTTGGCCTCTCCAGAGTCTCTGCTCTTCGCCAAGGAAGAATTTATTCCAGTGTCTGAGAGGAAATCTCATCAGAGCTGGGCCTGAGTTAGAGCAAGGGCTGCGCTGGCAGAGGAGACTTCAGGCTGGGTCCGTTCTCCTGCTACTGCCTCTGACTCATGCTCCAGGGCAGCCATATAGGGGCCTCAGTCGTTCTGTCTGCCAGGGCTTTGTCCTCCACCTGGCCCTGCACCAGGGTTGGGCGAGGGGGCTTCTTTGCACATCCCTGACTCTGCACCTACCCTGTTTGTCCCTGCAACTCATGGAGGGATTGTTACGAACTGGTTCGCTGCTTGAGCCCTTGACAGCCTGTGTCTTTTCTCTCATTGGTTCCAGATTCAGCTCAGCATCTAACCAAACAGAAGGCATGACACAAACACTGCTGAAAAGATGGTGCAGGCTGAAGGTGGCTAACGTTTGTACCTTGTGTTAATCCCTGCTCTGGGCCCCTCCTCCTCGGGCGCCCTCACCTCTAACAAGGTTCCTGGACTACTCACTCAGGTCCTTGCTGGCTGAGGTGTGGCTGGGGGTCTAGAAGCACCAGTAACACCTGGGCACTGGCCAGAAGCACCTTTTAACATGATCCCCAGGTGAATTGTGTGCACATCGAGATGTAAGTTCTCCAGGCCCTCCTGATTATTTAGAGAACTTCAGCTGCAGCAAGAGGGAGCGAGACTAGACTTCCAGAGACATGACCCTGCAGCTGAGGCCTGGCATTTAAAACTGCTGGGGCATCTATGAACCAGGAGCCCCTGGGGAGGGGCTGGGGCCCTTCCTTCTGGGCTCAAGGAGGCCCTGGCTCCTCTCCAGTCCTCCTTTGGTGGGGCGGGTGAGTGTTCCTTAGCTCCTCTTAGCCTAAAGGAACTTCAGTCCGTAGCTCGGGTGTGCAGAGCTAAAACTTGCAGTGATGGTAGCAGCGTTTGGGATTTCAGCACTGTATTCTGCCCCAGGCCACTTGTGCTGAGCTTCCTGCAGCATCCAGCTGCCCAGCAGCCTGGCTTGGGAACACCCTGTGCTCAGGTCCCAAGCTCTGGCTTGGAGGATCATTCTCACCTCCAGTCAAAACGTTGGCCGGCTTGGAGGATGCCCAGGGGAGGGCATTAGGCAGGCCTCCACCTGCCAGCGGCCATTCCCACCTTGGGCTCCACCGCAGTGAGTTAGAGCCTCCATCAGTATCTGTGATGCCAGCAGCTGAGAAAGTGAAATGACTTGCTAGATTGAGCCCCAGCAGGGAGGCAGTGGGCAGGCTGTGGGCGGCCTTGGAGCTGGATTTGGGCTCATAGGGGAGGGGCTGATCCCAAAGCAGGAATGCTGGGGCCCAAGCATGGGGGTGGGAGGTGGGCTGCAATGACCTGCTGGGGGCTGGGCATCAGTTTTGCCATCTGTGGCTCTCAGCTCCGGCCTAGGGGGAGGGGGTCTGCAGGCCCTCAGCTCTGCTTCTGTATCTGCAGCTCCTGGGTGCATTTCCTGGGCCAGACTTAAGCGCGTGGTTCCCTTTGGAAGTCAGAGCCCTGCTGTGCGCCTTCAGAGGCCTCTGGGCCTGGGGGTGAGGCCAGCTGGGGCAGGCACAGTAGCTTCCAGCCTGGGTCTGGGTGGGCTGGTGCACTCTGGAAGCAAAGCCTCATTCATGGCTCTGGCCATGCCGACAACAGGCTGAGAGAGGGGAGGACTCACCCTTCTCAAGCTCACCCAGCCCAGGGGAGGTTATTGTTGTGCCTCCCTTCTCCCTACGGCCATTTCATCTTTCCTTCAGTCACTCAACATTTATTACGTGCCTACTTAGTGCATTGTTCCAAACACCTGCCTGCGGGGAGGAGGCATCCTAGTGCAGGGAGATGGGTGATAAAATAGAAAATAAATAAACAAAAGAGGAAGATATTTTGAGGATGTGATAAGTACAGCCAAGATGATAAAGAGGTACATGAAAGAGGTGTGTTTCCTGAGTGTGGCTCCGAATTTGGCATGCACTGTTGGTCTGCCTGCCCCAAGGAGGAGATGGTGAAGAGACAGAGCGCAGGGGTCAGGGAGGAGAGTGCCGCAGGCTGGGGCGGCCCCAAGGCAGGCGCAGGGCTCCTCCCCTGTCCTGCCCCTCCTTTCTGTACGCGGGTCCTCAGGGGTGGGGTGGATGGAGGTTTAACACTTTGATTCCTGAGCCAGAGCCTTTCAGAGCCGAAGTGAGGCAGCAGCCCAGTGGGTTCCAGCAGGTTCCTGGCATGCTGCGCCTGCATTGTGCTCTAGTCACCCCTTCCCAGACATCCCTTCACCCGTTTCGCACTGAACAGCAGGATGAGCGCCCGCAGGCCTGGCCCCAGGGCAGGGGAGGGGAGTTGGGTCAGAGAAGGGAGTGCCAGCCTTGGGGCCAGGACCTGGGATACATGGCCAGCAGATGGACAGGCCCTTGCCGGGTGGGAGGTAGTCATACCACAGCCACACCCATAGCCACGCCCATGCCCACAGTCACCCCCGTGCTCGTGCCCACAGCCATGCCCATACCCATAGCCACGCCCACGCCCACAGCCACACTCGTGCCCACAGCCACGCCCACATGCTGGAGAGGCTTCTCTGGCAGGAGGGGCTCCAGTTGGGACCTGAGGACGGCCGGTGTGCCAGGCCAGGCAGAGAATTCGCGGCACAGGGCATCGTGGGTGCTGGCCCAATGGGGTTGTGGGCAGGGCAAATCCAGGGAATAAAGCAAACCTGGGAACTGATGTGCTAGGAGCATGGGATGAGTCTGTGGTCGGGGCCAGGCTGGGCCAGGCTGGAAAGCCGTTTGAGGGGGGCAGCCGGGAGTGGCATGGTGAGCTCTGTGCTGGGGCCAGGTCCCTCTGCGTGAGGTGACCTGGCTGGAGAGGCGCGGGTGGGGGCCGGGAGACGGGAGGAGCAGGTGCGGGCGTGGGGGTGGGCTGGGGCTGGGGAGAGGATGCATCCCTAGTGACGGATGGCGGCAGGAACAGGGTGTGGGCCCTTCTAGGAGAGGACAAGCCATGGAGGATTCAGACTGATGGGTGTGGGGTCTGCAGGGGAAGGCTGAGTTGGGTCCTGCTGAGGACCAGGGCGGACCCTGAGCCAGCTGTGCTGGGCTGCTGGGTGGGGCTTGGAGGGCGATGCCCCCGTTTAGAAATCTATAAGGAGGGAGGAGTGGAGAGGAGCAGGAACCACTGGAGGAGGCGCCCATGCCCAGGGAGGGGTACCCTTCGAGAAGGCATGGCCAGCCCTTTGGGCTGAGGAGGTGGAGACGAAGACAAGCCGCTGACTGGGGAGAACCGGGGGAACTGGGGTGTGTGGGGGTGTGTGTGGCGGTGGGGGGAGGCTCGGGGAGCTGATAGCCAGATGGGAGTGGGCCGCGGGGTGAGTGGGAGGCGAGAACTGGAGACGGTGGGTGCCGCCAATTCTCCCAAACAGTCGGGCTGCTGGGGGGAGAGAGGGAAGGGGCAGCAGCTGAGGGAATGAGGCGGGGAGGGGGCTCCTTCCTCTCACGGCAGAAGCCTGCCTATGGGGGGGTTGCCATGGGAGGGGTCCCAGGTGTGGAGGGAGGGAGGGGACCTGGCAGGGGCAGTGCCCTTGCAAAGGCGAGCACAAGCAGGTCGCCCAGCATGGGTGCCCGTGAGTGGGGGGCCGGGCCTCTGCGATGGGTCCCCAGTGGGTGGGCTCCCTGACCCTGCAGCAGGGAGGATGGCAGGGCCCAGCGGCCGCCTCTGGGGGTGGTGGTGGAGGCCCATCTGGGGTGCGGGTTCGCCCCCTCACGTCGCCCCACCCATGGCGGGTGGCAGCCCTCTGTTTCGATCCAGGCACCACAGGCTTCCTTTCTCAGGACCAGAGCCCCCTGGTTCCGAGCGGAAGCCCTGGCTGGCCCCTCACCCATTTGCCCCTAACCACACAAGGGATGCGTGCAGCCAGCCTGGAAGCCCCGAGAGAAACAGAAGCTTTCACCCTGTCCCACCCAAGGTCTCTCCCTCCCCTCCTCAAATCCCACATCGGGTGTCAGAGGCGAGGGAGCCGGGTTTGCGACAGACAGTGGATCTCGCGTGTGAAGGGTCTGCGCTGCTGGGGGTGGGGGTGGGTAGGGGGTGGGCATCGGCCCATCCCCTTCGCGTCCTGCCTTCGCTGCCCACCGAGGCACTTGGGATGCCCCCCGGGCGTCTCCTGGGACCTGCTGACCGCTGGGCTGTGCACACTTGGGCTGGGATGATACTCTCTCCAAAAGGCAAACTGCCGTCCGTGCAGGGGACCAGGGGTGGGGTGCAGGGAGGGAGCCTCACTCCCTGCCCAGCGGGCCGCCTGCCCCCCACCCCACGTGGGCCGCCTTGGGGAGAAAGGGGTGCTAGAAACGCGGACCTGGAATCGCGGGGTGACAATGAGCCTGGCTGGGTTCAGGTGCGGGCGCCTCATGGCCCTGCAGCTGTCAGAGAGAGCAAACGAGCCCAGCCAGGCCCTGGAGGCCATGGGGGCCATGGTTCTCTCTGCAGAGGAACCGGGGCACTGCAGCTCGGGGTGGGGGCTCTCTTCCATCTGTCTCCTTTCATCCCGACCCGGACACACTGTGAACGGAAGACATTCCTCTCCCCCGTGGGTTAGGGGCACCAGCACACTGGACGTGCCTCATCACCCAGGGCTGGCTCCCGGGGATCTCATTTGGGGTTTTAAAAGGACTTTTTAAAATAGGGGAGAAAACCCCAAACCGGCAGCTGCCAGCGAGAGGGCTGGCCCTCCTGGGGCTCCAGGACGTGAGTGTTGCGGGATGTGTTTCGAGGTCTCATGCTAGAAAGAAAGGGGTGTGGGCCTTTTGGCACCCTGGACGCTGGCTGCGTGCCGCCGCAGTAGGACTGGTGGCCTCCTCAGGGGTGAAGGCGCCCCAACATCCTCCCGGGCCTCCTGGACCCCGCCCAGCCCTCTGGCCTGCCCGCTGGCTCCGCAGCCCCCCGTGCCCGCCAGATGGCGCTGCCCCACGCCGTGCCAGCCCCATCTCAAGCCTCCGGGAAAGTCTTCAGGGAAGGGCAAGGGGGTCTCCCACAGCCCCGTAGCGTCAGCCCAGGGCTGGGGATAGAGACCCCATGCTCCCAGAGGGCGTGAAATCCCCTCACTGCTGGGTTCTGGGAACCTAAAGCATAGATTCCGTTCCCTTGCCCTCGAAGAAGCACAACTGTGACCCAGAGTAATCCTCCCGGGTGGGGCCAGGAGGTATGCACGTGCACGTGTGCACAGGGATGTGCATTTGTGTGCGAATGCGTGTTGTGTGCATGTGTATATATCTGTGTGCACAGATGTGTGTGTGTGGATTTGCGTACACCTGTGTGTATGTGGAGGTGTACATCCTGTGGGTACGTGTGCATGTGTGTGCAGATGTGTATGTGTGTTCACGGTGTGCGTATGTGGGAGTGGCAGGGGCTGGGAGGCAGCTAGGCACCGTCCACTGTGTGCGAGGCCCTGTGCATGGGCTGGACCTGAGAGGAGCAGGACCTGGGCCTGGCTCTCAGGGAGTCCTGAGTGGGAGGCAGGACCTGCCTGCAGGGGGCTAGGGCAGAGGCTGGCACGCCCAGGAGAGCCAGGTAGGAGGAGGCTGGCTGCGCTGGCACGTGGGGACACCATGTCCTCCCTGTCCTCCTGGAGTGGGGACATGGGAAAGGGCCTGGTGGGGCCGGCAGGGCAGAGCCTCAGGGCACAGAGGTAGCCTTGACACCAAATGTGGGGTTCACACATGGCACCTTGCCACCTGGCCCCTTGCCACCTGGCCCATGCTCAGTATGATGAGGGGTTGTGAGGGGGGCCCAGAGCCCAGTGGGCAGGAGGGGACAGCCCCTGAGCAGGGTCTTGGCTGGGCTGCCTGGCCTCTGTACCCACAACCCCCAACTTTGCTCACAAGCAGAAGCCAGGCTTCCAGCCCTATGCTGTTCCCTGTCCAGGCTTTGCATTGTCCCCTGTGCCTGGATTGCCAAGTCGACGCTCTTTGTCTAGGGACTCTTACTCATCCTTCAAAACCCCACCCAAGCACCCCCAACTTCCTTCCTCAGGTGAGATGTTCTGCCTCAATGCTGTACCCCTGCTCCCCTTGCTGGTTCTGTCATGTTTGCTTTGCTCTCTGGAACAGGGAAGGGTTTGTTTTAACTGAATCCACAATGCCTGACCCAGGTGTGAGTTTGCTGAATGTTTGCTGAGTGAATGAGTCAGAAATACCCCAGAAAGTCTGCACAGGCCCAGAGCCTCCTTAACCTTCACCATGGCCTGGACGGATGCCACGCATAGTTCTCAAGCCCAGGCCCCACGTGCTCGACAGCGCCATCCCCTGGCAGGTGGAAAAGGGATGTGGGATCTGACTGCCCACTTCAGCCGGGACAGCTGGAGGCAGAGGCAGTCTTGGGACTGAGGTCTGGCCCCTGCTGGGTGGCCATGGAGCCCTCTGTCCCTCACAGGGCTCTGTCCCCCGGCCAGTGCCTTCCTCTACCATGCCCTGGGGCACCTGCCTCCAGGGTGCTGCTGTCTGAGCCTGTATGAGGCTAGTGGGGGACTGAGGTCATGGGCAAGAGGCCAGCTCTGGGCTGTTCCTTCCGGCTAGCCTGTCTTCCCTGTGACCACGGAGGCTGCGCCCCCTTGAGTACTGCACTCTCACTGGCTCCTCCGCCAGGGGCTGTGCTGTCCCCTGGCACCCTGCCTGCCCGTGGGCACAGCCTTTGAGATGCCACAGCAGCGCCCCTCCCCCAAGAGCCCCTTGGGAGTTCCTCCCTCTGCACCCTGACTGCCCACCCACAGGGCCCTGACCACAGCCTGAGGTGCTTCAAGCAGGTATCAGAAGCTGATGGGGGGGGTCAGGGGTGATGGGAAGCTGGCGGGGTGCCTCCAGGGCACTGCGTGTCTTCTGTTGTCCACTTCTTAAGGCGGGCAGATGAAGCCTGGGGGGTGGATTCTTCCAGAGATCCCCACTTGGCCTGAAGGGGGACCCCTGAGTGAGCAGAACGTGTGCTGGGAGAGTGGCCATTTGCCCAGCAGTCAACTTGTACTGGTCCCAGTACGAGGCCCCGCAGCAAAGGGGACACCAGTACCGAGGACCCAGAGAGCAACCCCTCCCCACGCCCGACTGCCCCTGTTTCTGTCACAAGAGGAGGTGGGCTGAAGGACGAGTCCAGAGGGTGGGGGGCCGAGGAGTGGGAACTGGAAAGAGTGACATTTGTCTAGGGGGCAGCAGACTTAGGGGGAGGGGGCAGGCCTGAGGGAGGAGACCAGGCTGGGGGAGGGGGAAGACTGGGGGAGGGGGAAGACTGGGGGAGGGGGAAGACTGGGGGAGGGCAGGGAGGCCTGATGTTTCCCAGGTGGTCTCTCAGGTGCCGGAGGAAGCAGCAGGGAACCCTGACTGTCCGCACAGCGAGCCCACTTCCCCAATCTGCCCCCTGGGACCCGCAGCTGGGTCTCTGCCAATGCTTCAGTGAGCGCATTGGAGGGTTTGAATTAAACAGACACCCCCACCCCAGCTGCTGGGCCTATAGGGTTCTTGGAGGGGGTGGGCACTGGTCAGCTGTCAACCCAATGGTGGAGGCTGGGTGCCCGTCCCACCGGGCCAGGATCCCGGAAGCAACAACACAGGTCCCGCGAGCCACTGGGGGTGTGGGTGGGGGTGGGCCGAGGCCTGCTCACCCTGACCCTGATGGCTGGGAGCCCCTTTCCTCGTTTGCAGGCCCCCTCCAGGGGGTGGGCCGAGTCCTGTGCCCTCAGGTCCCTGAGCACGGAGCCCCAGGCCCCACGCGGTCCCCGGCCTCACCCCTTCCGTAGGATGCTGGGGGTGTCCAGGCAACACGACAGGGACCACAGCCGGGCCGGCGGGCACAGGTGGCATTCATTCTCCCACGGTTTGGGGGCTGGACAGCCCCTGAGAGGCGAGATGGTGGTCGGCTGGGCCTCCTCCTGCCCGGAGTGCCCTGGGCTGGTTTCCTGGACGCCGCCGCCTCCCAACGAGCCCCTTGCGTCTCTGCTGTCTCCTCCACCGTGCCCATGCCCTGCTTACAAGTCCCCACCCTCCCAGATGGGGGCCCATCTGGTCCAGCCTGGCCTCACCAGGGGAAACAACTTCCTGGAGCTCTTGTTCCCAGATGGCTCGCTCCCGCATAAGAGGCACCCCTGTCCCTGCCCCACAGCTCCCCAAAGCCCACGGCCTCCACCGGCGGGTGCAGTGGGAGTGCTGGTTTGAAGCTGTATGTACCTCAGAAGAGGCCACGATTTTTTATTTTTTTGCATGGACAGGCATTGGAAATCGAATCCAAGTCTCCGGCATGGCAGGTGAGAACTCTGCCTGCTAAGCCACTGTGGCCTGTCCAGGCCATGCTCTTTAATTCCATCCCCGTGGTGCATCTCTGGGTGCAGCTGCTGTGGGTGGGACCTTTTGATCAGGCTGTTTCAGTTGAGACCTACTTCAAGGTGGATCTTATTCCTTTTAATAGAGTCCTTCATAAGAGAAGAAACAGAGAGAAGCTCAGGGACAAAGTGCCTGAGAAGCTATGAGAGGACCCACAGACAACAGACCCACTGAAGCCAGAAGCTGAAACAACAAAACTGGGGAGAGAAGAACCAGCATATGCCAGCCACATGCCTTCCCATGTGACAGAGGAGACCCGGATGCTGGCAGCCTGTCTTCAGAGATGGACTCTTCCTGCTGATGCCTCGAGCTGGACATTTTCATGGCCTAAGAACTGTCAGACTGTAAGTCAACAAATCCTCACTGTAAAAGCCGACCGGTTTCTGGCATATGGCATTCTGGCAGCTTTAGCAAACCCAAACCCTGAGAAGGGCATGGGTGGACAGGTCTGGAGAGGAAAGGGGCTTCCTGAGGGTCCCTGTGGGGGATGGGGCCTTAGAGAGGCCCATTCCTGCTCAGCCTCACTTGAGCCGGGCCCCCCTCCAGGCTCCCCCTGGTCCCCTGTGCCTCCCACCATGTCCTTCTCCCAGGGTCTTCTGGGTTTTCGGCTCCCTCCCTGTGTCCAATGACCTAAGTGCCCTTTGCCACCTAAGTCCCCAGGCCTCCTCGCCTCCTTGCCCCCACGCACAAGGTGTTGCATCAGCAGCAGCATGTTCTGGAACTTTCTGCAGTGACTGAACCCTTTCATCCCAAACAAGGCTTTTTAAAATCCTCCCCTGCCTATGGCTTCTTCCACATACAGGCCTTCTTTAATGACCGTTTTCCCGCGGGGAGAAGTCAATGTACTTCCTCTAGTGGCTGGTGTCTCCTGGGAGCAGCTCCTTAACCCGAGGCCTACAAACTGGCCTGGCACAGTGAGCAGAGACTGTCCACTGCCCGAGGTCATTGCCGCCGCCCGAGGTCGGAGCCCACACTGAGGCTGCGACCGGCCTGGTGCCTGGGTCCCACATCTGTCCCCTCCTTGGGGTCGACACTCAGCTCCTGCTTGCAGAACAGGAAGGAATTGCCAGAATGCAGGAAAACCGCTCCCAGGTTGAGCCATCACATTGGCATGTGTGAAAAGCACATTTTCCCCCTTTGAGGGGCAGTGACATGGCAGCAGTGACCTGTCTTTCCCCTGGGCACATGGACGTCCCACGGGATACCTGTGTGGCTGTGTTCGACTCTCTACTAACTTGATGTTTCCTACGTGAGCCCATGCCACAGATGAAGAAACTGAGGCCCAGGAGTTTGCAGGGCTTGCCCAGTCGGTCCCTGAGTGGGCAGACCAAGTTTCTGGGCCCTGACACCAAGCCAGGAACTTCCAACTTCCATCGTCACTTTGGTTATTACCTTCTGAGGGCACTTTGGGGACACTCTGCTCTGGGAAGTCTGTTGGGAGATACCACACACACTGGGAAACAATGAGACTGAATTTCTCGAAACATCGTGCTTCCACCCAGCCTCTTCAGTAATTGAGACGGGTCTTCGCCCTCGTTAGCCAAAAATGAATTGCATCAGAGGTTGGTGTTTATGAATTTTTAAAACAACACGTCCACATTTATCTGGAATTTATTTTATTTTAATTTTTTTTGTCGGCATGCCTTCCTGCTTGGAAGCAGCGCAGCTGCAGGTTAAGCTCTGCTTGGAACATTAGGCGTCTGCTGTCTAAATATTTTATTCGCCAGTTGCAAAGCAGGAAATGTAATTAGAGGGCTGATTGCTAGCCACACAGGGAAATGGGGGTCAGGCTGGGGAACCTGGCTCTCTTTAATCTTCAGAATTTACAGTGTTTAGATCACAGAGCCATAGAGATTGGGCTTTTTATTTTTATTTTTTACTAGGATTCAGGCAAAGATGTCTGCAGATATAAAATTCCTCAACTCACATTTCACCCATTGAAATTTCAATAATGTTAACATCCAGCTCCTCTAACCATCCAATAGTAACTCTGATTTGCTTTGAATCACTGGATTAGAAGACGCAAAGGGAAGGTCAAGGAGGAATGAGAGCCTCTGCTATGGAGGGAACTGGGAAGGAAGAGAGAGTGTTCCCAAAATAATGAGGAAGAGTGGAGTTGAAAGCCCTTGCCAAGGTCCGTAATTAAAATCCCCAACTGGAAACAGTTAGTTCTCTTTTGGCAATACCAGGATGAATTTCCCCCCGCCAAGTCCTTCATTTTCTGGGGCAAAGGAGCAAGTTGGCTTCTGCACGGTGTCTGCCCCATAGCCCATCCACACTCGAGAAGGCCCTGGAAGTCGTGGGTGTGTGAGGTGGTCACTTCTGCCTCTGGACAGGGCCCTGTACAAGGCGCAACTGGACCAGCTTGGGCTCCCAGTTCAGACTTTGCAGCCTGGAACAGATGCGTGTGCTCGCCGGGCCCCAGCCTCCCTGCAGTGATGCGGCAACCAGGTACCGTCTGCCCTGGGCACCAGTGGTGGGCCCGGGATGGAGCCCCACGTCCCACTATGCCATGTGCACTGCTGCCCTCCTGGTGTCGCCCACGGCGACCCCATGCTGGTCCCATGCCGACTCCATGTTGCAGATGAAGAAACTGAGGCCCGGTGAGGTTACAGGGCTCACCCAGCTGGTTACTGGCAGAGCCACTGTTCAGACCCAGTTTCCTCCCAACACAAGCAGGAAGGACTCCTGTTCCTCCCAACACAATTGCCAGAATGCAGGAAAACCGCTCCCAGGTGAGACTTACATTGGCATGTGCTTGAGACCTGGTGGGCAGACCTAGCAACTCAGACAAGGCCTCTGCTGCCCCATCCACCTGCTGCCCACTCTTTATTCTTACACCCTGGGGCTGCTTTCCAGTTTGTAGGGTCTCCTGGGAACCACACAGCTGTCTATGTAACGCATATTTGTGTTATGTTCTGAGAATGAAAAGCAGCCTGACCTGAGAGCCTGGCCAGGACACAGACTGGGGTGAATCCAGAGCCAGCCTCTTGCTGACTAGGTGTGGCCCTGACTATGCCAGCTTCCCAGAGCTTCTGCTTCCTCAGACGGAGATGGATGTGGCTGTCCCTCAGTAAGACTCAGCGCAGAAGGCGGGAGGGGAAGGCTCCCCACAAGCCAGGCCTCCACAAGGGCTCAATCGGTGTCTGCGCCTTGGGCCTCCCACTTCATCCCCTGTCTGCATGGGCTCCATCAACGTTTCTCATTAAAATGAATTTTTACCACTTTAATCTTAGGAACTGCTCAAGCAATCCATGTTCGTGGTAGAAGATGCAAATTGGTGAAAAGAAAAAGCAAGAAAGGTCATCCAATAGTCCCACTTCCCAGGAAGTCTTGTGTCAGGCTTGGCGCAGAGATTTATAGACTCTTTCTGTGTAATTTGTGAACTTCAGGGTGTGTTTTCACAAGGACAGGGTTGCATCACGCAGCTGGGCGGTGTCCACCCGGGAGGCCAGCTCTCCATCTTCCACGGCTCCACTCATCTGGCCACTCACAGAATTGCTCCCAGGGCGCCTGACGCAGTTTCCCAGCTGCCGCAGCAAGTGCCACACCGTGGGCTGGTTTAACACAGGAATCTACTGGCTCTGGCTGCCAGGGCTGGAGCCGGCTTCCTCCTGGGTCGGGAGCTTCTGGCTGGCGCCACCTTGGGGTTCCTCAGCTTTTCCGACACATGGAGATGCACACAGCGGCGTTTTCTCCTTTCTCTTCCGGGTTCTGTTGACTTCCAGCTTCCGGCGGCTTCCGGTGGCTTCCGGCGGCTTCCGGCGGCTTCCGGCGGCTTCCGGCGGCTTCCGCGAGTTTTCTCTCCGGTTGAGTCTCACTCCTCTTAGGAAGGAGATTAAAGTCCCACCAGATTCCCCGGCCCACCCTTTAACTGAAGGGACATCTGGCGAGATCCTATCTATGGTGGGTGCATACCCAGTGGAGATCAAAAACATGTCCCACTGGGTCCACCGTTCAGCCCACACGCCTCCTTCCCAGCCTGAGGATGCCTCCAGAATATGGGGTCGCTCTGAGCAGTCTCCCACTTCTGGGCCTGCACTGGGGCTCCACAGGGCCTTGAACCCAGCGTTTCCTTGCAAAGCTCGGAGCCAGCAGGCAGGGGAACGCTCTAGTTTCCAGTTGGCTGTGCTAGCTGCTTAGGAGAGGGAGGCTGGACAAAAGCAAAGGTATGCTTAGCCTTTATAGTCCAGGGGAGAGGGCAGAAATTAAACTGGTAACCACACAGCTGTCTATGTACTAAACATTTGTGTTACCTTCCAAGAAAGAAAAGCATAAGATACCCCGAATATGCTTTTATGCAACCAATATTTATGAAGTTTCCCCTTTTGTCTCATTTCATCTGTGAAATGGGGATGGCAAGTGCGCTGGGCTTGGTGAATGGAAATGTACTCATTTTCCAGAGAAGCAGCCGCCAGTCAAAGGCGTCCTAATGCACCCACATCCCTCTTCCTGTCCCTGCAGCATGCCCAGCTCAGCCTGGAATCTTCCATTGGTGCTGCCTTGATGGGAGAGGGTAGAGGGGTCAGGGGTACAGATAGGGGAAGATGGACAGGTGACCCACTGACCATCTGTTGCCCAGCATCAATTCCAATGGATGGACAAACTCCTGACGTTTCTCCTGCAAGTGAGGACTCCCCTTTCTCACTAGCTCTGAAAGGTTGGAGGAAAAGCCCTAGCAAAACAAAGATAGATAGTAACTGGCACAAATAGAGGAAAAGCATGGTGCCCAATTACTGTGAGGAGGATAACAATTAAGCGGCTGTTACCCCCTTCAGTGACCGTGTGCGACTGACATTGCTAACCGACAGCTCCTTCTTTCAGATTCAGCCTCACAATGAGTTCTAGGCAGCCATGGCCAGCCTCTGGGTTGGACTGTAAGGCACATCTTTTTATCTGCTCTTCCCACTCAAGGGACTGACCTTGATGAAGCCACTTTCTCTGTTCTTGTGGGACTCATCTTTTGAGGGGGAGGATAGTTCTATAAATAAAGAACTACAGGATAACACGGGCAGTGCCTGCGTAAGGCATGACTCGGGGTGGGAGCACTGCAAAGGAGGGAGGGGAGGTTCATTCACTCATTCACTCAGCAAAGTGTCAGCTCTGGGCCAGGCACTATTCTGGATTCTGGGGTAGGCAGGGGCAAAGTCACCTGGTTCCTGCCATCGTCACACCATGTGTTTTCATAGGAATTTAGCTTGATTATTTTTAGCTACTTAAAGCATCCACAAGTTCTCCTTTAACAGACAGACAAGGGTAACTTGTGATTGCCGAGATTGGTGCTATCTTCTGCTTCTACTGAATTGGCCTTGCAGCTGTACAAGCGAGTGGCTCTGCTTAGCTAGTGGGCAGGAACATGACCCACAGCAGGCTTCTTGCTGCCATTTATTTGCCTGGAGAGCCGGACTCCCTCATGACCATGTAAGGACAGTTTCCTGACAGGAAATGTAGACAATAGCAGAGCCTGCCCAGATATTCACATATTTCACTGAAATCATCGATTGATGCTGGTTTTACAACTGTATCATTGTTAAAACAATGCTGAGCTAGGAGCTCATCCAGGAACATTTGCATGATTAACAGTGCCACTGCCAATCCTGCCTCACTAGGCATTCCTGCCATCCTCTGTAGCCCAGGAAATGGATCCTGATGGGGCAATAATTCATCTGTCTGTCCATCCTTCTATCCATCGAACTATCCACCTATCCATCCAGTCACCCAACTACGATTCATCCATCCATCCCTCCATCCATCCATCCGTGCATCCAAGTATTCATCTATCTGTCCACCCAACTATCCATCTTCTCAAGCAGTCACATTTATTTGTCTCCTGGGGCTTTAGTTTTCTCATTTGTGGAAAGGGGATAAAGATACCCATCTGTATTAGTTTGTAAGCTGCTGGAATGCAATATACCAGAACTGGAACGACTCTTATAAAGGAAATTTAATAAGTTACAAGTTTACAGTTCTAGGTCTATAAAAATGTCCGAACCAAGGCATCCAGGAAAAGATGCTTAATTCGAGGAAGGCCAATGAGTCAGGAGCACCTCTGTCAGCTGGGAAGTCATGTGACTTGCATCTGCTTGTCCCTTGCTCTGGGCTCCATTGCTTTCAGCCTCTGTTCCAGGGCTTGGCATCCATCTCCTGGCTTCCCTTGGTTCTATCCAGTCTTCTGGCTTGCTTGATCTCTCATGGTGATGTCTGTTGGTCTCTAAGCATTTCCAAACATCTGTGTCTTTATTCTCCAAGTGTTGGCATCTGTGTCAGCTCTGCTCTCTCCAAAATGTTTCCTCTTTTAAAGGACTCCAGTAAACTAATCAAGATCTACCAGGAACGGGAAGACTCACATCTCCACCTACCTAATCAAAAGTTCACACCCACAATTGGGCACCCCACATCTCTGTGGAGATAATCTAATCAAAAGTTTCTACCTACAATGTTGAAGCAGGATTAGAAAAACCAGCTGGCCCCACAGAATTGAGTCAGGATTAAAGCATGACTTTTCTGGGGTACACAATACTTTCAAACTGGCACACCATCTTAGATAATTGTTATGAGGATGACATTAAATGGTGCGATAGATATAAAGGGCCTGGCGTAGTGCATGTCCCATGGCTGTATGTGGAGTAGCTTGAGTGATTATTTTTGTAGTTGTTCCAGCTTGTTAGGCATGTAGAAAAGACCTGAGGGCTGGAATCAGACAGTGTGGCTGAGCCCAACTCTGGCTCTTCCTGGTTAATGACTTTTGGAAAGTTACTGATCTTCTATGAGCTTCTGTTTCTTCATTTAGAAAGAGGGATAGGAACACCTTTCAAGAGTTGGTGAGATTATCACATGATATAAATGTATTTAAGGTGCTTAACCCAGGGTCAGGCATCTGCTAAGCATCTGTTAAATGGGGACTGTTTGTCTTCTCAGCGTTCATCAGATGTTTATAAATTGCACTATGTCCAAGCCCTGTGCTGGTGCTGGCATGAGCAGGGCAGACCTGTTTCCTTCCCCCACAATGTGGGGTGATCTCAACACAACACTCCTACTTCTTCAGGGCCACCCATGGCTCTGTCCTCCCTGAGTCCTGGGGAGTGACTTCTTTCTAATGGAAGAAGGTGGATCACCTAAAAATGGTCTCGAATGTGCCTTCCTGGGGCACTTCTCATTCTGGGGTCCAGAGAAAGCATCACTGACTCAGCCCTAGCCCAATTCTTGAAAAGGTGGACACAGCAGCTGAGTTGGAAGAAGTTCTAGCCAAATCACTTACGGATATCCTCAACAAGAAGGAAAGCACTGGCTTGGGCCCTGGGACCTGGCTTGGCCACTACTCACTGGTGGCTGCAGCAAGGGACCCCTTCTCCCAGTGTCAGCATCTGGACCACAAGGCTGATGTCTACACGTCAAGCCCCTTGTTCTCCTCGCCACATTGAATTTCACAGCTCCAGCCAAATGGAACCTGCTGATCTGTTTTGGTCCTGCCCAGTCCTTCAGCTGACCACTTGTCCACTGCTCAGCTCCTCCTTCCTCCATCTCTGGGGGTTTGGGCCTCTGGAAAGAACGCTTTCTGTCATTTTAAGCGGGATTGGGGTAGTGGAAGTAGATTTGCCACCTGCAGGCTGAAGCTCCGTGCTGCATTTTGAACTGTGGTTCTGCCCTAGCAGCCCCAGGGGTGCTCCCTCTCCCCACCTCCCTGGAGCCCACATTGGGAAAGAGGCGGCCTTTCCAGCACCTGTACCTGTGTCTCCCAAGCACCAGTGAGTGCGATTCTGTGTGTTTAGGAGTCCAAGGTGCATTTAACAGTCCGCCAGAGTGACTGATGGGCACAAGCCAGCAATGGTGCACACACGCAGGCACACACACACACCTGTATGTACACACTCACATGTGAACACCTCCCACATACATGCACACGCGCCCACACGTGCATGCACGTGCACACACACACACACCTTCCCTCCCCAAACACACACCAGGAGCCACATGCAAGGCCGTGTGATGGGGCGGCCTGCCCACTAGGGCTCCAGGCACTCCCGGTTTGGGGTCTCTGGTAGCTGCAAAGCACAGGATGAGCTGTCCCAGCAGAGGCCACTGGCCTAGGGGTGCAGGCTCCAGGCCCAGCCCAGATGAATTATCAGTGCCCACCCTTTTATGGAATATTTATGGCTGCAAGCTCACCTCTTAACTGCTTGGCTTAGGATCAGTAGATGAAGGCAGCTACAGTATCCACCCCACGGTTCTGCCGAGGGGAATCATGGAACCACCCCAGAAAATGCCCCCCAAGCTCCGGCCCTTGGGGGGTGCTCAGCTCAGCCTGGCTACCCTGACAGAGCTTGTTGTTGTCGATAAACACCACTGAGGTCACTTACCTCCCGGGCCTCCGGGGGAACCGTGCTTCTACCCTTCTCCAAAGGCAGGGAGTCAGACACCACCACCCACGGGGAGGGGTCACCTGGGCAGGATCAGTGGGCCCTGGAGCCTCTCCCATGCCCTCCCACTTTTCCAGCTCTGGCACACATCATGGTCAGGTTGGCAGAGCTGGGGCCGAATGACACTTTCAAACTGAGGGAGGAGGCAGTAATGGCTGGGAAAGAACACTCATCCAGCGGGTGGCAGGCACAGAGTTCTTATTCAAACCGTCAAGACGGAGCAGGGCTTGCCAGCCCTGAAGCGGCCCTCTCTGGAGACCGTGTCACCTGCCCTCCTACGTGGTGGGACATCCATGTCCTAAATGCCGCAGCGGCTGCACTGCCCGATAGCCCTGCCACCAGGGCCCGGCCAGGGAGCCTCGCTCCAAATTCCCCAAGCGCTCACCAGCCCTGCATCCAGCTGGGGTGCACAGAGGGCAGCCCTTCTTCTTGCAGTGGCTTTGGGGAGAAACTGTTATTTTCCATAAGGAGCTTGGAGCATGTGAGCTTCCTCTTTTAGGAGCAGATGAAGGAGCTGAGTAATAGTAAGATGAGAACAGAAATTCCTACAAGACACTGACTATGCCTGTGTGCTTCAGTCCTCAGTACCTTCTGCCACGTCCCCATTTTACAGATGAGGGAACTGAGGCACAGAAAGGTCAGCATGCCCAGGCCCTCGGCCTGTATTTGGCAGAGTCGGCCCTTGCCTACTGCCCCCGGCCCATGGTGTGGAACACAGATGCAGACACACAAAGATACAAGACACTCACAGACACATAGACACACAGACAGACATACAGAGAACACAGACACACAGACATACAGACCCATCACACACACATGTGCATGCCCGCAGCCCACACGCAGTGACACAAGGGCCACCGGCACTTGGGTTACTGTGGGGGCTGCTGGCCCTTTCTGCTCAGAGACTGGGAGTCCCACAGCCAGGGTCTCAAATGGAGCCAGATGCCCAAAAAGGTGGATTGGGGTGTGCTGGGTCTGGGAGGGGCTGCTTCTGAGACAGCACCAGCAGACACAGGGGCCGATTTCTACCTTCCCTCTCAGATCCTGGCCTTGCGAGGGCAGCAGGTGGGGCCCCACTAACACTGGGGGACAGGATCCAGGCTCTCAGGATGGGAGAGTGGGAGCTGGAGGGACACTGGGGGCCGTCAGCAAACTCAGCTTCTGAGGTGGCAGCCCCAGACTCCAGGGACCTTGCGGCCACTTCCAGCACACCCCAGTCGGACAAGCTATATTTATGTTTGTTTTTCCTTTTCTGGTGGTTTCTGTCAGCGCTGCTGATGGATGGGTGCGTGCTGATGGATTTTTCAATCTGCTACCCATAAAAAGCTTGTTATTTTGACTAGTTTAATGCTTTGTTGTGGAGTGTGTAGTCCTGGTGTGATAACTATGAATAAATATCCACAGCCCAGGCAGATTGAAATGACGAGAGCCCCGCGGGCCTGCCGGTGGCCTGGCCCCTTCTCCCCAGAGCTCACCCCCACTGGGGCAGGGAAGCTGGCGGGGCCTAGGCATGCTCACGGAGCGAGTGCTCTCTGGCGTGGCAGGGCGTGGTCCTTCGCTGCCACCGGGGCCCGTGGGAGGCCAGTGTGTTGTCTCCCGAGGCCACACCTGGCTTACCTGGAATGAGAAGGGATTTGGGCTGGAGGTGGCAGAGTTGGAAGAGAAGGAGGAGCAAGGCACCAGCTGTTGTAAATGTACCTGCAACTCCTGCACATTGGGTTTTGGGTGTGTCACCAGCTGTGGGGGCCCCACCAGCTGTGGGGGTCCTGTTTCCCCAGGTGGCAGAGATGCCTAGCTCCACCAGCTCAGTCCCTGATGAAGCTGGGGTGCAGCCTTCCTCAGCCCCCCAAAAAGGAGAGGACTCACTAGGCTCAGATGCAATGTGAACAGCCAGGAAATTGACAGTGGACACAGACACACAGACACACAGACACATAACAGATCCACAGACACAGACACACAAAGATACAAGACACTCACAGACAGACATACAGACAACACAGACCCACAGACATACAGACCTATCACACACACATGTGCATGCCCCCGGCACACCTACAGGGACACACAGACACACCCCCAGGCACGCATGGCTCATGGTGAGTGCAGCTGAGTTGGCTGCTTGGAGGACCAGTGCTGGCTCACCCACATGTGCCCCACGAGGAGCCGTCAGGCTCAGACGGCGTGACTTGTCATTGGATGGCCATTGGCTCTTTAAATGTGGCAGACTTGAAGGACCAGGACAGAGAAGAGCTATGCTTTGGCTGAGAGGCTGGGCACAGGGCCAAGTGCTGATGATGAGGCCTTGGCCCTGAGAGGTGAGAGCACAGAATGGGTTGGGGGTGCAGCCTGGCAGGTGGGGCCTCACAGGTGCTCCCGGAGAGCGGGCAGAAGGCAGAAGAGGATGGGCGACAGAAGCAGAGGCCGAGGCCCAATCCCACCTGGTCCAGCAGTAGTTGTGGGCCCCTGCACTGCTTGCTCGTGCTCTGCAGACTCCATTTCTGCAGCAGGAGAATGTGATGCACATTGATTACATCAGGGTAGCCATGGTGACAATGTCGTCATCACCACGATAGCCTTGATCTGGCGCTGACGCTGCTCTGAGATCTTCACGACCACCCCAAGAGGTGGGCAGGCATTGCTCTTACCCTCGTGTGACTGATGAGAAGACTGAGGCACAGAGAGGCTGAGGCACTGTCCCACGGCTACACAGCCCCACAGCAAAAGGCAGACAGTGGGTTCCTGGAGCTCACCACAGCGTTGGACCCTTACCTACACTCCCTGGCAAAGGAAATAGAGGCTCTAAAAGTGCTCTGCAAGCAAACAATTACAGGGGACTTTGCAGATGCGGGCTTGCCCTCAAGGTCAGAGCTCCAGGTGCAGAAGTCTTGCCTTTCCTCTCTCCTCTGAGCCCCAGGAGTCCCCCAGGCAGGGTGGCTTCTCAAAGCCTCCCCTTTGGGTGTTACTTCCCACCCGACTACCTGGAAAAGCCCATATTTCCAGCCCTTTATTTTCAGTTTAGGACAGCTGCCTGGGGCAGGGTGCGCCCTAAAACTGATCTCAACCCGGAGCTGAGCTGGATTCCTCTGCTCAACACCCCCCACCCCCAAGCCCCAGCTGGCAGCCCCCAGGCTCACTGCCGCCCCTCCCACCATCCGCTCAGCAAGGGCGCAGATGTGATTTTCCCTCGTACCACTGGTGAATAATTTATCATTTGTTGGTGAATGAGAGAGGAAATAAAAGGTCTGTATATATGGGCATGGTGAGAAAGCCTGTGGATATCTATGCGTACGTCTTTAAACCTTATAAACTGCTCCTCTGATCTAATCCAGAATAAATTACCCATAATGACGGTGGTGGGTTTGCTTGCAGACAACATTTTAAGACCTACTACTTCCTCTAATAACAAGGAACTGGCATGCAGGCTTCATCCATTATTATTTTGAGCAGGTTGCTCATGTTTTTATGCAAAAAAAAAAAAAAAAAAAAAGATCCATTTCTAAAAAGCTCCATGAGCAAGCTAGGATTTGGGCATCCTTGAGGGGGTGAGATTTGCCTCATGGGGATCTATTCTGGAGAGTTCTCCCAGCCACTGGGAGCAGGGAGGGGTGTGGGGAGCCAAAGCTGCCGGCTGAGGGATCCCAGGGGTGACCCCTCTCCTGGGCAGTGCTAGGTCCTGGCAAGGAGGAAATGCAGCCTCTGTTATCTGCAGATTCTCTTCCAGCAGCTACCCTGCCCTGCTGCCTCGAACTCTCACGTGGACACTGGGGGGTCAGGTCACTGGGAACCCCAACTCTCACCTCACAGATCAAAGTCCCCAAATTTTTGCTGTAAGCACTGAGCCCTGCCCCTGGCCATTGACTCCCAGGAGGGAGGGCATGGGGTTCCACGCTCAGCCTCGGTCAGTCACTTCTTGTCTCAGGGCCTCAGTTTCCCTAACTGTAAGGTAGTGGGGGAGGAGGTAAGGGGGACAGAGTCCCTGGTCTGTCCCAGAGTCCCAGGGTTGGGGCGAGGCTGAAACCACCCGTGGATGGGGAGGTTCTCTGGAGGTCATGGAGCCCCTGGGCAGCGGAGCAGGGAGGCCAGGGAGGGCTGGCCGCCCGCGTGTGTCTCCTGCAAGCAGCTGCCCTTGGAGGTGGTCCCGAGAGCGCTGATTTCCCTGAAGGCAGGGACCTGACGAGCCAAGGACCCTTCCGAGCAGGATGTGTGCTGAGCAGAAGCAGAAGGAAGTCGGGAGAAGAGCCCAGGGCCTTCCCATCGCCCCGTGCCCAGCCCTGCACTTTCCAGCTTCCAGTCACTGTGACATCCACACTTTGACTTGGTCCCCAGGATGGCAAGTGCTAAACCCATTTTACAGATGGGGAGATGGAGACCCAGGCAGGGGCATTGGCCCCCTGCAAGGGAGGCGCAGCCGGGTCTCGAGCCTGCCCTTCAGGCTCTGTCCAGCCATTTCAGGGCTTTTAGGAGCTGAACCAATGCCTTCGTATTCGTCGAGATAGGACGGAACGCTGCCAGAGTGAGGAGCGAACCCGGAAACCTCCATGAGAGTTTACTTTTTGCTTAGCCAGGTCTACTCTGGGCCCAGGGGCAGCGCGGGCAGCTGTGCCAGGCTGTGGCAGGTCCACCTACGCCCACCTGGGGGCCGTGAGGCTCAGGCCCCCAAGGCGCGGGGGTGCAGGCTGATTCCCTGTATTGCAGTACAGGTATTCCCTGTGCCATGGCCGGTTGTTTCTGCAGACGGGCCGATCACCTACCACCAGCTGACTGGACGTACAGGAGAGGACCCCTGCAACGCGGAGCGGGGGCTCAGCCCATGGGTGAGAGGCCTCAGATGCCTGCACTGAGGGTTTGAAGACTCAAGGGAATCCTGCCTGGAGGCCACACCCTGCCCCTTCCTTCTGGCCCTGCAGATGCGGCTGAGGCTTCAGTGCCCCTTCCCCTGGGATTTCCAGACTGCAACCGGCTCTCTGTACTCTGGACTGGCTAACCCCATGAGGTGGGAGCCAGCGCCTGCTAAGGAGCCTCTTAGTACACACATACGGGCACTGCTTCTCTGCAGAACCCGCAGATGCACAGGGGAAGAGAGAGCATGGCAACCCACAGCAGAAGTGACGCCTCCACTCCGCTGGCAGCCCATTGGCCAGGACCAGTCAGCGGGCCCACCCTAACCGCAGGGCACTGGGCACCCAGGCAGAGGCGGTAACGGATGTGGAGGGCCTGAGGGCCCCAGCCACTGCTCTCCAGGCTGGGGACCCCAGCCTCTGGGGGAGCACATTTCTCTTTTGCTCCAGTGGGGAGGAATGCAAGGACCAGGGCCTGGTCACTGGCTCCTGAGGCCCCATGAACCCCAAATGCATCCTCAACTTGAGCCAAAACTCAAAACTGCCTCCTGTGAGTGCAGCCCTTTGGTCTTGGCTCTGCCCTTGGAGACCCACCCCGTGGCCCACGGGTAGATGCTCTGGCTGAGACCACCCTCACCTCTGCCTGGACAGCAGCCATGACCCCAGATCTTCACCTCTGCTTCCAGCAGGAACTTACTAGAAGGAGAACCTGTGCATATTCTCAGGCAGGACCCTAGCTCCTTGGTGTTGGGGCAGCCAGTGGCTCACCGGTCACCAGGAAATCAGCTCGGCGGGTCACAAACAGCACCGGCCTATGAGACCGGGAGGAATAGAACAGAGTAGTACACACAGACTGTGCCCTGTGAGGCTGGAGCAAGTGCTGTTGCATAAAACTTTTGTTTGGTTGTATCACGTGTGCATGCATGTGTGTGCGCACGTGTGTGTGTGCACGTGTGTATGCTCTGGCCCGATGCACAACAAGGATTCGTTGTTGTGTAGACCATCACAAAAGGTGCCTGTGCCGTCCTCCCATCCCTGTCCTCATGCCTCTTTGCCATGTGACCTTGCACTCCACCCATGGAGAGCTGCAGACTCTCTCCCTGTGAGCCTGGGCTGGCCTTGACACTTGCCTTGACTGGGGAGGCGATGGAAGCGGCATGGCTAGAGGCCCCTTGTGCTGCCCCAAGACACCCAGCCTGGAGACTGGGCAGACCCCAGCGTTGAGAAGCCCCACAGAGAGACGGGCCCAGCCAACACCAGCATGTCCAAAGCCAAGCCAGTGGGCCTGGGAGGGAGAACGGCCCACTTGACTGACCTGAGTCAAATGGTGGTTGTTTTAAGCACCAAGTGTCCGGCAAAGATGACCTGAAAGTGGGGGTTATGGTCCAAAAGTCAGGAAGGCCAGTTGTTTGGAAGACCTTGCTTGCAGCACCCTATGCAGCCCTCCCTCCCCAGGGCCAGGCACATCCTCTTCCTGCTGCTGACATCGAATAACAGCCCCTTGCACCGTGTGCTGGCCTGAGGCTGCATGCACCTGAGAAGACCAGATTCTTTTACTCCATCTCTGTGGGTGCAGACCTGCTGTGGGTGGGGCCTTTTAGCATGGTTGTTTCCATGGAGATGTGACCCACCCAATTCAAGTTGGGTCTTAATCCTTTACTCGAGTCCTTTATGAGAGAATAAAAGGTAGGTGTATTAGTTAGGGTTCTCTAGAGAAACAGAATCAACAGGGAACACTTGCAAATATAACATTTATAAAAGTGTCTCACGTGACCAGGGAATGCAGAGTCCAAAATCCGCAGGGCAAGCTGTGAAGTCGATGATTCCGATGGAGGGGCTGGACGAACTCCACAGGAGAGGCTCACCAGCCAAAGCAGGAAGACAGCCTGTCTTTTCTGAATCCTCCTTAAAAGGCTTCCAGTGATTAGACCGAACATCACTCATTGCAGAAGACATGCCCCTTGGGTGATTACAAATGAAATCAGCTGTGGATGCAGCTGACATGATCATGATTTAATTCTATGAAATGTCCTGGTTGCAACAGACAGGCCAGCACTTGCCCAACCAGACAAACAGGTACCACCACTTGGCCAAGTTGACACATAAACCTGACCATGACAGCAGGAAAAGCCCAGAGAGCAGAGAGAGAAAAACACCGAGAGAAAGCTTAGAGAGAAATGCCCCGGGGGTGCTGAGAGGACCCACAGATGTTCAGAGGGAAGGCTGCAGGAACCGGGAGCTGGAAGCAACGGAACCCGGGAGCGAGGGACCAGCAGACGTCGCCATGTGCCTTGCTATCTGACATAGGAACCAGCCGCCTTTCTTCAGAGATGGTGTCGCCCAATTAATGCCTTAATTTGGACACTTTATGGCCTCAGAACTGTATATTTGTAAAGTAATAAATCCCCATTGTAAAAGCCAACCTATTTCTGGTATATTGCATTCCGGCAGCTTTAGCAAACCCAAACATACAGAGAGATCCCATTTTGCTTATTATAACCCGCGTTAGTGGCCACGTGGGTCATTTACACCTTTCGGCTATTTGGAATAAGGCTGCCTGGGCCTGTGTTAGTGTGGATGTGTGTTTTCCTATCTCTCCCGGATGCCCCTGGGGGTTGGAATGACTGGGTCAGATGCTAACTGCCTGTTTAATATTTTGAGGGACTGCCGGACTCTTCCAAAGTGAACGCGCTGTTCCCGTCCCACCAGCAGAGAGCAAAGGTTTCAATTTCTGCACGTCCTCGCCAGCTCTGATCATTGTCTGTCTGTCCCTTGAGCTGTCTAGCGGGTGGGAAGTGGCACTTTGTTGTGGTTTTGCTTTGTATTTCCCCAATGGCTGATGACGTGAAGCATCTCTGCACATGTTAATCAACCATTTGTGTATCGTCTTTAGAGAAATGTCTGTTGAGATTCTTTGCCCATTTTTCAGTTAGTTTGTTTGTTTTCTTATTATTGAGTTGTAAGAAGTTGTTGTATATTCTATATACAAGTCCTTGCCCAGAGATATGCCTGACTGCCCCTTTTTTTTTTCATTATTTAGTGAACACTTTATTATAGTTTATTGGTATCTATAATCAAACCCATTTAGATAAGACCTTACATATTCAATACAGTGTGTTACCCCTGTACAAATGGAAAAAAAAATTAGGTTTAACATTTCTAGGCCAATATGGCTGTTAATTTCTGTAGAACGCCAACTCATTTTGGTACAACTGGGATACTTTTTTTCCAATCTGACTGTCTTCTAAACTCACATGTAGGCAAGAGTGGGTGTTGAGAATCAACTGGCACCACTAGCCAACCTCCCTGTCTTTGCAGAAGTGTCCAAATTGACTCCAGTGTCTGCCCTGCTCACCCCCACAGCTCCCTCCTGCTCCTTGCTGGGCAGTCGAGGGTCCATGGGCTGCAGCCCACACATTCAGGGCTGCTCCACCCATCCGTGGTGTCTACTCTCCATTCCAAGATGAAGATCCTATGGCCCAGAGGGGCCCCTGAGTTCCTGCGGCTGGTAAGGGAGCACGCAGAATTCAAATACGGGCCCAGCCCCCACACCCATGCTCTCACAGGAGGAGGAGCTGCTGTTTTTTGCCCCAGGCGGGCCCTGGAGAACATTTAACTCTGACAGGGGAAAATGATGGGCAGGCATTTATGCTTTTGCTGTGCCTGTCACAGCTGAGCCAATTTATGTTAGCAGCTAAACTGGCAGGCCACATGCAGCATAGGCGCGTCAGCATCGCCCTGTGCTTAACTGGAAGCTGATTAATAAATTAAATTGTCGATAAATTCGCCCCACGCAGCATGCCAATCCTTCTCCTCCATTGCATACCACAAAGATGCGGGCTCCAAGCCTCATTTGCTGCATGGTGTAAATGCACAGGGCAGGGCACTGAAGGGTCACAGGAATGAGAATTGGGGGCTTTCTTAGTGGGTGGGGGCCCAGAGCTGGGCTTGGAGCCGGCGGCCTGCCTCTGCCATCTCCACCCTGTGCAGTTGGGGCCCTCACTCCCCGCAGCCCCTCAACCGTGGTCTCTTTGCCCAAGATGGGGGTGCGAGAGGAATGCACGAGGCTGTGTGCTTGAGGGGAGGGTCGTCAGAGGGAGATTTGAAGTCGTTTTCAGGGACGGGACCTGGGCACACGGGGAGGCCCTGGGCAGCCTCTCACTGCTGCTAATTTTCTTTTCTGCCTTGAGCTCCAAAACACCTTGGCACAGCTGTATTTTTGATCATTACTAATCCCGTCTGTTTAAAAGGTTGATGTCATGAAGTTTTTGCATTAGTTTTGATTTTAAGGTAATGCATTAGGATGTAGTTTATCTCAGTTACTGAGATGGCTGGTAATCTGGAAACTGAAGTTTTGGCCCCCAGGTGAGGGCCTGGCTCGCCTCACCCTGGTCCAGACCCCGGGCTGGAGCCTGAAGCCCGCCAGGACATCGGCCAGTCGGGAAAGGCAAAGAGGAAGAGGCAAAGGGCGCACTGTGCCTGCGGTGGCCTCACTGCCTCTTGGCTGATGATTCTGACTCTGGGGACTCAGGGAGGAGCTCTATGCACACCTGGCAGTGGGGAGTAGCTGGGGGAACTGGAGCCCCGCGAGGCTGGCCAGGGAGGTGAGGGACCAGCAGGGTGGGAGCCAAGTCGTCCAGTGCCAGCCGCAGGAACTTACCGAGAGGGACGTGGCCCTGCTTCCGTCGCTTGCCAAGTCTCATGCCAAAGGACTCATGTGGCCCGAGTGACTCCAGCTGCTCAGGAAGGCAGCTGAGAAGATTACCTCCAGATTAGCTGAGCTGACTGGGTGCAGTTCATCACAAGGAGGGAGCAATCAGTCAAGGTGACCCGCATTAAGACGGTCGGGTTGGCAGAGGTTCTTGACCTTGGGCAAATTCTTCCTCTCTGGGGACCAGAGGAACCTCACGTCCATGGTGGCTATCTCGAATGGTCTTAATGGCCTCCAGCAGCCTTGGATGGTCTCTGTGTTGTCCAGGCAGGTGGGGCCCATCTAATCTCTGGATGGTCTCGGATGGTCTTGGATGGCCTCAGATGATCTCAGATGGTTCTCTTTATGGTCCAGGGAGGTGCGGCCCACTCTATCCTCAGATGGTCTCCAGATGGTCCTGGGGGTGGAGCCTACCCTATGTGCAAGGAAACTCCAAGCTCCTGAAAGTCCTGCCCCTTGGCCACAAGGCTCTACACAGTCTGTAGAGTCCCCCTTCTCACCCACATTTCCCAAACATGCTGCTTGTCTTTCTCAAATATTCAGGGTCACCTCCTCCCACAATTGACCCTCTGGTCCCCTGGGGGCCTCTCTGACCTCACCTGCCAGGGCTTCTGGAATGAAGGTGCATCACACATGCCCTCTTCAAGTGTTCTTGGCTGATCATTTTAAGACCTGCCTCTCTTTTTGTCTGTCTGTCACTCTCTCCATTTTTTTTCAAACCACCTGAAAGTAAGTTATCATGGCATTTTAAGGATGCATCCTCTGAGATTGGGGATATTCTCTTATGCAGACATGGTATCATTATCATTCCTAAAAATTAATAATTCCTTATTACATCTAAAAGCCAGTCCCTATTGAAACACCGCAGATTGTCCCCAAATGCTTTTTTATACCTCTTTTTGAGCTAGGATCCAATCAAGGTTTACACATTCAATTTGTTGGCTATGTCTCTTCAGTTAAAAAAGTCCACCCACTTTTTTTCATGACATTTCTTCTTCTTTTTTTTAATAAAGGCCTCAAAATGTTATTTACTAATTCAGTGCATAAAATGACACTATGACTTAGGGCCTGCCTAGAAAATAGAAAAGGGCAGTATTCAAAGGCGTGACATTAAATCTAAATACATGACATTGACTTTACCAAGAGTTCAGGCCAGTGGTCTTGCAGGGAGTCCCACCGTCTGCAGTGACCTGACTGTGGCCTGGGGGTGGGGGGTGGGGTTTGCTTTGCTCCTGCACCCTCTGTGTTTCCTGGGAATGGGGAGCCACTCAGAGAGGCTTGGTCAGATTCGGGTGACACGGTAGGGTGCCTGGCGTCTCATGACAGCTATGCTAAGGAAAGTCACTCGGCAAGGTGGTGGCCACAGAACTGCCTTGGAAAGGTTCTGCTTTCTTTTGCAATTAGCAAGGAATCTGTTGGGCTGGAGGGGATGCTTTTTTCCCCCACCTTGTTGATTCAATTTTGTTTGGGAACATATAAAAATGGAGATTTGTTGAATCTAATTAACAAAGATTTATTCAGAGATTTTTGGTGGCTGCCCCATCCCCTCTACTTCAGCTCCTGGAACCATCGGTATTTGTTTCTGATTTATCCAGCCACAGATTGCTTTTGCAGAAACAAGGCACATATGCATGCATTTTCACTTCCCCTCTTTCTTAATGAAAGACAGCACAAGTCACACATCTGCTGCCCCTTTCTTTGTTACTCAGCATCTGTCTGGGAGCTCTCCTCATTCTCCCTGGAGGCTTTTATTTTTCTTTGGCCATGCACATTTAAAAAAATTGCTGAAGTCAGTCGGTTTAGTGGTTAAACACAAGGGCTTTGGAGTCAGCCAGACTCCAGCTCTGACCTCAGCCCTACTAGACAGGTGACCTGGTGACTCTGAGTGCCTGCCTCAGTTTCCCCACCTGTGAAGTGAGGCTGTGCTGTTGTTTAGTGGCATGTGAGGAGCAGGCACCCAGCAGGCCCCTGAAAAGTGGTAGCTACAATTTGTATTTGTCTCTCGCATTCCCCTATTTTTTCTGCTTTTTCCCATTCCCTCCTCCTCTCTTTCCTCTGCTTTCAAACATTTCTGGAACATTTAGTGTTAGGCTGTTTCCAGCCTGTCCCACCCCCACAGCTCACAATCTAGAAAGATGCAAATTCTCATGCACAGTTGGGTTGGGTCCCCTGCCTGTAACACCTCCCATCAGGCTGGCTCCTGGCCAGCGTAGAGGGCATGGCCCATCCCAGGCCTCACCAAGCCCACGGCCTGGCCAGGCAACCAGGTAAACAGCAAAAGCCTGGGCCACATCTGTGTCTGGGGTGCCCACCGAGAGGAGGGGGCAATGAGAGGGCCAGGCAGGCTGGGAAGGGGTCCAAGCAGCGCCCTGCAGGGGTACTGGAGAGCCCCTGTGCATTCCAGGATGCAGCCGGGCCTGGGACACAGCAGGAGTCCTGAACACACACGGAAGGAAAGAAAAATGGACAGGAAGGATGGAAGGCCCTGGATCCCCACTGGGAGTGGCACACACAACCCCTTCCCGAGTCACCAGGTGGCAGAACAAAGGGAAATGGGGGAGATGCTCCAAGATGGTGGACTTCGTCTTAAAGTGCACTTTGGCTTTAAAATATATTCTTCCTCTGTCATTATAATCATTAAATTCCTGCACATCGCGGACAAACTGAAGATACAGAAATGCAGAAAGGAGAACCAAAGCGTCCCTGACCAGAAATATCCATGGACACCTAAGTATATGACTCATTATACTAAATCTATGAATAGGAACATAAATATATTCTATCCTGTTACATATTTCTCCACCCAAGCTCTGTAGCTCTAAGCCTTTAATCTCTACATAATTTCATTTGCTGCAATTTCCATTTCACCTTAACAGGTACATGTCCTGATGGTAAGCACATGTTCCACGAATATTAGTTTTGGTGCCCGTGTGACATCCCATTGAGACAGCACCGTAATTTACATAAACACTGCCTTGCTGTTGGATATTAGATAATTTCTGGTGTTTCCCTGTGGCAAAAGGCTCTTGGATCTTTGTGCAAGAGTGGCACAAAGTGGTTTAGCTGTGGGATGGTGCAGGGCCTTGGGCAGCCCTGAGAAGTGCCAAGCCCACTGCCAAACCCCTTGCCTGGGATTCCGCACCTCTTCCCCTGGCACCAGGCATGCAGGGGTCACCAGGGAGAATGGCCCCTGTCCCCACAGCTCTTGAGCCTCCACCGAGGAGCCACTTCAGATTCTCCTGGGGTCCCCAGCCTGACCCAAGAGATTCTGAGACAATTGGGCTAGGGTGGACCAAGGCATGAGTATGTTTTTGACATTAAACTTTCCATTTTCAGATAACTGCAGATTCACCAATGATTGTAAGAAACAATTCAAAGAGACACTGCTCCCTTCACCTATTTTCCCAGAGGTAGCATCTTATAAAACTATAGTCCAAGGTCACACTTGGAATATTGATCCAGAGCAGTCAAGAAAGAGAATACATCCATCACCTCAAGGACACCCCGTGCTGTCCTCTGACAGCCTTGCCGATTGTCCTGTCCCCACCCCTGTCTTCTTACAGCCTCACTCACTGTCCTCCTGCCCCACCCCCTCTTCAACCCTTAGCAGCCACCATCTGTTCTTTATGCTGTTTCAGGAATGTTGTATAAATGGAATCCTACCATATGGAACCATTTGGGATAGGCCTTTTTCACTCAGCATGATTCCCTTGAGATTTACCCAAATCATCGTGTGTGTCCATAGCTCGTTCCCTTTATTGTGAGTGGTGTTCCATGGTATGGATGGATCACTGCTTTAGTTTCCTTGGATGCACAAGCAAATACCATGCAATGGGTCAGCTTAAACAGTGGGGATTTATTAGCTCATGGTTTTGAGGCTAATATAGAAGTTCAAATCAAGGCATCCTCAAGGCAATGCTTTCTCCCCGAAGACTGGTATTCTGGCGCTGACTGTTGGAGATCCCCAGTCCTCAGCTTGTCACGTGGCAATGGACATGGCAGCTTCTCCTGGTCTCTCTCTATTCTTCTGGGCTCCTTTGATCAGCTTCTGGCTGCTTCCTCTGTGACATTCTCTTTCTCTGTCTGAATTTCACTTCACTTCTAAACATCTTCAGTAATAGGAGTCAGACAAATCCTCACTGAGGTGGGCCACACCATAACTGGAGTAACCTCACCAGAAGTTCCTACTTCAATGGGTTCATGCCCACAGGAATAGATTAGGTTTAAGAATATGTTTTTTTAGGGGTATATACAGCTCCAAACCACCACAACCACTGTTTGTTTAACCCTCACCTGCTGTATGACATCTGGGTTGCTTCATATGTTGGGCTGTTACTAAAAGCTGTTTACCCAAATGAATGGGTGAACATAAGTTTTCATTTCCAGGTGCACTTGCTCGAGGGTATGATTGCTGGGTCATACGGTAGTTTCAGGTTTAGTTTTATAGGAGAAGCTGCTAAACTGTTTGCCAGAATGGCAGCACTGTTTACATTCTCACCAGCCATGTCTGAGTGACCCAGCTTCTCTGCATCCTAGCCAAAATTTGATGTTGTCACTAATTTTTATTTTAGCCATTCCAATAAATGCGCTGTGACATCTTGTGGTTTTGATTTGCACATCCGTACTGGCTAATGATGCTGAACATCTTTGTATGTGCTCATTGACCACCTGTCCGCCCTCTTTGGTGAAGAGTCTATTCATGCCTCTTGCTTATTTTCTAACTGGATCATTGGTCATTTTACTCTTGAGCTTTGAAAGTTCTTTATATATTGGAGATGCCAGTCCTTAGTTGAAGATGTGGTTTGCAAATACTTCCTCCCAGTCTGTGGATTGTCTTTGTATCCTCTTACCAGGGTCTTTTACAGAGGAAAAGTTGTTAATTTTAATGACACCCAATTGATCAATTTTTCCTTTTATGGCTTGTGCTTTTGGCGTCAAGTCTAAAAAACTTAGTCTTGAAGATTTTCTCCTTTTTTTCCCTAAAAGTTTTGTAATTTTACAGTTTGCAGTTAAGTCTGTGATATCTTGAATTAATTGCGGTAAGGTGTGAAGTTTAGGGCATGGTTCCTTTTTTTTTTTTTGCCTATGGATGCAATTGCTCCAGCATGATGGGTTGCAAAGGCCTTCATTCTACATTGAATTGCTACTGCACCTTTGTCAAAAGTCTGTTGAGCCTATTTGTGAGCCTCTATCTCTAGATTCTCTGTTCTCTTTCATTGATCTATACATCTGTTACTCTGCCTATTCCACACTATGGTACATCTTAATATTGGAAAGAGTGATTCTATTTTATTCTTTTTTTTTTAAATTTGTTTTAGTTTGTGATATGTTCAAATTCTAATTCTTTTAAGAACTTTTCTAGAGCCTTTGCCTTTCCACATATATCTTAGAATAAGCTTGCCTATGTCTACAAAAATCCTGCTTAGATTTTTATAGGAATGTCACTAAATCTATAAAGCAATTGGGGAAGAATCGACAACTTGACTATGCTGGATTTTCTAGTCCATGAACATAGTATACTTCTCCATCAGTATTTATAAAGTCCCACAGGTGGTCCTCACCTGGGCTAAGTAGGATGTAGAGGGCTCAGGCATCAGATTGGGAGAAGGAGTGGTTTAGATTCATTTTCCCCAGCTCTGTCCAAAATTATTTGTTCCTATGACACCACTTGTATTTTTTAAAAAATAAGCTTTTAATGTTGAAATAATTATAGATTCAGATATAATTGTAGGAAGTAATACAAAGATTCCTTTTATACCTTACCCTGGTCTCCCCAGTGGTAACATCTTGCAAAATAGTCGTTTAAGTTCAAGTTATTGAACCAGTCAAGACATAAGTCAGGATATAGAACATTCACTTCACAAGGATTCCTCCAGATGCCCTTTTGTAGTCAACTTCCCCCAAATTAATAATCGAACAATGCAGAAAATCATGGGAGCGTGATCACAGTGGGGGATGCCTGGCAGCTCACCCCAATCCTTCCCCCTCTCATATATAACTCCTTGCATTTCGTTGTTTTTTGGTTTTTGGCTTTTGTTAGTTTGTTTTAGTTCACTTGTTACCAAGGGTTATAGACTTTGTGGGGTTCCAGCATCATCCTTATTTCACATCACTGGATCCTGTGTCACATCAGGAAAACAGGCAGGTTTGTGGAGACCCAAGGTCCCCCTGCTCTCTGGGACTCTAGATGGACCCATGCAAGCCATGGGACGTCATTGGGAAGCCAAACAGGATCTTTGAAGTAGACCATGTTCATTCAAATAGCTGGACCAAGAGCTCAGGAAAACTGGGGCCTCATGATGGTTAGGTTCGTGTGTGAACTTGGCCAGTAATGATGCCCAGTTGTTTGGCCGAGCAAGCACTGGCCTAATTGTTACTGCAAAGACATTTCGTGGATTTAGATCATTAAGTTGATTGTATCTATGGCTGATTACATCGACACTAAACTGAGCATATTGCCTTCAGCAATTAAAGAAGTTTCATCCAATCAGTTGAAGGCTTTAGAAGAAAAAATGATGACTTTAGCAGTCAGAAGAGAGAATTTCCATCTCTAATTCAGCTGGCCAGCCTCTCCTGTGGAATTCATTGAAAACCCTCATTGGAGTTGCCAGCTTGCAGGCTGTCCTATGGAATCTGGACTCCTACATCTCCACAGTTGAGTGAGACAATTTATAAACTCTCATAATATTTACAGATATCTCCTGTAAGTTCTGTTTCCCCAGAAAACCTTGACTAATGCAGGCCTTTTCCAACTGAATTTTCTCAGGACTGTCACCAGAGATTCTGGCATCTTCCCTGGTGAGGTGCTAGGACAGGCCGTGCTTGGATGTCACCTTCTCCACCCATTGCCTGGAAAACCTCCAATAAGCACATTCATCTCACAAGTCTCCGTCACCACCTGTGATATGGAGCTGCTGCGAGGATTGACAGAGACCATGTGGGGTGTACTTGACATCTGGCCAGGCACAGTTCTCTCACAGGTGACCACTAACTCCTGGTTTCCTCCAAAAAAAGCTCTCCAACGCAAGGTCAGTATATTCTCCTTCTTTCGTGCCCTTGTGTCCATCTTCTTTCCATCCTCCTCATCCTCCTGCATGACCTGTTCAATGCTGGGCATAGAATAGGTGATGGTATTCCAGGAGAAAAGGGAAAAAGATTCCACAATGACCCCACCTCTCATTTCGTCTGTCCCATTACTACCACCATTGGCTGAGTGAGCACTGGGGAGTGGCACTCACCATGCTCGCCAATATACCTCTCATCTTTCCTTTTTGCAGTCATGTTGCACAATCCCTTCTCACATACCAGGAGGCTGAGGCTTGGAGGTACAGAGCACTGGTGAGAGTGGGCTTCCAGCAAGCGGACAGGCGTGGGGTGCAGGGCTCCCTGGCAGGTGCGACTCTTTCCACCTAGCCTTGCTGATTCTCAAAACAGTCTTTTGCACGTGTGATTGAGTTTGGCTCCAGGAGCTCAGGGTGAGACTCCTATCCCTATCTGCCTGCCCCTGCAGCGAAGAAGGATGCACTGTCCTCCCTCAGTCCATGCATCCCAGCCAGGTACATCGCCTCTGTCCAGGTGAGGTCTAGATGTCTTGCTGCTGTGCTGGTTACGGTCTGCCAAGCCCCTTCATGCAATCAGCTGCTCCTGTGACTCCCAACCCACTGTGTGGGAGGCAGGTTCAGCCCCTCCAGTCAGGGGTGGTCAGACCGTGGACACCCAGAGTCAGCCCTAAATCCTGGCTTCCCTGACTCCCGCATCTGCCCACAGGCTCTTTCACCCTTCCCTGTCTGCCTGGAGCCCTGTCCAGGTGCTTCACCTGGCTGTTCCCCTCAGGTGAAAGAGACTCAGAGGGAAACAGGTGACCACCGCTCCTTTTCCCCATCTGGGGCATGCAGCATTGGGGGGAAGCCCTTTGGGAGCCTCTTAGACCCTCATGCATGCTTGTGCCCAGCATGTGCTGCCCCCTCCCCCCACTGCATCCCTGCCCGGACTCAGGGTAACAGCCAAGGGCACTGACCCAGCCCCAGAGGCAGGGCACCCAGAGGCCCAGGCACCTGCCTTTTTGTCCATAGGGAAAGCGGGATCCTGCCTGTTAGAAGGAAGTGGGGACATCATGAGGGTCTGGAGGACAGTCCCAGGGCCGCGCGCCCCTCCTAGGCTCAGCGGGAGGGACCCCTGTGTGTGCGCCTGCAGCTGAGGACCCCACAGTGGGGCCTGCAGGGGGCTCGGTTCTCCTCGCCTGTTGATCAGGGAGGAGAGAACCACGAAGCTAGGAAAGAGGCCGGGGAGGGGGAAGGAGGAGGAACGGCAGGGAAGGCCAGAGGAGGTGAAGGGGGTGAGGAGAGAGGGAAGGTAGGGGAGGAAGAGGGGAACTAGGGAGCTAGGGAAGGAGAGGGCGGGAGAAATGGGCCCTGCAGACTGGAAACCAGGGATGAGTTGATGGGCCTGGGGTGGTGAGGCCAGGGTGGGGGCGCTGCTGGTGACGCCCCTTCTTTACAGCTGGTTTCCCTCAGCCTCGTGTGCCCTCTGGCCGGCCCAAGAATCTCCCATTTTGCCCCTGACCCCTGCCCTCGGGTGTCCCTTGCACAGGGTGGACCTGCCTGGGACTCCCTGTCCTGGGGTGCGCGGGGCCCCTGAAGCAGAGGATGGGGCCGGAAAGGGCTGCTCATCCCACTAGTTCTCGGGAGAGGGTGGGAGGCCGGGGAGCAGGGCCGCGCCCCAGCTTGGCGAGGTGGGGATACTGAGGTGCGCCCCGCTTCTGTCTAGTGTGCGCTCGCGTATGAGATTCAGAACTCAGAGGTCACCTGGTCCTCAGAAACCAACAGACGCAGGCCTCACTGGGGAGCGGGGGAACTGAGGCCCGGAGAGCGAAGGAGAGGTAGCCAGATGCAACACCCAGTGACACCCGCCTCCCCCGGCACTTTCTGGGTGCCAGCCCGGGGCTCCGTGCTTCTCCCTGCGTGACCTTGCCCAGGTTCTCCAGCGCAGCCCGGCTCTGCTTTCTAGTCGGCTCGGGGAGGTTAGGGGACTCTGAGGCTCAACACCCAAGCTCGCGAGAGACGAAGCACATCCCGAGTCCAGACCGACGGCCTCGAAGCGCGGCGCCCCCTAATCTTGCGCCCTGCCGCGGAGTCGCGGCCTCGGGGTGACTTCCTTCCGCAACAAAGCATCGCACCAACCTGCCTCCCAGAGTCCATCTGCTCCCCTCCGCTGCATTCCTTAGGGGCAGGAGGCAGTAACGCTATTTTGCAAACTGGGTAGATGCACACATATTTATAAAATACGTGTACAGTGTGAAAGAATAGCCATCCAACGCACACTCACATGCCCACCACCACTCAGTTTAAGGAAAAGAGCCAGTGTCTCTGAAGCTCCCCGTGTGTGCCTCCTTTTCCTTTCTCTTTCCCCTCATGTGCCAAATCCTCTCAAGTGTTTGTCATTCTCTTGATTTTCTGTGTATGTTTGCCACGTGCTTGTTTTCCTTAAGACCTGTTATTTAGGTTCGCGTGCTGCTGAATTTTATATTAATGGAATTGTGCTGTATGTGTTCTGTGGCTTCCTTTCTCACCCAAAAATATGCTCTTGAGAGTCATCCAAGTCAATGTACATCAGCGTAATTGAATAATTCTCACGGTGAGTGACTCCATAGTGTGACTCTCCTGTATGTGATTTATCCGTTCTGTGGTTGATGGGCATTTGGGTTGCTCCCCGGGTTTTGCAGTCACAGTGAGTGCTCTCAGAACCATTCTTGTCCATAACCACCTAGAAATAAAATTTTGGGATCACAGGATATATTCATTTCTGGCTTTTCTAGAGAATGCTATGCCATTTTCCAAACTGGTTGCACCAGTGCACACACCCACTAAGCATGTATGAGGGTTGCTCTGCACCCTTGTCTCCACTTGATATTGTCAGGCAGTTTAATTTTTGCCTCTCTGATGGGAGTGAACTGATGCAGCGTTAGGAGGCTTTTGTTTGTTTTGTTTTTATTTTATTCTTTGTTATTTAGATAGAACTTACTGAGAATGAAGGGCACACATTGTAATTGCACAGCTAGTTGGATGTTGTTGCGGACACACCCATATCACTGTCATGGGGATGGAGGTGTCGACACATCCACCACCCAGCAGACTTCTTCACACTCTTTCCACTTAGCGCCTGCCCCCAAAGTAACTGCCAACTTCACTTCTCTCACTGTAGACGCGTTTAGACTGCTTTTAAACTTCATGTAGATGGAAACATACACTTTGTTTGGTTTCTTTTGCTCAACATTATATGTGAGATTCTCCATGTTGTTTCAATCGTACTTGTACTTCCTACCTTTTTCATGGCTGTGTAGGATTCCGGGGTATGAGCAGAGACCACAGTTGATTTATCTGTTCACCTGGGCATTTTGCTGTCAGCAGGCTTTAGCTGTTATGAATAGAGCTGCTACAGAATTCTTGTACGTGTCTTTCAATGGCATAAGCACTTATTTCTGTTGAATAATGAATGATCTAGGGGTGCAAATGAAGTGTCATAGAGAACAGTGCTTGTGTTTTCCAAAGTGTATGTATCATTTTTTACTCTACCAGCAGAATCTGAATGTTCTAGTTGCTCTAAACCCTTGTCAGCACCTATTATTATCTGTTTCATTTTAACCATTTTCATAGGCATGTAGAGGTACTGAATTCCTTGGATGACTAATGATGTTGAGTACCGTTCTTTATATTAATTGGTCACATGTATATCTTCTTTTCTTTTTGAGAAGTGTCTGTTCATTCTTTTGCCCCTTTAAAACATTGGATTGTCAACCTTTTTCTTAAAGATTTGTACAAAGGAGTTCTTTATATATATTTTTATATAAGTTCTTTGTTGGACATGTGTTTTGCTCGTCTCTTATCTGAATGATGTCTTCTGATAGTTCTTAATTTTAATAGGGCCTGTGCTGTTTGAAGCTGTTATGTACCACAAAAAGGCCATGTCCTTTTCCCAATCCAATTCTGTGGGGGAAACCATGTTTCTTCTAATTTGATTCAAAATTGTGGAGCGGAAACTTGATTGGATTACTTCCAGGGAGATGTGACATGCTCAGTTGTGGGCATGACATTTTGATTAGATGGAAATGTGACTCCGCCCATTCCAGATGGGTCTTGATTAGTTTATTGGTGTCCTTTAAAGGGGGAAACATTTTGGAGAAACCTCAGATGCAGAAGTTTGGAGAACAGCTGCTTCAGACCTGACAGAGACATGGATGTTTGGAGATGCTTGTAGTGCCGACAGAGAGAGCAGATGCCTAGACACAGGCAGAGCCCAGCAGATGTCATCTTGAGATGTTAAGCAAGCCAGAACCTGGAGAGAGCCAAGGGAAGCCAAGAGATGAAACCCAGCCCCAAAGAGGCCAAGTGAGGAACCCCCACAAGAAACTGAGGCTGAAAGCAATGGAGCCCAAGAGCAAGGGACCAGCAGATGCCAGATCGGTGACTTCCCAGCTGACAGAGGTGTTCCACAGTATCAGACTTTCTCGAATGAAGATAACTTCTTACAGGTGCCTTAATTTGGACACTGACATGGCCTTAGAACTGTAAACTCACAATGTAATAAATTCCCTTTTAAAAAGCCATTCCATTTCTGGCGCAATGCATTCCAGCATCTTTAACAAATTAAAACAGGGTCCAATTGGTCAGAATTTATTTTGTGGTTATTGCTTTTTCTGCCTGTCTAACGCCATCCTGAGATCATGGGGATATCCTTCTGTGTTTTCTTCTAGGTGTTCTATTGTTTTATCTTTCACCTTTATACCTAGGACCCCCATTGAATTAATTTCTGTGCGTCAATGTGAGGTCTTTTTGATATGGATATTCAATTAAATCTGCAACTTTTAATGAAAATGATTCTTTTTCCCACTAAACTGCAATATATGCATACATATACTCTTGGCATATGTATGATGAGTATATATGTGCATTTTTGGGCTCTCGGTTGCACTGGCATGTTGGTCTATTTTGTACCAAGGGCCTGTTGTCCTATTTACTATAACTCTATAATCTATCTTGATTTTTGGTGGCATAAGTCATCCACCTTCGTCCCAAATCTTCAAGAGATTCTTGGGTATTGTAGATCTTTTGCATTTCCATATAAACTTAGACTTAAATTTCTACAAAGGAAAAACATGCTGGGATTTGAATGGGTTCAGTTCGGAGAGAAATGACAGCCTTATAATATTGAATCTTCCAATCCATCAGTAAATTCCCCATTTCTTTAGGTCTTATTCTATTTCTCTCAGCAATGTTTTGTAATTTTGAGTATAGAGGTCTTGTACATTTTCCATTAGTTTTATTCTTAGATGTTTGGTGTTATTTTAAATGGTATTTTAAAAAATTTACTCTCCAAATGTTTGTTGCTACCATACAGAAATACCATGGATTTTTGCACTTGATCTCGTATCCTGCAATTTGAAATTAGCAAAGTTGTGTTAAAATGTTTTCTGTACACACAAACCTATCATCTGTGAACAATCACAATTTTACTGCTTCCTTTCAAATATTTATACCTTTTCTTTCCTTTTTCTTATTTTATTTATAGGTGTGGTAAGTAGATTCAGTTGTCAACTTGGCCAGGTGAAGGCACCAAGTTCTGTTGCTGTGGACATGAGCCAATGGCTTGTGAACCTCATCTGTTGCTGATTACATCTGCAGTCGGCTAGGAGGCGGGCCTGCTGCAATGAATGATGTTTGATTTAATTGGCTGGTGCTTAAATGAGAGAGCGCAACATAGCACAGCCCAAGCAGCTTCTCAGTACTCGCAGCTCAGCTCAGGCCTTTGGAGATGCAGAAAGGAATCACCCCGGGGAAGGTTGTTGGAACCCAGAGGCCTGGAGAGAAGGCCAGCAGAGATCACCCTGTACATTCCTGCATAAGAAAGAACCTCACTTGAAAGTTAGCTGCCTTTTCTCTGAAGAACTAACAAAATAAATCGCCTTTTATTAAAAGCCAATGCATCTCTGGTGTGTTGCATTCTGGCAGCTAGCAAACTAGAGCAATAGGATAGGACCTCTGGGGCAATGTTGAATAGAAGTTGTAATATCTCTCGGCTTTATAGTAATTCTTGAAGATTTTCTTCTATGTCTTTTATAAAAGTTTTATGATTTTACATTTTACCTTTATATCAATGATCTGTTCTGAGTTAATTTTCGAAGAAGATGTGACTTAGGTCAAGGTTTACTTTCTTGCCTGTGAATGTCCAACGTTCTGGCACCTTTTGTTGTAAGGGCTCTTCTTTTCCTACTGAATTGATTTTGTATTTTTGTCACAAATCGGTTGGACCTATTTGTGAGGGTCTGTTTCTGGGTTCTTCGTTCTGTCAGAGTAAACAAATGCTCCTGCAAAGAAACTTCTCAGAAAATCTTTCCTACTTGCAAATGTAAGCTCTTTTGTTATTAATCCCCAAATGACCCCATTTAATTATATAGCTATAGTAAATATATAAATATATATATTTATTAGAAAAGTTGGACGATTACAGAAAAAATCATACATAAAATTGAGTTCCCATATACTGCCCTGCTATCAACACCTTGCATCAGTGTGGCACTTTTGCTACAATTGATGAAAGAACATTTTTATAATCATACTCTTAGTTACAGTCCATGATTTAAATTAGGGTTCACTGTGTTGTACAGTCCTATGTTGCTTGTTTTTTTTTAAATTTACATTTTATTGTAGCAACATATATACAACCTAAAATTTCCCATTTCAATCACATTCAAATATGTAATTCAGTCCTGTTAATTATGTTCACAATGTTGGGTTACCATCACCACTATCAATGCTATATTCTTCAAGAGGGGATTTTTAAATGATTTTTCCAGGCATTTAAGATAAGAGCAAATCATGCTGGTCTAATCAAGGAATAGATTAGATTAGATGAGCCTCTTTGTGGCTGGGTTTCAGGGTTTGAAGAACTGGGTTATTTTTGGTCCCTCCCTTACTCCTAGATATTGTTCCCTAGGTTTTTCCAATGCCCCATCACCTTTCTGGTGTCCCTGCATCCCAATTTTATTCCCCACAGTTGAAGACTTTCAAAAATTTTCCTTAAGTATTTAGCATCTGAGCAGCTCCTCCTTCCTTGGCTACTCCAATGACGGGCACTTACAAATGGCATTTGCCTAAACGGGAAAGCCAGTGGACTGCCGGACTCGCTTCTCTGGGATTTCTTCCTGGCATGGTGGCCCCTCAAGTCCTGACTTGTTTGGCAGCGCTCTGGCTCCTCTCAGATTTTCTCATTCTTCAAGGGATGCTTGGTTTGCCACACGCTTAAATGATCCAGCTATCAGCAGAAGCCTGTATGTTGAATTTCATCAAACACCTTGAAATATTTATTAAATATTATTTGGATTATAATTTGATTTTCTCCTTTATTAATCTGGTCAATGGCACTATTTATTTTCTAATGATAAATCAGTCTTGTATTCCTAAAGTAAACTTGGGCATGATATGTCATCACTTTACACATTGCTGGATTTAGTTTGCTAAGAGTGCTTTTTTTTCTTTTTTTAGAATTGCCAACTATGTTCAAGGGTGAGATTTGTTTTTTCTTTTTCTTTCTTTACTGACCTTATCAGGCTGGGTGCCAGGATTATGCATATCTTTTCAAATAATTGTGGAGTATTTCCTATTTTTTAAGATTGCAGTTTTGTGCTGTTTGAATGCTTGACAGAACTGGCAAAATTGTCTGGGTCTGCTGTTTGGTGGGAGATGTGAAATTATGAATTTCATTTTTTAAATGATTATAGTACTATTTAGGTTTTCTGTTTATGGTTGAGTTTGTTTTGAGAGGTTATTTTTCTTCTAGGAATCTTCCAATTTAAACTTTTAAATATCTTGGTATAAAGCTTCCCTTATGTTGATAAACTATTCTCTTATTAACTGTTTAGTTGTAGCTACACATGTATTACGTTTTAATTCCTAATATTGTGGTTACATATGTAATTACATTTTAATTCCTAATATTTTTTATTTGTGCCTTAATTTTTTTTATCCTGGATCAGTCTTTCCAAAGATTTGCTAATTTTGTTATTGTAATTTCCAAAACTGGACTTGGTTTTGTTGATGGTTTTGGGTATATGTTTATTTTCTATTTTATCTATTGTTTAATTTTGCATACCTTCTTTGGATTAGCCTGTTCTTTTTATAATTTAATAGGTGAATGCTTAGTTAATACATCTTTAACTTTTCTTCTTTTCTAAAATAAATGTTTAATACTATAAACTTCCATCTAAATATTATTTTAGTGTCATTTCTCAAGTTTTGATCTATAGAATTTTATTATGATTCAGTAGGTAATATATTTTAATTCCTATTTTGATACCTTCTTTGAACCATGAGCTTTTTAGAATCCTTTTCTTGATTTCCAAGCACAAAGTTTTCCCTTTGTCACTGGCAAAGGGAAATGATGGCTGGCTTCATTGCTTTGGACTCAGAGAATGTGGTTTGGGTTTTACTCATGCTTTTAGATTTGTCGAGACTTGTTTCTACTTAGGATGTCATCAATTGTTAAAAAACATTTCCTGGGTGGGCCACGGTGGCTCAACAGGCAAGAATGCTCGCCTGCCATGCCAGAGGACCAGGGTTCGATTCCCGGTGCCTGCCCATGTAAAAAAAAAAAAAAAAACAAAAAACAAAAAACATTTCCTTGTGTGCTGGGTAAGAATGTATACTCTGAGTCTGGGGATGCACCGTTTTAACTCTTCATGAGATTGGGCTTGTTAATTGTGTTATTCAAACTTCTGTGTCCCCACTGGTTTTTGATGTGTTTGATGGATGCATTATCAGGGAGGTGTGTTACCGCCTTCCCCCATGTGGTGGGTTTGCCTGTTCCCCGAGGCAGTTCTGTCGTTTTTGCTGCATGATTTGTGTGGCTGTGGTCAGATGCAGACAAGCCGAGGGCGGCACGGCTTCTGGGCGGCACGCACGATGGTGGCACCCCTGGGCCGCTGTGCTTCCCGCGACATCCGTGGCCGAGGCTCTTGGATCTGGTGGCCACGTGGCTGCGGGGCTCACTTCCGGTCGCCTCACTTGCCCCCTTGTCCACCCTCTGCATTTGTGCATCTGAATTTCTATGTTTTGGCTATTATCCTTTAGGAACGGAAAAATAGCCTTTTCCTCATCCATTTGATACTAGTTGTGTTTTTACTGGGACATTTAGTCCATTTGTATAGGTTGTAATTGCTGATAGAGTAATTTGTACTTTTGACTTGTGTTACCTTTTCTATATGTAGCTCTTTTCCTCCCCTTTTTCTCTTTTGGCTTGTTAGCTCTCCCCCATACTGTCTTTTTTTTTTTTTTTCCTTTTACTTATTTTGGGTGTTATCATCTGTGCGTCTAGTATTTTGCTGGTGGGTCAGCTTAGGAATTTGAACACGCCTGACTTTCTTAAGGGGGAAGGTACATCGTGTGTGTGTTCTCCCAGAACAGCTGAGAGGCTGGAACACAGAGTTCCTCTTGTCCTCTATGTTGGCTCCTGTGGGTTAGTTTGGCTTTGTAGCTCCCCCCGCAATGCTGTTACTATTGATTAACCCCTGGGGCATCTATCTGTACAGCACTGGCCCCGTATTTGCCCCTGCAAGCTCGGCCTTCCTGCTGCGATCACATCCCATCTGCACCCACTTTCATCCTCAGCTAGAGTCCCCTGTGGAGAGGCAAGGGGGACACTCATGGGTGTGGGGGTAGGGGACACTCATGGGAGTCGGGGTGGAGGGACACTCACGGGAGTCGGGGTGGAGGGACACTCACGGGAGTCGGGGTGGAGGGACACTCATGGGTGTGGGGGTAGGGGACATCATGGGAGTCGGGGTGGAGGGACACTCACGGGAGTGGGGGTGGGGGACACTCATGGGAGTGGGGGTAAGGGACATCATGGGAGTCGGGGTGGAGGGACACTCACGGGAGTGGGGGTAGGGGACACTCATGGGTGTGGGGGTGGAGGGACACTCACGGGAGTGGGGGTAGGGGACACTCATGGCTGTGGGGGTAGGAGACATCATGGGAGTCGGGGTGGAGGGACACTCATGGGTGTGGGGGTAGGGGACATCATGGGAGTCGGGGTGGAGGGACACTCACGGGAGTGGGGGTGGGGGACACTCATGGGTGTGGGGGTAGGGGACATCATGGGAGTCGGGGTGGAGGGACACTCACGGGAGTGGGGGTGGGGGGCACTCATGGGAGTGGGGGTAGGGGACATCATGGGAGTTGGTGTGGAGGGACACTCACGGGAGTGGGGGTAGGGGACACTCATGGGTGTGGGGGTAGGGGACATCATGGGAGTCGGGGTGGAGGGACACTCACGGGAGTGGGGGTAGGGGACATCATGGGAGTCAAGGTGGAGGGACACTCACGGGAGTGGGGGTGGGGGCACTCATGGGAGTGGGGGTAGGAGACATCATGGGAGTCGGGGTGGAGGGACACTCACGGGAGTGGGGGTGGAGGGACACTCACGGGAGTGGGGGTGGGGGACACTCATGGGAGTCGGGGTGGAGGGACACTCATGGGTGTGGGGGTAGGGGACATCATGGGAGTCGGGGTGGAGGGACACTCACGGGAGTGGGGGTGGAGGGACACTCATGGGTGTGGGGGTAGGGGACATCATGGGAGTCGGGGTGGAGGGACACTCACGGGAGTGGGGGTGGGGGGCACTCATGGGAGTGGGGGTAGGGGACATCATGGGAGTCGGGGTGGAGGGACACTCACGGGAGTGGGGGTAGGGGACACTCATGGGTGTGGGGGTAGGGGACATCATGGGAGTCGGGGTGGAGGGACACTCACGGGAGTGGGGGTGGGGGACACTCATGGGTGTGGGGGTGGAGGGACACTCACGGGAGTGGGGGTTGAATAGGGGGCACACAGGAGTGGAGGCCGAGGCTTGTCCTCTGAGAGTCCCAGGTCTCCCAGCGTCAGCGGGCTGGGCCACAAATCTTCAGGAAATGTCCTCCTGGGTTCTGGACTCTCCAAGAAGGACACTGAGGACAGCCCCTGTCCCCCCCCCCAGGATCTGAGGCCCCCACGCCGGCAGGGCTTCATTCACCCCGTGGCTCCCCCAGTTGCGCGTCCTGACCGAACCAGCCGGTGCCTTGGGCATGGCGCAGCGCCGGCAGCTCCTCCCAGCCCGGGAGCCCGAGAACTCTCCCTGGTCAGCTGCTTGGCTCCCTCCTCCTCCTCTCTGGCCCCTGCAGACTCTAGGCCCCCGGGCAGCCCTGCCTCGCCCCGGCGCAGGGTTTGACTCTGACAGCCCTGACCCACCTGTGTGGTTCCCCTACCCAAATAATTCCCAGAAAACAGGTCTGTGTCCTCTGAGCACCCGGCCCGACCCACAGCCGCCTCCTGGTCCTCTCTTGAACCCTCCCCAGAGCTGCTGTCCCCTGTCCCTGCAGAGGCCGCTCAGCCACAGACCCACCCCCTATTCCAGCTGTGTCCGCGCACCTGGCTGCGCCCCATCTCCCGGGTCCTGTCCTCTGTGTTGACATGGACGACATGCGCCTGGCCTGAGGGTCAGCTCGGCCTGTCCTGTGGGCAGTGCTACTAGGCAGAGGCTGAGAGAGGAGACTGCAGTGCACCTGCCCCAGGCAGCTCCCTCCCTTCTGAGGGCCACCTGGGGGGGGGGGGGGGGGAAGAGCCTGGGGGGCGGGGCTGGCCCAGGAGCCACCCCTCAGCGCTGCGGGTGGGGGACATGTCCAGAGCACAGTGCATGATCAGTCCAGCCTCTCCACACCCTCCTTGCCATTCTCCTCCAGATGACATTATTTTCACCAGACTTAGAGACTGCAAGATGAGAGGTCACTGATTTTCCCCTTCATCACTGATCCCAAAGCTGAGCCCTCCTGTGAGCAGTAGACAGGTTAGACTCGCCATGTAAAAACAAATCTGGACTTCCATAGGAAGACTATTGAGAGCAGATGATTGCAAAAGGGAAAACAGTCTGATCTCAAGAATCTTCAAGTTTCTCAAAATCAAACTGAAAAAGAGTTTTCTCCTATTGGGTATGGTGGGGTAAATAGGGGTAAGCCAGCTCTTCTATGGGGAAGGCAGACAAGCCAGGTGGAAGGATCCAGGGGGTCTTCTGTGGCCCCTGGGAGGGGCTGATAAGGGCCACTTGTCTCTCTTTCTTAACACCTGCTAGGGCTAGGACAGCAGAGCTCTGAGGTCTGTGAAGACAGGAGAAGCCTGACTAGAGTTTGGTCAAGACAATGCCAAGGGTAAGATGGGCCATGGTGGACCCTGGCCATACTTCCAGCTGCCGCTCTGTAGCCGGCATAGAAGAGGCTCCTCCATTCTCGACCTCAGTTCAAGTAGAAATGGGACATCTGGGGCAGTGGTGGAGAATCAGTGTGAGAAGGAGGCAGAGGGGGCTCTGGGCTCCCACCTGACCTAGACAGGTGTCCACCTCCAGGTGAAGTTGGAGTCTTCATAGGGTTTTCACAGAGCTGGACAAGATGATGCCAAAGCTTAGGAGAAAGAGCAAGAATGCCAAGACAGTTTTGAAGAAGAGAAAAGGGGGAAGAGTGCTTTCAGAAAGCAAGTCTCCTGTAAAGATGGATACTGGAGCTTGTGTGCCATTGGCACAGGGTTAGACAAAGACCAGTGGAACGGAGAAAAGGGCCCGGGGGCTTGACCTTGTCACCAGGGCAGGACTGTCTGGCCAAAGACACTGGGACCGCTGGTCATCCACGGAAAGCACTGGATGCTGTCCTTATGCTCTGTGTGAGTCCATGGCAGCTGGATTAAATGCCTAAAAATCAAAAGCAAAACTTTGAAGTGTTTAGTAGAAAATAAAAGAAGTGTCTCAGATAAACACCAAAATGGCAAACTTTAAAGGATTCCTAGACTTTATTACATTAAAATGAATACAATAAAGCAAAGTAAAAAAGAACAATGCAAATGCTAGGCAAAGGTATTTATAGTTATTAACAAAAGGTTAGTGTGCAAAAAAAAAAGGTTGGTATGCAGTGTCTAAAGAACCTTCACAAAGCAGGAAGGGAAAGACTTATCAGAACGATGGGCAAGGGACAGAGGCTGAGAGACTCCCACTTTTCCTCAGCTCCCCTCCCTGTGGTCTTGGGGGTACTTATCTGAAATAAACATTCCCAGTGGGCTCAGGAGCCCACTGGCTTTGGTGTGTGTGTGTGTGTGTGTATTTGCGTGGGATTGTTCAATGAGGAACACCTGCCAGAGCTCAGAAGGTCTGACTCTGCCCCTCTCCCAAGGCCACTGTCCCCTCTGGGTTCAGGGAGCACGTCCTCCAGCCCTTCCAGACTTCAGAGCAGTAGGAGCCCTGGGGTCTACTCTCCCTGTTGGTCTCCCCAAGCCCTGCCCACGTTGTAAATCGTCCCCAGTTACCCGGTTTGATGCACCATCAGTTTGCTGCTGGGTGCTGGACAGATGCCCGCAGGAACCCGCACTGCACAAAGGAGGGAAGGTGAACGGTCCAGAGAGGGGAGAACATGCCCCGCCTCGCCAGAACTGTGCACGTGTGAAGTCAAGCAGCCGAGCTATCCTCTGACGGCAAAAATGAACGTGTCTGAATCGGACAGACCTGAACCTATGTCCATGGGTGCAATCTTTCAGAGAGCAATTTGGCAGAACTGGCCCGGCCCAGCACTTCAGCTGCCCCGTGGGTCCCCAGGAGCTCTGGGTGTGTGCGCAAGTAGATACCAGAAAGGGTGGCAAGGGCAGCCTGAAGCTGTGGGAAGCTGGGCAACATGATTGCCCTAGTGGCGGGAAGAAGGAAGAAGCAGGGGTTGGTTCTACAATGGAAAACCTCGCAGACTCAATTCACAGGGAAAGTCACTGAGGGAACAAAATGGGCTGCCAGAGGGTGGTTGCAATATGACGCATTTTGTGAAATGTGAAATCCCCCAAAGCAACACTCTCTCTTGCTTATGAATGCTGACACGTGTAGCTGAAACACGGGTGCACTCTCGGAGATGAGAAATGCCAACTCCAGCGAGTGACTTCTTTGGGGACGGAGGAAGGAGAGAGGGGTGCTGCTGGCGCCATCCTGGATGGCACCAGCGCTCTCTAATGCTCTCTTCCTTTCGGAGGAGAGACAGTTCTGGAACATATGGCAAAGTGTTAACATCTGTTAAATCTAGGTGGCGGGTGCTGGATACCTTTTATGTTAATTCTTATATACTTAAAATATTTCATAATGCAAAGCATTTTTAGAGTCTTTGTGAGAGAGCAGAGGGATGTGCTGCCAACTGGGATGCTTATGGGTTTGCTGCAGACGTTGTTTCCAGAATCCTTGATTGGCTCCTTCAGGGCCTCCTCAGCCCATGTCTCTGTCTGGGGGCCCAGGGCTGATCACAGTCGTAGGGGCAGTATTTGGAGGTGCCCCAAGCTGCGGCTTCCCCAGGGCGAGCTCTCAGCTCACAGATCCTCAGTCTTTGGTGATGACCATATTTGGAAAACATGACCAGGGAGACAAAATGACCTCACAGGAAAGGATAAGATCAAAACAAAAAGATGTGCCACTTATAGTAAGTGAAATGGAAATTAAAACACAGACAGCAGTCATCAACCATTGGGACAAATCCTACAAAGCTGGCAAAATGTTCTCAGCTGGAGTGCAAATTGGTCCAACCCTCATGGGGGCAGGGGGAAGTTGTCAGTATCTAATAGGTCTGCATGTATATTTATCCTTGATCCAGCAACCCCACAGCTAGGAACTCACCCAGAGATATAAGCTCACATGTGCATGCGTATTCACTGCAGCTCTGTGTGTGCATTAGCCAGGGTTCTCTAGAGAAACAGAACCAACAGAAGATATCTGTAAATATGAGATTTATAAAAGTGTCTTATGTAACTGTGGAGATGCAAGAGTCCAAAATCCGTAGGGTAGGCTGCGAGGCCTGTGCACATGTGTGTGGGAGGTGTGTGTGAGGTTTGTGCACATGTATGTGCTCATGTGCACGGGTAAGTGTGCCTGTGGATATGGGTGCGTGTGAGGTACAGCCTGTGAGTTTGTACATGTGTGAGTGTGTGCGGTGTGGTGTGTAAGTTTGTGCATGTGCGGTGTATGCATGTGAGTGTGTACATGTGTGAGTGTGTGTGAGGTGTGTGTGTGTGAGATGTGGGTAAGTGTGTGCATGTGTGAGTGTGCATAAACATATCACCCCATTTTGTGCAGTCAGGAAGGAGACTAGTATCTATTTCGAAGGAGGAAGAAAGCACGGGAAGGGTGAGCCTTGTGCAGACCTGGTGGAGGGGTTGGGGGGTGGCACTCCTCTGAGAACACCTTTTTGTATAGTTTTGACTTTTGAGCTATGTTGATAGTCTATGAACAAACAAACAAAAAAGAGGAAAGGATGGTTGGGGGTGTCATACGTCAACATCGAAACACAGAAACAAATGAACCTAACTTATTTCCTATGAACAAGAGAACCATGCCGAAGGGAATAAATGAACAAACATGAGTAATTTTGAACACAGTATTTTGACTATTTGCCCTCAGTCTAAAACAAAGAAACCCTATTACATTCTAGTTTGTGGGTTTGTTTTTCCCAGTGGTGTGGGTTGGAGTTTTAAAGTTGTCTCCTGCGTGTTCTCGGATACAGCCGATGAGAGAATCTGCTGAGACCTACACTGGAGAAGGCGCCACAGGGGGACACTGGGGTGGGTGGGACTGAGCCCCGTGACAGGATATGGCCTCAGGGGTCTGAGTACTATTGGGCACAATCCCTGGTTCTGTGCACTGGGTGGGCCTGGAGCAGAGCCCCCACCCCCTCCAGTCAGGAACCACAAGCACATGGGTGCACAGCTGTGTTCTCTGGGTCCATCTGTGTCTTTGTCCAAACACCCCTGTCCTTATGAGGACCCAGTCCTATTGCTCCCTGCCCTAGTGTGACCTCAGCCTAATGACTTGCACCTGGAGAGACCCAATTTCCAGATAAGGCCCCAGACCCAGGGCTCCAAGGGCCATCGATGGGAGACCCAGCCATCACATCAGAAAGGCACTGGGGCAGACCCTCCTGTGTTGTGCCAGGGGCGACGACAGACCAGGGGCACATCTCCAGCTGCTCTCTTCCCACACATTATCCATACATTCCAGAGAGGATATTGGCAACTCAGTGGTGGAGAAACCTGGCTGGTACTGGTCACCAGCGAAGGGACAGGTTGACTCTGCCTGCCTTGATGGGAGGTGCCGGGAGGGACACGATGTTATTCTTAGATTTTCCTGCCCAAAATGCACATCCTGAATTTAAGGTCAAACTAAGTGCAGGGCATTCTGCAAAGTAAACAGTCTGTCTCATCAAAATGTCATGGTCATGAAAGGACTTTGATGATGACCGCCCCTGCTGGGCAATCGGGACCTGGGATGGCATCTGCATGTGGGCGGCGGATCTGATAACAATGTGGGGACACATCCTCTCCACTGGGAGACTGTTGGTGGCTCTGTAAAAAAACTGTCCTTGTTCTAAGACACACACACAGAAGTATTTAGGGGTAGAGGGGCACCATGTCTGCAACTTACTCTTGAGTGGTTCAGAAAAACATTCATGTATATATGCATGCATCTCCTGTGGACCCCAGCAAAATCGTGTCCTTTAATCCTCACTCAATGTTGCTGGGTGGGAATTTTTTATTGTTTCCATGGAGGTGTGACCACCCAATTGTGGGTGGTAACTTTTGATTAGATGGTTTCCATGGAGATGTGTCTCCACCATTCAAGGTGGGGTTGCTTGCTGGAGCCCTTTAAGAGAGAAACATTTGGGGAAAAGCTTTAGAACCAACACAGCCCACACAGCCAGAGACCCTTGGAGATGCATAAAGAAAACACTCTTGGGAAAGCTGTTGAAGAAGTCTGGAGAGGAAGCTAGCAGACATCCCCATGTGCCTTTCCAGCTGAGAGAGAAACCCCAAATGTCATCAGCCTTCTTGAGCTGAGCTGTCATTCCCTGGATGTCCTAGTTTGGACATTTTTATAGCCTTGCTTTAATTTGGATATTTTCAAGGCCTTAGAACTGCAAACCTGCAACTTAATAAATTCTCCTTTTTTTAAAATTTTTTTTATTAATCAAAAAAAAAGAAAAGAAATTAACACAACATTTAGAAATCATTCCATTCTACACATGCACTCAGTAATTCTCAGTATCATCACATAGATGTATGATCATCATTTCTTAGTACATTTGCATCGATTTAGGAAAAGAACTAGCAAAACAGCAGAAAAAGATATAGAATGTTAATATAGAGAAGAGAATTAAAATAATAATACTAATAATATATATATATATATATAAAAAGGAAAAAGAAAAAAACAAAAACAAAAGATACAAACACACAAACAAACAAACAAAAAACCATATTTCAGGTGCAGCTTCATTCAGTGTTCCAACCTAGTTACATTACACTTAGGTATTATCGTGCTGTCCATTTTTGAGTTTTTGTATCTAGTCCTGTTGCACAGTCTGTATCCCTTCAGCTCCAATTACCCATTATCTTACCCTGTTTCTAACTCCTGCTGGTCTCTGTTACCAATGATATTCCAAGCTGATTCTCGAATGTCGGTTCACATCAGTGGGACCATACAGTATTTGTCCTTTAGTTTTGGGCTAGACTCACTCAGCATAATGTTCTCTAGGTCCATTCATGTTATTACATGCTTCATAAGTTTAGTCTGTCTTAAAGCTGCATAATATTCCATTGTAGGTATATGCCATAGTTTGTTTAGCCACTCGTCTGTTGATGGACATTTTGGCTGTTTCCATCTCTTTGCAATTGTAGATAATGCTGCTATAAACACTGGTGTGCAAATGTCCGTCTGTGTCTTTGCCCTTAAGTCCTTTGAGTAGATACCTAGCAGTGGTATTGCTGGGTCGTAATCCATTCTGCCATTCTATGTCTTTTGATTGGGAAATTCAGTCCATTAACTTTTAGTGTTATTACTGTTTGGATAATATTTTCCTCTACCATTTTGGCTTTTATATTATATATATCATATCTGATTTTCCTTCTTTCTACTTTACTCCATACCTCTCTCTTCTGTCTTTTCGTATCTGACTCTAGTGCTCCCTTTAGTATTTCTTGCAGAGCTGGTCTCTTGGTCACAAATTCTCTCAGTGACTTTTTGTCTATAAATGTTTTAATTTCTCCTTCATTTTTGAAGGACAATTTTGCTGGATATAGGAGTCTTGGTTGGCTGTTTTTCTCTTTTAGTAATTTAAATATATCATCCCACTGTCTTCTAGCTTCCATGGTTTCTGCTGAGAAATCTACACATAGTCTTATTGGGTTTCCCTTGTATGTGACAGATTGTTTTTCTCTTGCTGCTTTCAAGATCCTCTCTTTCTCTTTGACCTCTGACATTCTAACTAGTAAATGTCTTGGAGAACGCCTATTTGGGTCTATTCTCTTTGGGGTGCGCTGCACTTCTTGGATCTGTATATTTAGGTCTTTCATAAGAGTTGGGAAATTTTCAGTGATAATTTCTTCCATTAGTTTTTCTCCTCCTTTTCCCTTCTCTTCTCCTTCTGGGACACCCACAACACGTATATTTGTGCGCTTCATATTGTCATTCAGTTCCCTGATTCCCTGCTCAAGTTTTTCCATTCTTTTCCCTATAGTTTCTGTTTCTTTTTGGAATTCAGATGTTCCATCCTCCAGTTCACTAATTGTAGCTTCTGTCTCTTTAGATCTACCATTGTAGGTATCCATTGTTTTTTCCATTTTTTCTTCTTTGTCCTTCACTCCCACAAGTTCTGTGATTTGTTTTTTCAGATTTTCTATTTCTTCTTTTTGTTCAGCCCATGTCTTCTTCATGTCCTCCCTCAATTTATTGATTTGGTTTTTGAAGAGTTTTTCCATTTCTGTTCGTATATTCAGCATTAGTTGTCTCAGCTCCTGTATCTCATTTGAACTATTGGTTTGTTCCTTTGATTGGGCCATATCTTCAATTTTCCGAGCGTCATCCATTATTTTCTGCTGGTGTCTGGGCATTTGATCAGATTTCCCTGGGTGTGGGACCCAGCTGGTTGAAAGGTTTTTCTGTGGAATCTCTGGGCTCTGTTTTTCTTTTCCTGCCCAGTAGGTGGCGCTCGTGGTGGTCGTTTGTCTGCGGGGCAGTCGGCCCGGGAAACCACGCGTGGAGGGGGGGTCGCTGGCCGCGGCTTGGGGGAGTGGCGGTCCAAATTGCCCAGCTGGCCCGAGATGCCAAGCGTGACGGGAGGGCCCTGCTATCCAATGTTCCCAGTCAGACCGGGGAGCCACGTGCGTGGAGGGGACCCCAGTCGCCAGCCGCCTCGGCCGGGAAAACGCGCACCCCTCGGGTATCTCACCACAGCGGATTCTCCCTGCCCGTTCAGCCGTTCCAGAATGGGGTACGCTGTCTTTTTGGTCTCTGTCGTGACTCCGGGAGCTGTTTCGTATTGTTTCTGTTTCTTTAGTTGCTTTTCTGGAGGAGGAACTAAGACCCGCGCGTCTTACTAAGCCGCCATCTTCTCATAAATTCTCCTTTTTAAAAGTCATTTCATTTCTGGTATATTGCATTCTGGGAGCTTTGATAAACTAAAACAATATATATACACAGAGGGGTGAGGGAGAGAGAGAGAGAGAGAAAGAGAGAGAGAAAGAGAGAGAGAGAGAGAATATATATTCTATCCATAGAAAGAACAAATTAAAAAAAAATGGGAAAGAATGTCAATATTGCAGGGTGTTGAAAATAAATGGTAATTCATATTTTAAAACTTTAACTTATGTGTGAGACTAAAGCAAAAAATATCTATTTAGTACAAAATTTCTATTTTGACTAGGGCATTTCCTAATACAACTTATATGGACAGTTTAATTGAACACCATAAGTACAGGGAACTTTGAATAAGGCATGAAATTTTGTAGGTTTGTCCAGAGTGATGCCCTGATAAGTCCCAGAGTGATCTGAACAGTGAATAAAATAGTATTTGCAAAGTCCCCTTGGGGGAAAGGCAAGAAAGGGGGAAAATTCAACTTCCCTATTTGGAGAATTCCTAAAATTCTCTCAAGCAGCGGGGCTGACCAAATCAATAGGCCAAGCCCTCAATCTTGGGGTTTGTCCATATGAAACTTATCCCTACAAAGAATAGGCTAAGCCTACTTAAAATTAGGCCTAAGAGTCACTCCCAGAGAACCTCTTTTGGTGCTCACATGTGGCCTCTCTCTCAGCCACCTCGGCAAGCAAACTCACTGCCCTCCCCCTCTCTACATGGGACATGACTCCCAGGGGTGTAAACCTCTCTGGTAACATGGAACAGAAATCCTAGAATGAGCTGGGACTCAGCATCAAGGGATTGAGAAAACCTTTTCGACTGAAAGGGGGAAGAGAGAAATAAGATAAAATAATGTGTCAGTGGCTGAGAGATTGCAAACAGAGTCAAGAGGTTATCCTAGTGGTTATTCTTACACATTATAAAGATATCCCCTCTTTAGTTTAAGTTGCAATGCAGAGGCTGGAGGGAAATAACCTGAAAGTGTAGAGCTGTGTTCCAGTAGCCATGTTTCTTGAAGATGAATGTATACTGACATAGTTTTCACAATATGACTGTGTGATTGTGAAAACCTTGTGTCTGAAGCTTTTTTTATCTATGGTATGGACAGATGAGTAAAACATATGGATTAAAAAAAAAAACAAAAAACAAATGGGATAAAAAAGTATATGGGAGTCCTTGGCATTATTTTTGCAACTTTTCTGTAAGTTTGAAATTGTATCAAACTTAAAAGCAAGGAAGATAATGACAGAAATTCAGGCATCTTGCGTATGGCCGACCTGGACACTGAATCAATCGTTTGTCGGCTGGTCTGTCTGAGCAGCCGGCCCCATTGTGGTGAGGGGAAAGGGGCCGCGTGGTGGCCTCCAGTCCCCTAGCAGCTGTCTCCCAAGTGGAAGCTCCCCCAGCTCCCTGAAGCTCAAGGGAACATGGGCCAAGGTGGCAGCCTCCGTCAAAAGTGAATGGGGAAAGAAGGGGGTTCAGAAGGGGGCTCTACTGTCCCTTGCCCCGTCTCTCAAGTGCCTCTGTCCCCTTGGCTGTCCCTGTTCCTGCTTGGTGCTGCCCCCATTCTCCAGTCCAAGTCTCCGCTGGGTTTGCCCTGACACTGGCCGGGCCCCTCAGCCCGAAGGCCTGGGTCCGTCCCTGCCCTGCCCTCCTCACCACCCGCTGTGAGCGCTTTGCAGAGTCCCAGGGAGCGCCCGGCAGCCTCAGCCTCTGCTGGCCCCAGGACCATCAGCCTGCCCCGCTCCTCGTCCCTCCGTGCCAGCCTCCTCGCCGCATAACCCAGAGGGACAGAAGGACAGGGTCTGCCTGCGACTGGGTCTCCCCAGGCCTCCCTGCCTCTCCCAGCCCCCGCCTGGAACCTTCAGTGCAAATGCGAATTTGCAGATCTGCCGGAAGGGCCTGGGGTGGTGCAGGAGGCAGCCCTTCTTGGCCTCCTGCCAGAGTCTTAAATTGTTGATTTTCAGAGCTTAATAAAAGATACTTCAGGTGCCTGGGAATGACAGTAGAAAGGAAATCACTCCTAATAGAAAATCCTTGAAGCCCACTGGGGAGAGGCCCCCCCCCCCTTCGCCTCCCTTCTTGATCAGCTGCCCCCAGGGAGGGCCTGGGATTAGGAGGCTGGATGGAGAGCTCAGGGTGGAGAGCTTCCAGGGTCTGCAAGTGAAGTCTGCAGTGTCGGAGGAGCCCCCTCACCAGCAGCCCCCACCTTCCCAGAAGCGGCTGGGGGAGAGGCCGGCCGTTGCAGGGTCTCCAGAGACAGCCAAGCGCTGCAAGAAAGCAAACATTCGGCAGTGAACGGCATTCCTGTTGATTGCCACCAGCATTAGGAGATCAATATCCGGGGAACAGTGTTTCTGTGATGTGTCTAAACTCTCGTAGGTGAACACAGTAAAGAAGGGTGATGGGGCTTCAGCCCGAAGTGGAGCCTCTGGATACCGGCCTTTCCCCACCCCAGGAGCCCACCGGAGCACGAGGGGCAGCAAGTGGCCACGCCCCCAGGCAGGGGCTCAGGCTGGGGGCTTCCAGCCACACCTCGCACCACGCCCAGTCTCAGGTCCCGGGCTGCAGGAGAGTTGGGGCCTTGGCCAGGGCGCCAGTGTGAGGGTCGCCCCTGAAGTTCCCAGCAGGGAGGGTCCCCGTCAACAACCCCCACCCAAAGCACCCAGCAGGGAGGATCCCCATATTTCCTGGAGAACTCTATCGTAGCTTTCTTGCCCGAAGGCAAAAGCAGAAGGCCCCTGAGGGGCTACTCCCGTTAATGCTCAGTGGTTGTGAGGGGGGCGCCATCTCGCCTCCCGGACCCGGGTTCTTGGAGGAGCAGGAGCAGGGCGGAGGGTATCCAGCTTCGCAGCTGCCACGCCCACTGCGCCCTCAGGCCACGCCCACGACGCCAGCCCCACCCAGGGTGTGTAGAGACAGCTCTGCCGTCCTCATGGGGTTTGGAGTGTGTGTGTGCGTGCGTGTGTATGCGTGTGTGAACGGCCACGGGGGTACATGCGGAGGGGTGGGCCCAGGAGCTAGGCGTAGGGTGTTCCCCCGCCCCGCCCACAACGTCATGCGGCTCAACGTCATGGGTGCTCCTTTAAAGTGTTGTAAAGGAGGCAGGGGCCGCCACCGCTAACCACAGCTAGTGTAGCTTCAAATGCATTAGGACACATAGATGATTACTGGGGAACCCCAACCCTGACCTGTAGCCAGTGGTCCAGGAGCTGCCCATGGCAAACATCCAGGGAAGTCAAACCCTCACATCCTTGTGGCAATCAGCCCCAAATAGCCAGGGCTTAGCAAGGGACAGTTTCTATCATCTGGACCCAGCTTCCAATCTGGGACCAAGCCAACCCAGGAGAAAGCCAAGCATGGTCCCCAAACCCATCACACACACTGCCCTGTGTCTCCCCAGCCTCCCAGCAGGGCCCTGCAAGGCTTTGCTTTGTCCACCCTAGAGCTTTCCCATGTCCCTGCCTGCCTTCTAGTCTCTGCCACGTGCACGTGATGGTAGGGGACTCCCTTGTCACTGCAGTGTCCACCAAATAACCTGTCTGTGCTCACTTAGGTGGTCTTGGTTAATTTCCACACGTATGAGTTTCTGACCATGCACATCCCCCCTTTGGGCTGCCTGCACCAAGCACTTGGGCCCATGGTTTTCTTTCCTTTTTTCTCTTAGTTTAAGATGGAGTGTTCTGAACCCTGTTCAGTTTTAAGTTCCTCACAATTCATAGTATTTGACTGTTCCCTGCTGCTCCCTAGGGGCCTGGACTTGTGTTCAGGACACACTTAACTGGAGTCCAAGGGTGAGCGAGCCCATGTGCTTGGGCATCTCCTGGCAGGTGAGCCTACAGGTGTGCACAGGTATGCACAGGTGATCCTGCAGGTGCGCACAGGTATGCACAGGTGGGCCTGCAGATGTGCACAGGTGGGCCTGCAGGTGGACAGCTGCTGCCCAGACAGGGTCCTGCCCACGTTTCTGGCCAGCACATCCTTGATGACCAGTGCTTTGCAACCACACCTTAAGCTGTTCTTAGAAAACCACCCTCTGGAGTGAAACCCCAGGAGAATTTTCTGGATTGGGAGTGGGCGTGTGAGTGTCTGTGAGCATGAATGCTCAGAAGTACTTTACCTTTTCTTTCCCTCAAAGATTATATGTTCTCTACTGAAATAGTAGAAAGTAAAACATTATCTGCCAGAAAGAAATCACTTGGAAGCTCACCATCCCTTCTATTTCAGCGGTAGCCTTCTTGGTTTGTGTGGGTATACATCTGTAATCTTTTCATCTAGCATATATCATCTTTTATTTTGTACAGTGTCATTTTGTACAGTGAACTCGGTCACCCGCTTGTCCCCATACAAGCCACATGCTGGCCATTCTCCCACAGCGACAACCTCCGGCTATAAAACCACTTGTGCTGGAGTCTTGGATCCTCCCTGTGGCTGGAACTTAATGAGCTCAATCAACCCCCTCCAGACGAGGCTCAGCCTTTTTTCCTCAATGCTGGCGGTGTGAACCTCCGTGTCCTTGTCGGACGATTTCCCTAAGCCCTACCTTCCTGTAAGAGCACCTGCTGGGGCCAGGACGGTCTGGTTTTATGGCTTTGAACCCCATTGCTGAGTGGCCTCCAGAGACCCTCACCTGCCCACAGGGTCCGAGCAGCAGCTCCCACCCAGTCCAGAGAAGGAACAGCTCCTGGCAAACCCCAAGTGCCGGCTTCAGGTCAAGCCCGAGGACAGCCTGGTGTCCTGGCCAGGGACTGCCTGCCCCCTGCCTGGGGGAGAGTCATTTGTGGCCACACAACTCAGAGGTTCCCCATGGTGGAGCTGGGCCAGGCTCGGCGGCCAGGAGGAGGCAATGGGGTCCTGATGCCTCAAAAGGCCTCTGGAGGCCCTGGGCAGCTCTGGGGGGCTCTCAGCAGGCAGGTCAGGACTTGGGAGCAAGCCAGTCTGACAGGGTCGAGGGGGAGGGACAGGGCAGGACTGACACTCCGGTAATGGCAGGAAATGAGAAAGTGCTGTGCTTGCTTGACCCAGTGTCCCCCTCACCTCCCTCCAGGTGGGACAGCTCTTGTTCGGGGTTGGCTAATGCTGCCCGCCTGGGTCTCCGTTGACCGTGGACTTCTGGCTGTTTGCAAGGTCCTGACCTGGCCACCTTGCCCATGGGGTATGAAAATGTCAGGACCCCCAGTACCCTCGCCCTCCTATCACCTGGAGGTAAAGTCTTCCAGGAGGAGTGGGAAGGAGGCAAGGGGGTGTATGCAGGTAAGAATACAGGTGAATTTAGGTAAGAACATTTTGGGGAGGGAGAAGGCAGCAGAGACTTGGCTGATTCCACACGACCTTGTGTAACCCCCGAAGGGAGGGCCAGCCTGAGAAGGGGGTGACTGCTTTGAGGTCGCAGTGCTGGCGGATCTCGGGGAAGAGACCAGGCTCTCAGAGGCCCCCTGAGCCCACCAGGCTGCAGCCGGGTCTTCTAGGTCCTGCTCTGCCCCGGGGGCGTGGGAGCCTCTGACCCCACACCCGGGCCCCAGGGTCTGCCTGCTTGCAGTGGCCGCTTCTCGAAAGCTCAGCTGTGGGGGAGGAGAGGTAGGGAAGGCATGCGGAGGGGGGAGGTGGTGGAGGAAGAAGTCCAAGCTGGGCCCGGCCCCCAGGGCCTCCCTGTGCCTCTGGCTGGGTCAGAATTGAAGAATCACCCCAGGGTCTGGAGAGAGACCTGGCAGCATTACTGGTTTTCCACCTTCCAAAGGAGAACTTTGGCTGGCAATTTTGCTCAGGCCCCAGATGTTCATGTTTTATTTCTTAGCCTCCCACCAGCATGTGCTGGCTTGTTTGGGACCTGCATCCCGAGACCAGAGCTTTCATCTCACCCCGTTCTGTGCTCCCCACAGTTGGAGGCTGGGAGGCAGAACTTCCTGCCCAGTGCTCTCTGTCTCTCCCTGTTGGGGATGCACAGCCCTGACCTTGCTCACAGCCCTGACCTGGCCCCAACAGGAATGACAGAGTCCTCTTTTGCAGACACGAGGGAAGAGGGAGCCAGAAGGCAGCAGGGAGCCAGCCCTGGGTCTCCTGCATCCGAGCACTGCCTCCCCTGGGATGGAGTGGGAGCACCTCCCTGGGGTCTGCCCTGCACCCTGTGGGGCCCAGGTTCAGAGCCTCCAGCCCTTTCATGCTTCTGCTCCCCTTTCTCCCTCCGTGATGTGGTACCAACACCCATCCTGCAGGCCGGGCCCAGGGCCCTCTCTCCCGTGCCTGGGTGCTCTGGCTCTCAGGAGGGCAGGCTGTCCTGGGGCTTTGCTGCAGGGTGGTCCCTCTGACTGACAGTACCCCCACTTGGTGGCAGGGCCAGTGAGTGAGCTGCCCTTCCCAGGCCTCTTCTGACCCCAGCTTAAGATGCCCCAGTCTGCCCTGGCACCCTGCCCCTCCCCACCTCAACCACAGGTAATTATTTGTCCTTGACTGTCCATAGGAGCCATCCAGGCTGCTCACTGCTGGCCACCCAGGTGCTGAAGGGCTGGTTGATACCCAGCACATATTTAGCAGATGGATGAATGAATGACGCCCCTCCCTTTTCTTTTCTGATCCCATGTCAATCAGCACAGAGAACTGGACTTGAGTTTGGAGTGGTTTTTGCTTCTTCTGAAGTTATGGAGGAGAGGGGATGCTTCATTTTTCCCCCCAATGACTTGGAAGCCTTCCTCTGCCTGGCAGACTCTTATCCTTCCTACGAGCCCCAGCTCAAGCCTTGCAGTGTGGGCAGTCAGGGAAGACTTTCCAGAGCAGGCGGAGAAACACCTCCTGAGCTTCCTCATGATCTATGTGCATCTTTGTTATGGCCCCAAAGAAACCCACTCCTCTTTGAGGAGGGGCCCCATGTGCCCAGCCCAGAGCTTGGTCCCCAGTAGGCTCCCCACTCACCCAGTCACCCATTCCTCAGTACTTATGGAGCAGTCCTACTGCAGGCAGGGCTGTTCCAGCTGCTGGGAATGCAGGTGTGAAAGCACAGCCAGCCACTATCTACCCTCATAGAATAGGTACCCTGGAGCAAGGATACTTGAAAACTCGGCTGATTTTCAACAATGAAGTGTGCTGTGAAGGAGAACAGAGTCTGGCACTGACTGATGGGGACACTGACGGGGTCCTTTGGATTGGGAGGGGTGGCAGTGTCCCAACCCTGAACTCAATGACCCACCATTACCCATGGAGGGTGTGGGGGGACCTCACACAGTAGCATCGCTGGGCCGGGCCAGAGGAGGGTCTGCAGCTGTGCCTGGTCCCTGGGATACACCACTAAGAGGGTGTTCTTGTTTGCTAGCTGCTGGAATGCAATATACCAGAAATGGGATGGCTTTTAAAAAGAGGAATTTAATAAGTTGCTAGTTTACAGTTCTAAGACCAAGAAAATGTCCCATTAAAACAAGCCTATAGAAATGTCCCATCTAAGGCATCCAGGGAAAGATACCTTGGTTCAAGAAGTCTGATGAAGTTCAGGGTTTCTCTCTCAAGTGGAAAGTCAGATGGCAAACACGGTCAGGGTTTCTCTTTCCTCTGGAAAGGCACATGGTGAACATGGCGTCATCTGCTGGCTTTCTCTCCAGGCCTCTTGTTTCATGAAGCTCTCCAGGAGGTGCTTTCCTTCTTCATCTCCAAAAAAATGCTGACTGGTGGACTCTCTGCTTCGTGGTTCTGTGGCATTCTCTGCTCTCTCAGAATCTCATGGCTTTCTCTCTTGTTCTCTAGCTTTTTCCAAAGTGCTTCCTCTTTTAAAGGACTCCGACAAAACCAATCAAGACCCACCTGGAATGGGTGGAGACATGTCTCCACCTAATCAAGCTCAATACCCCCACTTGATTGAATCACATCTCCATGGAGATAAGCTAACCAAAATTTCCAACATACAGCACTGAATAAGGATTAGAAGAAACTGTTGCTTTTGCAAAATGGGATTAAGATTACAACATGGCTTTTCTTGGGTACATAAATCCTTTCAAACCAGCACAGACAAAGCCCCCCGGCCACCCCCTTCATGACCCCCGTGACAGTCTCAGCACCACCCGTGCAGGCAGTCAGGAAAAGGTATGACCTCGAAGTTGAGGCCTGGGGGATGTGGTGGTGGTGGGATTTCCAGGATAGGGGGAGAGGCGTTAGAGACATATGGGGGTGGGTCAAGGGGAGGGGGAGATCAGAAAGCCTGGTGGGGCTACGCAGCCTGACTAGGCTCAGGCTGGAGGTGCCTGAGGTCGGGGGAGGCAAGGGTGAGTGAGCGTGGGGGCAGACGTCCAGGTGAATATGGGGGCAGACGTCCAGGTGAATGTGGGGGCAGACGTCCAGGTGAATGTAGGGGCCAGGTGCCTGCACAGGGGTCTCAGCTGCCCCCCAGGAAGCCCTCCTTCTTCTCAGCTCCCTTCCCCCTGCCTTCCCCACAGGTTTTAAGTTTTTTTAGTAATTAATAAAATGTATTTTTAGTACACTTTTAGATTTACAGCACAATTGAGCAGATAGTACAGAAAGTTCCAAATAACCATCACTGTTCTCAGCCCCCCCAACAGTTCTCTTATTATTAACACCATGCATTTGTGCGGTCTATTTGTTCCGACTGATGCATCAATATGGAGCCAATGTCATTAACCAGGGGCCATCCACAGTTTGCATTAGGACTTACTCTTCCTTTGTACGTTACATGGGTTCTTGACAAATGTATAATGTCTTGTATCCACCATTGCAGGGTCCTATGGAAGAGAACAACTACCCTGCAATTCCATGCCTGGTCCCCGTGCCTTCCCCAAGGGGTTTCTGGTCATGACCCCCCACCCCTTCTTCAGCAAGGGCCTGGATCCCTTCTCGGCCCCTACTGGCGCTGCCCCCAGGCCAGGGTGAGATGCTTAGTGCCCAGGGCGAGGATGGAGATGCTCCGGGGAGCCTGGGGAAGGTCATTGGAGGCCAAGCCCAGACGTGGGATCAGGTGTGCTCCTGGCCTTCACCTGTCTGCAGGTGCAGGCTGCCCTCAGGTGTGCACAGGTGGGAGGGAGGAGTCACACTCAGGATCCCGGGGATCGTGGGGGCTCCCTTTGGCCCCTCATGGATGGTGCCCCCCTCCAGGCAGGAGGCGCTTAAATGGTGACCTTGGGCCTCCACCTTCTGACCCAGAGTCCCCTGCCCAGAGTTGCCCAGGAGAGGAGAAATGGGAAACACCCAAGGGGCAGAGTGAGAAACTGTGGGATTGGAAGACAAAGCCCACAGCTTGGTTTTTCCCTCCCTCTTTCCTTCCTCCCACCTCCCCTCCCATCTTGAATAATTGGATAAGAAATAAGAAAGCTCCAATCCAGAAATTAACTTCATTAGATATTAAAAGAGCAGGACTCATCCACTTTTTCCCAGGGTTTTTCCGAGTATACTCTTCTTGCAGGAGCCTGCTCTAGGCATGGGGGTGGGGTGAGAGGAGCCCCCTCCCCTCCCCCCACTGCATTCCAGGATCCTCCCTGAGGGAGAAGAGGCCATGCTCTGTGACCTATTTCTTCTCTCCAGCCTGCCTTCATCCTTAAGCTCTTAAGACCTTTGGCCACCCTGTGAATCTAGGTCACTCCAGGGCACTGCTAGGGGCCAAAGGAGAGGCCTGCGGGGGTGAAGAGCCATGCTGGCTCCAGGGCCATGGCTGCTTGTGTGGCCTTGGCCAGCCCCTTCCCACCACTGGATTTTGGTCTCCCTATCTGCGGGACCTGGGGGTCTCAGTGGCCTTGACTCCTGGAGCTAGGATTAGCTGATATTCAGTGGCTGCCCTGTGCTGGAGGTGGATCTGGGGTGAGAGCTGCACGCTGGAGATGAAGTGTGCGCTCCTTTCCCTGGGAAGGAGGAGAATGACCGTCCCCAAGGCCAGGCTCTGTGCCAGGGTCCTCCTACAGGAGTCTGACCATTGTGCTGGAAAGGAGAAGAGGCAGTGGCATTCGCAGATTTGATATGGCAGTTTACACTGCTCAGGGGTTGTGTTGATTTGGAGTTGTGTATCCCAGAAAAATGCACTTAAACTTAATCTGTTCCTGTTGGGTGTGAACCATTGTAAGTAGGACTTTCAGATGTGTTTATATAAGTTAAAGTGTGGCTTACCTCAATTGAGATGGTTCTTAATCCTTTTACTGAGTCATTTATAAGCAGAATGAAATTCAGACAGGAAAACAGAGATAGCTATGGGAAGCAAAAAGCTGAAGGTCAGTGGACCTGGTAAAGAAGGGAGAGTCCAGGCGAGACCGCCATGTGCACTGCCATGTGACAGGGGAGCTGGGGACCACGGGTCACGGGCAGCCAGCCCCAACACGCCAGTCTTCGGGTGTCATCGTGGTGATGCCTTGATTCGGACGTTTTCTTACCCTCAAAACTGTGAGCCATTAAACTCCCAGTGTTTAAGCCAACCCATGGTATTTGGTTGAGCAGCAAGGGAACTAAAACAGATTTTGGTACCAGGAGTGGGGTGCTACTATTGCAATGCCCAAAATGGGGAAACGGCTTTGGCCCTGGATCATGGGTAGAAGCTGGAAGAATTGCAAAGTACTGGAGAGAAAATGCCCAGAGAGCTCTGAAGAGATGTGTGATTTGGACCCCTGTGAACTACATGCAAAACCAATATGGTTTTGTGGAATTTGCATGAGCAGAACCACTGCCAGACTGGACTGAAGGGGACAGAGAAGGGCCACTTTGAAAGAAGAAGGACTTCAAGGGCGGAACTGTGGAAGCTGAGGTCTGAACTGAAGACATCTCCGTCCAGCGAGCAGGCCCACCCATGCACTGAAAGGGCAGGTCTGCCCTGTGCTCTGAGGTGGCTGTCCTTGTGCCCTGTGGCTTGGGGAGAGGGCTGCCACTGCAATGCCTGGAGATGGTGGGGTGCTAGGACCTGCCACCGCCCCAGTGCTCAGGCCGGGTGGGCCCTTCACTCCAGTGTTCGGGGAGAGTTTGGCCTCTGGACAAGCGCCTGGAAGGGAAGGGCTGCCGCTCCACCAGGCCTGGAGGACAAAACTCAACCATAAGTGGTTCTCAGACCTTGAAATCTCATGGTGTTTGTCCTACAGGCTTCAGGACTTGTTTGGGACACTGACCCCTATTTTCTTTCCAGCTGCTCCCTTGTGGAATGGTGATGTCTCCTCTCTGCCTGTCCCTCGCCTGTCTACTGGAAGCAGGCAACTTGTTTTCTGGATGTCACAGGTCCTCTGCATGGCCTCCTCTGATGATGCTCTCTCCAGGGTTCCTTCCCCTCCCCTCCTTCCCCTCCCTCCCCTCCCCCCACACCGTCCCCTCCCTCCCTCTTTAATGATGTGCTTCACGGTCTGCATGCTGCTTTTCCCCCTTCATTGGGTCCTCTGTGGTATTGTGGTCTGGGAGATGCTCAGGGTGGGGGGAACCTAAGGAAAACTGCTTTGCAGCCAAAGAGGTTTGAGTGATGCCCAGAGGACTTTTCCTTGGGGACCACCCAGCGTGCTCGCCAGTCAAGGCTCTGAGCAGCGCCACAGGTGGCCATCAGCTTGTCCTTGCCTAGAGGGCATTCCCCTTACCTGGGGAGGACTGCTCTGGGGCCCCGAGTCCCACACCCCTAGAGGGACACCTCAGAGGAGGCCACGCTGAGGTTGCAGGGCTTTGGGCAGGACCTGAGGAACACCTGGCAGGGTGGCCTCACACAGACTAGTTGTTCCAGCTCCTTGTAAACAGCAGCTTCTTAGAAGAGGGGACCGGATTTAGTCTCACTTGCGTTCGTACCCCCACCCGGTTTTCCCTGGATGAACTTTCCCCACCCTACCCACCATAGACTGTGCATGCAGTAAGTGCTTAATGAATACTTGCTGGTTGTTTTTGTAGCAGATCGAGTCCAGCTGGGAGATAAAGAGGTTACAGGGAGATGTTCAATGTAAAAAAATATTAATGATGGCGAAAGAGTAGCAGTAAGATGCAAAGAAACTCTAAATGGTGGATATGGTCAGTTCAACTCTGTGCCCCAGAAAAAACTTGTTCTTAATTTAAATCTCATTCCTGTGGGTGTGAACCCATTGTAAAATGGACCTTTTGAAGATACTGTTTTTAATTAAGATACGGTCAATCGAATCAGGATGTCTCTTAATCCTATTGATCAAGGCCTCATAGAGAAAAGCCCACAGCGGCGAGGTCAAAGAGAAAGGAGAGGACACCACGATGGGATGGGACAGGAAAGGAACCAAGGGCGGGGGGCAGCCAGAACGCTGCCGACCCGGGGGGACCCCAGCTTTCGCACCTCGGACTCTGAGCCAGCAAATTCCTGTTGCTAGTAAATTCCTGTGGGTTGTCAGCACAGACGATTGGAGACAGGGGCCCAGGGCTGAGGGGGCACCCGAGGGGGGACAAGCAGGGAGGGGCCCAGACCTCCCTGGAGAAGCTGTGGCTCCTCCCACCAGATGGCACAGAGGTCACTGGCTTGGGCAGACCCGTGCTGGACCCCGAGGTAGCAGACAGGCCACAGGCCACCCTGCCGAGGACTGGCGGGAGCCGGCTGCCTGCAGCCGTGGCTTGGGGTACAGTGGGGGTCGGGGGGTCAGTGTGGGCAGGAGGCCTTTAGAGCGCATGAGCCACGAGGGGGCTGTGGTTTCCGTGTCCAAAGGGCTGTGGAAGGTTTACGGCCAGGCCAAGGCTGCGGGGTCGCAGAGGGACCGCGTCCTGTGGTCCCCAGGCCAGCTTCTTCCTCCCAGGGCACCTTCTCCTGTGCAAGTTAACACTGCACTTATTTTAAAGGAGAAAACCTCCAAGGAATCCTGTCATTTATCATTGGGGGCTGAGTGGCAGAAACTTGATAATTGGCATCGATTTCTTACCCACGTTGGTTTTAGTACGCCGTAAGTTTGTGTGTGCTTTCAAGTTTCAGGACATCACAGGTGCAGCTTCTGAGTCCACCCTCTTCCGTTGTGTATGGATTTGGGCTCCTCAACAGTCAGGTCAGGGCATGGGCAGGATTGGGTTATTTGCTTCAGATTTTTTCCTCCTGCTTAACCTAGAAAACAACAATTGCAACAATTAGTCGTGCTGGCCTCATAAAAGAAAAAAAAATCAATCTTTCCAGAAGCGCTCACACCAGACCTCAGACATCAAACAATTTAATTCCAGATTAAATATAGCAACGAGATTTTGATGAGGCAGTTCAATTAAAGCCAAAGTCATTTCTGAACAGTCAGAGAGCGTGTTAAATGAGTGCTGATGTGAGAGAGGCAGACGTTTCTGGCCGAGACACTTGTGCCAGCTTCCGCTGCTGAGGTTGATTGGTGGAAGACAAGCAATGAGAAGCTCCTCTCTGGAATGGGGCTGGCTGGGACCACCTGGCTGGGAGCATTGGCTGGGGTCTACCTGGCTGGAAGCACCTGGCTGGGGGCACTTGGCTGGGAGCACCTGGCTGGGGGCACTGGCTGGAGGCACTTGGCTGGGACCACCTGGCTGGGGGCACTTGGCTGGTGGCATCTGGCTGGGGTCACCAGGCTGGGAACACCTGGCTGGTGGCATCTGGCTGGGGGCACTTGGCTGGGAGCACCTGGCTGAGGGCACCTGGCTGGTGGCATCTGGCTGGGGGCACTTGGCTGGGAGCACCTGGCTGGGGGCACTGGCTGGGGGCACTTGGCTGGGACCACCTGGCTGAGGGCACCTGGCTGGTGGCATCTGGCTGGGGGCACTTGGCTGGGGGCACTTGGCTGGGAGCACCTGGCTGGGGGCACTGGCTGGAGGCACTTGGCTGGGACCACCTGGCTGGGGGCACTTGGCTGGTGGCATCTGGCTGGGGTCACCAGGCTGGGAACACCTGGCTGGAACTGCCCCATTCTAGTGGTCTGGGGAGGGGGCAATCCTGCACAGCAGGGCTGGAAGGGAGGACCTTGGAGACCCTTGGCTCAATCTGCCCATTTTATGGCTGGGAAACTAGGCCCAGGAAGGTGGGATCCAGTAGTTGCAAAACAGATCGTGGGTGTTTGTTCCACGTCACAGAACAAATGGTTGAGAAAATATTGGTATGTACTAGTCCAAGATGAGTGACTTTGACTGTTCAGCAGTGCGCAAGGGAGCTTGGCGCCAGAAGTGATGCTGCAGGTTTTCCTGCACGGGGAAGACCCTGTCTCGGCATAAACAGCCCTCAGAGCCTTCCAGGCAGCTGCTGGGATGGTGTTGGAAGGTTGCCCCAGGCTGGGCCAGGAGAGGTCGCACTCACGTCCATGCCAATCTGTTGGAGGCAGGAAAGATGCCTCTCCAGGGGCTGCCCTCGTGCCTCCCCACCCTTCCTCAATGGCCTGTGTGTGCAGCTTCAGGCTGCAAAAGCCATCTCCCGTTGGGGGATCCACCCCCTCAATACTGAATTTTTGGCTATCATGAATAAGCCTGCGACGAACTTTCACGCATCGAACTTTCTGTGAACATATACTCCTTGCTCTTGGGTAGACAGCTGGGAGTGGAATTGCTGGGTCATACGTGGAGTATGTATTTAGCAGAAAAGAAACCTCCAATCTGACTTCCAGAGCGGCTGTACCGCTTTGTGCGCCCACCTGTAAGGGCGGAGATTCCCGTTGCTCCAGCCACACACCCCAGGGGGTCCCACTGCACATCCCAGCCATTCCAGTCTTGGCAGCTCCAGTGGCTCTTTTCGGAGTTCCCCCATGATGCAGGGCATTTTCATGCGTATTGACCATTCTTACATTTTCTCTGTAGAGTGTCTCTTCGAGTCTTTCGCCCATTTCTGGCCGGGTCATTTGCTTCTCTGTTATTAAGTAGCAGGCATTCTTTACAAGTCCTGGGCTAGCCTTTGGCAGGCTCTGGGCTTTGGACTGTCCCTCCCAGTCTGCGGAATGGAGGGATGGACCTCAGCACTGAGCAGGTGCTGGGTGCACCGTGGAAAGCAGGAAATGAAAGGTGCTGGGTGCACCGTGGAGAGCAGGTAATGAAAGGTGGCTATTCTCAGCCCCAGAGCTCACTGGTTATAGGGCCTCTGGCTGCATTGCCTTGACCCTGACTTTTAGGCAGGGGTCGTCTACAGGGCTCCTCAGGGTGGCTCTGGGGAACTCTCGCTTTGTTTTCCCCATCTTCAGACTGTCGGATGGTGGTGACACTGCAGGACATGCTTGTGGAAATGGCTGGGCCCTTTTCCCAGGCCACTTGCTCTTGGTGGGTGGTGTCTCAGCCTGACGGGGAGAGAGGGAGAGAGAGAGAGAGAGAAGGAGAAAGAGAGAGTGGGAGAGAGAGACTGCTGTGTTTGCTCAGCCGTTGTGCAGTGACACCTGCAGATGGGGAGTCTCTCAGTCAAAGTGACCCTTGGGTGGCAGAAGCCTGCTCCCCGCACTAGCCCTGGACCCACTGAGCTTGTGCTGCAGGCCCCTGCCCCATACCCCCTCCCCTTGCCCTCTCTGCCCCTCTGGCTCCTGAGACCTTGATTAACCGTGGTGGTGTCCTTGAATCACAAGATGGGAGGGCCAGACGAGGTGTTTGCAAGCACCTGGTTAAAGCCACGCCGTGCACGGGTGAGAGGACGAGGGCAGGGCAGCTGGGGTGGTGTGGTCGTCAGGAGCTGGCAAGGGAGGAGGTGAGTGAGGAGTGGTCTCTGCAGCGGACACCCCTCCTGCGTCCTGCTCCTGGAGCTCCACCCGCGGCTGGGGCAGGCTCAGGGATCTCGGGGCTTCCTCGGCCTCCCTCGTCTGCCTCCCGCACTGGTGCTCCTCCCACTGTTAAGTGTGTTGGTTCTGTGGTAAATCAGTGAAAACAAACAGGCAGACAAACCAACTACACTCTTGGAGAGGATGGGCTTTGGGACTTCATTTGGGGATGAGGGTTCCCTCCTCTGGAGATGCGAGGCATGAGTTTGTAGCCTGGAAGGCTGGACCATGCCAAACCCATGTTCCCCAGGCAGCGGAGGATTTCCTGAACCTGTTTCTGCCTCTTTGAAGTGGGGAGAGTAAAATTACACTCCTTGGGGGCAAAGTGCAACACCAGGACAGGGGGTGCTCTCAATGTAGTCATCGCTCAGAAGCCAGGAGCTGACGGCTGAGCAGCTACAAATGGGCATGTGTGTGTGTGTTTGTGTGTGTGCATGGATACTTATGTGCTCATGTGGGTATCAGCATGTGTGATGTGTGCACTTGCATATGCATGTGTGCAGGTGGGTGAGTGTGTGTAAGTGCATGGGGTGTATGCAGGTATTGAGTGTGCCTGTGTGCAAGTGCATATGTGTGCAGATGTGTTCCCCAGCCTGTGTGCATGCATGCTTGCCTGAGTGCACACATATGCATCCATGAATATACATGCACGTGTATGTGTAGGTGAGCATGTGCACAGGTTGTGTGCATGTGTTGTATGTCCACGCATGTTGTGTGCACATGTGTGCTATGTGTGCATGCATGTGTGCATGTGTGTGCATGCATGTGAACACCTGGGGACCTGGCCATTATAGTTGGGCAGTCACTGCTGTTCACACACCATGACCTCCTGAGTTTTGCCCCAGGAGTGTTGCATGTTTTCATTTCACAAAAGCACAATTTCCAGTGGGGGCTGCTCTGGGGACTGGGGTTCGCCCCCACATGAGGCACTCATGGCCAGTGAGAGAGGAAGTTGGGGTCTGAAGCAGCATCCTGGACCCAGGAAGATGCCTCTGCACAGTGCCTGCAGCTCAGCAGAGCACGCCAAAGGGGAGGACGTCCTCTTCCTGGCTTGCCGCATGGGGTTAGAAACGCAAACACAGCCACTGTCATTGTGCTCGACTGCACCTGTGATGGGATTTAGGGTTGCAGCATCTCCTCTGTGCACCCCCGTGTGGTCCATGGCTCGGGGCTCACGGTCTGACAGCTGTACATGTTGAGAAGGAGCTTGGACAAACTCTCAGCATGGTTGGATAGAACAATTTTGCCTGTTAAGTCTAATAATAAAACACTGGGGGCTTATACTCTGTATTTTCTTTTACCTATTCATTTTTCTGGTTGGCCCGTGGTGATTTGAAAAAAACTACAACTGTAACTCGTCTTTACTGCAGAGAAGTTCAGGTTTACACTACAAAATATAAATGTCTAGTTCTAAAAATATAATTGGGAGCAACTATTTGGCTGAGTGTTGGTGAGAACGGGGTCAGCGGGTGCAGACGTCCCTGTGCTGCTGGTGAACATTGGTGTGTCCTTTTCCACAGTAATTTCGTAAATTTGTATCGAGTGTTGAAGGTGTGGCTGCCCTTTCACCCTTGACCGCTGATATAGGGTCAAAGAACTCACCACCAGAGCATCCATCTAGTACAGCAGAAAACCTGGCAGGAGGAGCAGTTAAAAAACGGCAGCACGCTCGTGTAGCAGAGTGTTACGTGGCTATAAAACTGTCGTAAAAATAATACTGCAGAAGAGTATCAATGAGGGGTAATGCTCCTCTCTTCATCTATTTACTCGGCAAGTGGTGACTCATAAACTATGAGTGGCAGACACTGTCCTCAGAGATGCACTATATTTGGTGGTAAGAATAGCCTTTAGCATCCCATGACCCTGGGTCCGTGTGCACGGAAAGGAAGGCGAGTCCATGCAAGAGGGGGCAATGGACACACACACACAACGTCACCTGTGGCTTCTCTGGGTGGTGGGACTGTGGGCCTACATGTTTTCTTCTCTGGGCTCTCCAATGTGTCCGTGTTCTGTGATGGATATGAAGAAATGGCCCTAAAGAGCGTCCATGGACACGCTCAGAAGGGACAAGCAGCAGGAAGAGCTGTCTAAGTGTTCTGATTCTTTCTCTAAGACTCTGCCCAGGGCCTGGTCCCTGCCCCCTCCTTGCCTGCCCCCCCCCTCTAGGACCCCCACCCACACCTGGAAAGAAAACTGGGTGCAGGTGCCCCGGCCCCTCCAGTGCCCCTCCTTTAAGGTGCAGGGGGAAGGTACCTTTGCATTGTTTCCAACTGTGTGGAACTGGGTGCCCCATAAAAACGAGCTCTTCACCCTAACCCATTCCTGTGGGTGTGAGCCAGTGGTGAATGAGCCCTTTCCTCTGATGAGGCTACTTCAGTGAGGGTGCAGCCCAGCGGGCTCAGGGTGGGTGTGAATCCCATTGCCGGAGGCCTCATAGGGAAGGCCACAGACAGAGAAGCCACAGGAGCTGCCAGGAGTTGGAAGTTGATGGAACCAAGAAGCCAGGAGGCTGCCATGTGCCTGTACATGGCCATGTGACACAAAAGCCAAGGACCACGGATCCCTGGCAGCCAGCCCTGGAATGCCACTGGCTCCTGGGAGATACATCGCCTTGCTGGCATCTCGGTTTTGGACTTCTCCTGGCTTCAAAACCATGAGCCAATAAGTTCCCATTGTTTAGGCCAACCCATTGATTGGTATTTGTCTCAGGAAGCAGAATACTCAAACTGTGTCCTGCCCCTGCTGGACTCCGTAAGGGCTCCCCCCACCCCGCCTGGGCTCTCCCAGCTCTCCTGCAGCCCCAGCTGCAGCCTGCTAGGCTGCCATCGACCAAGGCCAGTGCCCCCAGCCCACGGGCCACCTCCCTTGGGTCTCAGCCACAGCTTCCCCCTGGCCTCTTGCTGTCTCAGCCCCGAGACAGCCCTGGGCCTACCCAGCAGCTGGGGCTTGTCCCCCAGCGCAGTGGGACCACACTGCCGAACACCCTCCGGGCCCTGTTTGCCCTTGGGATTGAGTCCCAGCTCCTTTCTGCTAACGAGTCCCGACCTTTCACCAAGGTGTGTGGTCGTGGGCACCTGCTGTGGCCAGGCTGAGCGCCTGTCAGGTCCGTGCTGTGGGGGCCACCACTGCTCCCTCTTCACATGCTGTGACTCAGTCCTCAGAATTCCACTCGGAGGCCACCTTCCCCAGGAAGCCTCCCTGGGCCTCCTCTCTCCTGGCCTGAGGCGAGGTGAGGGGTTCCCCTCTGTGCTCTCGCTGCCTTGCATCTCCCTTATTGCACTACCTGCCCTGAGCTGCGGGAACTCCTGGCAGTTCTCTGTCCCCCACTTCTGATGGCTCCACAAGGACACCTGTGTCTCAGTCCTCTTGGCAGCTGGCACAGAGCCTGGCACGCAGGGGGCTTCCCTGAATGATTTGACCAAGTATTTCACATGTGCGTGGATATGCAGTTATTGAATTTCAGCACGAGGGTGGTGCTGTGGGTTCAACTGTATCCCCTAAAAGGCAGGCTCAACCCTAACCCCAGAACCTGCTCACGTGCTCTTACTTGGAAGTAGGTTCTCTGCAGATGGCATCAGATTACCATGAGGTCATCTTGGACCAAGGCGAACTTTAATCCCACAGGGTGGCTGCCCTTACGTTGGAGAAGAGGCAGGGACACAGGGAGGCAGCCACGAGAGGACGGAGGCAGAGGCTGGAGGGAGGTGGCCACGGGCCCAGGGGTGCTGAGGATGGGGGCCAGGCCAGCAGCTGCAAGAGGCAAGGACAGATCTTCCCCTGAAGCCTTCAGAGGGAGTGTGGCCCTGCCCACACCTGGATTTGGGGTTCCTGGCCTCCGGAGCTGGGAGAGAAGCCATTTCTCTTGTTTCCAGCGCCCCAGGGTGTGATGCTGCTTTAGGCACCTGCAGGAAACCGAGAGCGATGGGAACTCCCTATAGGACCCTTCGAGGGCCCTGCTGGAAGCAAAAGCTGGTGGCCTGGGGCCGGGGGGCCTTCTCTCCTCTCAAGGACCCCAGGCCCTGGGTACCAAGGTCCGCCCCCGCGCCTGCCTGAGGTCCCTCAGGAAGCGTGCAGGAAGTGGAGGGCTTTTCACCTCTCCTTGCCACTGGGCTTGTCTGTTGCCAGATGTCTGATGTTGCCTTTTGGCAGCAGAACCATCAAAGCCAGCCTCGATGCGCAGAATATTCAACAACCGTAAAGAAATCCTAAACGGATTGTCCAGTGAGTTTGGAAACACTGCCGTCTCTTGACCCCTGTGCACATCACATGAGCCAAACAAAGCAAAGGAGGCAGGGGTTTGGGATTTTGCTATATTTTTGTTATCTGTTTCCTTACCCCTAAAACTCAAGTGACGAGGCCAGATGCTGTTTCCATAGCAACACTCTCTCCTCTAGCAGCAGATGCTGGAAAAGCGAAATTTCAGCTTAATCTTCCTGGAAGTCTCTGAGCGGCCGTTTAGAAGGAGGATGGGAGCTGCATAAGGGAGAAGGATCTTTCTGCCCTGGTTGCTGCAACCTTCGTGTTTGGGGTTTTAGAAAGTCGTCGCTGTACTGGCGATTTTCCTTCCAGGCCGTGAGCTGCCCTCCTCGAGGCCGGAGGAGGTGCCAGGGTGGGCTTCCCGCTTGGCACGAAGAATCCAAGTCAGTCCCCAGAACCCCACAGAGGAGGGCCGTGCCCGTCACCTGAGCTTTGTGACGGACAGAGTGGGCTTGGAGACGCAAGGTGGTCCGTCCAGGAGCCCGGGGTGAGCGCGAGGCAATGTGAGGCTACACTCACCCCATGCTGTGACCCCCTTGCCCAAAGCTGCCCCTGTTGGGTGCCGCCCCCGGGATCCGTGCGCGAGAAGCTCTGGCACTGACAGCCCTGCGCGTGCTCCAGCAGCTTCTGCCCGCTGACCTGAGGTTCATCCCACCACAGTGGGCGAGCATGCACACCTGGCCGCACAGGCTTTCGGAGACTGCACGGTCCCTGCCGGCTGGCAGCTGTCCTTCCAGATGCTTTAACCTGGCCTGTCTGGGGTGGGGTGGGGGGTCGTGTTAAAGAACTGGAGGCTGCTCAATTCACTTGCAGTGACCTTAGAGACCTGCACTATTGTATACAGCCACCACGAGTCACACTTAAATTGATCCAAACTCACTAAAGTTAAAAATTCAGGTCCTCAGTCTTACAAGGTGCATTCTAAGGACTCAACAGCTATAGGGGGCTAGTGGTGACTGACTGACCATACTAGACAGCGGACATCTAGAATATTTCTATTGTTTCAGAAGGTTCTACTAGACCACACTGGTAGAGTTGTTTTAGTCTAGAAAGTTCTATCAAGCAGCTTGGCCTACGAGTTTCTGTCACACTTCGGTGTACTCACTGAGAGACCCAAGTCTAGGTGGCTGCATTTAGATTCTTGGGGTGGAGCCAGAGCCACCCAGAGCTGTGTCACTCCAGGAAGTCATTCGACCTCTCTGAGCCTTGGTTTCCTCATCTGTAAAATGGGCAGAACACCAGGGCATACCTCCCACGCTGTGGGGATTTGTTGAGGTCATCCATGCCCAGGGCCAGCCCTCAGGGGTCGCTAACTGCTGCCACCAGCTGCACCCACCTTCCGTGCCATCTCTCAGGCCCAGTGCGGAAGTGCAGCATGGCCATCCCTCCCCTTACATAGTTGAGGAAACTGAGGCTCAGAGAGGGTAAGGGCCCAGTCCCGGGTGCACAGCTGGTGACTAATCTTTTCAGGGCTTGCTGCTGGCCATCCCCATACTCTTCCCCGTGGTCTTCCCATGACAGTCCTCCTGGAATCCCTTGGGTGGCAGGTCTCTACCTTCCTCACCTCTCTCCGTGTGGCTCGTGATTCAGGCTCCCCCACCTCGTCCAAGTGCACTGCCCGGACCCGGAAACTGTTCACTGCACGTTCGTACTCCCAGAGGCCCCAAGATGTCGGCATGGGGACGGCCCCAGGTTGCCCCACGCTGAGTCAGACCAGTGACAGCTTCTCCCAGCCCAGATTCCATGAGCCCCAGGGTGCCCCAACGGACTCCGCTACAGGGATTTGGTTATTTGTGTCTGGGAGGTAATGGTTCAACTTTTATGATGTTAAATCAGACTTGGGGGGAGGTGAAGGACGCTGACGACACTGAGAGGTTTGGGGCTTTGAGCTGGTGATCTGCCAAAGGCTGGGAACAAGTCTGAGCTTGGAAGCCCCGTGGCTTGGAGAAGCGCTAAGAAGTGGCACTTGTCACGCAGGGATGAGCAGCCCCCATGGACAGGCTGGGGGCTGTAAGAGAAAGCCCTGAGCCCTGCACTGGGCGCATGTGAAGCAGGCTGGACAGTGGCCTTTGGACATTCTCTGTGCTGCCTGGACACGGGAGGGGGGTACACAACCCCACCTTCAAGAGGGCTCCATGCCTTTGGCTAATTTCCAGCGATTCTTGGGTTGTTTGTGAAGATTCTTCACACTAGGTAACTACTGCATCCACAATAACGAGACTGGCTGTGACATTTCTGCTAGCCCCGAATGGGGACCAACTGCGTTATTTGTGAGGCGGGGCCCATTGTTTCCAGGTTGTTTCTCTGGAAACATGTCTCCAAAGCGGGGGTGCAGATTTGATTTTGCTTGGGGGGAAAAAAAAGACGGGAGTAGGGTGGGAATCTGTGGTTACCAAGCAAGCATGTGTGGCCGACAGAGTCCAGCTAAGGGATGGGGAGTTTAGGGTGTGGACTTGAGGACTGGTGCCTGAAAAAGCAAAACCATCCTGGGGTTCGGGGAAGTCTGACTACCTGCCCGTGTGTATCCGGGCAGTAAAGCCCGCTGGCTTTGAGGATGGTGACTGCCCTTCCCGCCCCTCACCCAGCTCACTTCTTGGAATTCCTCATCTCTGTTTAGATGACACCCTGGCAGAGAGCTGCTTCCTATGCCCTCGTTAGGAGCTGCCAAGCCCCCGGATCCACCCCCTCATCACCCTGCTGTGACTGTGCTGCCCATCTCCCCAGCAGGTGTCCCTGGACCTCCCTCCTGGTTCCTGACTGGGGGGCAGGGACCAGGCGTGCCCAACCCCTTGGGGCCCTGACCTGGCTCTGTGCCTGGCACACGGCAGGCGCTTTGCCAGCAGAGATATTCCCCTCCACTGTGAAATTAGGCAGAAAAGCCGTAACAGGCTGTGGAAATATGCCTACGAATTATTTGTCTTACGGTAAAATCGGTTTCTTACCATCTTGCAATGTGCTTTTCCATGAACTCCATCCAAGAGACTCAGCGGGTGGCAAGCATTGATTTTTGATGATATTTTGCACTGGATAATGTGGCAGTGGGAGAGCTTTTCACCCCAGTTGTGTGAAATACAATTTTTAAGGTGATAACACAACTGGAAAACCTCCTCTGAAGTAATGGAGAGGGTTGGGAGAGGTTTCGGCATTTGACTCGCATGACTTGAGAGGTTCCTGCACGCATGCCTGCGTGGCAGCTGGGAGGGGAGACAGAATGAGCCAACACAGGCTTCAGTTGGACAGAAAGTTTTTTACTCTGGCTCCAACCTCCCTCTGTCCCAGAATCTTTCTCATTCATTCATTCATTCATTCATGAGATTGATGGGGATGCACTCTGTGCCATGCAATGTTGTAGGCATTTTTGGAATGGGTGAATGAATCAATCAGTGGATGCTTGAGTGACAAAATCTGACCCTATTTTCCTCCCCACCCCCAAGGAGCTGGGTGGCCTCGGATACGTCTGAGGGCTGAGGGGTCTGGCCCCATGTGCCTCGTGCTCCTTCCAGCAGGGCTGTCCTGGGGGGAGGTGAAGGACGCTGACGACACTGAGAGGTTTGGGGCTTTGAGCTGGTGATCTGCCAAAGGCTGGGAACAAGTCTGAGCTTGGAAGCCCCGTGGCTTGGAGAAGCGCTAAGAAGTGGCACTTGTCACGCAGGGATGAGCAGCCCCCATGGACAGGCTGGGGCAAAGGTGAGAACCACGGTGTTCTAGACGGCTTTTGGGTTTTGCTTTGGGCAGCTCACTCAACCTCTCCGGGCCTCAGTTTCCTCACCTGTAAAGCCGGGACCTGAACGGTGCCATCTTCCTTGGCGCTGAGAAGACCGAAGGAGGTGACGCCGGCATCTAGAAATCGGCTGGCAGAGACGACCTGGCCAAGGTCACCCTCGGGGCCCCTTACTGAGGAGGAGGGCCCAGGGGTTCAGACAATGCCCTGCCAGGTGAACCATCCTTCTGGAACCTCCCGCTGTCCTCCTGGGCACCCATAGCCCTTCCCCAGCCCCGCGCTTCCCGAGTGCACTCTGCTCCCCAGCATCTCTTTAAATATTTACGCCAGGATGATGCAATGTTCCAGCTCTGAGGGTCTGCTCTGATGCTCAGACCACGGTGGTAAGCTTTCAAAGCTTAATTTTAATATTTTGTTGGAAGAAAATTGACCCAGAGAGAAAGCCGAAGCTTTTAAGGCATTAAAATGCCGAGAGGAGCTTGGATGGACCCAGCATGAATTTTACTTAAGGGGAGAATAATGTCAGCCCTGTGAGCCTTCCTGCCCGACCTGTGTATGGCTGCTGAGTGGCCGGGGGGGGGGGCTGGGCACCACTCTCTTGCAAGCAAGAGCATTAAGGAGTGTGTGATTTCAGGGCAGTGATAAATCACGGCTGTCTCCAGCCAAATGAGTCCCTAAATTGGAGGAAAGACAGAGCCCTGCAGGAGGCTGGGCAGCAGAGCCCCAGGTCATCGCCTGTCCAGGGCTTTCTCCTGGAGATCGAGACAGCTGAGACGAGGGCATGGCGTCTACAAACCTGATGGAGTTTGTGCTTTGGGGCCTGCGTTTTGGAGCGGAAGATGTTGCTTTCTGCAGGAGAGAGCTTGGCTTCTCAATCGGTTCTGCCCGCCCCCATCTTCAGTGAGAGGGACTGATGGGGGCTCAGCGGGAAGGGGACTGCTCCCCGGCTCGCCCAGCCCTGGCCCTCACTGCAGGGGCATGGGGGGCTCAGGATAAATGGCGTCAGATTTGTAACTCGGGTTCCTTCTCTGTGAAAGGGGGTGAGAATGCCCACACAGCTGACCCCACCGAGGCGTGGTGGACATCAAGGGAATATTCTTTCTAAAACTCTGCAAAGCGGGGGGTGCAAGGGTAGCTCAGTGGTAGAATTCTTGCCTGCCATGCAGGAGACCTGGGTTCGATTCCCGGTCCATGCACTTCCCAAAAAAGCAAACAAGCAAAACAAACAAACAAATTCAACAAATGGTGCTGCAATACCAGAATACTCACATGGAAAAAATAGAGAAATGTCACCCCACCATCCAGTATACAAAAACAACAATAACGACAAAAAAACCTCTACAAACTATGAGATGTTATATAAAATCACAAGTCTGTATGCTTTAAAATTCATGATCCAGGAGTCTGGCAGAGTTCCGAGGTGAAGAGTTGGGGTGGGTGCTGGATTGAGTTCTGGCTCTGTCTCTCCCACCAGCCCTGGGGCCCCTGGGCAGGCTGGTTAGCAGCTCAGTTGGCTGGTTCCCTGGGTGAAGCTAACTAACTGCTACTTTTTATCATCCCTGAGAGCATTCAGCGAGAGGGCTCCATCCAGCAGCACAGGAGCTGGCACGGAGAAGTCACCCAGAGCTCACAAAGACGAAGCACTGTCGCAGCTGCCACTACCAAGGACGATGGAGTTGTTCCTCTGCAGCCTGCACTTATTAGACCTTTCTTGAACTGGAGGATGATTCCAATGACGTTTCTCTGCAGCAGCCAACTGCTCTAACCAGCGAGAACTGGCCTGCTAATTGGGGATTATTTAGGAAGGCTCTGGGTTGAGGCTGACCTTTACTTAGCAAATAATTATTTCAAGCCATCGCAATCTCATTATACCAACAACTTTACTGGGATAATGGTAAAAATTCGTTTAGAGGGCAGAATGTCTCAGAAAGCACTTGGGGACATCCTGTTTAATCGCAAACCACCTAAGTGCTAATCTCAATCAAATTCTCATCTGTTAATTAAGAAAATTCTAGAGCTGCATGGAATCCTCTGCAACCCACAAAGAAGAGCTCTTCCAACACCAAGTTGTCAGCGTTGTCCGTAAAAGCAGATGCCGTCAAGCTGTTCAGAGCAGCCTTTCTTTCCAAGCCAGCCCCCTCCCAGCCTGAGCAAGCAGGGCTGGACGGGCCGGCATTGATGTCAGCGTGACACCCCCACGTGAGGTCCCCAGAAGGCAGAGGCCGTGCCTTCTGCTCTTGCCTTTTATTAATGAGATGGTTGGGTTGTGCTGTAAGCGAATTGTACAGCTAACTAATGTGTCTGTAGCTTGGAATTATTTATTGCCAGTGATTGCTCTGCTTGGGTTTTCAATACATAATTCATATTTTGGAGATTTTTTTTTCCTGAGCTCAGAGCCAGTAGGAAAAAACTCAAGATTAGAGTTAAGGCTTCCTATGAATGTCCCAAGCAGGGCTTGGGTGATGCAGTATTTGGGGCTGCAGGCTGTCCCCTGCCCACACTGGGTGGTTATGCTGCCTGGGAGAGCGGAGGACACTTGGGGGGCCCCTGGCTTTCAATGCCAGTCTCTTGGAAGAGGAATCAAGACTGGAGGTGAGGCTTGTTCTTCATTTTCCTCTTGGAATTTCTGGGCTGCTACCCCAGGTTGGACTCCTCCCTGAGCAGACAGGGAAGGCCTGCCAAGCAGAATGCTTCTCAAAAGAGACGAGGAAAATGTTAAATCCTAAAGCAGGAGAAACTGGAGTTAGATTTTAGGAAGCACTTACTGATGGGAAACCACTCCAGGTCTTAGAAAGAGGGTTAGGGCTCTGCCCCAGGGCTGTCTTAGTGGTGGAGAGGTGGGCTTTGAGAAATTTGGCAGGTCTCATAATCTCGTGATGATAAAATGGTCGCCATGGGCAGGATGCCCCAAATAATAGATGCACTTAGAAAGGAGGCTTTGATCACAATCGCTACCAAGAGATTAAGCAAAGCTGGTGGCTTGTGGCCTTCCTGGGTGATAACAGCTGCCGGGGCCGCCGGCTGCCTCAGGTCTGGGCAGTAAATATCCGTTCCTGTAGTCTGCATTCATTCTTGTAAAACCTCAGTCTCTAAGGACAGTGTCGCCACAGCGCTCAGCGAGGAAGTGAGCAATCATCGTAAGGATGAAGGACGCAGCTCCGGCTGTGCGGGTGCGGGGTGCGTGCTCTGCGAGTCTAAAGCCTCCCCACAGCCCAGGCGCCCGCGAACGAGTGATGAGGAGGCGTCACACTCCATCAAGACATCTTAATCGGAGCTCATTTTTCTCCCACAGGCCAGATGAGCCAGGTGGCAGTGGGGAGGGAGAAATAGAGAGTAACCCTTTAGAGCCAAGTGTGTGAGTGCGTGCATGGGTGTGGTGTGTCTGCACGGGTGTAGTCCTGTGGCGTGTGTGTGCATGTGTGAACATGTGTGAGTGGGCGTGCAGGTGAGCTGGTTTGTGTACAAATAGGGTGGGCATGGGTTTCCCCAACAGAGATGCCCGATGATGTCCCCGGGAAGGGACCCCATTGACGGGCTCAGCAGTAAGCAGGGTTGTAGAGAACCACCTACGCATCCCCTGACACTGATGACATCTCCTGGGTGACTAAGTCTTGGGGGGCTGCTCATGCCTGGTATCACGAGACCATGTCTTTTCCCTAGTGTCGAGCTGGGCATCTTGGCCTCGGCACTGCGGACGCTGGGGTGGGATCATTCCCTGCGGTGGGGCGTCCCGTGCATTGCAGGGTGCTTCGCAGTATCCCCGGCCTCTGCCCACCCCAAGCTGTGAGAAGCAAAATGTCTGCAGATCCTACCAAGTGTCCTCTGAGGGGCAGATCGCTCTTGGGTGGGGCCGCTAGTGCAGCCGCTGGCTCTGTCCAGTCCCAGGCCCCAGGCCCTGGGCTCTGTTCATAAAGAGCCGGGAAGGGGCAGGAGTTTTCCCACCTGGGTGCGTCTTCAGTTGGACACAAACACATGGGCCACTGACGTGCTCAGCTCTGTGCTGGGGAGTCTCCTCTTTGAGCTGGGGGTGACCTGAGAGCTGGTGAGGCCAAGGTCCTGCCTCTGGAGCCAAGGACAGACCCCTCCTTCACCTCGCCTGGATCTCAGGACTGTCTCCTCTCCCGTCCCAGAAGCGGTTTGGATCAGAAGTTCACCTCTGTGCTCTGGCTGCTAGTGCTTTGACCATTATCTTTCTACTTGGACTATCTGCTTCCTTGCAGGCTTCTTATTGGGGGTTGGTGACAGGAGGACTCCTGGACAGCCATCAGCAAGATATCTTGGGTCCTGGCATTGACCTACTCTCGCCCCTTTGGCAGATACCCCCTTTATTTCCTGGAATCTCTGGGGCTCCAATGCATCCTCTGGCCACTGTCCCCTCTGCCTTGGCCTCCCTTGTGCACATGGTGGCTAGGACAGGCAGGACATGCTGCCACTGCAGCCCTGGGCGTGTCCATGAAGCCTGCTCACTACCCCCCCCAAACTCCTTCTGCATAATGGGTGACAAAGCTAAGCACCCAGGAATCAAGTGGGGGTTCTCCCCAAAGTCCTCTTTGTGCCCGACAAGTGGCCATGCCAGATGTGCGGTGGACTCAGTGTTGGCTCGCGCTGGACAATGCCCTTCCTGGTGGACTTGTCCACTCCTGGGCCACTGCACTCCCCAAGCGAGCCAGCTCAGGGTGGGCACTGCGCATGTGCAGAAGTCTCGGGGTGCCCCTGGGGGGCAAAGGGCCCCACTCCCACCAGGCTTGCAGGCTGCAGTGGCTCTGTATCTCCCTGGGTCTGTGGGGTCAGGACAGCAGGGGCGTGGTTTCTCAGGGAGAGAAAATCCTGGCACCTGGGGCGCCCCACGAGCTCAGTGGGCCGGACTCCCCAGCGGCAGTCTCGTGGGGGCGGGGTGTCACTGAGCCACGCGCTCATTGGGCAGCCTGTCCCCAACAAGAGGCTCATCAGAAGGGACAGATTCCAAGTGCTTCCAGCTGGCATGGTGGCGAAGTTTCCCTACAGCGGGGAGCTGGGCAGACCTGTCAGTCTTTAATGCCATAAGTAAAACAAACACGGCTTTGTTTGAAGAGACTCGGTCCTTCTGGGTTGTCGCCTTTAAATCCCTTGAAATTGGCAGATATCACCCAAAGTCAAATCCATTTCTCTTGAGTTAAAGCCGAGCCACGATTATCCTGTGCCTCCCTGCATGCTTATCATCCCCAGGGCTGCGCGCCGCCTCGCCAACTTCGTCTAACAGGTCGTGAATGCCTGGGTGGTTGAACCAGGAAGGAAGCGTTCGTTTCACGGTGGTGGGGGTGGGGTGGGGGACAGTCGGGGCCAGGTGTCCTGGAGCCTCGCTTGCGGGAGGACCTGAGCCACTCACATGCTGCCCCTCCAGGGAACTGCCTCCCATGGGGGCCTTTCAACCTCAGTTTGGGTGCAGCTGAGCGGCCGGGGCTTGGTCCCGGGGCTCTGCGCCCTCTGGTCTGCGCAGCCCTTGACGAGCTGCTGATGACTCCAAGCCTCCGCTTTCCTGTTTAGAAAGTGCTGTGCACTGTAATGCACAGGGAAGTGTCAGCTTCTACTCTTTCTAATGGCAAAACCTCAGGGGGTGCGATGGGGAGGACCCAGATCCATGCCAGGGAAATTGGGATTCAGGAGAGCCCTGGCGTGTGGCAGTGAGCATGTGGTGTAATGGCAGATGTCATTTGGACACACCGTGAGCTGCTTGGGGATGAGTTCACCCTTCAGTCATCTATGCAACAAGCACTTAGTAAACCCCAACTGCATACAAGTCCCTACGCCAGCGTCTGGAGAGAGAGCAGAAGTCGGGAGGCTGGTAGGATGGGCTCAGTGGTGAGAAGCAGACCCAAGGACAAGCTGGAATCTGGGCCATGGAGGGGCAGGGGACGTGCCCTGTGAGCTCCGTGGACACAGAGAATTTCAACCAGGAGAGGCTTCCTGGAGGAGGCGACCTGGGAACACCTGGGGCACGCAGACGGCTCCTGCTTCTGAACATGTCCGAACTCTGGTGGCCTTAAGGCCTCCTTTCCATCTGGCTTTATTGCAAAACAGCCCCTGCCCCAAAGCAACCTCCTCTCCAGAGAGACAGGAGTGTGTGTAGACACGGATGGGAGCCAAATACAGGGGAATGCGGCTGAAGCCACACGTCTCTCATTCCCAAGCCGCCTCACCGACAGCCTGCTGGACACCCGGACGGAAGAGGGGGGTAAGGAGACGTCATCAGAGGCTTGGCCAGTGCTCCCTGGCCGGTGCCTCTTCCGTCTTGGAGCTGGGAGCCACGGAGCAGCCATCCGTCCGCTTGGGCACTTGTCTGTCCCACGTCATCCCCAGGTCTTTCGATGGACTGATGAGGTTTGGTCCTTTAACGGTTCAGCACGTCGGAAGTGTCTGCGGGCCGGGGGGTGCCTTTCATCTCAGGGCCCCACCCTCCCTGGCCCCAAAAGTGAAGGTCGACCACAGAGAATGGGATGGGGATTTCCCTTAAGCAGGGAGGGCAGAGGGCAGGCCCCGGACATTTTAGCTTTTCCATCACCTTTTGCCAGTTGCGGGCCTCCCTCTACTGATGATATGCCCATGCCTCTGAGCTAAAGACCATCTCCTGGCTTCTGTCTGGAGGCCAGTGGCTTAGCGCTCCAACCTCACAATCCCCACTCCCACCCCGTACTGGGCAGGGCCCAGGACCCAGCAGAGAACAGGGAGCCCCTGCCCTTGCAGGCCAACACGGAGCAGGTACAGCATACAAGGAGGCTGGGGAGAGTGAGGGGCGGGGCCGGGGGGAGGGATGGGGTGTCTGAGGCAGAGGGTCTGCCTGGGTCCCCCTAAAGGCAGGCCGAGAGGTTGGTGGTGCTTGTCCCGTGTGGCTGTTGGCCTGTGGAATGGTCACACCTACGAGGCAGGCTGGGGTGGGAGGCTTGCTAAGGGCAGGCACACCCGCCAGTGCCAATGACGGCAGAGAGCCACTGACATGCTGGTGGCCGCCATGGTGTCCTTTACCAGGCCACGGCCATGGGCTGAGCCACACGGACCGGCACTGCCGCCCGTGTCTTACCTTTCCTCCTGGCTGGGGTGTGGCAGGGCGGACGCCTGAGGTTAGGAGAGCAGGGTCCACCCCAGACTTGCAGATGGCTAGTGTGGGGCATGGTACCCTGCAGCTGCTATGCAAATGGCCACAGGCTTGGTGGTGTAAAGCAGCATTCTTTCCTCTCGCCCAGGCCTGGAGGCCAGCGGTCCAAAATCAAGGTGTGGTGGGGCCGCGCTTTCTCCCCAGGCCCTGGGGAGGAAACCTCCCGGCCCCTTCCAGCCTCTGGGGTCCGCCGGCATTCCGTAGCTTGGGGCCACATCCCTGCTCCTCGAAACCAGTCTCTCCCAGTCTCCCCCTGCTCTGTCTTCCCCAGCCTCCTCCTCTGCGGGTACCAAACCTCCCCTCTCCCAAGGACACTTGGGGTGGCATACTGGGCCCACGGGGTGACCCAGGGTAATCACCCATCTCAAGACCCTTCGCTTCCTCCACCTGCAAAGGCCCTCCCCACCCCGTTTGTAAGGGAACAGTCACAGGCTCCAGGGGTCAGGTGTGGACATCTATTGGGGTCGGTTTTTCAGCAGCCACAGGGCAGGGACTGAGGGAGGTGCCAGGGGACAGTCCCGAGATCTGTGTGGCCGCCCTCCCCATCTGCCCAGGCCCAGCTGAAAGGGGACGCTGGCCTCCCCCGCACCTGACTTCTCCTCTTCATGGAACTGGCGCCCTCATGACATCTGTCGGGCTGGCTGCAGGCGGGCAGCTGTGTGCAGGGCTGCCTCGGGGTCCCTCCTGGACACCCACTGTATCGGGGCCATAGGGGGGACATGGCAGCCCTCTGCACCGGGGGACGGTGTGGACCTCCACAGGGGGGCTCTCCATTGCCTCGCTGGGGGCTTTGGGGACCCCTCAAGGGCTCCAAGTCTCCGCAAAGCATCTCCTTGTCTTTCTGCTTCTCAGGAGCCCGAACATGCCGGGACACAGTCACCATCAGACGTCCCAGGAGGCAGCGTGCAGGCTTTAGGGATTCCTTTGCACGCCCCCCACGCTGCTCTTTGGCTGGCTGTGCTCTCCCAGGTGGGGCCGGGCGGCTGGGACTGAGCAGGGGCAAATTCCTCTTGGAGACTCCTCCCATGCAGGGTCTCCAGGTGTGCACCCAGGAAAATCCAATCACCCCAGGAGAAATTTAATTCAGGACCAAGGAGTCTCTCCATGATTTACTGCTTCATTAATGGCTCTGATTGCAGGAATGATTTTCTCCATACTTTCCAGGAATGCGGGCTGGCTGTCAGCCAAGAGGTTATTGGATGATGTGACAGCCAAGGCACATTTGTCTTCATCTAAACACGTGATGGCTGCACTCTCCATGCCCACTGGCAGGCCGGGGGCTCAGGCCACACAAGCACTCTGTCTTAGGGAGACACAGACAGACACAGAGGCACAGACACACCTCCCTCTACATGCAGGTGTGAAGGCACCTTTCTGTAAGTGTAGAAAAAGCCTGGCTTGGAGCCAGGAAGGACTTGGTCTGTCACTCTCGTTCCTCAACTTCCTCCTTGTAGGTCCTTTCTTCTCTTTCTGAAATTAAAGGGGTCATCTGATTCTGAAATTATTTAGGGATTGCTGTTGATTTGTGCGCAGTTGTTGTAAATAACACAGACAGATCTGTGTGCCATTTACCTGCTTCCTTCCAATCACCTTGTAAAGCTACAGGACTCTCTCCCTCCAGGGGACAGACTGAGGCACGCAGGACCCAGAACCTTCCATCCCGCATGAGCCCCCAAGTTGCCGTTTAATGGCCACCCCACTTCCCTCCTGCCTCAAAGCCCCATGGAAACCACTGGTTTGTTCTCTATATTTCTGTCATTTCAAGAATGTTTTATAAATGGTTATATAATTCTTTGGCGATCTGTGGGGGGTCATGTGACTCTAGCTCCCTCCCTTTCCCTGCTGCCTGGTGCCCCACGGAGTGAGTGCATCACAGCTTTTTGTCCATTCACGCATTGAAGGACAGCCGGGCTCCTGGGTTGGAGCTGATGTGAGTAAAGCACTGGGGAGATTTGTTTATGGGGTTGTATGAAGAAGCCTTCAATCCTGAAGAGCAATTGCTGGGTTGCCTGGCAGGTGCAGGCGTAGTTTTCAGAGAGAGTGCCAGAGTGGTTTCAGATGGGCCCGAGCTGTCACCACCCCCACCCCGCCTAGTGTCTCTATGGTCTCGCCAGCATTTGGCATGGCGCATGTTTTGCAGTTTAGCATTTCGGAGAGGTGTGTGTTCTTTCTTAGCCTCTCCGAGCCTCAGTTTCCCCGACTGTCAAGCAGCTTAGCTTGGCAGTCACTGAAGCTGGGCTTGTAAGAGAGCTCAGTGCTCTGTAAAAATGTGCATCAGTGAAATGTGCATCAGTGAAATGTGGGGACTCAGCTCCCCAGTGATATGTGGGGATTCAGCTTCCCGATTGGGTGGAGTCCCAGGAAAAGGCTGGCAGTGGGCTTCTGTGAACAGCTCTTAGGATTAAAGTGCTCGTGACTTGTAGCTCCTTGGACACTCTCGGCAGCCTCAAGAGGAAGGGAAGGCAGGTGCCCGCTGGGGCCCTTTCTAGGGGAGGAGGCTGAGGCTCTGGAACGAGCCGGGGTGATCCTTCCACGGGTGTCCGTGTGAACATCAGAGTGTCCTGTGAGAGCCACGAGACACCAGGGTGGTGACTGATATGGAGGGGGCAGCAGTGCACAAGCCCCCAGGAGGGGCCACAGATGCTCTCACCCATCAGTCCACCCTCCCCTGCCCACTCTATAGAAGAAGAGACAGAAGCTCAGAGTGGCTGGTGAGGTGAAGCGTGTGACCCAAGCTTAGGCCTTTCTGGTGTCTCGCCCAGGTCACAAGTGGTGAGCACAGAGCTGGTCATGGTGGGATGACACAGTCTAGACCTCTCGCTGCTGAGCTGCCCAGGAGGCTGTGGGTTCCACAAGTACGTGGCATGAGTGGGGCCCCAACAAAGGATGCTGGGGCGGGCAGTATAGAGGGTGTGGATTCCAGTATTAAATGGTGGTGGAACCAAATCATGCCTTTCAATCATTGTTCCTTATTTGACTCAACTGGGGGAATTTTATTTTAAATTTGGAGGCCTGGCTCACCCCCAGAGATGATACTCCAGTGGTCTGGGTAAGCCATGTCACTGGTATTTTTCAAATCCCCCCAGGCAATGCCAAGGGGCAGCAAGGCTGGAGCCACACTGGCTTGGAGGAAGCCTGAGGTTATGGTTGTCACCGATGTACCTGGGACTGGGACCAAGGGATGCAAGCTTCCTGGGCAGGTGCTGGCACTGGGTGGCAGTCTGTGCAGGCTGCCACGGTCTCCGCCCCGCCCCCAGGTCCCCGGGCTCCGGAGCACCTCTGTAGCCGGCTCCAGGGTTGAGAGCAGGTGCTTTGGATTTCTGGGGTTCCCGGGCTTCCCCAGGCTCCAGGTGCTGCAGAGAGAGGACGCAGGAGATCCGCTCGGCCCCTTGTCATATCTGAGACTCTAGACAGGAGCTCAGTGCTGTCTTTGCACGTTTAGTGAGCCTGCATCAGAGCATCTTGGAGGTGCAGGCTAAGGGTCCTGAGACCCTGCTTCCATTGTGCTCCCCGGGCTATGACAGGTCCTGGTCTGTCCTGAGCCAGGGGCTTGCTCCCAGGCTGCAGTTGCCTAGAGCAGGACCCCAGCCCTGGAAAACCCTCATGTGGGCCTCGTTTGGGTCTCCTGCGGCCCGGTTCCCGGTGGTACACTCTGCTTTCCTGTGCCCCGAGCACGTGGGACTTGGCCAGGGTGCCTGGCCTGGAGACAGGGCTGCCTCTCTCCCCTTACCCTGTCTCTAGGGCAGAGGTCATGGAGCTGGGCTCGGATGCCCTTTGGGACATAGAGAAACTGCACGGAAGGCCGTCCTGGCTCCCATGAGACCCCCACACCTTGCCATACCTGCTGGGAGTGCTTAATGAGCCGCCTTCTCCCGGCCCCAGCCCACCCGCGCCCACACCTGATGTGGCAGGACAGTGGAGGCGCCCCCAGCCCACGGCCCACCCTGTGGGGCACTCAGGGGGCCTGCGGGGCTTGAAGAGGACGTAGCTCCCGCGGCGAGCAGAGGGCCCGGAGGGGCGGCGGGCTGGAGCGGGTCCCCAGAGGCTCTTTTCTCTCCATGCAGCCTGACGGTGCTGCCGCGCCAGGTTGGGTCATGTGCCCCAATTTAAACAGGTGCTTCGTCTTATCCGTGTCCTGTGGGTGTGGCCCTCTGCAAAGAGGAGCCCTCGGAAGTGCTGCTTTCAGCCGCAGTGTGGTGAAGCCAAGGGGAGAAGCAGGGGAAGGAGAGGCTGTCCTCCTGTGGCAGAAGACAGAGGCGCAAGCTCGGGGTCCCATGGGGCGCGGCAAGCACCCCCCCACCCCAATGATGCAACTGAGCCTGGAAGCAGCCAGCCTGCTGGCCTCTGAAACGAGCAATTGGTTCCCGCGTCCAAGCCAGCCCATCGCATGGCGCTTGTCACAGCAGCCTGGGAACCAGGACGGCCCCCAAACTGTGCCCAGGTCTCCGTGGTGTTTCCGACCGTCTGTCTGTCCCTGGGACCGAGCCTGGCAGACCCCGGGAGGCCCCTCCCCCAGGACACCTGAGGCCATGGAACGTCCATCTCAGCGGACGGAGGATGGGGTGTCGGCAGGGATACTGAGGCTTGGATTCTCTTGTTATTCGGGGAGAGATGACACTCGCCAAGCTAGAGAAGGACGTTGGCTGAAGGTGGCCCCAGGAACGGAGGTGCAGCCCTCTGGGTGCTGAGCAGCAGCTTGTGTCCTTGCTGGGGACCCTCAGAGGTCCAGGACCTGGCTGAGGAGTCAGATGCAGGCTCCGCTCATCATGACACATGACCCTGCATGCTGACGGGACCCCTCTGTGCCTCAGCGACCACATTTGTGAATGGGGGTGTGGCAGCTCCTCCTCCTGGGGTGGTGGTAGAGACTGGGGCACCCTGTAAGCCAGGACGGGGGATGCTCGGGGAGTCTCAGCCAGGATTTTTATCGTTTTGTCTAACACTAGCCACGCCTTGATAATGCCACCCAGGGTCCCAGGGGTCTCAGGGTGGAACGGTCTCCATGAGGCTCAGGGAAGAAGGGTCCCCAGGGGTGTTGGGGCAGGAGGGCTCGTGTGCCCGGACACCTAGACTGTTCCTGAGACCTGCTGACCAGCCAATGGTGTTGAGGACCGGGTCCCTTTGATGTGTCATATCCTTGAGCACGGAACACGGGAAAGGCCGAGATGTGTGTCACCACCTGCCCAGGGCAGAGAGTTACTTGGCTCAACATGCCAGGGTGCCACCCCCCAAAACAAGGAAGGACAACAGGTTTGCGGCTCTTGGCCCCCGGAAAGCGGGGGAACTCCAGGTGGGCGCCGCCCCCGCTGCCTGGGGCCCCGGACGTGAGCTCAGTCAGGCACCCGGTGGCCTCTGTGCCTAGCGAGGCCCCGGTTTACTGTCCAGGGTTTGGCTGTGCCCTTCGCTCCTCTCCTAGCCCCTGGGGCTGGACCCGCCCGAGTCTCACGGCCAGGTGGGGCTCCCCGGAAGAATCCCCTGCCTCACATGCACTTGGGGTTGTGCCTCTGCCACGGCAGCTCCCCCGGCTCTGCCCGCGCCCCCGGACTGTGCTCCCAGCCCTTGATGCCGCATGGGGCCCCTGGACCCGAAACCAAACATGGCCCCTGAAAACGGAGCGCATGGAGGCGGCCACCCACAGGGGCATCTGGAGTGCAAATGAGCAGCTGTGCACACCCCGGTTCCTGGGGGTTAATTCCCAAAACGGGCAGATCTGAAACACCCCTAAAAGCCTAGTTTGATGCATTCCCAGCACGCTGGCCCGAGAAGCACAGAGGGAAGGCTGAAAGGAGGCATGGGGTGAGTCTGCTGGAGCCCGGAGCCTGTTGGGAGGGCAGTTGCTCCCCTCCTCCACCTTTCTCCTCACTCCTTTTCTTTCCCTGTCACCTGACTCCCTGGGAGGCTGCTTGTCAGATATGGGGCTGGGAGGGGGGGACTGAGTTTAGGGGGGACAGAGTTGGGGAAGGAAGTCGATCCTTCTCTTGTCCCAGCAAGGCTGCCGTCATGTCAGTGTCCACCCTGAACCCGGGTTTGTCCCTACAGCCGCGACACCCAAGCCCAGGGCAGCCCAGGGGGCTGGGACAAGGTCTCCAAGCTTGGCCCTGCCATCCCCAGGGGCCTGCCCTGCGGTCTGCTCTGGGGCTCGCTCCTGGTCATCGGGACCGGACACGGTGGATGGACATCACGGCAGCGAGCTCAAGAGGAGCCTAAGGGCACGGAGCACCCAGCACCCTCGGTGACACCTCGACACTGTCCCGTGTGGGCCTGTCTCCTGAGGCACCTCAGAGAGACCCAGGCTGCAAGACCAGAAGGATTTCAGAAAACTTGAGCTGTCTTCTTGGGTCTCCTTGCCAGGAAAGGAGAGTGGCTCCCGCCCACCCTCGTTAGAGCTTCGCCCTTGGTCACTCCCTCCCCATCCCCGACCCTCCCCCCACCCCTCCTCCAGCCCTGTTCCCTCAGAGACCAGGCACCTCTCCTCCTCCCCAGCCCTTCCAGCTGCTTCCTGCCTCAGTCGCACTCCCTCTTCTGCTAAGTCTGCTTCAATAAAGGGGAGAGATGCACACACAGTGGGCATGTGCACACACGCACATATGCACACACATGCGCACACATGCACATATGCACACACAGTGGGCACGCGCATATATGCACACACGTGCACATATGCACACACGTGCACATATGCACACACGTGCACATATGCACACACGTGCACGCGCACACACGCACCCTTACAGTCTTGACAACCACAGGAACCTCCGTGGGGGCCAGCGGGGAGGCATCAAGAAAGTGTCCCACGTGAGAATGTCCCTTAGAGGACAGAGAAGGGAAAAGGGCAAAGGAGACGCCTAGCAATAGTTCTGGTCCAGTCACTGTGACCAGGAGCCGGGCCCACTCAGAAACTGAGGCTGCCCACCCCACCTTTCAGGGGCGTGCAGCTTTTTGGCTTTTCTTGCTTTTCCTGAGAGTTCCTCTGCCACCTCCTCACTTCCTCCCCCACTTCCTTGCACTTGCTCTCCCTTCCTCTCCCTCTCTTTTTTCCCTTAACCCTGGCCCTCCCCGCATTGCATCCTGCCAGGTCCAGCGCCTGCCCTGTCCGCCATAACCCATGCCTCCTGCAGGAGAGAATTAGGTTAGGCCACCCCAGGCCTCCAGGGACTCCTCTGGCCTGCAGTCCTCCTGGGCCACACCGTCTGCTTTTCGGAGAGAAGGAAAGCTGAGCGTACAGAGGGGAGGGGGCCTGGCCACCAGCAGCCCTGTGTGCGCACCCGGACAGACACGCTCACCTGTGGCCACTGAGCCCCACCCACACGGAGGGCACCCAACTCAGCCCAGCCCCCCTCACCCATCTGTCTGTCCCTCCATGGCGCCTGTCGCGGTGTCCTCCGTGCAGCCTGCGCGGTGTCCTCTGCTCCCTATGGTTCCACTCAATTTGTTTTCTATGAAAACTATTTTTGAACATAAATCCCAGCCCGGGTTGTGGCTGTCACCGTCACTGGCGATGGGCTTGACAGCTCCTTCTCCTGGTGCCGGCACAGGGCTGCGTTCCAGGCTGTCTGTCCGTCCTCTGCAGATGCCACGGACCTGGGCCAGCAGCGCCCTCTGGGTCCTCGGTTTCCCCTCGTGCAAGGTGAGGGGTGGGGCTGAGGGAGTTGCTCAGGTCTCGTTGCCCTGCATGTGCCCGAGCCCAGGCTGTAGGGGATGCCCGGTGTGGACCTGGAAGGGGGAGGCGGCGGCGGGGGGCGATGGAGAGGAGAGGGCTGCTTGGAGGACCTCCGGGCAAACATTCTTTGGGCCGCACCGCCTGCGCCACGCGTGCCCTCCCGGGCACCCCCTTCCTCCCTGCGCCGGGCTTTGGGGGCGGGGAGCTGTCAGGCTTGGGCACGGAGCCAGGGGCAGCAGACAGCCCCCCAGCAGGCCCCCCAGGGCGGAAACAGCCATGGAACCCAACCAGAACTGTGCGGTGCCACCTCCGGGAGCTCATGCCCCCCAGCCCACCGCACCGGGGGCTCCTTGGTCTGCCCCTGGCTCATTTCTCCTGCAAATCTCTCCCTTGGTCTTCCCGCCTCTGCCCCATCCACCCTGACAGGACCTCTGTGTGTGCAGACAAGAACGGGGCCGGTGAAATCTTCCTGCAGCCCGAAGGCTTGGTTTGTGGCCTGGGAACACCCGCTCAGAGAGCAGCGTCACCACTGCCAGAGCAGACGCTGAACCGGGGTGGGCTGCGGGACCCTCCCTCCTCCCTGCTCTCTTCCTTCTTTCAGCAGACACTCAGAGACAACCCCCCATGCGCTGGGTTGTGCTGAATCCTGGGCCACAGCCTTGGCCCTTGAGGCCTGCCTGGTCTGGAGTCTGGCTGGGGTCAGGGTGGGGGTCAGGGCGGGGGTGGGGAAACAGAGAGGAAACTGACCACTCCAGAAGGGCTGAGAAACAAGGACAGGTGTGAGCTCAGGATATAGATGGCGTTGAGGGGGGGGAACTGCCTCAGTCACCTTGGTCTAGCAGGGCCCCTGGAACCTTCTGAGCTGAGTCTGGGGACTGAGGACAGGGGAGCACAGGGTGAGAATAGAAAGCCCAGGTGGAGGGCACAGGTTGTGCAAAGGCCTAGAGAGTGGGGAGAGCATGGGGGGGTGGGTGGAGGGGTGCAGTCAGGAATGGCATGGGGGGGCATGGAACATGGAGCAGGTGGGGTGCAGCTTTGCTCATCTCTGCCTGGGACCTGGGCATCTCCCTTGGATGGCGAGCTCCTGGCCAGGGGACCCCTTCACAGGGCTTTGGCATCCTCAGGCCGCCCACTCAGCACCTGGGTTGCACAGGTGAGCTCTGCCAGGTGCAGGGGAGGCTCCTGGGGCTTCTGTCTCCTCCTGCTCAGCTCCATGACCCCCAAGGAGCCTTCTGGCCCTGTGTCCTGGGCCTGGACAGCACTGCTAGGCCCACTTTATGGGGGAGGAAACTGAAACCCCCCCACAGGTTGTGCAGGGTGCTGAGGGCAGGGCTGGAAGGAACCAGAATGTGGCTTTTGCACCAGCAGCCCAGCAGCAGTGTGGACAATTCACACGGCTGGTCATCTCAAATCAGCATCTTCTTTGGAAGTTCTGAGGCTGCCTGGGAAGGAACCCCTCAACTGGGGGTGTTGGGGATGCTGGCAGTGGCAGACTGGAGGGAAGGTCCAGAGGGGTTGGTTGTTCAGACATCTCTATACCTAAGATTGCACCCAAATGCAGGAGAAAATGGGGTTGGGGGTGGGGAGGCAAAGCTGGGGATGGATCCCACTCCCTTGCCTGCCTTGTTGCTGACTTCCCAGGGAGGCCCAGGCTTGTGACCCAGGGTGCATATCCCTGTGACTCGGGGTGCATGTCCCCTGGAGCAGGTCTGAGACTGAGCCTGCAGCAGACAGGCCCCCTCCTGGCTGAACTCCACTGCCCAGCCTTTGAAACAGGCCAGGTGGGGAGTAGAGTCAGGTGGGGAGCACAGCCAGGTGGGGAGCACAGTCAGGTAGGGAGCACAGCCAGGTGGGGAGCACAGCCGGGTGGGGTACACAGCCAGGTGAGGAGCACAGCCAGGCAGCTATGGTTAGGGCCGCTAAGCACATCCAGGGAATATTGTTCAAAGACGGTGCAGCAGGGCTGCCACTGAGGTGTCCTGCCAGGTGTTCCCAGGGCACCTGGGTCAATGCTATGGTCACTGCAGCCCCCCTTAGAGACAGGAGACTGGGTCTCCTCACAGCTGGCATCGTTCTAGACCCTGCTTGGGGACACACTCCCCAGGTCTCTCTGCCAACGCTGGCAAATCCCCAAAATGGGCCTGAAATTTAGCTCAGTGAGGGTTTTGCATGGGTGGTAATCATCAGCAACTGCTACTTTTGATAACGAATGTGTCATGTCCCATTTTGCTCGTGCAACCACCCCAGGGACCACTTAATACTCAGATTAGGAAATGGAGGCTTGGAGAAGGTGAGTCTGTGACACGTGGGGGCTGTGGGGAGGAACTGGGGGACCCCAAACCCCTGCTGCCTCCCTGACACCACCCCTGCCTTCCAACGGGGCCAAGGCAGCGAACCATGCATTTCACTGCCGCCAGGGGCGGAGATCCCTCGACAGCGATCCCCAGCGAGCAGGGGCAGCGGGCTTCATGGTCCGCTCGTCTGGGCTCCAGGGCTCTTGGAAGCTCCAGGCACAGAGTCTGCACCCCCCTCCCACCCTCCCACAGGAGACATGGGACCCATCCGGTGACTGTCTGCAGGCTGCGAGGTAGGTGGCCAGACTGCAAAGCAGGTCTCAAACACGGGAAGAACCTTGAGTCAGGAAGACTGTTTTCAAAAAGCTAATCATTCTTTTGGAATCCAAGAGTGTTTTTCCCTTTTGTTCCAGCTCATGAGAACTGCTGAGCATCCCCGGCTGAATGACAGTGACTTCTCAGATCACAGAGGGAAACGCCATGTCAGAAAATAGCGCACGCTCGGGGGGCAGTGGGGGATCGGGCCCTGTGAGAAGTGAGCTCGCACCCACTGCAGAGGCTACGGCACGCAGCGTGAGGCAAAGGCAGTGCGCGGCCACTCGCCAGCTGCTCTGGGCTTCGTTTGGGTCAAAGCAAGGCCACCAGTGAGAGTTGGACACCTGGCTCGGAGTCGGTCCCAAAGACCAACCTGGGAGGACCCCGAGATGCACTGGGCAGAGTTGGTGGGACGTTCTGGCCATGTGTCCATTAGAGGCAGGGAGGCACAGCCAACCCAGTCTCAGCACACGTGCCAAATGCCACGCTATCTAAATGCCAAGCCACGGGGCAGGCAAGTGGGGAGACCCACAAATGCAGCCAGCTGTGTGCTTGTTTCTGGGCTGACAGAGCCCAGGAGCTCGGTGCGGTGGGCCAGGACAGCCAACAGGATGTGGGGCTTCAGAGCGGAAACTTGGGGAGACGCAGTGTTCCATTCCCCATCTTGGAGGAGTTTTCCACACACACACCCTGCCACAAGCACACACATTAATTTCCAAACTTCTTATCCAAGTCCCTGACTTCTTCAGCAAAGACTGACGTGGCGCCTGCCAGCCTCTGCTTCCCGCTGCCCGCGCCGTGCCTCCCCCAGCAGGACCACACATGCCCGTGGGGAGCAGGCACCCCGGAGAGCGGGCAGACACCTCAATCATGCACAGCTTCCTGGCACACGCAAGAAGGAGTGACATACAACCCCCAGGCTGGCTCGTCCGGGAGCTCCAGGAGGGGCTGAGGGGCAGGCCTGCACGAAACCCCAGCATGGGTTGCTCATCCTGAATGGGGTGTAGACAACACCAATCCCACTTCCGGCCGGGAGGGAGAGGCTATTTGCTCAGTGGGAAATAGAACAAAACTGTATTTGTCCCTGAGGATCTCCCCACCCATAGCCCTGGGTGGCTCCGACTTCAGGCCTTTGGCAGTATGTGGTGGCCACACCCGGAGGGCCAGGCCAGGAGACAGGGCTTCCCTTGCTCATCCGTTGGAGAGGCGGTCAGTCCTGCAGACCGACTGGGTTGGGCTAACTCTCTAGCCGGGTGTGTCTTCTGATTTACCAAGGAATGGCAGCCTCGCATTTATCTGCACATGGAAAAAATTCACAGAGGGTCGAGGGGGCTTTCTCGCTCCCCGGCTCCCCTCCCCCTCCCACAGCCTGCCCGCCCTTTCCTTCCAACCAAGATGGGGTTTGTCACCTGGAGGCAGGGTGGGTCCACTTCGTTGGAGCATCTGAAAGTAGGACACAACAACCCCTGTGGAGTGCCCCTTCTGGGTGGCACTGATGCTTCAATGTCCATTGGTCAGACTTCGAAGTCAAATGGAATGGCCGTGACAGTGTGTCGGAGACCCTATACCGCGCACTTTCTCCTGCAAGGGTTTCATGGGGCACAGAAGCAACTGCTCCCCTTTTAAAAAGAAGCATGCTGAGGCTAAAAGCTCATCTGCAGCCCCTCGTTTGAGAACTAGGTCCTTTAGACCCCAAAGTCTGCATCCCAGTCACCCCACTTATGGGGCTTGAAGGACATGCCCCTCAATATTCCTTGGAGTATAGAATAAACAGGAGGATCCAATAAATAACCAGAAAAGGAGAATTGCAGGGGGACAACAGAGGCTTTAAAATGAACGGCAGAGAGAGGCATGGTTGATGATGTTTAGGGTTTTTTTTTTTTTTTTGCATGCTTTTTTATGTCTCATGAATACATCATGAATTCTCAAACAAATGAACACTTTAAAATCACACCAAGCCCCCGCAAGGACAGGGCTTTTGGAAATAGAAACTGGGAGTGGTGAGCAGGGCGTGGCATTTTAGCAGTCGTCGAGGAGGCGCCTGCAGACGGAGCCAGCTCCCCTCGGGGCTGGCGGCTGGGAGCACAACCGGCAGCCGCTGCCCTGCCTTATATTTAGGTAGAGTAGGTGGCTGCCTACGCGGTGCGATTTCACAGGCTCGGGAGGGTCCCTTCGAAACCCTAAAATACTTCCTCCACCTGCCTCCTGGTGCCGACAGTCTCTCTGATAAGAGAGCAGCTTTCTGGTCCGAGTTAAAAGGAAAGCCAGTGTGCTCCTTTGAGCTATGCAGGCCTGGAGCTAAGTCTGCGCTCCACCGAGAAGCAGGTGTGCCATGAAATTTTCAGGCTGGAAGGGCCACTCAAGGTGCCGTCCGGGAAGGCAACCTCCATGTCTCCCAGGGAACTATTAGGAGCCAAGGGCAGTTTATTCTTCATGTGTGCATGTTTGAGCCTGCTCCGAGCCAGGTCTTCTGTCAAATGCAGGATGCTCAGGTGGCGGGTTGGACACTACCTGCCTTTCGGGATATTGCTGAGAAGTAAAGGAGCTGGCAGACTCAAAACTAAAAGCTGCACACCATGACATATGCTGAGAGATAGCCCAGGGCACCACTGCGCACACAACAGGGCTCCCCAATTGAGTTCTGCCCTTCAGAGAAGGACATTTGAGCTGAGGCTTAGTGGGTGAATAGGAGTTCACTAGTCAATGAGTCGGGAAGAGGTGTTTGTACAGAGGGAAGAGCAAATGTGATGCCTCAAAGCACAAAGGAATCAGCATGTTAAACAATAATAAGCCAGGGAAGCTGAGGGGTCCAGAGAGCAAGGGGAAACTTACATAGATGAGGTGGGAGGTGGACTGGAGCCAGCCTCGCTATCCACCCAAAGTTGGGGCATGAGATGTGCTCTTTCAGGTTAGATGGAGGATTGGGGGATTGAGCAGAGGTGATGAGATCAGCTCGGTGACCTTGGGGTACAGGAAGATATGGCTCCATCCTGCTGTTTTCACCCTGCAGGGCCCCAGGGGGTAGCCTGGCACAAAGCACATGCTCAATACTAGGTGGGGAATTTGCTGACCTGCTGTTTTATTTTTATTCTTATGTGCGAACATTTCAAGGACAGGGACGCACATTATCTTCAGTGGCTCCTGCATTGCCCATATTTGAGGCTGTGTCCTGAAATTTCTTCACTTTACCCTTTTGTCAACAAAAAGTTTCAGGTCATTAGGGCAATAATGTTCAAAGCAAAGTAGAGTAAAAACATTCATTTTTTGAAAGATAAACCTTACAAGTTCAGACCCAGTCACAGAGAACTATGAAGTTCAAAGTTTCTGCACCGCTGTCTTGATGAGCACATTTCCCACGGGCAAAGGTGGCAGTGTTGAGTTTTCTGGAACCCTGGAAACCTGCCACTCACTCCCCCTGCTAGCCCTTTGGTGTAACCCCTAGGCCAGGATGGGGATCCACCTCCAAGGTGCTGTCGTGCTCACCCAAGGTGATCAGATGGTGGGGAGTTTGCAGCACGCCTGGGTTGGTGTAGCAGGCCCTCAAGCTGTGCCGTCCCCATGGGGGGCCCCCGCTCCTGGTGTGTTCCAGCAAGCTCAAGGAGGAGAGAAGGGTGACATGTGTCCCAGGCACGAGCTGAGTCAGGAAAGGGCCCAGAGGCTCCTGGTGGCGGCCACAGCGATGCAGAGGGGCAGGCTAGATCCCAGGTCTTCGCCCTCCAGCAAGGTGCTCCTGCTCGCTAAGCTCAGGCTCATCCCCTGCAGACAGGGAGAAGGGCTGCACCCTGCCTGGAGCGTGGGAAAGCAGTGAGCTCGGCAGAGCCGGGCAACCAATATACCATGTTCGCCCTGGGTAAGCAGGAAGCAAATGCATTTTTATTTTAAATATTCAAATAACAAATAAATATACGGAGTAAAATTTGAACATCTCTTTTCTCCACCACTTGCTTCAAGTTAGTCATCTTTGGTGAACCCTTTGGGGTGACCATTCCCTTTGCCAGTTCCTTGTCTCTGTGCCTGGCTATATTTATCACGATCATGATTATTTTATAATGGCATTGTACCATACACGATGTGTCTCAGATGTCTTAATATGGCAGTGTGAGCGGGTAAATATAATTCTTCTTAATACTTCTGAAAGAATTCAATTGCATTGAGGCAGCTTTTGTCTCTTTATGGTTCCGCTTCCTTCCTGATGGACAGTGGGGTCATTGAATTTATTAGTCATACAAATAATGCTGCCATGAAATCTTCATCCTTGAATTGTGGTGGAGCGACTATGACCCTCTAAAGCTGCCACATCCTCATCCCCAGGACCAGTGAGCACATTACCTTACAAGGCCAAGGGGACCTTGCAGGTGGGAGTAAATGAAGGACCTCAGAATGAGGGGATTAGCTGGGATTATTGAGGTGGGCCCAGTGTAGGCAGAAGGTTCTTAATAAGAGGGAGGCTAAAGGGTCAGAGTCCAAGGAAGGATGTGTGTGGGTGGAGCCAGAGATTGGAGAGATGTGCATTGAAGATGGAGGAAGGGGCCACAAGCCAAGGAATGTAGGCAGCTCTCAGAAGCTGGACAGGCAGGGAAATGGACTCTCTCTGGAAGACCCCAGAGGGAACACAGCCTGACAGCACCTTGGTCTTAGACTTCCAACTTCAGAACTGTTAGAGAATAAACTTCTGTTGTTTTAAGCCACTCAATTGTAGGTAATTTGTTTCAGCAGCCATAGACAATGCAATACCTCCATCTTTGTAAATACATGTGATTGCTTCTGCAAGAAAGAGTCCTAGAGGTGAATTTGCACAATCAAAATGTATGCTCATTTTTAAGTTTGCTGAAGCTGCCAGAATACAGTATACCAGAAATGGGTTGTTGCTTTTCTCAGACATTTGGGGAATAAGGGATCCCACATCTCTCAAAAGTCACAGGGTGGATATTTTGACTGGTGCTCAGAGGCATCAAAAAGAATTAGTGATTCAAAAATAGCTTCATTAAAAGATTCCTTACAAAAGCCAATAAAAAAACTTAAGAAATGAGAAGCTGAGACAATCAATGGGAACTGTAGATAAACAGATTTGAATCCAACTACTCCTCCAGCCCCTTCTTGTTACCCTCTGTTGACTCATTACTCAGAATCTACTCATTTTCCTCATTTACCTTTTACTTGGAAGTTGAGGAAGAGAAGGAAACTACACAGGTCTGACAGGTGTCCTTTGGGGTGAGAACTTCACAGACCCTGGTGCTCCCACCACGGCCACTTGTGGGGAAGGCAGCACCAGAGGAATAATTAATCACAGAAGAATTCGGATTTTTCCTCGGTGCACACGATACAGCTACCTGCTGTCTCACTGTGTGCACAGTTTGGTCTGAGCCTCCAGGTGAGATCCTGGAAGGTAACAGCTGATTGGACTGACCCAGAAAAGAACCTATGGGGTCCCTCTCTCCACAGCAAATCTGAGGGTCAAACAGGCATGGGAAATAGAGCACAGAATCTACAAGTTTACACATAAGGGCAAAAAAGTCTTGAAATCTCCTCCACAAATATTGGTAGGAAAGCTTTATACTCATTATTAAGCAATTAATCTCAACTTGTCTCATCAACTAAGCACAAAATTCTGATAAAAATATAAGAATGGGGCAGGGACAGAAAGCCAGCTCTTTTATATAAACTGGTGAGTTTCGTATTTCTGTGTTTTCTGTATTCCTGTGTTCTTATGTTTGACTCATGGATGAAAAATTTTTATATTGGAGCTATAGGCCCTCTATTTGTCTTATCTGCTTGATGTTTATTTTCCTATTTCTGGTTGATATTACTAAATAAACTATAAAACTCCTTATAAGAGCTCTGTTCAAATTGGCTTAAAGATAAATAAGCACTTATATATAAAGTAAATACTCCTAAAATCCAAGAAATTAAGAAAACTGAACTTCTAAATCTTCTAATGTAAAAAGAGTATTTGTATAACTAAACTAAATTTTTTTTCCCTAAATTCAAGTGCACATAATTTAGGTAAACCTCGGGCAAACAGGGCTAGTTTAACATTGTTAGCTAAATAAAAACAGCTACGTCTTCTGAATTATCCATGTTAAGCACAATACAAGCATACAATTTTATTCTATTTGGGCATGTTCAGCCTAAATTTATACAGGCTTATTGATAAAATAAGTTAGCATTATATCTTATAGATGTGTAGATGATGATGAAAAATGTAAATTTGTGTTTAACCAAATTGAATTATTATTCCAACAAACTTTTTTCAAGAGAATTGGGTTTTGTAGGATGCTGGCTTGAAGACAGTATCCAAAATCTTTTTGGAAACTTAAATATATAATGTATGAGGATGTGGTTTTGTTAAGGAAAAAGAGAATAGTTTTGTCCTAAAGTAAAATGACTTGTTGCAGAATGAGAGATGGAAATGTGGAGAATAAAAAAGGAATGGATATGGAAAGTTGTGAAAGGTTTGCAGAAAAGGCATTTTATTTGTCTGGTCAGGGCTGGCGAATATTTGATAGGTTTATTAGAGTTTTAAGAGTTTTCCTATCTGGCAGTATATTCATGCAAAACTAGAATCTGATTTTGCTCCATTAAAATTTCCTTGGATTATTGGTCTGCTCTTAGGAAAAGGTTGTAGCAGTTTTTCTTAACCATCCTAGTAATCTCCTTAAAAGATTCTGTAGCTTTTCAGAAGAATTTCTGCTGCTTTACATTGAGCTCCTCAAGCTCTATTGTTTTAGAGACAAAGTTGTCACTTTTGAAAAAGCTAAGGTTTTTTTTTTTTTTGCATCATGTTTAATCCTCTATTTACTTTTCTAAGCTTTTTATTTTGAAACTGTTTCGAACTTATAGGAAAGTTATAAAAATAGCACAAGCCCCATACAAAGAATTTCAAAATACCCTTACCGTCCAGATATTCAGATCCATCAATTTTAACATTTTTCCACATTTGCCAGATCATTCTATCCCTCTTTTTTCTGGACACTTAAGTGTAGATTGTATACATCGTTCTCTGTGAAGACTTAATACTGCCACGTGCGTTTCCTAAGAACAAGGATATTTACTTCAAGTTCAAGAAATTTAACATGGTTATAAAGCTTGCCATCTATATTCCAGTTTTTCATATGTTTCAGTAATGTTCCTTTGAGTCTTTTCTTCTCCATTGTTACATCTCATCCAGGATCATACATTGCATTTAGTCATTATTGTTTCTTTACTTGTTCAGTTTTTTTTAAGCTGTGGGAATATATATACAACATACACTTTCCCAACTCAACCATGCCCAAACATACCGTTCAATGGGATTAATTGTGTTCACGATATTGAAGTACACGCACCACCATCCATTATCCAGATTCCCCCTTCTCCTCAAACAGAAACCCTACACCCATTAGGCATTAACTCCCCATCCCCTCGTCACCTGGCAACCTGTACTCTAATTTCTGTCTCCATGAGTTTTTGCAGTCTCTGATATTTTCTTTATAGTTACCATGGAACTTAAATTTAACATCCTAAATTTATAACAATACTTTTTTTTTTTACCTTTTGTTTTGATATTAATTTAACCTCAATGGTATTTACAAACTATATTCCTATACCCCTCCCTATCCCCACCTTTATTTAGTTCTTGTCACAAATTACATATTTATACATTATGAGTCCCAACTCACTTTTTTATCATTACATTTTATGCATTTGCCTTTTAGACCCTGCAGGAAGTAAAAAGTAGAGTTAAAATACTAGAGTACTGGCATTTATATTTACCCATGTCGTTACTGCCCCAGAGAGCTTTATTTCTCCACGTGGCTTCCATCTATTCACTATTGTCTTTTTCTTTCAACCTGCAGAACTCTCTTTAGCATTTCTTGTAGGGCTGGTGAGGAACTTCCTCAGCTTTTGATTATCTGAGAATGTCTTAATCTCGCCCTCAGTTTTGAAAGCCAGTTATGCTGGATATAGAATCCTTGCTTGACAATTTCTTCCTTTCACCACTTTAAATATGCAATCCCACTACCTTCTTCCCTCCGGGGTTCCCAATGAGAGATCAGCGCTTAATCTTACTGAGGCTCCCTCGTGTGCGACTTGTTGCTTCTCTCTTGTGGCTTTTGGTATTCTCTCTTAGTCTCTGGCATTTGACATTTGACTGTAATATGCCACAGCATGGGTCTATTTGGGTTGGATATGTTTTGACTTTGTTGAGCATCTTGGATGGATGTACATTCATTTCTTTCATTAAATGTTGGAAGCCATTATTTCTTTAACTATTTTCTCTTTCTTCTCCTGGGATTTGTATATGTACATCGGTATATTTGATGGTGTCCCATGAGTTCCTGAGGCTCTGTTCTCTTTTCTGTCCCTCAGACTAAATGATTTCAATTGTCCTATCTTCCAGTTCTCTGATTCTTTCCTCTGCCAGCTCCAATCTACTGCTGAACCCCTCTAGGGAATTTTTCATTTCTGTTAATGCAGTCTTTAGCTCCTTTTGGTTCCTTTTCATACTTTCTATCTCTTTATTGATATTCTCTTGGTGATTATCTATCATTTGCCTGGTTTCTTTAGCTTTTTTTTTTTTTTTTTTTTTGGTCCATTGTTTGCTTTAGCTCTTTGAAATCACATTTAGGACTTTTTTTTTCAAGTCTTCATCTGTTATGTTCCAGGTCTGGTCCTCTTTGTCGATGGCTCCTAATGCTTCAGTCTTCTCCTTTGCCTGGGCCATCTCTTCTCATGTCTTTGCATGTTTTGTAAACTTTTTATGAAACCTGGACACTTTGGTATTCTAATGTACTATCACTGGAATCTAGACTTTGAAGTATCTTTTCCCTAAGCTTGTATCCAGCTGGTATTTTGACAGAGTTTTCTTTGAACGCCACGAGCTAAAGAAGAAGAAGAAGGAGGAGGAGGAGGAAGAGGAGAAAAAGAAAGCACCTTTCCTAGTCTTTGAGGACAGGTTGTGTGCATGCTCTCCTGCCGGTCTCGTCCATCCCCAGAGTTTAGAGCAGCAGGGCCGGGGCTCCTGGTCCTGTGTGTGCATCAGTCTGTGAATTCCTTAGGAATTCCCCTGTTTACCATGTCCCCAGGGATACCTCACCCTGGGAAATTTCCTTCACAGCCCCAGACACTGCACTGTCTGTCCTTCTCCAGCCATTCCTGTTCCCAGGCAGCATGGCCTGCCTGCACTCTCACGGCGTCCTATAGGAGAGCTTGGAGAGGCGGCCTCCACACAGGGCCTGTTCTGGGTAGGTGAGTCCCTCAGGCACCACCCGCTGGATGGAGCCAGGCCTCCATGCTCCAGCATGGGCACGAGGGCCACTCTTCTCCTCTGGAGGCGGGACCAGGGTTCACACTGGGAGCTCAGGTCACTCCAGCCATGCTGGCGAGGTGCCTGGGGCCAGCCAGTGCCCCATGAGGTCCTCCTGCGTCTTCGTAGCATCTTTCTTGATCTTGTCCTGTTATTCGTTGCTTTCACTGTTTTCTGGAGCTTTGAAAAAAGATGTTTCTGCTACTTCAAAGCTTCTGTTGGGGGTAGAGCCCGAAATGTCTCATTCTGCCATCTGGATCCAGGCCTCATCCTGTATGTTTTTTTTTTTTTTTAAGTATTTTTATTGAGAACTTGTCATGCACATAATATCCATAAATGCTATACAATCAATGGCTCACAAAATCATCACATGATTGTGTATTCATTGCCATGATCATTTTTAGAACATTTGCATCACTCCAGAAGAAAAAGAAAAAACTCATACATCCCATACTCCTTACCTCTCCCTCTCATTAACCAATAGTATTTCGATCTACCCAACTGTTTATATTTTATCCCCCCATTATTCATTTTATTTTTATATTATTATTTTTTTACTCATCTGTCCATATCCATACCTTGGGTAAAAGGGACATCAGACACAAGGTTTTCACAATCACACAGTCACGTTGTAAAAGCTATATTGTTATACAATTGTCTTCAAGAATCAAAGCTATTGGAAAACAGCTCAACAGTTTCAGGTACTTCCCTCCAGCCACTTCAATATACCATAAACTAAAAATGGATATCTATATAAGGCAGAAGAATAACCTCCAAGATAACCTCACAACTCTGTTTGAAATCTCTCAGCCACTGAAACTTTATTTTGTCTCATTTCTCTCTTCCCTGTTTTGTTCAAGAAGACTTTTTCAATCTTATTATACTGGGTTCTGGCTCATCCTAGGAGTTCTGTCTTACGTTGCCAGGGAGATTTACAACTCTGGGAGTCTTGTCCCATGTAGGGGGGAAGGCAGTGAGTTCACCTGCCAAGTTGGCTTAGAGAGGCCACATCTGAGCAACAAAAGAGGTTCTCTGGGGGTGACTCTTAGGCATAATTATAAGTAGGATTAGCTTCTTCTTTTCAGGAATAAGTTTCATAAGGGTGAACCCCAAGGTTGAGGGCTCAGCCTATCAAATTGGTTGTCCCCACTGTTTGCAAGAATATCAGGCATTCCCCAAATGAGGAGTTGAATATTTCCTCTTTTCTCCACAGTCCCCCAAGGGGACTTTGTAAATACTTTTTTATCTTCTGTGCAAATTACTCTGGGATATATGGAAGCATCACACTAACCTTTGCAAACCAACAAGATCTCATGCTCTACTCAAAATCCCATGTAATTATGGCGTTCAAATAAACTGACAATACATATTAAATTAAATAATATGCTACCCAAAATATAAATTTTGCACCAAGCAAACATCCCTTCCTTTGGTCTCACACAAAAGCTGAAGTTTTAAAATATGGACCTTATCATCCTATACCCTGTATTCTGACATAGCTTAGTCTTATTCAAATCAGCTTCATTCATATCTCTAGTTGAAGTCTGATCACTTTTTCAACTGTTCTAACAGTTCCTGTATGGGGCACTGTTGACTTTCATAGTGTCAGAGCTCTAACTCTGAGTCTCAGGTTTCACACAAATACCTTAAGTTTCAGGGAATGACCCAGTTACACATGAGTAAACATCGACATTTTAAGAATTTTTTCATCTACAGGTAATTTCTATTCTGATGTTTTCCTGAAAACCATTGCCATCAGATACAGGCCAGAGTGTTTGTCTTCAGTGAAAACAACTGTCTCAGAGACTGGGGAAAGGACTATGCCAGGTTCTCTAGAGCACAATTTTCTAATGACATTGCTTTAAAAACGTTGAGGCCATCCACTGGACTGAGGGTAGTTCCATATTTCTAGAGGAGAAGCCAGGGGCGATGAGACTGCTGACACAAGATGGAGCAGAACAAACACCAATTACCTAGGAATGGATGAGCTGACAAATAATGATTATAGGTTTTGTTTAGATTATTACCAATATTTCAATGTTGTGTTTTCTGTATATAAAGAATCCCTTATGTTTTTCCCTTAGGCCGTCTATAATTCATAAAACACTCATCTTTTTCTTAATTTCTGGACCCTCCAGAATTCAGGAACTTTTATTGAATATTCTCATTGTTATGGAAAAATAATTAGTTGCATAGTTTCATAGGGATCTGTCCTCCTTGTGAACAGGCTATAACTGGAGACCCTGGTTATATAACCAAGACTTTAAGTGGAATGTCATGTTTGAGAATTATGGTCATTTAACCAGACATGGTCAGAGAATTTTAGGGAACCAGGGTTGACTTCGTGGAGCCCAGGATTATACAATCTTCTTGGAAAAACTGGCCTGGTACCTGGGTTCAGGGTTCCCAGCCTTTCAGGTCAGTAAGGAAGGTCACTTTCTGGAGACATAGGACCATATGACACTTTGGGGACCTCAAGAAAGAGAAATTAGCCAAAACCATATGTTCTGCAGGCAAAATCTGGTGTTGAGCTCTTGGTTTGGCTTCCTAGCCTCGATAGGCTTTTATAAATCCAATCTGAGTTTTTGAATGAAAACTATCAGCAAAGCAAACTTTCAATGGCCTATATGATAAATTGCCAATCCTTTCTAAACGTGTGTGAGTAATCAGGCTAAATCTAATGAAAACAGCCTATTTTATGATCAAGAACAATCTTTCTTAGGGTTATCTTTGATCAAAAGGAGGGTGACTATAAAAGGAATTTTGTGTTTCAGTAGAAATTATATGGCCTATTCCTGTAGGTTATCAGCTTTTTCCTTTGTTCATTGTCCGAGCTATTTTGCATCCCCTTTTATAAAGTGCAGATAACCGCATGGGTTTGCATCTTAGCTGTAATTGGACTGGATCTTCTGATCTTGCATATATTATCTAGCCGAAATGTCGGTTAGATACCTAATTTAGGATTGGGCCTCAAATGAAAAAACAGATCTACCATAAGAGAGTTCCCTTCTTCCCTGTGCATCACCAAACATTCCTTAGGAAAACATTACATGGAGTGAGCGGCTGTGTATATATGGTTATTGTTTTAATTTGCTAGAGCTGATGAAATGCATATACCAGAAACGGACTGGCTTTTACAACGGGGATTACTAGCTTACAAGTTTACCGTTCTAAGGCTGTGAAAGTGTCCAAATTAAGGCATTAACAGGAAGCTACCTTCTCCCTGATGACCAGCTACTGGCATCCTCAGCATCTCTTTCCTTTGGTTGGGCACATGGCGACTTCTGCTGGCTTCTCCCTTCTCTCCCGGGTTCTGTTGCTTCCAGCTTCTGGCTTCAGTGGCTTCCTCTCTGTTTTCCGTACATCCTTTCTTTTAGCTTCTGTATCTCTTAGCTTCTCTGGTCCCTTCCCTTTTTTTTCTATGTCTCCTCTCTGTCTTTTATCCTCTTATAAAGGGCTCTAGTAAGAGGATTCAGACCCATGCTGGGGCATGGCTCTACTGAAATTACCTAATCAAAGGGTCCCACTCACAATAGGTCCATACCCACAGGAATGGATTAAAAGAACCTGATCTTTCCTGGGGTCACAAAGCTTCAGACCATCACGGTTATAAAACAGAGTTGTGATGAATATGGGGACAACTAACGCACTTTGGTTTTATGCTTCTAATTGTGATGATCAGTCCAGATGTTTTTATTTCTTGTTCAAACCATGCTTCAAGATTGTGTCCAAATTCTATGTCACTCCCAAGACAGATGGCTGCTCTTAAGATAGCTAATCAAAGGGAAAATGAGATAGAAGTGGGACTGTCTCTCGAGGACTGAGACTAAAAATAAAATTTAAAGTAACAGACACCTCGACTCAGAGGGATTGCACATCCATACTGACCTAACTGAGAAGATAAAACCACTCCAAGTGTCTCAAATGGAATTGCACAGCCACCCAACAACCCTCATTGCAGTCTAGAAAAGAAACAAACATGAAAAGGGTAAAGGGAACAAAATGACTGACAGGGTCTCTTCGACCCCTACAAGGAAGGAAATCAGTGGAGGCAGCCAGAGGGTTTTTGTAAAATTTCCAATGACATAATTGGAAAAATGACCAGAAGGGACACTGCTTTGTAAAATAAAATGGCTGCCTGCATTGGACATTGCTGGGAGGGACCCCGCTCTGAGGTATGATTTTCCAGAAGATAAAACCAGAAGACCTACTGGGGCTTTCCCAAGGAAATGGAGCAATGAAATGCACCCTACAGAACTGCATTCGAGCCACCCTGGTGACAGACCAAGTTTGGTCCAGGAGAGAGAGGGTATCAGAAAGGATAGGCAAGACACACTCATCAATATGTACTGCTCCTCACTTTCCAAGACCTCCCAATGGAAAATGGAAGTAACCTCGGCCAATGAGAACATTGTCCGCTTGTCCTACATAACCTGCCTTTCCCGCCCCCTTGGTAGGGCTGCCTTCCAGTATGTGCTTTGGTTGCTGCCCGAGTCATGAATCATCAACTGCTCAGATGAACTCCAGTGCTGCATACTTTGTACAGTGGGTAGACAAACCAGGGCTCTAGGCACTGTTCTGCCTCCCCTGGTCTGGAGAGTTTCCCCAGATGCATGGACGGCCACAAACACAGATGGCCTCCGTGGGTCTCCAGAGCTCATGCTCTCTGGGAAGCTTTCTCCTCCCCAGTACCAGCTCTGCAAATGCCTGGTACGTGGCTGCCCCAAACTCCAAGCTCGATCTGCTCGACTCAGCAAGACCACAGTTGCCTGGGTGCCCTTCCCATGCTATGGCTTGGGCAAGCTCCCCGGTGATCTGGGCTCACTGTATATGTTTACCTTCTCTTTGGTGTCACTTATGTGATGCCTGAAAACCCTGTTCCTGTGTTTTCCCTCTTATTCCAGTTGTTTAAGGCAGAGGGTAAGCCAGCCTTTGTAACCTCATCCCAGCAGAACGAAGTCACGATTTAGTCTTTTAAAACAAGTTTCTTTCTAATGGAACTTGGGGTTGGGAGAGGGGAGGGACCTTCATTTGCTCTGTCCATCATCTCAACTAAAATTTTTTATTGCAAAAAAGCAGAGAGGAGTCACAATTATCAGTCCAATGGCCTTACTCTGGATTGCTTAGCAGCCAAAGTGCCTAGCAGTGTGGGAAAGGAAAAGGCGTTTCCCACACGGAGCATGAGGACCGGAACTGGGCCTGGGGCCCCATGCAGCGAAGCCGCAGTGGGGGCCTTTGCTGCATGGGGGGCATTTGCGTACCCCAACCTGAGGTCCAAGGAAGCTGCCTCCCCGCTGCACTCCTACCCCTCCCTGGGCAGCGGCCCCCCAGGGCCAGGGCTCGGTCCCCACTCATCTGTGCCCCCCCACCCATTGCAGCACCCAGCACGGAAGAGACCCCAGCACATGCCTGCTGAATGGACGAATGAAGCGGAAAGATGCCGCCCGACTCTTCCAGCTGCTTCTTTTCTTTCACGAGCACTGGGTGATGCCAACTTGCCCCAGCCCGTCAGGCCTTTGCAGTTAGGACAAGATTAGGGAAGAGCAAAGTCTGCTCTGGTCACGCCTCATTTTCCAAGGCATTGATTCGGTGGCGCAGTGGGACAGGTCGCCCGTGACTCTGCAGGGACTGCTGCACACACTCGGGTGTCCCCTCCCTCACCATGCAACAGGTCTTTGCAAGGGAGACAGGCCCTTGGTCCCCACTGCGTCAGCTTGGAGGAGAGCTGCCGCGGCGGGTGGCGTCGCGCTCTGGGAGGGGTCCTGGCGGCCTACCGGGGAAGCCGGCTCCCAGAACGCCCAGAGCTGTGACAGCACTGGCGCGCCTCCACCCAGGGGTCTCCAAGCCTCCCCCCCACGGGCCAGGAGACCCCCGGAAACAGCTTTGCCCCTTGTTCCTGGTTCAAAGGAGGGAAACACTGAAATTGGACTTAGAATTCAGGGATGCACAAGGAACGATTGGGAAAGAGCTGATAAGTGATTCTGCGGGGGCGGCTCTCCCCGCAAAGGGGACCCCCGACCCCCCGTGCCACCAGGGAGAACCACGCCTCCCCGGGAAGGGCATTTCCCACGAGTGCACAGCAGGGAACCGGAGGGATCTTCCCCAAACGGGTCAGGTGGGGAAGGGGGTTCCGGCTTTTTTATAGGGAAGGGGAAGGGGTGGAGTCTACTCTAAGTAACGTCCACAGGACGCGATCCCATGGGTCCGCGAGGGCCCCGGACCTCCGTGATTGCCGCAGGCGCGTCTTGTTTGGCGTCGGTGACGCGCTTTAGTGTCCGGGCGCAGCTCCTAGGGCAGGCTCTGTGCGCTGTTCTTAGCTGCCCCTCCGGCATGCCAGACCTTTGCAGGTGAGGAGGAAGCCACGGTTCCCGGGCCGAGGGTTCTCGATCCTGCTCTGTTTCCTTGTTCCCGTGAGCAGAGGTGAAGGGCTGGGCGTGCCCTGGGAACTTGCTCGGCTTGGCCAGGGTGGCACATCCTCGGGCTGTCAAAGCTACCCTGGAAAGGGGCTGAAACTGGGGAGAAGGGGAATAAAAACTGCACGTTGAGTCGTTGGCCAGGCTCAACCCCTGGGTAGACGCAAGGGTGGACGAGGAGTGGGGTGCGAGGGGTTCGGGCCGGACCCACCCAGCTGTCTCACCTTGTGCACCACCCCAGAGGCGGGGTCACGAAGGGGTCAGAGGCGGCCGAGCCCTTGCACACGGTGTGGGCCGCTCTAGACCCCACGCCCCCATACTCCTGGGGCTGTGGGGGGGAAACAGGTCATGCACCCCAGGACCCCTCATGCCTACAGGCCCCTCTGGGTATAACCCACTCTTGGTCTCAACATCAACACACCGTGACCCCTCTGTGGACAAAGAACCTGCCGCCACGTCCAGCATCCACTCCTGCCAGGGACCACAGGGAAACTAAGGCACACAGAACCCCCTCTCCCCATCTGATGACTGGCCTCAGGACCTCAGGCCTTGCTCTCACCTCTCAGGAGACTGGTCAGGGCCCCTCTTGGCAGGCAGACAGGCCCAGGGCCACCCAGAGGGCAAGGGGCAGAGTCTAGGCCCCAGGGCTCCTCCCTGAACCTTTTGGCCTTGCCCTGCCTGCTTTCTACTAGAGATGCCCCAACAGGTGAGCGGGGCAGGGCGAGCAGGGCATCTGCTCCACTCTCAGCTGTGCTGTTGCTGCCCGTTCCACACAGGCCCAGGGGTGGGTCCCCATTCTCAGCAGCTGGCCCCAGACTCCTGGGTACAGCTGGGGCAGGCCCAGCCTGGAGCCCGCCCCGTGCTCCACGGAGCCCCTGCCAGCCGCTCTGCTGTCACCTCTGCCCGCCCCACCACCTTGCAGCTAGTGGTGTCGGCTCCAAGGCTGACTGTCACTCACCACAGGATGAGATAAGAAGGATGCTTTTTTTTCCCAGAAAAGAAGAGGAAACAAACAAGCAATAAGCTCTTTCAGCTCTCCCAGCCCCTTGCTGAGTCTAGTCTGGCTGCTTCCCCCTCGGTGGGGGGAGAGGAAAGGCCTCTGCTGTGTGTGTCTGCCGCTCGGCCTTCTATGCTAGGGAAGGTCAAACAAGACAGAGTGGCACTAACTGCTCATCGGTTGCTGGTGGCAGGTAAGCGGCCAGCATCCTCCTCAGAGGTGCTGGGGCCTCACTGGCTGCTGTGAGTACAATATTTAACTCAGGGCTGGGCCATGGATGCTCCCCCAGCCTGCCTCACCTCCCAATTCTGCTCCTCTTGTCCTTTGCTCCCCCACCACTCTGCCTTGGCCTTACCAAACACCCCAAGCCCACTCTGTCCCAGGGCCTTTGCACAGGGCTGTTTCCTTTGCAGACCTGCTGTCCCCCATCAGCCTTCGTTGGTTTGTGCCCCAGGGAGGTCAGGCATGCATGGGGACGCTCAGGGAAAGGTGGCAGGAGACAGAGCAGGTCTGCTGCAGTGGGGGTGGGATGTGGTAGGGCCAGCCAAGAAGAGCTTGCTGGAGAGGCCTGCCTGGAGACGGGCAGGCCTGAGAAGCTAGGTGCTGGCCTTGGCCTTTGCGGAGAGAAGAAAGGCAGGTGAGTGGGGTCTCTGCGGGTGAGTAGGGGTTTCTGCACCTGTTATGGCTCCCGTTTGCCCTCCTGGTGAGCCAGAGGCCCCAAGGGCCATGTGTCTCTCTGTGAGTGGCATCTGCCCTGTTGAGCCGGGCAGGCCCTTATCAGATATACAGCGCCCTCGGGCCTGGCCAGACTCTGATGCTCCCGTGGCAGCCTGGGTGATGGGGGGCGGCTGTGCCAGCCCTTTGCTGCCATCAGATGCAGGGATTGGGGGGTGAGTGGGCAGGCTGCTCTGGGGCAGTTTGCCTTCAGCGGGCTCCAGGCTGGGGGTCTCTGGCCTCTGGGCCCTGGTCACACGAGCACCACCCACCTCTTCAGCCACTGCTGGCTGCGGGAAGAACTGTCAGGAAGACGACTGGGTCCTGGGCCCATTTCCTGGAACAAAGCTTAGACTTGGAGAAGCTGTAAAGAGAGCAAAACGCGGCACAGAAGTCGAAGCTCCCCAAGGCCACCACCTGCTCCTCTGGGCCAGAGTGCAGAGACCTGCCCTGGGAGAAAGGCTGGCCCCAGTGGGCTGGGCTGAGTTTCTGCAGGACTTTGCTAGGGAATGTGATGTGCCCTGGGGGGCTGAGTGGAAGGGGACTGGCCACCCCCAGTGCTGGAGTGACTTGGCCCCAGGCCTGCTCTGTCCTGGGCTGTCCTATCCCCTCCCTGGCCCTCGGCCTCCCTCTGCTCAGCCCCCGGACTGTCTCCGAGGCCCAGAGAGGCAGGTGCTGAGCTGGGGGCGTGGGGGGCCGTCCCAGCAGACTGCGGCCCACCTAGGGCCCCACTCCTTCCTGGCTGAGGGTGTATGCTAGTGAGTGGCGAGTTGTGTGGGTCCGTTCGCTTACGTGTATGTGTGAGTGTGTAGATGTGTGTCTGTGAGTTCTGTGTAGACGTGTGTGAGTATATGTGTCAGAGTAAGTGTGTGTACATGAGTGTGTATGTGTCCGAGTTCTATGTTCATGTGTGTGATTGTTTATATGTGCATCTGTGAGATATGTGTGGATGTGTGCAAGTGTATTGTGTGAGTGCGTGTAAGTGTGTGTGTGCATGGGTGCAGAGTAGACAGAAGAGGAAGGACCCATGTACAAATGCCTGGGGGTTATTCAGGGCCTGGGGGCCAAAGGGGCACTGGGGGGGCTGAGGAGGAGCCCCGGCTGGAGGGGAGCACAGAGGTGGGGAGGGAGCACTGTGGCCTTGGGAGGAGCCTGGCAGGGCCCTTTAACCAATCCCTTGACTCTGCAGAAAACCAGGCCGAGCGGGTGATTGGTATCGGGGGTGGACGGTGGTGGCCGTGAGGATGTGTGTGTCTGTGTGTGTATGTGTGTGAGAGTGCAGGAGAATAACGTGCACGAGTGTGTCTGTGTTGTGCGTGTGCTGTTTTGTGTGTATGTGTATGTCTTACGTGTACTTGTGTGAATGTATCGTGTGTATGTGTCTTGTGAGTGTGTGTTGTGTGTATTGTGATAAAGTGTTGTGTGTTTTGTATGTATGGTGTTTGTGTAACCTGTGTGTGTCTGGCTGGGGCTGCAGGAGGAAGGGAAGGGAAGGACTTGTCAGATAATGTAGGAAATGCCTCTTCTTCCTTCCTCTGGGTTTAGGTTTGAAAATCACACCTGTTTTTATCTGCGAGTCCCGCCCTTGGGGTGAGGACGGGTGCACACACCTGCAGTGGGCGTGTCCTGAAAGTGGGGGGGCTGGCACCCCCAGTTCCCATTCCGTTTCTATAAACAGAAGGCTCCTTCGGGGGATGGGTTCTGGATACAAAAGGGGGCCTGAGGGTGCATTAGGCCTGAGCTTCTGCAGGGATAATGAAGGGAGGACGCTCTAATGGGAGAGTCTGGTCTAATAAAGGGAAATTTATTCAGTGCAGTCCAGAGATGCTGGAACACTGGAGGTCCTTAAAACAGAAACACAGCAGGCAGCCTGAGCCACGGGCTCCTGACAACGCAGGGGGCTGGACAGAGTGCCCGCCCCTGCCCAGGCCCCGGGTGGGGACCCCGGGCTTCTGCTGGGTCTTTAATGAGGCAGATACCCCCTCTTGGGAGCAGCCACGGGCAGTGAGCAAGGCCTGGTGGAGTATGGGGTCTCCAGTCTGAACCCCAACTGTGCATCTTCTCTATCATCTGCAAACTGGGAGGATAAAGATGACCCCTAAGCGCTGCCGTGCAGTGAGATGCACTCAGGTAAAGAGGAGGCCATGTCCTTGCCAAACGTCAAGGGTGCTGGCCGTGGTCCGCGCTCTGTGGCCAGCACCTCTGGTGTTGTGAGTCTCGGCTGCACCTCGCAGAGACAGTGCTCCAAGCCCGCTCTCCCCGTTACTGCCCAAACAAGCAGAGCGATTATGTTTAGTTTTGCTGAGAAGACAGAGAGAGCCCAGAAGTCAGAGCCACCTCCCTGGTATGTGGGGGCCCTCTAAGCCCACTCCTCTGGACGGGGCCTGGAGGGCACAGAGTGACCTGGGAGGGGAGGGCTTGGCAAACCCCCAGCCTGGACGCGCCCGGAACAAACCCTGGAGGAGGCATTCACATGGAATGGGAGGGTGGGGGTGAGGGACAGGGCAGGAGGGCGGTGGGCAGCCAGAGGCAGGTGAGGGGGAGCCCTGGGCCGAGAGGCCTTAGGGTCAGCTGGCCCAGCTCTGTGCACTGGGGTCCCGTCCAGGACACCCCTGTTCTGGGAAGACACCTGTCAGCCTGTCTCTTTTAAATCTCTCCATGCCCAGGGGCTCATTTCCCAGGAAAGGCCTGCTGCATTGCTCAGTTAGGACCGGTTCCTTATTCTGCAGGGAGCAACCAAACTCCCCACCTTGGGGCGGGGGGAGGAGAAGGACCAGGGCCCTCCTTACCCCCAGGGGCCTTTTGGAGATGGGCCCACCCTGCCCTGGGGTCTGCTCTCTCCAAGGCAAACCTCGCCCTAAACCTAAACATAATTCCTCTGCTTGTTTGGGCAGCAGAGGGGAGAGCGGGCTTGGAGCACTGTCTCTGCGAGGTGCGGCCGAGTCGCACAACACCAGGGGTGCTGGCCACAGAGCGCCGACCACAGCCGGCACCCCTGAGGTTTGGCAAGGACATGGCCTCCTCTTTGCCTGAGTGTTCTTTCTGCCTCTCCCCTCTTGCTCAGGCTGCTGCACTGGACCCCCTGCCTGCTGCCCCCCACTCCTCTGGCCTCCATTCCTCTCCTCGGGGTCTCAAGAAAACGCAGGGACATTTTCAACGTGTCCCCATTGTTTTCAGCATGAGTCCAAATAGGCTGCCCTTCCTGCAACCAGCCCTGCCCCTCCAGGGCTCACCACCCACCCGGCCTGTCCGCCCTGACTTCCTCACTCACCTTCCCACTTGCCTCCTGCAGTCGCACCTGCTCCCGCCGTGGTCACAGCGGTGGCTCTACCTCCCCTCTCCCGCCCCTGTGCCTGTGCTGCCCGAGGAAGCTGGAGCCAGCGCCTCCTCCTGGAAGCCGTCACCTCTGCTGGGGGCCGGCACGAGTACCCTGACCCTCCTGGGGGCCCCATGCTGTGCAGCGCCTGCCACGTGGGCCTCGCATGCATGATCCCAAAGTGACTCAGCAGAAGAAATTTGTGTCAAGGGACAATGAGCCGCCCTACCGTGTGACTCCCGGCCTCTGCCCCCTCCTTTGGAGAGAGAACCCCCAACCTGTTTCCAACACGCAGGCCGCGACGCCGGGCCTTTAGCGCAGGGTGCGCGCGCGTGCACGAGAGCAGTAATCTAGCGCGCCTGGGCACGCGCGCACTTGAGTTCTAGTTTGTTTTCAAAACGCGACCCTGGCAATCTCCCGGAAACCTCAATGAATATTTACTACCTTGGATTTTTTTTACATATTAAAAAAAATGTATTTTCGTTGTCTGCTTATTAAATCTGTTTTTATTGCTACAAAACTGCCTCCTCTCCCTTCAGCTGGGGGAAGCCGGGCGCTCAGGTGATGGCGTTGCAGGCTCCGCAATGTCTTGCTTCGGCAGCTCCCGGCCATATATCAGACCCTCAGAGATGTGGCTTCTCAGAAGAGGAGCTGCGGTACACGGGGAGGCCCCTAGGGCTGGGCCTTCCCAGCAGCGTGGAAGGTAAATCGTTTCCTGCTAACCTTGGCAAGTGTGGCCTGGAGAGCTTTGGGCCAGGTGCCGAGACCGAGTGGCGCTTACAGGCTTGATACCCATGCGGGGTTGTGACGACAGCTCACTCCCCCCACCCCGCAGGAGGTGGGCTGTGACAATGATAACCGCCACCCAGCAGTTCCCATCTGCTGTGCCCCAAGTACTGTCCAAGACACTACCTTAACCTCACCTCAGCCGGTTCTGTGATTGTCCCCAGTGCACAGAGGGAGAAACCTTGGCACAGAGAGGTCAAGGACTTGCCCAAGGTCGCACAGTGAGTTGGTGCGGCGGAGGTGGGGGGGGGGGGGCAAAGGCAAGAACTGCTCTGTCCTACAGCCCCTACTCCAAATGGACTGAACATCGCAAGACCCTGCCCATCTGGGCTGGGGCCCCCTCCAGGAGGCCTAGCCTTGGGGGGCTGGACCCCCATCAGTCATCCAGACCATGGCCTGACTTCGAGGCTGCTTCAATGCATGTCCCCCCAGGGAACCCCAGATGAAGGGGCCCGCCTGAGACGAGAGGCTCATCCGACCCGGGAACGAGGAGCAGAGCCCCCGAAGAGTGAAGTCGTGGTTGCGTGAGTCCCAGGAGGTGGGTTTTCCCAGATAGGTCATCCTGGAGAAAGGACTAAGCATGCCAACTGTGAGCCGGATGTGGGGGACCATTGCTTTCTAGAGCTGAACTGTCCTTAAACTACCCCCAAAGCAGGTCAGAGCTGTTCTTTACCTGTGAGCGATGGGCAAGGCTAATTCTAACCAGCAAGGAGGGCCCTGGCAGCCCAGCCACCATCTTAGACTCGTCCTCCTGTTGGGACATTGCTGTCTCCAACTGGTCACCTCTAACCTCCCTGCACAGTTGCCTTTCCCCCTAAGTTCAAGAAGCATCTCCCCTCTACCCCAGGCCCTAGGCTCATTAGGGCAAAGAACGGCAGGGGAGGAAGGAAAGAGAGGGAAGGAGGGAGGAAGGCAGGGAGAGGAGGGGGTGGGGATGAGAGGGCAGCAAGGATCGAAGCAAATAACACAGGGCTTGAGTTTTCAAAAGGTTAGTCTAAATATGGTCAGGAAAAAAAAATCAAACATGAAAACTTCCTTGACAGGTTCTTTTGGGCCAAGAAGAAAGCATTTTCCAACCTCAGTGGGCGGCACAGCTTTTCCTGGGGGCTGTATTTAATGTCTGGCGGTGGGTGGGATTGGAGTACTGAGGGCTAGAGAGAGGATTTCAACGGAAATGTCCTAGGTTTGCTGCAGCATTTTTTAATTGGCTCTTAAGACGCTGTCACGTTTACAAGGGAACCAGAAACTGCACGCCAGGTTTTGCCAACCCGCACGAGGAAGGGGGACTTCCTGTTGGCTGCTGACACCATCTCTGGATGATGCTTTATGAACCTGGAAATTTAGGGCTTGACTACCTCTCATGACAACACATAGTAGCAGTTACATATTTTCTCCAAAACCATGAGTTTCTGCCCAGAACAGGCCTCCCGGGACACATGCTTTGCCCCTTCCTAGGCAGTAGGTCAGGGGTGCTGCTCCCCCCCAGCAATTTCTGGCTTTTCATTTCCATGCGGATTTAAACATGTCCAATGTGACAGTGTTTTTAAATCTTTTTTTGGGAGACATCCCTGGAAAACGAGGCTCGGGTTTGGATGGCCTCCAAGGGCACACGCTCCCCAAGCCCCCAGCACGTGGACACTTAACCCTCCCCCAGAAGTGGCCAGATAAAGCAAACTATAAACAAAGAGAAAAACAACAGGATCATTTCTTGGTACAAATGTGTCCCGTGCCATATTTGGGATCTATTTACACTCCCAAAGTGATGCTACGTGATCTGGAATCTAAGGCTAACAGGCGTCCTGAAAATGTACCTGGCAGCCTGCTGCCAGCCCAGGCCCACCCAAACCCAGTCTGTGACAATGTCCCCCCACTTGCCTTTCTCGTTACCTACCACTGGGGGGCACCCAGGCAGCTCCCCGCCTCCCTACCCCCCCCAACCCCCCACCTTTAAGCAGGGCTTTGAACCATGGCAGGACCTTCTGTGGAGGTCGCAAGAGCTGAGCCATCCCAGATGGCATGAGGGGGGCTGGAGAGTGGACGGGCAGGCCACCGCCCAAGGCCCCCGGCCTCCTTAGGCAGCTCCCCAGGAGTTGGAAATGGACAAACATGCCCAGACTCCTAACCCCCTAAAGCCCAGTGACACCATTTTTTACCTTTTATCCCCTGCCTATTATTTATTTATTTTTATCCTTATTTTTGAACTCATCTGTCTATACCCTGGATAAAAGGAGCATCAGACACAAGGTTTCCATAATCACACAGTCACATTGTAAAAACCATATCATTATACGATCATCTTTAAGAATCTAGGCCACTGGAACACAGCTCAGCAGTTTCAGGTACTTCCCTCCAGCCTCTCCAATACACCATCAACTAAAAAGGGATATCTATATAATGCCTAAGAATAACCTCCAGGATAATCGCTTGACTCTGTTTCAAATTTCGCAGCAACTGAGTCTTTATTTTGCCTCATTTCTCTCTTCCCCGTTTTGGTCAAGAAGGCCTTCTCAGTCCCCTGATGCCAGGTCCTGGCTCATCCCAGGAGTCATGTCCCTCATTGCCAGGGAGACTCCTTCAGTTTTAAGGCCAGTTGATTAGCAACCTGAATTCCACCTGCAGTCAATTCCCCGCTGCCATGTCGTACTGGACGGGATCTTGGGGTTAGGATCTGGCCACCCTGGAGGTCACAGGCTACCAGCTGGTTACCCCTCAGTGCCTCAGTTTCCACTTCTGTAAAATGGGAAATGTCACCCCATTTATAAGATTCTGGGGACAGTGGGAAACAGCATATGTGACCCGCCCAGCCCAGCCCCTGGCATGTGAAAGGCTATGGCGATGACTATGACATTGTAGCAGGTTGGAGAGGTGGCCTGAATGTGATTGCTGTCTGACTTCCCAGCTTGAGTCTGTAAGTGCCACAAAGCCTGGACTATGGGTCTCTCTGAGTCCCCAGAGCCGGCCCAGAATCTGGTTCCTGAGCAAATGAAATGGAATGAGTGAATGGATGAATGAATGAATGAATGGGGTGTGTTGTTCGTGGGGCAGATAGAGAGGTTCAGCATTTATGTTAGCAGGTGGGGGAGACATGAGGATGGGGATGAAGGGATCTGAGGCTCCTGCCTTCGTCCTTCACCAGGGCAGTGGGGCCTTCCTTGTTCTCCAGGGAAGGAGGCGGCCTAAGGTGGTTCATGGGGGCTGGGCAGACAAGTGCCGGTGTGAAAGCCTTCACGCCTCCGTGGGGGGGGGAGGTTGACCCCTGGACCCCTTCGGGGAGTATGATGTGGGCCTCACCCCATCTCAGCCACCATCTTCCACTGGAGTCAGGCAACTCTCCCAGGCCCTTTGACTCATGATTCCACAAACATTTAGGGAATCCTGATTTTGCGCCCCAAATCATGCAATTCTCCCTCACAGTGCGATTTGCTGTAAGGAATGTCAGCAGAGCTGACAGAGAGGCTTTACCATCCAGGATGGATTTGTGGTGGCTGCATGGAGTGCTGGGTTAAGAAGGATTCTGAGGGCAGGTCTCAGCTCAGTGCTATAATCATGTGGACATATTCCTGGGGCTCAATGGTGGATGTGAAGGGCACTTCCTCTCCTTGGACCAGAGGCCACCCATACCAATGAGTGCTGATCTGTGCCTCTGCCCAGGATGTCCCACAGTGGTTTCCTGATCCTTGCCGAATGAAATGTAAACTGCATTTGCCTCTGCTATCTCCAGCATCTGACTTCACCTCACACTGCTCCCCTTCTATCCCCTGTGCCAAGGCCAGTGGTTCTCCTGCCACACACACCCTCCCCTGGCTTTCCTGCCCTGTGGCTGCCATCACCATCTGCCAGCCTCCCATTGGGGAACAGATGGGTCACCCAATTCTAGTGGCCCAGGGAAAGCAACACTTACAAAAGCACAGGTGTGGTGGGGGGGTCAAGATGGATCCTGGGGCAAGCCACAGCCTGTCACTGCCCCTGGGACCAAAACCAGGAGAGAGAATGCAGAGCAGGCTGCCTTGACAGGGCCAGAGACCTTGAGAGACACTCCTCCTTCCCTCCAATCTCCAGCCTGGATTCTAGAAGGAAGAGGGTTTGGGGTCCATTTGGTGATTTGTACACATCTGTCCCTGGCACAGGGAGAGGGTGCAGAAGGTCAGACAGGGATCTGGAGGGCAGTGCCCCCTCTGTGTCTCTGAGGCGTCCTCTGCCCCGGCTCAGCTCAGCAGTGCTTCCCCCAAGAAGCAGTGGTCCATTCTCCACTAGCAGGAGCAGCTCTCTCCCCAAAGTGGGCTCTGGAGCCCAGACAGTTGCTCTCGTCCATGAGAATGGCAGTCTGCTACCTGTTGCCCTCCCCACCTCTAAGCTTGTTTCTGCAGAAGACACATCCCACCACTCACAGTGCCAAAGTGGGCAAGTACGTGAAACACTCCATGTGGCAGGGAATGGGCACAGAGACAGTAAGTTCCAATGCCTCTGTCACTCCACTGACAGCAAGTTTTCAGGATCTGTCATGGTCAGGTTCATATGTCAACTTGGCCAAGTGGTGGTACCTGTTTGTCTGGTTGGGCAAGTGCGGGCTTGTCTGTTGTGATGAGGACATTTCATAGAATTAGATCATGATCACTTCAGCTGCATCCACAGCTGATTCCATTTGCAATCAGTCAAAGGGGAGTGTCTTCTGCAATAAGTGATGCTTAATCTAATCACGGGAAGCCTTTTAAGGAGGATTCAGAAGAGACAGGCTCTATTCCTGCTTCGGCTGGAGAGCCTCTCCTGTGGAGTTCGTCCAGACCCTCCATCGGAATTGTTGGCTTCACAGCCTGCCCTGCGGATTTTGGACTCTGCGCTCCGTGGTCATGTGAGACACTTTTACAAATTTTATATTTGCGAGTGTTCCCTGTTGATTCTGTTTCTCTAGAGAACCCTCACTAATTCAGGATCAAATACATTCAAGCTGCATTTCCCCCAGGAACCCATCCTGGGGTCTCCAGGGCCATGCCACATGCCTCCACATGGAGTCGCAGAACAGGTATTGAATGTACGGACGGACCCATCTTCTCAATCTTTACTCCTTGGGCTTGCCCGTCCTTGGCCGCCAGCCCCAGGGTCAGAGGCACTCCTGAGACTTCTCCAGCAGCTCAGGTCCGGCACTGCTCTCCACCATCAGGATGGCCTTGATTTCGGCAGGGCTCTGGGTTGGAAGCACATGGAAGGCAAAGGGCTCAAAAGGTCTCTGCGTGCCTCCCAGAGTACCAGGGGAGTCTGGAGAATTGGGCAGGAGTAGCACCCCTAGTACCCCTGAGGTAGGATAGAATAGGGCACTGAGACTGTGGTCCCTGCTTCTATCCAGTGCAATTAATGCACAGCTGCAAACTCCCAAGGACAAGAATTATCCCTAAAGCGCCCAACCCCCAAAGCCATAAAGCCTGTAAAATCATGGGCCTGAAATGGACTCCTAGTTAATACAGAAAGCCCAGGGTCATAGCGACTATTAAACAGCGTGCCCAAAACAAACGTTTAGTACCTGACAGAGCTCCACATGCACTGATATTTATCTCTTCCTGAAACAAAGAAGATGCCTGGCCTTCAAAGGTCAGAATGAAAAATCACTGTTGCAAGTCTTCCCTATATAACAAGCTAAATCCGCACCACTCAGGGCATGCCTCTCTCTCTCTCTCTTTGAACATGTCCCCCATTAAATTCTGTGGCATGGACTAAACTTTCAATAGTTGAAAGGTTGCTACTTGCTTTTCTTGTCCTTGAATTCTTTCTTGCAGCGAGATGCCGAGCCTGCAGCGGGGCTTGGCTCTGGTGTCAGTGGAGCTCAGTTCAAACCCTCATTCATGAAAGGGCCAGCTGGGCCAAGCTGATGTTGCTCTGGACATTATTACTGGAACTGCTGCTCCTGGTGTTTAAAAAAAGGAAAAAAAAAAAAAAAGGATTCTGCACCATCATTGGCTTTCAGTTCAAATTCTGAGTGGGGGCATCTGATTGCCCCCACTCAGAATTCACCTGAGCTGCAAGGGTAGCTGGGTGGAAGAAGGAGCCTGCCATTACTGTTCCTTTGATGGGAGGGAGGTTCTGCTTATGAGTGGGAGGTGCCCCCAGCCCTGGAAGAGGCTCCAGGGCTGGACAGCCCACCTGGTGAGTTAACCTCCACCATCCGAAGCTCCCTGACCCCCCCTCCCCCTTCCCCTTGGCTCCCTCCTGTCCTGTAAAGGCCGGGAAACCCAATCTGCATTTCCCAGTCTGCTTGCACTCAGGAACCTGGCGTGACTTAGGTTTGTTCTATCAGGTGCTCTCTCGTGAGTTTGCAAATAGGCTCCTTCTGCTGCCTTTCGGGTTTCTGCTGGCAAGCATGGCCCAGAGGCATTTGGACTCCTGGAGGTGGCAGCCAGAGAACATTTTGGAGTCCAGTCGCTCTCTCTGTGGCTGGATGGTTGGGTGATCTCTTCTGTCAGTGTTGATTAGAGAAGACAAAGGGAAGTGTGGAAGCTGGTGGGCGTGACTCTTCGTGCAAGGAGTCTTTCCAGCAAGATGGTGATATGGGTTGCGGAGCAGAAGTTGCCTGGTGGTGAAAGAGGCAGCAGCTCCTTGGATGGCCAGTTTTACGGGGTGATGTTGGCAGGAGCTCTGAAAGCTGAACCTGCATTCTGTTTCTTAAGTAAACTTCCCTACCCCACCCCATGGTTGTCTAAACCACCTTATGCCCTGCAGCAAATTCTTTCATATTTTAAAATCTAGAGTGGATTCCATTGTTTGCAACTGAATTCTTGCCATATATCAGCTAAAAAAATGACAAAGTTCACTTGTGTGGCTGCCTGACACCCGTCTCCTGGTATTTACACTTCTGCCAAAATGCCGTCACCAAACCTAATGCCAACCACCCAGCCCTTCCTAAAGGGAGTGATCCCAAAACCCAGCAACCCCTGGGTCTACCTCAAGCCCAGGGGTGATGTCCCACCTCTGCTCGGTGCAGGTCTCTCCTGTGGGCCTTCTCACCATCTAGGCGAAGTGTCCCTTGAAGTTCTACCCAGCAGGAGGGCATCTCACCTCCCCTGGAGTTGGCAGAATAACGCCCCCCCCCCCCCCCCCCCCCAAAACGCCACTGCCCTAACCCCGGGACCTGAGCATGTTGCAGTTTCAGGTATGATTCAGGTGGGGAGGGGAGATTATCCTCTGTCTGGTGGGCCCCGTGCAGTCACATGAACCCTTAAAAAGGGGAGAGGAAGGCAGAAGAATTAGTGAGAGATGCGATGGAAGACGTGGCTGGAGGGATTTGGAATGTAATGAAGATGGAGGAGGAGGCCAGGGGCTAAGGAGTGTGAGGGGTCTCTAGAAGCTGGTCCTCGCCTGACCTATAGCAGAAACCCAGGGATCTCAGCCCTATAACCAGAGGGAAGTGAATTCAGCCAACAAGGAAAGGGTCTTCCCTTTCCCCTAGAACCTCAAGAAAGGAGCGCAGTCTTGCTGACACCTTGATTTGGGCCTGGTGAGACTTAGAGAAGTGAGCTGCATCCCCCAGGCCTCCGCCTCAGGGATCTGTAAGATCATAGGGTGTGTTCTTTTAAACGCTATCATGGCGGAAATCGGTTATGGCAGCAATGGATGGCCAATACAACTCTCCTTCGTGGCCACCCCGAGGCACCAGGGCAGTGTGTCTGAGTATTATTTCATGGGCTCTGAGAGCCAAACAGGGCATTAGATGGTAGGCTGACCGGCCTCAATGCATGAGCCCTCCCTGCCCCATGGCAGTGCCACACACTGGCTAAGAACACGAGCTTTGGAGCCAGATAAACTTGGGCACAAATGCTGACCTTTCATTTGTTGTGCGGCCTTGGTGAGCTTCCAAAATGCTCTGTGCCTCAGTCTCCTCATCGGTAAAATGGGACCCATCCTGGCAGCTGAGGAGTCAACGTAAAGGGCTCAGCCAGGGTCTGCCCGAGTGACGCCAAGAGGACACAGTGGTCACAGTTATGGTGGCCGTGGCTTCACAGCTCCAGACTGGGAGCTTTCTCTCCTAGGTGGTGACCTCTGCACCCACACTGGGGGAGCCTGGGGTGGGGGCTGCAGCTGGGCACCAGGCCCAGCTTTGGAGCAGACCCCTGACACGTCGCACAGACCACATCCCTGTCTCGGGGCCTCAGTTTCCCCAGCTGTGAAACAAACAAGAGGGTCGGCTCTAGCGTCCCTCCTTCTCCCTTCTCTGGTTTTGAGATTTCATGATTCTGTGAATTCAGGTCAGAGCTAGTGTTGATCTCATATGTAATTATTTTTTCTCAGGATTACACATTCTTGAATAAAAATGAAATAAGACCTTCAGAATAACTGATGAAATACTTTTTGACCTAACATTAATATGCCACCTTGAAGGCAGGAAAATAAATCAGTAAGATTAAAGATGCGGGAACCCAGGAAGTGTAACCACCGGCCAGAGCCAGGCAGCGGGGGATGCGGGGAGGCTGTTGCCATGTATATTTATTTGCTCCGACATGAGTGCATTAAGCTGGTGCATATGTAATTTCACATAAAAAGCAGCCCTAGTGGAATATTCCTCTGCTTGCACATACTGCTTTCTTTGGCCTGAGCCGTAGTAATTAATACGGGCTGGGGGGGTGGGTGCCACATGCCCCCAAATCCATTCAGAGTTAGCAAGGGACACCTGCTGAAGATTCGTCCTTCTTGCAAGACCTAATTTGGAAAGTGGAGGTGGACTGTGGGGTGGGGATGGGGGGAAGTAGAGGGGAGATGGAGGGGAGGCAGAATCCAAACAGGGAGGGGAAGGGGCAGTGGGTTCACCCCCTACCCTAACATCTAAGGAGCAGGGCCCTGGGGAGGGACGGACACTGTGATCTCATGTCACTGCAAAACTCATGTGTCAGTGCTGGGAGGGTGGCGTGAGCTGGGGGGCTGCTCTCGGCCAAGGCCCCTCAGCCACAGGCAGGCCCTGCCTCTGCTGCTCCTGCTTGCCGAGCACACCCTGGGCTTCTGCACTGTAACCCTTCACCCACCTTCTCTCGGCGGCAGCCCCCCACAGGTGGAGGTCCCGGGTGGGCCACCGGAGGCCCTGACAACTGTAACCGTCTCCAGGTCACACAACTGGTGGTTGAATCAATGAGCCTGCGGCCCCTGACCCAAAATCCGGGTCTTGCTTCCACCTGCAGGCTGGGGTCCGTGTTCCTCCCAGGTCACCCCTCCCCCTGTGCCCCTAGTCCTTTGGCCCCTGCCCTGCACCCAGAGTCCTTTGGTTCCTACCCTGCACCCCAGTCCTTTGTGCCTTCCCCCACCTCTAGCCCTTGGCCCCTCCCCAAATGCCTGGTCCTTTGTCCCCTCCCACCGACCCCGACCCCTGCAGGGCTTCCACCCTGGTTCTTGGAGACCAAGGAGCACACAATGGTGGTGGAGCGATGGGCTTGCAATAAAGGGTCCGATGCAGGGGGGGGTCCCTGGTCCACACTCCTCAGGGTGGTCTGGGGTCACGGCCTCAGCCTCAGCCCCCTCCTCTGCCTGCCCCAGGCCTGAGTCAGAATCTCCGTTTTAACTAGACCCCAGAGATGGAGTGCTCTCGACCTACGTGCACTTGAGAGGAGGACCAGGGGCCGCGCTTGGGGCATGGGAGCACTCAGAGGGTGAGGTGGGGACACCCCCACCCCAGCCCCTGCCCTGGGCTAACCCGGTCTCCACCTGCCGGGTGCTCGGCTCCGGGTCCCCTGACCCCAGCCGGAGAGAGTCCCCTCCCACAGGAGCAGTGGGAACCAGGACGAGGTTCCAGGACAGGAAGGAAAGAGGAGGCGTCTAGCCTCTAGGGTCCTGACTCTCTTCAAAATGCAGCCCTTCCTGAGCACACGCTGGGGGCTAGACCCAGTGCTAGGCCCTGAGGGCTCCCCAGGGGAAGCCCTTTCCCCTGCCCCCCTTCCCGTGGTGTACTGAGGCCCGGAGGAAGTGCAGGAGGGGTGAGGACGGGCAAGGAGGGTTGGGTTCCCCAGAAGCTTCACTTGGCGGCTCCTTCAACGTGGCAGACTTGCCCCTGGGGAAAGGGGGTGGAGGCAGGAGACTGGGCTGGGCCAGGGCCTGGGTGGCTACGGGGGAGGTGGAGGGAGACAGGTGAGAGGGGCGGAGCTGGCCAAGACTCCAGAAGGTCCTCCGGCAGCAAGAGGCTGTCCCCTCAGCCCGGCCTGGCCGGTTTTCCAGGACCTCTCAGTGACCTCCAGAGGCGGGTGGGGCCGGGGCTGTAGGCAGGCGCGCCCTCGGTGGGTCAGCAGCTGCTGATGGAAGGTGAAGCTGTTTAATTCCCAGGTGCCGCCCAGGAATTGCTCTGCTGTGACACAGCCTCACGTTTTATAAGTGCATTGCAGGTTAAAACCAAAACCAAAACAACCTGCCGCCTTTTGATGTTGAAGATGTTAGAGTCACAGAACCGATAGAAGCGTGCGGCGCTGAGGTGCTTTTCTGGTTTTGAAGAGAAATTACACGACATGATGAGAACCGGTCCTGGTGGCTCCCTTGAGGATGGGAGGATGCGCAGGCAAACACACGGAGGTGCACACAAACACATGTACACGTGCAGACACACAAACGTACAGATGCACATGAATACACAGACATGTGCACATACAGATGCACAGATGCACACACGCCTAGGCACGTGTGCATACAAGACACATAGACACATAGGTGCACACAGAGACATAAGCAGATGCACTCACGCACACACACAGACACATATAGAGACACACACGTACACACAGAGGTGAACAGGCATACACACAAACACACGCAGAGACACACACAGACACACGAGCTTGGAATCTGAGTTCCCCCATCCCACCTCCTTGGCTGGGGTAGACTGGCTCCCTTCCTTACTTTTTCTTTAATCCATTGAGAAGAGGATGGATGTGCATCTGTTAGTTGTACATCAGAATACTATGCAGCAGCAGATATATACATGGATGCAAAATTCATATATATGAATTATATAATCAAAACGTTAAATATAATTAAAATGTGAATTATGTAATACCTATTAATCAGGAATTAATATACATGAACTAGAAATATGCTCACCATGGAAATCTCAAAAGATACTAAGTGAAATAGTCAACCCACAGAAGAATACACACAAAACAATGCAATGTGAGTCAAATTTTTAAACACACAAATCTCTATTCGGCGGAGTGCTGCCATCACCCATCGTAGAATTACCGAGAAACGCACGGACGTGCCTAACACCGGATCAGTTATTCTCCTGGAGCAGGCCCTCTCCCCATTCTTGAATTAAGCAAAAGTCAACACAGGTGGTCCCTGAATGAATGCAAGCAGGTGCCAATCCCGGCCGGAAGGACGAGGGAGCGTGGCACTCAGCTCTTTCAGAGCTGGGCTCAGGAGAAATGTCTGCTCCCTGCAGAGCCCTCTGCTTGCTCTTGGCAGACATTGAAAGACGTATAACCCATCTTTCCTCTCTCTCTCTTTTCCTTGGCTGCCAGGAAGCTCCGATGATGGTTTTCACCTGCCCTTTCTCTCCATGGTTGTTAACTCAACTTTTATCTTTAACCATCCACGGGGACGTTTGCATTTTATTCTCAAAGCATCCCTTCGTGCTACAGGTGTGTGGCAGTGGTAAATGCGCGGCCCAGGCCCAGTGTTGCGTCGTGCCCCGTAAGAACGGGAGGAAGCAGAGGGGAGACGCCCCAGACAGAACCAGGGGTTCCCGCGGATCTGGGCTCACCTGGAGTGGGCCACCCACACTGCCCAGTGGGCTTCCCGGTCAGGTTGCCCGGGCTCCTCTCCTGGCTCCCCGCTTTGGAGCCTGGAAGCGCACATCAATGAAATGGCTCCATTTGTGTCCTGAGAGCTGGACCGCCTGGGGTGGGGGTGGGGGAGCACAGGGCTCAAGGGCTTTGCCTAAAGTGCCAGGGACAGGCAGGGGCGGCACGGAGGAGCCCAGAGGGAGGCCCGCTGCCCCATGTACTCAGCACTACTCTCCTTTCCTGGGTGGCGGCAGCCTCTCTCATCCTCTGGGCCCTGTCTTGATGGGACTTGTTGATCAAGGTCCTGCCCCCCACGGGGAGCCCATGACCCGAGCTTCACTGACCCTCCTTCTGCCCAGAACCTACGGCTGAGGGACAGTCGCAGAGATTGGACATGGCCGGAGAGGATGCCAGAGCAGCGGGCCCTCCCCTGCAGAGTCTGAGTTGTGCTCTCTGAAGTGCTCCCTGGCCTTTCCGAGCTCAGCTTCCTGGGACATGGCGAGCTGCTGTGCCCTGCCAGCCCGCCCATTCTCACCTGTTGATGTTGTTTTAGGGGTGGTGACTTAAGCTAGTCAAGGTCAGCTTCTGTTGCTTGCACCCCAGTTTTGTGGAGGCGCATTCTGACATCCTGCTGGGTCCAGCAGGAAGAGCAGTGGGTAACTGGGTGCAGGCCGGGGAGTGTTGGCCCGAGTGTCAGGCAATGCCAACCCCCTCCAGGAGGCCGCTATGCACTGCGGCTCTCTGTCCAGACTTTGTAACCAGTGGAAGTCCTTACTGATGTCTAACCTGTGCCCTTACTTAATGAACTCACAGCAATCAGCCTTCTTATCCATAGGAAATGCCAGAAGATGAATTAAGGAGCTGTTATTTTCTGCACTAACACCCAGGCATGTCAAGTCTCTTTTTCCAGCTCCCCACACCACTGGGGAAAAATCCACGGTTCCGGAGGTGGTGGTGGGAGCCCTTCCCAGCCTGCAGCTGCTGCCTTGCGAGGCCGGCCATGGCACTGACCATAAATCCCCTTGCTCGCCTGAGCTGAATGGGGAGAAAGCTCCACGTGTGCCCTTGAAGGACGTGATGGCGACTCTGGCAGCAGAGAAGATCCATTTTGCAGGATGATGGATGCCTTCTCCTGTCTGGATGTGCCTGGCCTCCTGCGTGGAAGCCAGGACACGTGTAAGAGCCTTTTAAGGGCACTAATTTACATGACAAGTACACAGATCACAAAATAGCGCATTTCATCGGGTTTTGCTGCAGGCCCTTGAGTGGAGAGCTGCCCCTCTCCAGGTCCCAGTGTCATTAATCTTCCGGGAACCAGGCCAGCAGATTGCATTTGCTCCCCCGACGTGCCTGGGGGCCGGCCTGGAGAACGTCTTGTCTGGCTTTTTTCATTTTCCTCCTAACAGGTTCAATATTTTAACAAATCCGAGGGCTGTATAAACTGGAGGTGGTTTCCAAGAAACGGGCTTTGCTCTCCATACTTCTGCCGCGGTAATTAATTAGCAGCCGGTGAGTTACAGACTGCAGTGTCCCGAGCCCTAGTCTGCACCCTCCTAGGATGCCCGGCCTCCAGGTTCCTTTTGGAAATTCCTTGGGTGCAGAGCCCAGGATTTCCAGGGCTCCTATGTTGAAAGGTATTCCCTTGGTTGGGGTGCAGCTGCAGGTCACCTATTCACCCAACCAGGGTGTATTTCACTAATATCTTCAGCTGCTGCCAGACACAGAATGACATCCTGAGAATAGGAGGTGGCCGGGAGACACACATGTGAACCAATGGCTCGGGGCCTGGCCAGGGGCATGGAAGGAAGTAGCTCCTGGGAGGTGGGGGACAGACTCGGGTGGGAGGTCTGAGCCAGCCCGTGAGAATGGCTCCTGTTTCTCTCCACTCACAGATGGAGAAACTGAGGCCCAGAGCAGTGAAGCAGCGTGCTGGGGAGGCACTTCTGTAAGGGGAGGGACTGGGATGTGGAGCCACATCCTTTGCATCCATGCCATGTGGTCCATCCCAGCATGCTCCTGGGCAGGACAGCAGCAGGTGGAGCCTGAGAAGAGGGTGTCTAAAAATGGCTTTGGAGGATGAGCGGCTTAAGGAAGGAAGAGCTCAACCCTCCCAAGAGGCTGGTGGAAGCTCGGGCCCGCGTAGCCCCCTGGGAACGTGCAAGGGGCTCACGTGCAGGCATTTCTGTTTCTGGCAAACTCAGGAAAGTATGTTCACTTTCCATAGGAAAGAACAGTCCTGGGTGCCAACCAAGACCATCCTGTGGTGGGATGCTGCCCCAGGAGCATAGCTTCGTCTCCTTTAATGGCATGTCCGTTGTGAGGAGGGAAGCTGTGAGTCTTTCTTCACATGTGGCCCAACTGGGGCTCAAGGAGGGGCCGTGGCATAGCCAGGACCCTTGCCATGGCTCATCCTCCTTCCCAGGACGGTGGAGCTTGCAGAGGGTAGGACAGATTTAGACATGTGGAGGGAAAGAAGGAGAAGAAGCAGAGGCTGTGCATTCCATGGATAAGCATAGCCATTCCCAATTCCAAATGGGTAAACTGAGGCATGAAATGGTAAATTGGTAGCCACACCACTGGATAAATCAGAAAAACCTCCAGGTTTGGGTGACTCTTCACTCTTGAAGTAGACTCACAGATGCAGTAGCAGGCAGGTCAAGTCAAGGGCACCAGGGAGTGGCCACTGCCCTGGACCCCCTCCTAGGAGGTGGCAACTGCGTGTTTTCCCCAAGCTCACCCCACCCCGTGCATGGCTCTAAATTCTCCTGATGCACGTGTGGAAGGAGGTCCCAACCTGTCCCCAGCAGAGCGAGGATGCACTGGTGTTTCTTGCAAGTTAGTCATTAATTTAAAATTGCTTCCAGGAAACATATAATCAAGACTCAGTGGCCACAATATTCCTTCTGATGTTTTCCATCTTTTGCGGAATGTTGTGGATGAACTGAAACAGTGACTCAGTATCCAAATGTCACAATTGGCTGGGGAAACATTTCCATATGAACAAATACATGCTGGTAAAGCAAAAACAAAACAAAACAAACCAACAAAAACCAAAAACCCAAAGCACAGAAATCTGCGCAGGGAAATATAGAAAGGCAAACTGTGTACTTATATGTTGGGTGATTGTGTCCCCCACGAAACGCTGGGATTAAATTTGGGATTAGGATGTTTTTCCTCTTTGGGATTATTGCTGAGCAATCCCTGTATTTCCCAAAGCCTGTTTAGTGGGCCCGTTTCAGGATGTTGCCAGCAGTGGAGGTGGTCTCTCTTTCTGGGGGCAGGTGCAGTGGCCCAGCCCTACTGCCTGCAGGTGGATGTGTATTGGCCTTGCTTTGGCTGATGAGGTGTGGGCAGGGGTGATACTTAACTCTTCTGGACAGAAACTCTGAGGCCAGACTCCACCAAGTAGAATTCACCTACCAATCCATGTGGGCCAGGTGGCAGGTATGAGGGATGCACTTTGTTTGTTAAGCCACAGGGATTTGAAGGTTGTTTGTTACTGCAGCATAACCTGGCCTTGCCTGACTGATACAGTGTAATGCCTCAAAATGATTCTGGTCAAAGCGTCTTGGGAAATGTTGTGTTAAACAAAGTCAAACAAGAGTATAGGACTTCTTAGAGCCTGCACAAGCTGGGTGTGTGTGAGAAGAGGATTCTGCAAAGTCCTCGATGAACTGGGTCCTCCTTATAGCGCTTTTGTGGTCAGGCCCTGCTGAGCAGGCCTGGGGAACCCTGAGGCCACCCAGTCCCGCATAGGCATTGGATCGGCAGGCTGCCTCCCTGAGCCATTTCACAGGGGGAAGGGCCTGCTGGAGGGCTCCCCCAGGAGCATCCTGATTTGAATCCTCTCCTTGACTCCAGCATGGCTCCGTCTCCTGAGAATCTTTCATTTTTGGCTGTTCCCGGTTCCTTCCTTGGCTCAATTCTTCCTAAGGCAGAGGAACCTAAGTTGTCCACTCCTAGGGGACATCCGGGAAGCAGTGCAAAATGAAGAAGTCCTGGCCTATGGGCCAGACACAGAGGCAGCGACCAGATGACCAGGGACAGTGGACGTCTGAGGCTCTGTGCACACACTGCTGAGGGGCTGCAAAAGCCCCGCTGCAGACCTCTCCTCTGCTCCCCGGCATCGCTGTGCCAGGCTGAAGCTTTGGGGCAATGCATATGACCTTGGAGAGGAAGGGGGCAGCAGCAGGCACAGGGCCCACCTCCCAGCCCTGCACAAATGAATCCAAGTATTTACCGGGACGATGAGGAAGCCCTGTGCCCTTCGGGGTGCCCTGCTTCCAACAGGCTGCTCTGTGTGCAGAGGCCAGGGTGGGAAGTGGCCTCCCGCTGCCCCCGCTCCCCACCTGCGCACGCGGCATCCTGGCCCTGGGTCCCAGCACACTGTGCATTCCGCGGCTGCTCCCACTCCTGGGGAATGCAGGGGAAGGCCAAGGCTGACCACAGTACCCAGCCCACGGTGAAGGGACCAAGAAGGCCAGTAGCAAAGCAAAAGCAGAGCTGGGGCCCAGGGTGGCTCCAGGCTCCCAGGAGTCTCTGGATGGGCATGCCTCATGGGTCCTAACGACTGCCACCCCCACCCCGTGGCTTGGACATGGTTCTATCATCACATTCTCCATGAAGAGACAGAGCCTAGTAGCGGTGGAGAGACTTGCTCAGAGCTCAGCGGTCGGCCGGGCTGGGGTCCCAGCAGGGCGCCCCGAGGCCCAGACTGTGCATCTTCCACTGCTCACAGCCGCCTTTCGGCAGGGGTGCTGGGGGCTTGGCTGCTGGGACACTGGGGGTGCCTGGCTGTCCCGACCCAGCCTCTGAGCCGCCCTGTAGCCGATCTCCAGCTGGCCCTCAAACCTCCAGGTCCTTTCTGTCTAGCCGGCTCCCCCTTCACGCTTGGAAGTATTGTCCCTTGAGCAGCAGCACTTAAACACAGTGCGGTCAGCACCCCGCAACACCACCTGGACTTTCGGGGGGTGGGGTGTAACTTGTGGGAGAGAAAGTTCTCAGAAGTGACTCCTGCCCGTGGTTTCAGCAACGAGCCGTCACCCTCAGACTTCTCTGAGAAGAACTGTGCCTGGGGCGGCCTTCCGGGGACTCGGTGGGGAAAGGAGGGCTGGGCTGGCCCTAGCAGCCAGGTCTGGCCACAGCAGTCCTGCCCCTGGGGTGAGTGGGGCTGGGGGCAGAACTGGCTACAGGGAATCCAGCCCACTTCACTTGGGCCTGGGAAGCATTGGCCCTGCTGGGATCTGTCGGGACTGGCCACACGGTTCTGGAGCATTCATTCTTTAAATAGTTTATGAGCCCAGCTCTGTGCCAGGGATGGGGACAGTGGTCATGGGACAGATGGGGCCCGCCTGTCAGGGGCTCAGGTGCCAAAAGAGGCAGGTGGGCAGTAAGCAGCAAGGAAAACCACTCACTAGGGTAGCCTGATAAGTATGGAGGTAGCAAATAAGGCGGAATGCTGGGGCTAATTTTCTTTGGTTGCGGGGCGGGGGGGCTACAGGGTCCAGGAATCAAACCTGGGCCTCCTGTGTGGAAGGTGAGCATTCTACCACTGACCACCTGTGCATGGGAACACTAATATTAAATGGGATCAGGACAGGTCTCTGCAGAGCGGGGGTGGGGGTGGGGCACTGAGCAGGGACCTGAGAACCCGAGGAAGGCATCGTGCAGGTGTGTCGGGGAGAGGCATCTCAGGCAGAACGTGCAAAGGCCCTGTAGGGGGCGGTGGGGAGGGCTAGCTGCCATGTTCAGGAACAGCAGAGACCCAGAGTACCCGAGGGACTGATCAAGTTGGAGTGTGAGCAGTGAGGGAGTGAGGTCAGGGTCTGGAGGGGACAGAACTGGGGCCAGGAGAGCCGCTGTCAGGCAGCTGGTCTGGCTTAGGGAGGCGGCTGCCTTGGAGGGTGTGCAGAATGCGCAGTAGGGAGTGGCGTGGTCTGAAGGGCCGGTGGTAGGAGGGAGACGGTGGGGTACAGAACCCGGCAGCCCACCGGGAGCTCTGCACTCCAAGTGGGTGCGCTGTCTCTTTGATCCCCAGCCTCCTCTGTTGTAAAATGGAGGGCTCAGCTCCTACTTGGAGTCTGGATTTGTCGAACCCCTGGCAAAAAAAAGCTCTGGGTGCAGCAGCTAACTGTGGAACAGGCAATTTCAGCTACCTTAACCTCTCCAGCGAGACCAAAGCTGTGCAATCGGCAGAGGAAGCAGGACCTTTTCATTTGGAGAAATCCAACGCAAGCATGAGTCGGCAAGTGTACTGCCCCGACCAAAAGTCTGCATGGGGCTCGTGGACCCGGAGGACTGGTTCTAGCCCTGGCATTGCCCCTCATGGCCCCGTGGGAAACACTGAGGACCCCTATTGCTCACCATGACAGGGATGCCAGGAGTGCCTCCAGCCCTGCTTTCCTCCTTTCCTGGGCGCAGGCCTCCTTCACAATCAGGAGGGGCTGCACATCTGTGCTGGGACCAATGGTTGTGTCCAGAACTGATGCCAGCCACTTCCAGGCCTGGCCGATTAAAACTCGCTTATAAGATACACAGAGGTCCCTGGGAGCAGCAGGGAGGCTCCCCAAGCCCTGTGGGGAGACAATGGTGGTGAAGCAGCTGAAAGTCAGAGTATTAGAGTGAGACCCGAGTTCAACACTGGCTCTGCCACTTGGGGACATTGCTTCCCTTTAGTTTCCTCTTACCTAAGTTGGGTAACAATAATGGCTGTGCAATAGTCTGAGGAGGTTGTGCCCTCTCTCTGAGGCCTTGCTAACATTCCTAGAATCACAGCCTCTGCCCCACAGGGCCGGGCCTGCAGCAAAGACATTTTGGCACAAGAATGGCCTGACCCCACACTTCACCCTGACTAGTGGGCAGACTTTGGATAACCTACTCCTTTGAGCGTCGATTTCACTGCAAGTCATAGAGTCTCCAAAGGTTCGATCAGATGTGCAGGCTGAGTGCTGGTGCCCCCCCACTGCAGACTCTTCTCACCTTTGGGATTATTCAGCTTTCTCCCCAAACCTGCCCCTCCATTGTCCTGGTTGCTCTCAGGACACCAGGGCCATTGGGACAACTGTCCCTTTTGAAGAGGTGAGAAGATGGGGGCCCCAGGTCACTGAATCATCCTCTCAAGGTCACATGTCCCCGGGAGTGATAGTACCAGGCAGCCCAGGCTCAGAGTGTGTGAGCTCAGGCCAGTGACTTAGCCTGCCTGAGCCTCAGTTTCCTCTTCTGCAAAATGGGGAAATTACCCTGTGGGGAAGCAGCTGGCCTCTGGGTGTGTACCTCTATGTAGTCCCCTGCACTGTACCATACTTGATCTGCTTGGCAGGTAGGAATCGGGGGCCATGGGCTGCATCATTTCCGAGGTGAGGTTATAAAAGTCCCCGTGGCCTCCGTCCTGTGTGTGCTGACTCTCTTGGATTGTGCACTCCTACCCTGATGTATGCAGCCCCAGGGAGAGGCCCCCATGGTGGGGAAGAGAAGCCGCCTTCCAGCAGCCCAAGGGAGTGGGCCATCTTGGGGCACAGCCTCGGTCCAGCAGACTCAGAGTGGCCGAGGCCAGAGCCAGGATTGTCCAGCTGAACTGCTCTGGGGATCCTGGCCACCAGAGACCAAGAAAATAAATGGTTCTCTATCTAAATACATGTGACAAAAGTTTGAGGTCCTTTGTTCCGCAGCACTAGCTAACAAATACAACCTGCTTGAAAGACAAATGAGACGGTGTGGGAAGCTCAGGCATGGCTGCACCCAGGGTGGCATGGCTGACCATTTCTACTCCAATGTTACTTTTCTAACCCAGGAACCCAAGGATGGTTCACATCTGTTCAAATTGAGGTTTGCCTTTTTTCTCTCCTCCAGTGCAGCTCAGGAATGTGGGGAGCTGCCCGAATAGGCAGAATTCTTTATGAGGAGCCATAACGGGGGTGCTTTGGCTTGGATGAAGTGGAGGAAACTTATAAGTGGCTGCTCCGGGAGGGCAGTTCTGCATATACACTTGGTTTCCTCTTGTCTTGACGAAGGAGTCCGAGCTCTGGCGTCTGCACTCTTCAGAGCTGGCAAGACGCGGAAATTGAATTAGTCTGCACATTTGGGCTGCTGATGGGTTTACTCGAAGCCATTTGCTTGCTCATTTTTAATCTCTTCCTCTCATTTTTAAACAGCTGGCAGCTAAGTGCAGCTCAAGAGCATGTTCCAGGGTTGATTCCCAGACTCCTTCCTAGACTTGTCCCTCTGCTGAGCGTTCCGTCCAGGCAGGGTGAAGGAGGGCTGAGCTCCCAGGGGAGAAGAGGGGGAAAGCCAGAGTCTGAGGGTACATCAGAAAGTCACGACGGGATTTGTGGGTGAGGAACTGTGTAGACATCCGTGGCCATCTGCACTTGGCTTTCACCGTGTTCTCTGGGTGTCCGCTGATGCCTCCTCCCGGAGATAAAGCACCCTGGTCAGCCGGAGCTGGCTTGCAGCATATGCCTCACATGGCTCGCAGTTAAGATACTGTGAAATCTTTGGCCAGGGCCTGGCCCCCAGGAGGGCTCGGGAAGTGCCTACCGTGATTATCAGCACGGGATGCTAAAGGCAAGGCCGGTACCCCAAACCCGGGGACCACCTCTGTCTACGGCTGCACCAGAAATGGCATCTGAGCCACACTTTGGGGGGGTGGAGGTAGAGCTGAGGGGGTGCCATGGAAGACCAGAGGCTCTCGGCACAGAGACAACGTCTAGGATGGCCGACGAGGGGGCAGGTGGCATCAGGATTAGGAAACACTTAGGGGACGACCGTGGGGGACATGAGTGCCTGTGCAAGGACAAGAGCTTTGTCTCAGCCTGAAGGGGGCCATGAAATGGCTGGGACTCTGCCAGGCTAATGCACCCTGAGAGGAACTGCAGGCATGCAGACACTGGGAGACAGATGACAGCTGTACATCCCCCAGGGAAAAACAAGTCCAGGCCCCAGGGGTGGGAGGTGTGTGGGGGCGCAGGGTGTCTTACCAGGATGTGGCAGGGGCATGGCCTGGGAGGCAGGTCCAGAGGAGCGTCCCCTCCGCACCTGGGCAGGGTCTCAGCTCTCCTGCTGGAATCCTGCTTGAGAAGGCATGGGGGACCCAGGGGAGAGGAGACCCGGACGACACAGAGGAGGGAGCTTTGCACCCCTACCCCCAAGGAAACTGCTCTAGCAGTTGCAGCTACGACCATCGTTCCCAACAGCCAGAGACTCTGAAAAAAAGGTTAACATTGAGGATCTTATTGACAAGTGGATCCAAAACAGAGCTCTGAGTCTGCCATCAAATGCACTGATCGGATATTGGCATGCCAGGGAGAGATGGACAAATAAGCCCAGCAGAGGGGTGGGAAGCCACACGTCTCTCGTGGGGGGTCTAACAGGGTACCAAGGACCTCAGTGAGGGGAGGGGAAGGCTCCGCAGTGGAGGAGGGGACCCTGAACTGGTCTTTGAGGGATTTTCTTGGGCGAGGGCTGGAAAGGGGCCATGTGGGACAAGGCACAGAGGCAAGGACAAATGCCTCTTTTTGGGGACTAGGTGCCCAGACTGGGTGGGGGAGAGGCACGAGAGACTGCAGAAAGGGGCTGGGGATGAGTTTCAAGAACCGGTGGGCAGGACAAGGCAGACCTGGGTGATGGAGAGTCTGGGGGTCCCAGGCAGGTGGCTGCTGGGTGGACAGTGGACCCAGGCAGGGAGCACAATATGTGTAGAATCAGAGACACCACATGGTCCCTTCTGCTCTGACATGATCAGCTGGACCCCTGTTCACCAGCCCCGGCCCCTCCTGCACTGCCCCTGCCAGCCCCCTGCTCCCCCACCCCTGGAGCCAGGTTTGCAGAGGCCTTGGGTCTGTTTCAGGGCCCTGGGGCTGCCTTTTGACACATAAGCTGACAGTTTCTCCCAAAACAGAAGTGACTGCTAATGCACTAATAACAGAATCTTGTGGTATGTATTTGGAATTAATGATATATATATTTTTTCTTTTCAAAGCGACAGATGTTACTGAGCAAGCACTGACCCATCTGGGAAGTCCTAGCCCTTGATTTAAAAACTGTTATGTGTCAAGATTATAAGATGCAAGAACAAATTACACGTGAGTGGCCAAATGCAGACACCCCTGGCCCCCGGCCGGGCTGGCGGGGGGTGGGGTGGCATCAGGACACAGGCTTTGGGGAACTTGGCTCTCCCAGAAGTAGCCACATTGCTGTGGGTGTGAAGGCAAGTGGCAGCCCCCCCTTGCCAGTCCCCCAACCCACCCCATGCACGTTTCTCACCACGTTCCCACCTTTTAATAGATGGGACTATTTTTAACCAGGCTGCCAACACCTCTGTAGATTTTTATTTCCCACGTGGAAAACTGACAAAGACACTGCCTGGAGGAGGTGTAAAGGCTCCTTAGCACCCTGTGAATTGGGTGGGGGAGGGCTGGAGAAAGGGGGTGCATTTCAGAAGTGACCCCCCCAACCCCAAAGATGGGCCCTGGGAGGCAGAGCCGGGGGCCCAGAGAACGTGTAAACTCGCGTGCATGTGGCTAGGGGCGGAACGGGCTTGGGGCCTCACAGGGAAGTTTTGCAGGCCCCCACGGAAGTTTCTGGAGTTGGCAGGGCAGCAAGGGCAAGTGGGCGATGGTCATTTTCCGCCTTCGCTCCCCACGCAGCTGACCCTCACTGCACCCCACCCCCACACGGCATCTGCCCTGGGCATTCTTGCGGGGGGGCTCTACTGAAAGCCCCTCCTCCAGGGCTGCCCGGACGCTCTGGGGAAGGTCAGTGCACGGAGAGCCGGCGGTCGCTCTCCTCGGGGAAATACGGGGGACAGGGTCCCAGCACTGTGAGGTCAGGCGGAGGGAAGGGGCAGAAGCAGGACCTGATGCTGTGCCCCTAAAGCCCCCCTCGGGCCCTGATGCACGATGGGCCCACATTTAGGGAACTCTGGGAGGGTAAGAAATGTGAATAATGAAAAGCTGAAGGCTCAGACCCCCCAAAAGCCACCCCACACATGTTCTATGGGTATCCACTCGGACTTCAGAGGAGCTCCAGGAGTTGTAGGCACTGGGTGCTGTGTATACAGCAGGCTCTAAATAAATGCTTGCTGAAAGACTGTCTACAAAAAAGCTCCAGTGAGTTTTCTATTTAGATAAACTCTTCTGCTCCTCCCTCACCAAGCCTGTGCCATGGGTTTCAGAGCAAGGTTTGCAGATGGCAGCGTGAGCTGTTTGCCCAACTTGGGACCCCAGGGGGTCCCTGACCCTAGTGGCTCTGTCACCGCGGGCTCCTCACAGCCAATCTTGCTATGCAAGAGCATCTAGAAGGTTCTCCTGGGAGAGGCTGGGGCCGCAGGCTCTGAGGGCCACGCAGGCCCCGATCAGGACCCCCCACCAGGCAGCTGCGCCGGGAAGAAAGGACCGTCCCTTCTCTGGATCTGTCCCCTCGTTTGTAAGATGGGAAAGTCGGAAGCAGGTCCTGAAGTTTCTTCCAGACTGAAGAAAGCAAGACCCTCATCCACCCATCTTTGCCCCCACGTCTGCCTTTGGAGGCTGCTATAACAAAGTGGGAGGCTTAACGCAACAGAAATTTGTTCCATCATCATACCCTGATGACACCTGCAGAGGCCCTGCTTCAGAATAAGGTCACGTGCACAGGTTCCAGGTGAACGTGGATTGTGGGGAGCACTGTCCAACCTGCTAGAGATGGGCCGTGTTCCATGGTAGGGACCCACGGCCCTGCCTCCTTGGTGGAGGGTGAGGGGCGGGGGTGGGGCGGTTGGCAAAGAAGACAGATGGACGAGGGTCTGGGAACCTGCTTCCAACTTTTCCATTTTATAAACCGGGGAGCAGAATTGGAGAAGTGGGGGTGGGGGGCTTGCACGGGGTTGTTGCTGCCTCCAGCTGGAGGTGATGCTAGATTTCTTTGGCGTCCTGGGAGACGTGGCTTCCCCACAGCCAGGGGAGGAACCCGGGGTGGCACCTGTTGAGCAGGTAGGGCCATCTGGGCCTCAAATTTATCTGGAGCCATTTATCTGGGCCTCACATTTATCTGGAGCCATCAAATAACTGCAAGCTTATTGGAGCCTGGGTGGGCGCCTGGCGGAGGAGGAGATGTGGCCGAGAAAGCAAAGTAATTATTTAAATGATGGTTAATTTCAGGAGCTCTGCTATGTCCTTTTAAACATGTATTAGATGCCTTATTACCCTTCAATTAAATCCCCATTTAGGACAGCTTTTCAAAAGGCATTTCCAAGCCAGCCAGCAGGCACCAGGCTCGGGGGTGTCTCATTGATTCCTGGCCCGAGGGCAGCACGGGGTGATGGATTGTTCTCAGGAAGCACTGCCAACCTTGGCAGGGGAGGGGAGGAAGGACCTCAGGGGCAGCTGCCAGGGGACCACCTGCCACTCCGCAGCCGGGCCGCGTGATGAAGCTGTCCTGCTCCAGGTTCTGTCCATCCATCAAGCAAACACGAGGCCAACAGCACTTTCTTTGCAGCCAGGTCCCAGGGGCCTTGAAAAGCAGTTATTGGAGGAGACAATGGCTGGGGGCGGGCAGCCGCCGTGGGATGTGTGCCTTTCCCAGAAACGGCAAAAGCAGAAAGGCGAGCCGGCCTTGGGGCTGGGGTCAGTTCATACAGTGGGCGCAGGGCCTAGGGTAGGGGGTTGCATGCCTACCCTCAGCAGATGGCTCACGCAGACCCTTCCCCACTGCTGGAGGCCCAGAATGCGTGCACAACTGGGCATCATCTCCCCTCCGCCCTCCTGTGTTCCCTCTGCCTCATGCTGTGGAGGGACTCTGTGTTTTCGTTCCCACCCACCCTGGTGGAGGAGATGCACTTGTCTGTGTGCGTGGTTGCGTGGGGGCTGCTGGTCTCTCTTTGTTGGCAGAGAGAAGCCAGGAGAGCAGAAGGCTGTCCTACATGTTGGAAACAAAGCACTTGCGTTGCCGACCGGAACCGGCCCCTCCCTCCCTTCTGCCCCACTGCCTTTTCGGTTCTCGCCCCTCCTCCAAGTGCTCTTGGGTCCCAGCCTGGGGGGAGGGGTGGTTGTTTCTGCTGAGCCCCTTAGTGCCACGCCTCTAAATTTAACATCTCCAGGTGAGTCATCTGTAGCTGCCTGGGGCAGGCCACACTCCCCTCTCCACGGTGTCAATTGCCAGTCTTTAAAAATAGCCTTATTGGGCGGGCCGCGGTGGCTCAGCGGGCAAAGTGCTTGCCTGCTATGCCGGAGGACCTCGGTTCGATTCCCGGCCCCAGCCCATGTAACAAAAACGGAGAAACAGAATACAATAAAACAAGAAAATGTTTAAAAATGTTTCCCTTCCTTCCTTCTATCCTTCCTTCCTTCTCTCTGTCTTTAAAAAAAAAAAAAAAAAAAAAAAAAAAAAAAAAATAGCCTTATTGTTTCCATCTGATTATAAAACTAATACTTATTGCAAAGGCGGTCAGAAAACATCTGAAGAAGGACACCCCCAAGATGCCTCCACCCAGTTTCTGTGCACAAAAGGGGAAATTAGGCACACAAGGCGGGAGCCTGCGCCCCCATGCCCTTTCCACCAGCTGTTTCCCATGGACAGTTCGGTGGACATATCTCCACTTCCACAAAGGCAGCGCCCCACAGTCACTTCCTTGGCTGCTCAGTGCCTCTGCTAGCACCCCGATTTTGGAATCAGTCTCAGCACAAAGTTTGGCTGGGCTACCACATGACCCGGGGAGGCAGGGAGCTCTGTGAGCATCAATTTCCTATTTGGAAAAATGGGCCAGTGGCAGCGCTGAGGTCCCGGCAGCATGGACAGCTTCACCAGGACACGCGGGGATTGGCTCTGACCGTGGACCGAGACCCCACTTCCGCGGGTCCCTGCCGCTGTGATTCCCTGATCACTACACCCAGTCTGCCTGGTGGGAGTTGAGTCCCAGTCTTGACCCTGGTCCCATTAGTGTGAGCTTGTTAGTACACAGGATCTTTGATGGTTCTAGTTAAGAGAAGGCCACACTGGGTTAGGGTGGGCGCCCGTCCAACATGACGCGTGTCCTCATAGGAAAGGACACAGAGATGTCCATGTGACATAGGCAGACTGAGTGATGCCGCTGCAAGCCAAGGGTCGCCAAGTGTCACCAAGGACCATGGGCCACCGCCCGAAGGCAGGGGAGGTATGGGAGGAGCCTTCGTTTTTGAGAGGGTGCACAGCTGAGGACCCCGTAGCTTTCCCTGCTCTGAAGCCATTGGTTGATGGCGCTTTGCCCTGCAGCCCTGGGCACCCAAGGCAGGAGGCTCTCTGAGTTGTTCTCTCTGCAAAGGGCTCAGCCATGGGCAGCATTGCTCTTAAGTCTTGACCCACTTGGCTGATTTATCTCTAAATTGAGTTCCTAAAATAGGAGCTGTTGGGTCTCCCAGGCCCTCCTGGTAAGCCTGTGAGGCTGTTTAGGAAACAGACCCAAGAATGTCTGATGGCTCTTAAAAAACATGACCTAGCACCCACCGTGTGAGAGCAAGGGGCACCCGCACCCCCAACTGGGACACCCCCTTGTGAGCTACCAGGGCAATAGAAACGGCCAGTAGGACTATTGCCATCTCTGATGATTCCCAGAAGCCAGAGTCTGAGAGTCCGCACGCTCGCCTGGCCCTGCAGCCGCCTTCCGCCCCTTTCCACTGACCAACGCCACCTGGAGGGGCCGCCCTCCCAGGGCCCATGGGTGCCACAAGTCCAGGGCCTGGCCGTCCTCTCTGGCCACCAGCTCTGTCATGGCCTCATCCAGGACCATGTGCAGCTAATTCCTGACTCAGCGCGAGAGGGAGTGGCCCGATGGTGCACAGCATAACGCAAGGCCCTTGGCCTGGAGCGATTTCACATGCTGGGCTTTTGTGTACCAGTGAGCTGAGTAAAATGAAAGACAAACTCTGCTGCAGACTTGAGAGCCAGCTTTGGAATTTGCCGGGCTGCCTGTTCCCTCAGGCTGTTCTTCAAAATAGAGCCATTACCCTTCCAGGACCTGAAGGTGGAGAGTTTCTGCCCAGGGCCAGGCACACTGTACAGAGTCTGCACAGCTCCCCCCAGGGCCACGCCCAGCGTCTGCACCCCCATGGCTCCCCCCAGGGCCACGCCCAGCGTCTGCACCCCCACAGCTCCCCCCAGGGCCACGCCCTGCGTCCGCACAGCACAGCTCCCTCGGGCCATGCCCTGCATCCATACCCCAGCTCTTGCACCGCTCTGGTCCAGCGTCTGCACCCCACACTCTCCCGCACAGAACCCTGTGTACCCCATCTTGGCCTGAGCCTCAGTCTCATTCTGTGTCGCAGGCCCTGGGCATGTGGACACCCCCTATCTCCGTGGGTACTCCCTGGGTGCATGTCCTACCAACTCTGCCTGACTGCAGTGCCGCCAGGACAAGGATGTACCCCTGCGTCCCTTGTGGGCCTGGCACAGGGTCTAATGGAAGTGAGCATGGCCGACTCTGGCCAGACGGCTGCAAGTGTCTAATCAAGCGCGCGGCCCCAGCATTGGTGTTCTCGGACGTGCTCGCTGCCGGCTGGGTGGGCGGCTGGCTGGAAGGATGAGGGCGTCGGCTTTGCCCAGCACTGGTCTCTGCCCGGTGTGTGATGTCTGGAGGGCAGGGGTTCTGTGCGCATTGCCCTCACGTTCCTCCGTGCAGCACAGCAGCCCTGCCCTGGAGGATTTCTGGAGTGGGGCTGGCGAGAGGCAGAAGAACCCTGGGCCACCAGGAAGGGCCACCAGGGAGGGCCACAAGGTGGGGCCGAGCCTGCCGCAGCCGGGCGCTGAACCCAGTCGATTTATGCAGCCCCCTGGAGTTGTCCACCCAGGGGCTGGCCTGCACTTGCCTTCCCAGCGCCCACCCAGGCCGTGCCCACCGGCCCTGACCAGAGGCTGCCCAGCCACCACGTCCCTCAGCCCACGTTGGGCCTTCCCTCCCTTCACCTGTCATGTCCACGACTTCATTCCAGGACGCTCTCAAACTTCTCTGAAACTTTTCCCGTCCTCCCAGGCCACACGGCGGGCCCTCCAGCTCATCTGGACCCCGGAATTGAGTCGCGAGCTGGGAAGGACCGCGTGCTATCTTCCCTAGTCGCCAAGGTCCACGCCAGTTTCCTTGGCGTCTGCTTTTATAACTAGAGAAAGCTGTGATGTGGCCAGGGGCTTACGAGCCCAGTGCACAGCCTCTTCTTCACTCCTCAGAGGACGCTGTGATGGAGCCACCACTGGCCTGCTAGAGAGGGTTGCTCCTGCCGCCTGACAGGGCTGAGCAGGAACCTGGGCAGGTCTGGCTTCTCAGGCCCCTGGAGCGGAGGTACTGGCTGGGCAGACGCCCTTGGTGGCAGGTGAGCTAACACACGCGTGTGCTGAGTGACACGCCCATTGTGCAGCAGAGGTGGGACAGCTGGGACTTGGAGGGTGTGGGGTCAGTGGGCTCACGAGCTGGCTGGTTCCCAGGTGTGACCCTGTCCCAGCCCTAGACCCTCTTCAGACCGGACCCCTGCATCCCTGGACATCCTCACAGGCAGGAAGGCTTGGTCCCCGGAGACCCTCTTTCCAATGAGACCCTAACACTAGCCTGGCCCCGACGGTGTGTGCCGGTTTCCCAGGATGCCCAGGCTGTTTCCCTGCAGTGGGTCCGTTTGGACAACAGGAATTTATTGGGTCATGGTTTTGAGGCGTGGTGCTGGCTTGGGCCAGCCTTGGTTCTGGCTCCTTTGCCACCCAGCAAGGCACATGGTGGGCTCTCCTGGGCTCCCCTTCCCTTCCTGGGGTGTTGATGGTGGGCTCCTGGCTGCTCCCTCCATGCCTCTCTCTCTCTGTCTCAATTTCATTCACTTGTAAAGACGTCCAGGAACAGGAATAAGACCCACCCTGGGCCATACCCTGATTGAAGTAACCTCATCCAAAGGTCCTACTTATGAGGGGTTCACTCCCCCAGGAATGGATTAGGTTTAAGAACCTGTTTTTCTGGGGTGCAGAGCTCTAGACCACCAGACAGCACAATCCCTGCTTCATTCTGGCATCTTCTCTCCCAGGCAGAACTCAAGAATATCGCCCCTGTAATCATCCGCCTCTCCCTTTGAGCTTCGGGGTCAGACCCCGGGGCAGGGAGCCCTACCTACCTACAGGTTCCTGAATTCCACCAATGCCGGAATAATTAGCACCGTGTGCTGGGAATGTCAGCCTCGGGGCCTCGGCCTCCAGCTAACCCCTCTCGCCCCACCGCTGCCTTCTGTAGTCACTATCAGTCTGCAGAAGGACAAGTGGACAAGAGCCAGATGGCCGGAAGCCAAGGCCCTTCCAAGGACACGGTTGCACCCTGTAAGGCATAAGGGCGTATGTGAGCCCCGGGCCCCCAGCCTCAGTGCCACCAGCAGCTCCTCTGCCCAGCCCTTGGCCAGCCCGGGTGTCGGGGTGGGCAGGTGTGAGGGCGGCAGGGCCAGGAGAGCTGGTGGGCGCCCGAGAGGCTGGCTGTCCAGGAAAGGAGACAGCTTCCTCTCTGCTGGCTTTCTTGTCATCTATGAAATGGTGTCAAGACAGTTTTGCTGAGAATGATAAAAATGGATGAACCCCAAACCCCACCCCTTCTAGGCACAGGCAGCTGGAAACAGTCCCCGACCCGGGAGGGCTGCCCAGGCTCAGGAGCCACGCTGGGCTCTTTCATCACAGCTTCTCCTGTAACCTCCACGGCCACGTGACGACTATGCCCCTTTAGGAAGTGGGGATGCAGAGGGCCTGGGAGCTAGGGACTTGCCCAGGGGCGCGCGGCGAGGGAGGGAGGAGGGGCTGGTTTTGAGTTGGGTTCTGATGCCAAAGTCCAAGCCCTGAGCTGGGATCCAGATGGCGGGATCCACGGGCAGGTTCAGGACGGTCCCGAAGGGCTGGACACATGGTTCCCTTGTTGTATAAACTCGTGGGACGAGGAGAGCAAGCAGGGGCCGGACCTGCAGTCCCTCTTCTGTGGGTGACTCACTTCCCACCAGGCCCCCCGGACGGGCCGTGCAACGGTGCTGGAGAAGGCGCCCAACGCCTCGCAGGCAAGACACGGACCCTGGCAGCAGAGACCCTCGCCGCCGAGCACTGGGGACGCACTGGGGACGCGTTGGAGGCGTGTTGGAGATCGTTGGAGAGTGAGGACACGGCGCCAGCCCCCCGACCAGCCAGCACCCCTGGAACGAAGCTGTTCTCAGCCAGGCTCCAGGGCCCCCAGGGTCTGCCGATGGCTCACTTCAGCCTTGATCTTCCTCCGAAACCAGACAGTGACCCTTGCCGTCCTTCAGTTGTCCAGCGCTGCCTGTCACCAGGCGGGTGGGCAGCTTGTCTTCCAGAGAAAGAGAAAGCTTCCACGTCGCTTACTGGCCGGGCAGGGTGCGGAGAGACTCTGGAGCCAGGGCCAGGCCTCCTGGGACTGGCAGGTGAGGTCCTCACCTCTAGGCTCTTTCCTCCCAACAATACCTGCATACCTGCATACCTGTGTGGCTGTGTACCTGCGTACCTGCATCCTTGTGTACCTGCAACAAACACACGGGACGGGACCTGCATGCCAACAGCTTGCTCTCCAAGGAAAAACAGATATTAAATAGTGACCACCCATAATTAGTTTGTATTGAAATTATTATTTTAAAAATAATTTCAACCTTATAAGGATTTGCAAGAATAATACAAAATACCCCCTTTTCCAGGATTCGTCAAGTTTCAGCTGTTGCATTCTGCCTGCCTGGCTTTCTCGGTGCATTTGGGTGCATGCACGCACTGTATTTTTTGAACTATTGGTGAATAAGTTGGGGCCACGTGGACTCTGTCTCTAAATCCTTCAGTGTGCGTTTCCTAAGAAGATGGAATTCCCCCATATGATCACAGCACAATTATCAAAACCAGGAGGCAACAATGTGCTGGTCCACAGTCCATAATCAAATCCATCCAGTTGAGCCAATAGTGTCCCTTATAACTATTTTTCCAAGTCCAGGGACAGCCCAGAACCACCCACTCCGTGGCATACACATGTCCCTTTCACTCTCCTTTACTCTAGAACTCAGCCTCCGCCTTCCTCTGTCTCTTGGCCTTGGCGTTTTTGAGGAGTGTAAGCCAGTTATTCTGTAGAATGTTCCCCAATTTGGGTGAGTCTGCAGTTTCTTCCAGCTTAGATTTGGCATTTTTGGAAGGAACCCCGTAATGGAGGTTGTATCTTTCTCAGGAGGCACATAGGGTCTTTTAAAGAAATTAAAAGAAGAAAAAAAAAAACATAGCCTTTTCTGGTTTCCTGAGTCCAGCATTCCTTGTGGCAGACTTGAATTTCCTTCTGAAATTGATTCCCTCCATCTCAAAGAACGGTTTTAGCATTTCTCACAGTGCAAATCTGCTCATAATGGATTCCTGCAGTATGTGTTTTTATGAAAATGTCTTCTTTCACTTTCATTTTGAAGGATATAGGATTTTCATGGATACAGGATTCTGGATCAACTTTTTTTTTCTTTCCATGACTTAAAGAGGTTTTTCTGTGATCTTCTGCTTCTCATCATATCTAATGAGAAACTAGCCATCATCTGCATCATTGTTCCCTTGTATGCAATAAGTCTGCTTTGAAGGGTTCCTCTCCATCTCTGGAACACAGCAGTTTGATTACGATGTCCCTAGGTGTTGTTTTCTTTGTATTTTTTTCTGCTTGGGTTTCACTGAGCTTCTTGAATCTGTAAGTCTGTGTTCTTCAAATTTGGGGACTTTCTGGCCATGAGCCCTTTGAATATTTCTTTCGGATCCATTCTCTCTCCTGTCCTTTGGGGGCTCCAATTGCATATATATTAGATTCCTTTACATTTTCCCATTAGTCACAGAGGCTCTGCTCTCTCTCCCCTCCCCTCCGCTTCTCTTATTTTCTCTTCCTTCCCCTCCCCTCTCCTCTCCTCTCCACTCTCCTCCTTCCCTCTCTCTCCCCTCTCTTTGTTCCCAATACTTTTTCTCTCTCTTTTTCAGAAAAGATACTTTCTATGCCCCTAATCTTCCAATTTACTCACTCTTTATCCTGTCACTTCCCATCTGCTACAAGTTTCATCCATGGAATGCTTCATGTCAGATTTCATGCTCTTTAGTTTTAGAAGTTTCATTTGATTCTCTTTTAGAGTTTATGTTTGGTTTGATATCACTCATATGCTCTTTTTTTTTTTTTTTAGCTTAATTCCTCTCTATTCATTTTTAATGACCATGTTTTTTTCTACAAGTACTCACGTACAATTATAGTAGCTGCTTCAAAGCCTTTGCTAATTTTAACATCTGGGTCTTCTCAGGATCCATTTTTATGGTCCATGACTGTCTTTTTTTTCTGTATAGCCACATTTTCCTAATTCTTCTAAGTTTTTTTTTTTTAATGCTGGACATGATGGATACTATGAAGCCAAGAGTCTGGATTTTGTTGTCTTCCTTTGGAGAGAGCTGAGTTTTGTTCTGGCAAGCTGCTCATTGACTGGCTGGTCAGTTTGACCCTTCTGGACTTGTTCATAAGCTTTATCAGGCTGGGTTTGCAGTGGCCCCTACTCTAGGGCTAGATTAGCCCTACTCCTAAAGCACAGTCTTCCTGGGCTATCAGTTGGGTGCTTCTCTCCATTCTTGCTGCCCATCACTTCCATGTTTTCTAGCACTGTGAAATCCAGAATATTAGTTTTTTCATACCCTCAACAGCTGTTCTTGCAGGGCACGTGAAGGATCTCCCTAAATGTGTAGTATTCAGCCAAGGACTTGAGGTGGCTTCTTGCAGATTTCTGAGAATACTTTTCTGTGCAGCCTTCTTCTCTCCAACAGTCTGTCCCTCAACCCCCAGCGACTTCACCCCCTCTAAGCCCCAGTCCCTGCCAGTCCATACAGAGCCCCAAGTTGGTCACCTCTGCCCTCCCATAGCCTCAGCCCCTGGCCCTGGTGTGTCATACATGATTTTCTATGTGTGTGACATAAAGAAGTTTGGAGACCGTGGAGCAGTGCACACAATAGAGTGAGAGAGCCAGATCATGCAGGAAATTTCAGGCCACAGGAAGTTTAAGAATGCATCATCAGAGCAGCTGGGAGCCATGGAAGGGTTTAGAGCAGGAGAGGTGCGTAAGTCTGTGTGTGACTCTGAAGGTCACTGGGTGCAATCACCTTGGCTACTTCCCCAGAGAAGGCTCATTGGGGTCCATTTGGATTTAGTAAGCTGGGCACCTGCCTTGTGCCCTTCCTTGAGCTCACTCCTGGTGCCCACCTGAGCTTGACAGCCCCAGGGTGGACTATTTAATGGGTAGTGTTCTTTCAGACAAAAGGAACCCAAGGCCCTTGGATATGAAAGATTTATGGGCCCTGTCTCCAAGCATTGTAGGCACTTCATCATCTGTGACCACAGTGCCCCATCTCCACCTGTGCATGTGCTTCTCCCTTTCTCAGAGTGACCCCTGGTATTTAAAACCCTGGCCCTCAGGGAGGAGTGATGGATCATTTCAGCGCGGTGCTATCTGGCCTACAGATGCTGGTCCAGGGGCACAGGAAGGGCTGGCTGCAGCCACAGCCTCTCTGGAGTTCAATTGTCCAAGCAGACAAGGAGCTCTGGCCTGGCCCGCTGGCACATGAGAGGCCACTGCTCAAGAGACCTTCTTCCAGGGGATATTTGGGGCCTGCTTCACTTTGGCTCAGTAGAAGTGAGAATGGCTCCCGCTGTCTTGGAAGCAAGTGTCAGAAGGTAATGCACTTGGAGTAAGCACATCAGACCTCGCTGGAGCTACGGTCTTCCCTGCCCTTCCCCAGCCCTCCTGATGCCCCAGGGCTGTGCAGCTGCCCCCAGGCCGTGTTCTGGACCAGAGGAGGAACTGAAGCTTGGGGGACACCCGATGAGGTGACCTTGGCATGGGTGGCCAGCAAAATTGGGAGCTGCTCTTCACAGTTCTGGACACCCCAGGCTGGGAGCTCCTGGGGTCCTGGGTGAGTCCCCAGGCCAGCTCAGAGGCACCCTGGGATAGAACATCACCTAGGGAGTAAGGGTGCCACATGCAGAGCTCCGGGAGGGAAGCCCTGTCCCCAACTCTGGGGTTTTATTGACAGACAGCCACCCTCCATCTTGGTCCTTGGGCTCATTGATGGGGCCAAAGGTGGGGTGTCTGGGCCTGGCGGGCACTCAGGAAAGAAGGGGCTGTGCTGTATTTGGTGGGGGAGGGAAGGGAGGAAGGGGCAGGGAGCACCTCCATCACTACTGCTCTTAACCGAGCAGTGGGCACGGGAGGTGGGGGAGCCAATGCTCCCTGGCTTCAGGACTGCGCAGCCCCCTTGGGAAGGGTCAAGAAGACCTTCTCGGAACATGCTGGGCATGTCCACATGTCCATATTTCCGCTTACCACGCCCTCCCCTGCTTGAGCAAAGTTCTCGTCTTCAGATCTAGCATACATGCTCTCAGGGGCCTCTCCTGACTCAACCCGTTGCAGGACAGGATTGAGTTGTGGGTTCTCTGCCTCATTGTGGCACAGTCGCCACACTGTGATCAGTGGCCGTGGGTGTTTCCCTGGGGTTGGGAGGTGGTGAGGGGAGGGAGCACTGGGGGAGACCCCATGGTGTGCCCAGATACATTCTCAAGACATATCTTGGGACATCCGGTGGTGCAGCCAACTGGGCAACCCAAGAACATGGGCCTGGAGAGTTCCTTAACTGTAGATGCCCTGTGTAAGATAGACACTTTGGCCCAATTACCCCAAGTGTAGAGATGTCTATGCAGTGTTTTGGCTTGCTAAAGCTGCCAAAATGCAATATACCAGAAATGGGCTGGCTTTCAACAATGGAGATGTATTAGTTTGCAAGTGTACAGTTCTATGGCCATGGAAATGTCCAAATCAGAGCATCAACCAGTGATGCTTTCTCCCGAAGACCAGCTGCCAGTGATCCTGGGCTCCTCTGTCATATGGCCAGGCACATGGCGGCATCTGCTGTTTCTTCTGTCACGGGTTTTGTTGATTTCAGCTTCTGGCTGTTCCACCTGCAGCTTCCCTTCTGAGTTTCTGTGTCTTTTTCTCTGTCTCTATTTCTGAATTTCATCCTCTTCTAAAGGACTCCAGTAAGAGGGTTACGACCCACCTGGGGTAACCCTCGGCTGAAATAACCCACAGCAGGTCCGCACTCACAGCACGTCTCTGCCCACAGGCATGAGTTAGCTTTAAGAACATGATCCTTTAGGGTGCACAGACCTTCAATCCACCATGAGTGGCTATCAGCAGAGCTGAGGACAGGCCACCTACGACTGACCCCTGACACCGGCTGGGAATCTCTTCTGAGGCCTGTTTCCACGGCCTGGAGTGAGTGCCCAGGTTGGGTGCAGACCTTTTGCCATGCGTCCCTAGGGCCTGGGGTGGTGCCCATGGGGCTCGTGGCCCTCGGTCGCCCCCACCTGCACTGTGCCCTGACCAGAAGCTGGGCTGCTGAGATAAAGCTGCAATTTTAACTGTACTAGAGACCCCCATATCCATGTGTTCCCCAACCCTCAGTGCTTATCCCATCCCCCATTAGACAATGATGATATTTCAACCAGCACCCCTTATTCCACCAATCTGGAATCATCAGGATAATTGAAACCAAAATTGTTTCCTGCCTTCACTGTCTCCTGGGGTGCCCCTGGCCCCTGCCCCAGTGCCTGCCCTCCTCAGGCCAGAGTCACAGAGCTGGGCTCCTGGAAGGAGTGAGAATCAGCACAGTGCTGCGAAGGGGAAGAGAGCAACCCTTAGACCCCTACCCCAGCCATAAGAGACAAGAGCAAGGAAGGCTGGTGGCCCCGGCATAGGGAAGGAGAGGGTCAGCAGACTCTCACAGCGCTTGCTTAGCTGGGATGGGAAGTGAGGGGTGGAAGGAGCTCCTCCCTCCAGTGTTGCACCTACCACCCCAAGAGATTCATAGAGCTGCTGGTGTGGGCCGAGGACACAGCTTGGGATAGGGGAAATGAAATGCAAGTTCAAATCCCAGTCCTGCAGCTTGTGAACAATTCCAGCTCAGAGCATCTCTCGTCTGCAAAACAATAAAAATAATGATAATACCACCTGCAAGACCCTTGGCAGGGGGTTAGGGTAGGATGAGGCCCCTGGAAGCAGCAGCAGCTTCTCCAGGCCCTGCCTTGCCCTTCCTTTCGCCAGCCTGTTGTGGGATTCAACCTGAACTGATCAAAGACCCTTCCTGGGCTGCTTTGAGGATTAGACAACATAATCCAGGGGCTGGCAAACTACAACCCAAGGGCCAAAAGTGGCCCTATGCCCCGATTTTGTCAATAAAGTTTTATTGGGACATAGCCACGATTGGTTTTTTACACATTGGTGCTTTCATGCCACATGGGCAGAGCTGAGTAGTTGTGAGACCATATACTCCCCAAGCGCAGAATATGTACTTCCCGGCCCTTCCAAGAACAAGTCTGCTGCCCCCTATCCGTCACGTGCGGGAGGGCTTGGCCTGGCCTCACTTCGCCCCGTGGTGGCTGTTGCTCGGTCTGGCCCCTCGGGCCGGGCCCCCTTCCGACTTGCTCGCATGGGGTCCCCCCTGGCCCCCAGAGCACAGACTCAGTGCCTCCTGCTCTCAGGGCCGCCCCCACAGCCCCCCTAACAGCCTCCTGCCTCTCGGGGCCCTGCCCGCTCTCCGCGGGCTGACGGCTCTGCCTGGCGGAGGCGTGAACTGTTAAAGAAGGTGTTGGCTGGGAATGAACCTGTGAGCTGGTCCCATGGAGTGCCAGCTCATGGGAGCTAAAGGAACGAGCCATCGCAAAGTATTAACCTTTTGGAAGGGTTTGGAAGTCAGAAGGCCTGCAAATCTGAGTCAGGATGCTGGGAGCATGCGATGAGATGCAGCAGGGGTTGGCAGAGGAGGGTGGCGGCAGGAGCTGCTGTTCACAGGTGGAAGCTGCGCGGGAGGCTGGCTGTACGCACGTGCGCACAACGCAGCATTTGGGGTCTGAAGCATTTGCTGGGCTGTAAAGAATGCCTGCTTTCCCAGGCACCAAAGGCAGCCCCTCCGCCTTCACCCCTTAGTTGCTGACAGTGCCTTCACTGCCCCTGGAACCCCAGAGAAGACAGCTCAGAGCACCCCAGAGTGGCAGCTGGATGGCCCTGCAGAGACCATCTGGTCCTGTCCCCTTCTCCAGCCTGGCCAGGAGGACCCCGGTGTGCCGAAGAGCCATGCCCCTTGTCCAAGCCCTATAGAGAGTTGGGGGCCAGCCCAGGGGACTTGCCTGTCTAAGGAGCACCCCCAAATCTTGCTTCCTCCATTCTCAGGCTACTTTATCAAAAAAGACCCACCTGTTCTCAGGGAATCCAGTCACAGCGTCCAATATGGGGACACTGCCAGTGGCCGCGTGTGTCTATTCCAGTGATGCATTCCGGGACCGGGGAAGGCGGTCTCCGGTGTCCACTGGGAGATGGGCCTGAGCCACAACTCCACCGGCCCCTGACCGCCATCAGCGCTTCCTCTGACTGGTGGCCGCAGTGACGTTTTAGGTCTCCTGGAATTACTTTCCAGAGCCAGTGTTCAGAAATCACCAAAAGTCTGCTTATTTCCATCTTCCCAGTGGGCAGCCACATGGCAAAAGGCCATAGCTCCCTTTAGGAAAGACATGGAGCAGAGCGGAACGCATACGTGCTTGCCGGGTAGCCAGTTCCTTCCAGGGCTCCGGGGCCTGTCTCCATCTAAGTTTGGAGATGGGTTGAGGGGCTGTGCCTCTCTGGTCTGATGATTCACGTTGGACTTCCATTCACTTGGCCCAGAACTCTTCAGAATTGGGAGAGTGCCCCTCTATTTCGCGTCTAGGTACCCTGCAATCAGCCAGCCAGTGCCACCCGCCTCTGGGTACCAGGCTCTGGTGATCCTCGTGGGGCGCAGCTGCCCATCCCAGCCGCCACACCTCTGGCAACAGAGTGTCACCTTTGGCTGCTGCCAAGCCGGTATCTTGTCGCCGCCTGGATCACAGTTCAGGGTAATCTCTGACCCCTGCGAGGGGCCACAGCAGCTCTCCCAGGAGAACTCACTGCCAGGAAATCACTGAGGATCTCGGGCGCAGAGAGGGGTTCTGTGCAGGCAGGGATGGCAGAGGCTGCTGCAGGAGAGGGGCTGAGGCCGGCTTGGAGGGGCAGTAGGGATTTGGGTAGGAAAGGAAGAGAGGGGAGGCGGCCGCGGCAGGGTGAGTTGGGGAAAATGGGGGTAGACTTACAGGATGAGTGAAGGAAGAGCATCAAAGCCGAACTCAGGGACCACATTTCTCGGGGAGACCCCGGCCTTCACAGCAGGGAGGGGCCAGGATGCTGTGGCAAGGAGGATGGGGCACGTGGGTAGGAGGTTGCAGGCAGCCTAGAGCCTTGTCCTGCTGTTCCCAGGCCCTTCTTCAGAGGGAAATGGCAGCGTGGCCTCGCCGAAGGAGAGACTCTCCCTGGGGCCTCAGCATTGTGCAAAGTCCATTTGCAAAAAATCAAAGCAAGAGAAGCTCCGAGCATGGCTACTTCCCTGGGACAACAGTCGCAGCTTCCAGCGTCCACCTAACCGAAACGCGCTGCTCCTTGGGGCGGGAGCTCGCTGGGAGATGCTGTTTGTGGGCGTGCCCGCGTTGCAGGGCCTGGTAGCACTTCCCCTGAACTTCCTTCTTTCCTTCCCTCAGTGGCACGTCTAGAATTCAAGCACTGTTTATAGGCGCCATTGTCTTGGCAAAGCGGCACCTGGACTTGGCTGAGAGAGATCACACGGTGCCCGTCCGAGAGCATATCCAGTGGGGCCTGTCTGTCCAGGGAGCCATGGGGTTGTCAAGTGGGAAAGAGCCCTCAGCCACCCAGCCCCACGCGTGCCTTTTCTTTGGCGCTGTCTGTCGTCAGGACCCTGCTTAGCAGCAGATGGGCCATTCCGAAGGCAGTGGGGAGAGTTCACGAAGCTGTGGGCGGGTTGAGGATGGGACAGCAGGTGGGGGGCTGGGGGGAGCCCCCTGGGGCTAAGCTACGGCAGGAGGCCTCGGGGGCAGGCCAGAAGGAAAAGACAAGATGGTAAGGAACCCGGGGAGAGCCAGGGCCACCTTCAAAGGAAGGCCGTAAAGCTTAAGATGCAGAAGGAGAAGCTGAGGTTTTTCCTCATGATGAGAGACCTTTCAGATGGAATTGCATCTGCACAGAAAACAAATCCCTAAATATACCTTCAGATTCCTCTATCTCCGAAATCTAACATGCCAGAGCGGGGCATGTCAGCAGGTTGTGCTTTGCACAAGTCCAGGGTGCGCCCTCCCCAGTCTAGACTTGATATAGTTAGGACAACTTTTTGCCCAGGAATCCTCCAGAAGTGCCTTTTTCTCACTCTCACAACTCGAGTCATAGAAACGTCCTAATTCTGGGTGAGCAGAGGGGCTGGTGGGCTGAACCTGGAGCACCGAAGGCCAAGCAGGACCCACCAGGGAGGGGCCTGGGGGCGCCCCCCCCAAGGAGTGCACTGCCAGGGAGTCTTCGCCCCAGTGGGCTCTCCTGTGGGAAGAGGCGGGGCCTGTACCAGGTCTAGACATTTCCATGGTCAATCTCTTAGAACCAAGGGGTGGTTCCCAGTTTGAGCCCACAGAGGAGGGAGGAGGGAGGCGCAGAGGCCTGAGCCAGGCCCCCAGCCGAGGTGCCTGGTGCTGACCAGGGTGGACGTGTCCCAGAGGGCATGACCTCCATGTGATATGGAAGGTTTTGTATGCTGAGAGGGGAGTTTGAAACACGGCCTCCAGGTTCATTGACGTTCTTCCCATCCAGAGAGGGAAATGTCTAAGTGTCTCTCCTTGAATTAGGGCTCTATGGGGGTGTTGGTTCCCCAGCTTTTAAGAAGCCAACTCCTCTTCCGTGGGGTGCTCGCTCTTGGAACCCAGCTGCCATACTGAGAGGAAGTCAGGTGCTGTGGAGAGGCACAGGGGGATGCAGCCGACAGCCAGAACCCAGGGCCCCTCACGGGCGCCATCTTGGAAGGGGGCCCTTCCCCTGCAGTCGCGCCGTCCCTGCAGGGACCTGCCCTCATTGCAGACGCTGGTGGTAGTTTTAAACGACCAAGTCTGTGGGCGAGGTTAACTACGCCGCCATTGCCAGGACAGCTGGGGGGAATCCCATAGGAAAGCCCAGAAACGCTCCCCCTTGTTGGAGCAGGGAAAAGGGCGTCTTGGAAATGCTCCCTTCCATGCCACTTGGAATGCCTGCTCGGACAGGCCGAAGACTCCCAGCGTGGGATGAGCTCTCAGGGCCTGGAGATGCCATGATACCTTTCTGTTTAGAGTCTTCGGCAGCTCCAGAAAATTCTATAAAATGGGTTGGGCTAAACAAGGAGAATGTATTAGCTCACAGTTTTGAAGCCAGGAAAGTGTTCAAATCAAGCATCATGAAGGCGACACTTTCTCCCCAGGACTGCGGCGCTCAGTGGCTGGCTGCCGTACGCCTTCGTCCTGGGACATGGCAGTCTGTCCTGTGCTCTCCGTTGTCCCCAGGGTTCTACTGGATTTCAGCTTCTGGCTGCTCCCTGCGTTGGAGAAGAACTCCAGGATAAAGAATTCCAGTACCACAATTTAGTCCCGTCCCGAATGAGGTAAGTCACATCTTAACTGAAGTGGCCTCATTAACGGTCCTACTTACTATGAGTTCACACCCACAGAATGGGTTAGATTTAGGAACGTGGTTTTCTGGGGTACACACAGCTTCAAGCCAACAGCATCTAATCCCACTGCCTCCCTGAAATTAGAATCTTCCCTGAGACATCAGTAATGGGGTTCTGAATGTTGCTTGGAAGAGCAGTTCTGATTCAATGCCAATTTTAATGATTTGAAATGTCCCCCTTTCCTTCAGCCCCAAGTCTCTCCTTGGCTCTGCTTCTGGGGCCCCACCAGGTCGAGGACCCTTTGCACGTGCTGTCTGATTTCACTCTCCTATTTCACCTCCACGCAAAGGAGAAGCTGCTCCTCGTCGTCCGCCTCACAGGTGGCAAGACTGAAGCTCAGACTGTGTCACTCGCCACGGGCACGGGGCACACCTGAACCCAGGCCAGGGGCTCTCACACCCGTGTTCTCCTTTCTCCTGCCCCAGTAAGGGGGGGATGTTTCTGGATTTTCCTATGTGAATGTTCCCCAGCTGTTCCCTAGTCCTCAAGAGAGACCCCAAAGCTAAGACAGCAAATGGTCCTGGGTCCCCAGTCACAAGCCACCACCTGTGGCCCTTCTCTGTGTTGTTTCACCTTCGGTCTCCCAGGCAACCAGTACCCCAGGCCATCCACTTTGTTCCTGTCCTTTGAGAGCCATGTCTCTTCATCTGCCTGTCTCCTAGGTGGTAACAGGGCTGAACAAGGACATACGCTCCAGCCCCACTCCCAACAGCAAGCACCCACTGTGTGCCATGGGGCAGTCTCCATAAGTAGGGGAGCAGCAACTTCACACATGCACACAAATGTGTGAACATGTGCATGGAAACACCTGCACACATACAGCCACACACCATGCACATGCTTGCTCATACACACGTGCATGCAAGTACAAACACACACACCCAGGTGCAGAGCCTGGGAGTGCCTCTCTGCCTTGGGCCTCTTCTTCCTTCTGTATCTGGGCCTTCGTTTTACTTCCAGCTGAGCAAAGGGCACCCTGTGGTCCTTTCCCTGCTCCCGCTGCGGACATGCCCTGGGTCCCGAAACCTCTTCTCTGCAAGTAGGGTCCGGAAGTGGGTCCAGCTCCCCAGGGCAGGTCTGAGCTGGGCCCCAGTCCCTTTCCTTCCCTCCTTGCCACCAGTAGGCTCCATTTTTATTTCAACATGCAGCTCAGGTGTCACCCCCAGTAGGGACCATACTTACCCCCACCATTAGCTGGCATTGGGTTTGCTGTCCTGCCTTTGTCTCCAAAATCCCTGTTCCCTAGACGTGGCCTTTGCTCACTTCTCCCACTCCCTCCTACCACCATCCCACCCGCCACCGCACTTCTCCTTCTGTCCCTGAACCTGTCAAGCTGGGCCCATTTCAGCCTTCACACTTACTGTTCCCTCTGTTGGACTGCCCTTTCCCGGGTCTTTGACTGTTTGGCTCATTCTCTCTGCCTTTGCAATTTCCACTCCTGTGCCCTTCCCCAGCTCCCTGGCACCCGCAGAGGGCACACCGCAGCCCCTGGCACCCTCTCCCACAGCACCCTGTGCCATTTCTTCAGGGGCCTCCATAGCACCTAAACCCAATCCTGTTCTGCATTTGGCCCTGTGTCTCCTGCACAGTTCCCTGCATGCTGGAAGCACTACAGGGACAGGGGCTCAGCTTGCTCTGTGGCTCAGTGGCCAGCACATGGTCAGAGCTTCCCAAGGGGTCACTGGTGAAAGCCTGTGGAGGAGGGCGTCCTGTCAGTGGGGCCCGGAGAGAGATGGGTGACCCGCGGTCTCCCAGTAAGGTGAAGCCGTAAGGTGAGGCTGGGGGGGGTGGGGTGGGTGCAGGCGTGTCTCTGCCAGGGTCTTCTCTCACTCAGCGGGGAAGGCTTAGCCGCTCCCTCCATGGAAATGTGCTCCATTGCTACTGAAATGAAGTGGATTGAAGACTTTTAGAATTTTGATAAAAATAATAAAACCTTCAAATTCTTGGCTTTCTGGTGACTGCTCCTCTGGCGATCTGGAAGGCACTTGGACGTGGAGCTTCTGGGCCTCCTCTGAGTGGGAAGTGGCAGGAGCTGATGGACTGAAATGAAAAATGGCACATGGAGAGGCCCCCCGATTGAGAATTCTCCTGATCAGCATTTCAATGCTTCCCCAGATTGATTTGAGATACCGTGATCTCTGATAAAGTGGAAATTTACAGTCGTGCTGCTAAAATCCCTTCTCTAGTCTATCACCAGCTCAGCAGATGGCGTTTCTCCTGGCTACCTTTAATAGCCCCAGAAATTAAGTTAGCAAAAAAATGAAGAAACTCCCATAATACTAAAAGTCATCTGGGGCTTCAGGAATCCAGTAAATTTCCATCCACAGAGGCCATTTATATGAAAAGAAGTTGGAAATGAAGGTTTTGCTGTAAAATGAAAACGGTAGACCAGTTGCCTGCCCTTGGGGCAGAGCCTGGGAGCCTGGGGTTGCACCTGCCTCTCACGATGAATCCATCAAAGGGGTGCAGGGGCTGGCGGCGCCTCCCCCTGGAAAATGAAATGCTGGGGTGGCAGAGAGCGGCCCCTGGCACGGCACAGGCTGGCGCTGCACGCAGAAGGTGCAAGCTGAGATAGGCACACTGAGCCCTGGAGAGAGGCGAGAAGGTGGGGGGTCAGGGGCAATATTCCAGAACCATCTGTCCTCATTCCCTGTGGCTGCCCCAACAAAGTTACGACAAACCAGATGACGAGAACAGCAGAAACGTACTGCCTCCCAGTTCTGGAGACCAGAAATCCAAAACCGAGGTGTTGGTAGGTCTCGGCTCCCTCGGGAGAACTTGTCATGCAGCTTTCTCCTGGCCTGTGGTGGTGCCCGGTGGTCCTTGGTGGTGCTCGGCTTGTGGCACAACCAGCCTGTGCTTCCATCCATCACACGGTCATCTCTCTCTCTCTCTCTCTCCATGACAGGTCTGTGTCCAAACTCCCTCTTTTTATAAGGACATCAGTAATAGGGAATCAAGACCCACCCCCAACTCCAGTGTGATCTCATTCTAACTTCATTCCCTTTGCAATGACCCTACATCCAAATAAGATCTTGTCCACAGGGTTGGGGGGAGGACCTCAGCACAGCTTTTTGGGGGACACCGTCTCAAGCTGGCAAAGCTGACAAGGTACAGAACAAGATCCAAGACAGTATCTCTCTGGCTCCTGAACCCAGGCTCCACACCCTGTCCAGGGGTCCCTCTCAGATAGGGCGAGTGGGCTGGGCTCATGCCAAGCTGGAACCATGATGGCCAGAAGCCCCCCAGAGCCATGGCCTCCTCCCTGATAAGCTCAGCTCCACAATTGCACAAAGGGAATGAGGAACCAAGAGTCTATAGAAAGTGCAATAGGCAAGTGCCTCTGGGTGAAATTTATCAAACACAAAAGGAGAGGTGTCCACCAACGCTGCTCTTGGGAAGGGGAGACCTTCACCACTTCCTTGTGATAAGAAATTCTCAGAACCCTCCTCCAACTCGTCCATCTGCCTGTTCAGCACACCCAAGGCTCATGGAGGGCCAGACATCCATTCTTTCATCCCCACCCACAGCTCTCCCCTGAAAGTTGGGGGGCCGGGAGATGAGTCAAGCTGTTGGATAAGACTTGCTGCTGGGATGGGAGGCAGAAGTTCTGAAGATTTCCATGTGGAGTATTACACCCCAGTGCTGTTTCTCTCCCGGGGCGGGGGGGGGGGGGTCTTCTGTGCATGGAGGGGATGCCTGCCCTTTGGTTTGCCAAGGAGAGCAAAGCCAGCCTTTTTGGGGTGACTTAGGATAGTTGGCTCTGAGCCTCCCCTCATGCTGTAAAGTCGATTTTCCAGCTCTTGGGTCAGAGAAAGCAATGCAACACCTGTGCATCACTTGAGACCTAAGCAATGGTGCAGAGGGGAAATATGGAACACAGAATAGTGCATTTCCTTGAATTTCCCCCAATCCATTTCTAAATACTATTTGTTTCTTCCAAGGATTTCTTCCAGAAAGCAGTACTGCAAAGCTTCACAGTTGCAACACTATCTAACATCTTTATTCGCCTACCTCCCCCCTACTCATCGTGTTGGAAATTGGCTCCATTTCCCAAATGGAAAGTTTTTATGTATTTCTGCAGGAATAATGAAGACAGGTTCATTTTTCAGCCGAGCGATGATGTCTTGTTATTTCTTCGTCCTTGGAAGATGCGCTGACTCTCAGTGCCCCACTGTGTCCCAGCCGCGCACTGCCTTCCCCGTGGGCTGCCGTCGGGGTCCTCCTGGTCTGCCAGGCAAGCCCTGCTCCCTGCCGACCTCTCCGTCCCCCATCTCCCCTGCCAAAAGTCTGGGGGACCTACCTGTGTCCATGACTGCCTGTCAGTGGCTTTTATCTACCTTCTCACCCTAAGGATTTGTTGTCTCCTAAGCGTGAGGCCGAAGTGTCTGGCGAGTAGAGTTGGAACTTTGCATCTATGTGCTGGCTGCACTGAGTTCCCAGTGTATGATCACTGGCATGCTGTTCAACTTCTCCCAAAGCCTCAGTCCCCTCATCTGAAAAATGGGAATTTTAATGGTGCCTAAGCCATAAGACTTCTGTGTGGATGGATGAGATCATATGTGTAAGCATGTTCAGAGTTTGCGGGGCACTCTCTGCTCAGTAGGTTGGTTCGGACTTGCTTAGGAGGTTTTTGGTTGCACACATCATAAAACCAACTCAATTTGGCTTAAATAAGAATTTATTCCCTCATCTAACTGAGGATTCTGGGGCATCCAGGTTCCAGACAGTGTGGCTTCTCTGTGGTTTTCTTTGCTCCGCCTTCCTCATGCAGTTTTTGGCTTTGTCCTTAGACTAGTTTTTCTTCATGGTCACAGCATGGCTGCGGGGATCCGCCCCTTGGATCACAGCACCTTCTTCCAATGCAGGATGAGGGAGCGCATCTTCCAATGATAGCCAAAGATGAGCTTTGAGACTCACCTGGTGAGACCAGCTTGGAATCAAGGGGGTGGGTCGTGCTAGCACAAGCCTCTGGCTCACCTTCCAGACCCGGGACAGGGCTCAGTTGGCTGGATGGTGGGCAGGCAGGGGGCGAGGGGCTGCACAGCATTCCTTAGTGATTGAGCACTTAGCTGGCCTCTCTCAGCACCACGCTGCTGTCATGCTTGATGCCAACACTCGGGTAGATGACCCTGGTCCAGGTTCCTTGGGCCATCGTCATACTCCCTTCCCTTGCCTTCTCTCCCCCAGCAAAGCCCCAGACCAGTTAGTCTGTTACCATCCTTTTCCCTGTCTGCACCTTAAGAGGTGAGCACGGCCTAACCCTGCTTGGGAAATGATCTTACAAGGGCTCCATCTTAGAATAACAGCGTCGTCACCACCATCACCATCGTCTTCTCCTTCTTACCAAATAAAACCATGGTTTCCCCAAATCTATGGAACATTTTTATGCCTTTCTTTCTTGTTATTCACGGTGAACAAGAAGTTATGTCCACTTCTTGCCTTATCGCTTGCCCCCAAATGCATGCCTGGTTAGTAAGGGCCACACGTGTGACAGTGATGTGTGCTGAGCGTGGCCTCATATCATGCCAGGTTATTAATACTTCATAGCCTGACAAAATGTGGGAAACCCTGAGCATCTTGATTCTGCTTCTACAGCTCTGGTCCCTGTGTCTGCAACAGCCAGGACTGGCTCAACCCCCTTGGACGCTGGGCTCTGCAGGACAACATTCTCCATCCTCACGGGCAGCTTGGCAGCTTCCGCACTCTTACTGTACTCTCGCAGGGTGGAAACTAATGGAAATTCCGCTGGCCACTTCAATTCCGCAGTTGCTGTATTTTTAAACCTCACTGTCTTCCGCACTCCGTTTTCCTGGCTGACATGTGTAAGCCAGATGACCATCTCCACCAGCTCCAGGTGGGGCAGGAGGCGAGAATCAGAAATGACCGTCAAGCAGAGACTTGTCTGGACGCTAGCTTGACTGACAGCCATGAGCCAGAGAATTCCACCCCCACGGCCGAGCCAGCCCCTCATTCTTCTATCTGCGGGACGCTGGGTGGCTCTGCACTGCCTCCCCTCTGGGTCCCAGGTCCTGTCCTGTGGGAGCTGGGGGCCATTTCCCAGCCCACTGGCCACATAGTCTGGGCTCCCGGGAGCTTCAGCACAGTCACCCCCAGGCACCGGCAGCCAGAACAGCACAGGGTCCAGAGACACAGTCCAGAAAGCGCGTGGACTGGCTGGCTGGGGTGGGGGGTGGATGGACGGAGGAATGAATGAGCTGGTGACTTACCTGCCGAGACCAGCGGCGTTGTTTCTGCCCATGTGCTCATTCACCGACCAGACATACCTCCCCCAAGGTATTAAAAATGCCAAAATAAGGATTTTGCTAAAAATATCCCTCTGCCTTGTTCAGATTTTGGCTTCCTGAAATTCCCCCAGTTTCTAAGGCATGTGGGTTAAGAAACTTCTAGTAGGACCTTGCTACTTTGCCCAAAGGACACGGGCCAGGAAGGGGGGACACTGGGCTTGTCGCGTTGCATTGTTAGCTGGGGGAGCGGGGGGTCACCTGCTGTGATCCCACATCCACCCATCTCAGCATGTCCCCAGGAGAGCTGGAAGTGGAACCCTCTCCTCACCACCCCTCAAATACGTGTGATGGCAGGTCCCAGGCCCCAGTGCAGCCACTTGAAAGCAGCAATTAGCTGTGGCAGAGGCTGTCACTCACTGAAGCACGCTGACCCTTTCTTCCACCGCCCGCTGGGGTGGGCAGGCAGACGCCCAAGGCTGGCAGCTGTGGAGCCCCCGGCCAGGGTGCAGGCTTGGGTGAGGATGCCTAACCACGTGGGGCCACGGGCCTCTGTGCCATCTGTCCGGATCTCGCTGACCCACTTGGGGTCTTGCCTGGATGAGGGGGGAAGAGGCTGATTAAGGGAGCAAGACCACCCATGACACTGCCAGGCCCTGGGCCAGGTCTCAGGGGCCACCCGGCAGGAGATGCAGCCAGACGCAGGGCCTTGGGGCCGGGAGCAGGCGGGGTGAGTGGGCCCAGGAGAGGCTGGGGGTGCGGGCAGCTCGGCCCTCAGGGCCTCCGTTCAGTCTTGGGTCTTGGGAATATACTGGATCCGCTGGTCCCCGGGCCGCGCGGAGGAGCAGCACGCCGAGGCTCCCCCGCCCTCCTCACTTGCACGTCTGTCTGGTGCTCCCTCCTCCCCGCCTGAGCCGTTCCTGGGAAGACTTGGGGACCGCTCAGTCCACCGCTTACAAAAATCACAGGGGTGAAAGGGGAGAAGGAGGGGGGCCCGGGAGGCCCAGGACCCGGGCAGCCCGGGCAGGCGTGGGGGTCCCGGACGAGCCCTACTCCAGGCTGACAGCCCGAGGATGTGCAGCTCTGGCCGAGCCGAGCAAGTTCCCAGGGCACGCCCAGCCCTTCGGCTCTGCTCGCGGGAACAAGGAAACAGAGCAGCATCGAGAACCCTCCGCCCGGGAACCCGTGGCTTCCTCCTCACCAGCAAAGGTCTGACATGCCCGAGGGTCCGCTGAGAACAGTGCACAGAGCCTGCCCTAAGAGCTGCGCCCGGACCTAAAGCGCGTCACTGACGCCAAACAAGACGCGCTGGGGACAATCACGGAGGTCCGGGGTGACCCAGGAGCACATCACAACCCCCAATCCAGCAACTCGCTTTTCTCATCTCAGTGCCCTTGACTGTGACCCAGATGGAAATGCTCCTTCCCCTCACCCATCCCTCCCCAAAATCAGGAGAACAGCTCACCGCCCTGTTCACAGGACCCAGGTAACAGTCCTTCTGCAGCCCGCCGGAAGAACCGGGAGCTGTGCAGCGGCAGGAGAATGGCCTGGAGTCTCGCTGTGACTTAAGTTTCGGGAGGTAGCAGGTCACCCAGGGGAGGGCAAGGACTTGGAAGTCAGAACCCCACCACCGCTTATCTTTATAAAACTTCAGTGCTAATTCTAGGGTTTATCAAATACATTTCGTCCTTATCAAACACAGTCTACTTTCAAGTAATATGATACCATGACACATACAGGGTCTGAGCTTTCCTGTATATATAAATCTGTTTTCCTCTGCCTGTCCTTGTGCTATATTCATACATTCTACTTCCACCTGTCATAAACCCCATCATAATTGTACTTTAATGGGGTCAAAAAAAAGGTGAGAAAAAAATCATCCACATATTTACCATTTCTGGCTCTCTTAAATCTTTGGTACAGATCCAAATTTACATCTAGTATCGTTTTCTGTCTTCCTGAAGAATTTTCCTTAACATTTTCTGGCAGTATTTTTCTCAGATTTTTCTAGGTGTAAAATGTCTTTCCTTAGCCATTTTATTGGAAAGATATTTCCTCTGGGTATGGAATTTTAGGTTGACAGATATTCCCTACCCCAGTACTTTAAAAATATCACTGCCTTGCTTCCTGGTTCATATAATTTTCGATGAGAGGTCTGATGTCATTCTTATCTTCATTTCTCTTTATATAATTGGGAGTGCTTAACTATGTGCTTTTAAACCTGTGCTTTTTGCTGTTAATGATTTGATTATGATATGCTGTGGTACTGTTTCTTTGTGTTTATCCTGCTCAGTGTTCATTGAGATTCTTACATCTGTGGTTTTATAGATTTTATCAAATGTAGCGAACGTTTAGCCATTATTTCTTCAAATAATCTTCTGAGCTCCACCTCCTCTCCTTTCAGATCCCAAGTCCAGGTGTGTTAGACCATTATATGTGATCTCACAGATCACGGATGGCCTATTTGATTTTTTTCAGCCTTTTTTCTCTTTATCTTCATCCGTTTTAGATGGTTTCTTCATGTCACGTCTTTTAGTTCATTGATGTTTTCTTCTGCAGTGTCCAATCTGCTGATAATTCCTTCTGATGTACTTTCTCATTTCAGATATTTTACTCTTCATTTCCACTGGTCTTTTGTACCTTTCATCTCTCTCCTCATCATGATCATGTTTTTCTCTGCATTCTTAAACCTATGGAACCTATTTTTAATAGCTGTTTTTGTATTCTTTTCTGCTAATCTGTGGCATTTCGTAATTGTCTCTCATTGTTTTTTTCTCATGGTTGTAAGTCATATATTCTTGCTTCTTTTTATGCTTGGTAATTTTTTGTGTTTTTTTTTTAAATATGGAATGCTTCATGAATTTGCATGTCATCCTTACGCAGGGGCCATACTAATCTCTGTATCATTCCAGTTTTAGTATATGTGTTGCCTAAGCAAGCACGGTAGTTTTGTAATGTGTGCTCGACACTATGAATTTTGTTTTGTTCCTTTAAAGAGTGTTGGACTTTTGTTCAGATCTGCAGTTAATTTATGTGGGATCAGTTTCATCCTCTCAAGTCTTTCTTCTAAGGACCATTAGGGTGAGTTTGCAGCCCTTTAGCTGAGGGCTAGTTTGGCCAGTCTGCTAGGGTGCTAACCTAATGGGGACCATAGCTGACCCCTGTGCAGTATGAAGTCTGCCCACTGGATGGTGGGAGTCTGAAATAGTCCCACACCTGTGTGAGCTCTGGAAATTGGCCTGCTGATTTCCAGTAGCTCTTTTCCCATCATTGTGCAGCTTTATAAATACGCGTGTAGATGCTTATACAGCCAAATACGCAACAGGAGCCTGCTGCCATTCTCTGGGGCACTCTGTCCATGCAGTTATCTCTCCTCTCTAATATTCTACTCTGTAAATTCAAGCCACCTTGGCCTCTTTCCAGTCTGATCTATGATTCTTAAGTTTAGAAATGCTGCTGGGCTCAGCCTCCAGGCAGTAAGTTGTGCAGGGTTGTTCTGGACGGTGCCTTCTCCTTGCACGTGGGGGTGTGGCCTCACTCCCACTGTGCAAAGGAAGGCTTCGGGCCCCTTCTTGCATGCGTGTGTGCGCGTGGAGTGTGAAGTGCTCATGTCGCTTTGGATTGCTGTGGGAACAGAAGCGGGAGCCACGGGTGGGAGGGGCAGCCCCCGCCCAGTCACCTTCGAGACGGACGTGAATGAGAACATCCCGTGATGCACGGCGTCCGGTTTTCAGAAAGCACGATGGAGCGAATGAAGGTATTCTCTCCATCTGGTTCGAAGACTCAGCAGTATTCTAGTGATTATGATGCCTCAGTTTCTGCAGAAGTATAGAAAGGAAGAGTAGCTGGGAGCTGGCCTTGGAGCAAGCTAAGAAAGAATCCGAAAATAAAAAATGACCAGACCAAGAGAGGGCTACTGCCAGAGAGCAGTGAACAAAGCTACACTTCAAGACAGACCATCCAGTGAGGAGGAAGGCTCTAAGGCAAAGCACCTGGCTAAGCAGCTGGAAGAGAAAGACCGAATGATAAAGAGGCAGGATGTGTTCTACAAAGACCAGCTGGCTGGACTGGAGGGGAGCAGCTCAGAATTCTGCAAAGTCACCGCTGAGCAATGTCAGAGAGCTGCTGAAGAAGTGGAAGCGAAGTTCAAAGTTCACGCGGGGTGAGGCTCATCCAGTGTGCTTCGGTCTGCAGGCTCAGACCCTGCAGGGTGAGCACGAGAATGCCAGGCAGGCTCTCTGCTGCTCCCCCTGCACAGCTGGGCACTGTGTCAATCATGCTAAACAGAGCATGCTGGAGAAGGGGGGATAAAGTCCTCTTTTAAGGCAAGGGAAACTCCCATCAACACTAATAGCAAAGGTGGGTCTTTTTGTCTTTTCCCCTAGTAAGGAAACAACACATTTAAAGAGAAGCACCAAAGAGCAGTTTCAACAGAAGGATATCACAGTGTGATTAGCAATCATTCGAAAAATCAAGGCTTAGAGCAAATATCGGTCATTGACCAACGTTCTTCAGTATTAGTAAAAACCAGTTCTGCTTCAAACAGAAGCTCAGACCTCTCCACCTATTGGCACTTACAATTCAACTTCTACTGACCATAAATATTACCCTATAACCAAGCTTTGTGTCTTGATGAATCTTCCCTTTAATAGAGGTGGGAGGGGCCTAAATTAGAGAGGAGAGTTCACAAAACGTTGCTTCCGGGCACCAATGCTGGGTGGAATTGTGTAGGCTGAGGCATGTGGGTTTTCTCTCTGTTCTCCTTTGATTGTATAAGAGCTGTTTTGTTTTAACTTATGGTGGTCATGCGAGAAGATAAAAAGGAGAGAAAATATACCTCTTTTACTGGAGTAATGTTTATAATTACACGTAAAATAAGGCATTTGTAAAAGCAACGTAAAGGCAACCCTGGCTAATACACCCTGTTCTCTATCATGCATACTGACATTAATAATAAATATGTTTTCTGACAAAAAAAATAAGCTGTGGCAATCTTAGGGCTCACCTTGTTTGTTTCCCTTTGGTTGGGATTTGCAGTCCAGTGCTGCCTGTTGGCCAAAGTCTAAAATCTGTTGCTTCACATGTTTCCCAGTTCAATAATTGTTTGCAGCAGTGGGGGAAACTCCAGTAGCAAGGCTTATTCCCCCATTAATAAAATAGGATCACTAATGGCATCTTCAAATGCATATATAGCATGTAGCAGTGTCTGACATGTAATAAATGCTCAATAAAGGGTAAACATGCTATGGAATCTATGGAGCTATTTTTCACACCAGATTATGATGTCCTTGAGAGCTGGGGCTGTGCCTTCTCCAGCTCTGTGTCTCTGGGATGTTACCCTGGGGGTACTAACATTCATTAAATACACCTGGTATGGAGGTAGGAAAGACTAGGAGCTCAGGAATTATTTCCAAGAAATGAATTTCACAGCCTCATCCCCTACACACAAGCATTTTATCCACATACTTTTCTTCTTTGTCATCGTTGGACCTGCAGAAAGGCTGCCCGGAGTTATGCTCCCGGTGGTCACCAACCCATCAAGATTACTGGGCTGCCCGGAGGCTAGCTGGACCAGGCTCCCAAAGTATCCATTCAATTCCCACAAATACTACTGGCTTATGCCATGCCCTTGGGCCATCAAGGCTAGGCTCCCAAAGTATCCATTCAATTCCCACAAATACTACTGGCTTATGCCATGCCCTTGGGCCGTCAAGGCTACTCTCATTCCCTTGCTGTGCCCCAATTTCCATGTCTTCAAAATATGTTGAATTCTGTCCCACCAAAAGATATGTGAAATCCTAAGCTCTCAAACCTCAGAATGTGATCTTCTTGGGAAATAAGGTCATTGTAGATGGAAATAGTTACGTTGAGATGAGGTCAAAGTGGAGTAGGGTGGGCCCTTACAGAAGAGACACAGACACGGAGGGAGAAGGCCATGCGATGACGGAGGCAGAGGTTAAAGCACTGCAGCTGGGGGCCCAGGGTCACCATGGAACTCCGGCAACCACCAGAAGCTAGAAGAGGCTGGGAGGGTTCCCCTATGGGTTTCAGAGGCAGCAGGGCCCCATAGGCATTTTGGTTTCAGGCAGCTGTCCTCCAGAGCTGTGCGACAGTCTATTTCTGAAGCCACCCAGCATGGGACACTTTGTTTGAGCAGCCCTAGGAAACTAAGATAGGACATTGACTACTTCAGTGGTTCTCAAACTTCCTGTTCTGTTAGTAGCAGTATCTTCTTTTTTCCAAACCATTCTGAAGCAAAGGAGAACATTACTGAGCTTGGTGAAGCATGGTGGGGTATCTGAGGCCCATGGAAAACCAGACGAGATGACCTGGGGCCCTTCCGGTCAAGCAGACTGTCTGACCTTTCCAGGGACAACGCTTTGCCACTGAAGCACATCACCAGACCATTCGGCAACCACCTGTGGGCAGAATGACAATCTTTGACATTCATTCACCATCCATGCATTCCTTCCTTCATACAAACATTTCTTGAGCTTACAATTTAATGTCTTGTCACTCAACAGCATCAGAGACCATCCATTTAGTTCCATCATTATGAAAATGGGAAACTGAGACCCAGAAAATAGAAGAGGTGCACCTGAGGTCATGCAACAAGCTTGTGGCAGACAAGGACTTGAATCCAGCTCCCTGGCCTCCCCACCCAAGTGTGCAAGCATGACAGGGGGACTTACGCTCACGCCACCCAAAGCACAATAGGAGTCCTTCCCTCTGCATGATTCATCGGCCTCCTCTTCAGGTTACAGGTGGGCTTCATGGATGATACCCCAGTTACCTGTCCACCAGATCAGGTGGTCACCTTGACACATTATCTACCTGTCCCACCATGTATGTTCCTGAACATTTCCTGATTCACTAGATCTAGGGAAATGGAATTATTCCCAGCAAGGCAGGCAGAAAGGGACAGTCTAGCAAGGGCTGGAAAGGAATGCCTCCCACCTTCCCATCTACCCAGGGCCATTTTCCATGAGACGTTGTACAAATACGCATTGACCCATAGATGCTCAACTATGCAGCAATTGCAGCAATTGCAGACACAGCCCAGCAATTGCAGGCACAGAAATTTGCTTTTTGTCTCCACTGCCTTTGACTTCTTCACTCCCATTGAGAGGTACAGTTGAGTCACAGCTAGAAGCATCACTTGCCATTGGGCACAGGCAAGTTCCAGTTCAGAATTTCCTCCTTCCAAGCTGTGTGACTTTGGGTCAGTCACTTAACCTCTCTGAGCTTCAGTTTCCCCATCTACAGAGTAGGGATAATGGAACCTTTCTCATTGAGTGGTTAAAAGGATGAAATGAAGTCACCCAAGTGAATTGCATGATATTTGACACCCACTTGCCCTCAGTAAATGTTGATTGTTACCTTTTGTGCTGGTTTGTATGTATGTCCCCTAGAAAAGCCATGTTTTAATCCTAATCCCATTTTGTAAAGGCAGCCGTTTCTTCTATTCCCTAATCAGCATTGTATGTTTGAAACTGTAATTAGATCATCTCCCTGGAGATGTGTTTTAATCAAGAGTGGTTGTTAAAATGGATTAGGTAGAGGCATGTCTCCACCCATTTGGATGGGTCTTGATTAGTTTCTGAAGTCCTATATAAGAGGAAACATTTTAGAGAATGAAAGAGATTCTGAGAGAGCAGAACAACATAACCAGGAGAAGCAGAGTCCACCAGCCAGCGACCTTTGGAAACGAAGAAGGAAAATACCTCTCGGGGAGCTTCATGAAAGAAAGCCAAGAGAGAAAGCTAGCAGATGACACCATATTTGCCACATGCCTTTCCAGATGAAAGAGAAACCCTGATCCTGTTTGCCATGTGCTTTCTCACCTGAAAGAGAAACCCTGAACTTCATTGGCCTTCTTGAACTAAGGTATCGCTCCCTGAATGCCTTAGATTGGACATTTCTGTAGACCTGCTTTAATTGGGACATTTCTCGGCCTTAGAACTGTAAACCAGCAACTTGTTAAATTTCCCTTTTAAAAAGCCATTCTGTTGCTGGTCTATTGCATTTCAACAGCTAGCAAACTAGTACACCTTTACAGCTAATTTCCCTCCAACTCTAGGGAGACACCTTCAGAAATGGTGCTACCAGACATTTCACATGAATGATCTCATTTAACCCCAACCACCCTTCAAAGTGGGCCATGGTATCTATTTGGAGACTCAGAAAGTATAAGGGCCTTATACAAAGTCACACACCCAGTAAGGAGAAGAGCTAGGGGTCAAACCCAGCTCTGCCTTAGTCTAGCCAGGCCCCTCCGCCCCCTGTCCCATGCCCACTCTGCTCCTGCATCTTAGAACAGTCGCCTGCAGCTCTAATAGCCACCCTGACCCCTCAGCCTGCCCTTCAACTTCACTCTCCACACCAAGAACAGCCCTGTTAAACAGGGAAATGGCACAAAGACTCATCCATACCGAGCTGAGTGGTGCCAGGGGGTGCTGGCCTGGAACACAGCCTCTCCTTCCTGAGACTCAGCCGCACAGACTGTGGGCAGAGCCCGGGCCTTGGCTGCAGTTATTACCAGCAGAGTTTACTGGTGTCTGGTGGCTTCCATTAGTCATTTGTGGTGATGGATGCTCATCTCAGCCGGAGAGGGACCTGTGTTTCATCCTTGGGATTTAAGAATAAGTTCCCCAGAAATCTGGAACCAGAGGACATTTGTAACAAACTGAACACAAACCCGTACCATTTCCCCATTGCCAAGGAGGTGCGTGGGTCTCAGGAATGTCTCCTCTCATGCATCGTCATGAAGACTCCAAAGCTCCCGGACAATCCCTGTCCTGGGTGGAAGAGGGCCGGTCCTGAGGCTGAACCTTCCACCCCAAGGCTCTGGCCTCCTCTGCTGAACAGGAAGGAGCTGTGTTTCTAGAGCATGACAGGCTCCACTTCCCCCAGCTTCATGGAAACACGCCTTCTTCTGTAACTTGGTGAACATGCAGCCTGATGCTGGGAAGAGCTAATTAGCCTCCAATTTCCCCAATTATGTCCTTACTTTTCCTACAGACCCATTTCAGACATTCTCCCTTGCCATCGTGCCCTGTTCAGGCTCATTCTCCGTCTGGAGGGGCAAGACGGGGCTTGTTTCCTCAGAAGACTATCTCCCCTGCATGTGCCAACCTTAGTGACAAAGCTGGAAGAAAGGACTCTACTCCCACTCCTTAAACGGGGAAGGGTAGCAAGTGGACCTCAGATGAATCTTGGAGATCAGCAAACAAAGTGAACTTGAGCTCTGGCTTCAGACAACCTTTTCTGCCCCACCGCCCCACCCCACCTTCAACCTGTGTCCCAGATGTGCCAGAAAACTTGAAAAAAATCACATTTCTAATTAAGGTTCTTTTTCTGTAAAAGGGCAGAGCTCATTTTTTTTTTTACCCTTTCAGATTACGACTGTGGAAATTTGAAAAAAAATTAAAGGATTATTAATAGCAAGATTGCTGTGAGCTCTGACTTTGCTGTCAGAGTTCCGGGTTTGATTCCCAGCTCTGCTACCTGTTAGTTCTGTAGCCTTAAGCTGGGGCTTATGGTCCTCAGGTTTTAACTTCCTGATTTGTGAAATGGGGGAAGCAATAGTAATGGCTTCCAGAGTTGTTGTGTAGATTATGTGAGATAGTGAATGGGAAGCATTCGTAACGAGCCTGGCCCAGATTTGTACTTGAGAAGTGGTGGCTGCTCACGTCATTTTCATGAAGCTTCTTATTAGAAAACTAGAGAGAGAAAGAAAGGAGAAAGGAAGGAAAGGGCAGAAGGAAGGAAGAGTGCTCTAGTTTGTTAGCTGCTGGAATGCAATATACCAGAAATGGAATGGCTTTTAAAAAGGGAAATTTAATAAGTTGCTAGTTTACAGTCCTTAGACTGTGAAAAATGTCCAATTTAAAGCAAGGGTATAGAAATGTCCAATCTAAGGCCGGGGATAGATGCCTTGGTTCCAGAAGACCAATGAAGTTCAGGATTTCTCTCTCAACTGGAAAGGCACATGGCGAACATGGTGACATCTGCTAGCTCTCACTCCAGGTTTCTTGTTTCATGAAGCTCCCTTCTTCATCTCCAAAGGTTTCTGGTGGCATGGGATCTCATTATGGGCTCTTGGCCTTGTGGTTTTCGTCGTTCTGAAGCTTTCTCCAAAATGCTCCCTCTTTAAAAGATTCCAGTAAACTGATCAAGACCCATCTGGGATAGGTGGAGTCACATCTCCCTATAATGCAAGGTTAATACCCACCACTGGGTGTGTCACATCTCCGTGGAGATAATCTAATCAAGTTTCTAACCCATAGTGCTGGATAGGGATTAAGATAAATTTTGCTCCCACAAGGTTGGATCAGGATTAAAACATGGCTTTTCTAGGGTACATAAATCCTTTCAAATTGGCACAAAGAGAAAAAGAAAGAAAAAAGAAATAGAGAAAGAGAAGGAAGGAAAGAGAGAAAGGAAGGAAGGAAGGATGGAAAGAAGGAAGGGAAGAAAGGAAGATCTCCAACAAGGTCATTTGGAAAGGATGGTGAAAATGACAGTGGCCCCCTCACACAGACACACAAACCCTAGAAGGGGATTTAAATGGGATTTGAGGTCTGATTCTTCAAAACAATTATTTCAAGAGTCTCCCACCTTGAAAGTGAGAGCCAGGGCCTTCTGTCCAGAAGTTCTTAGAAGAAGAATGGTGGAGTTGGAGCCGACTCTCACTTCCTCCATTCATGCCACATGTCACTGACTGGTTAGCGCCTTCTTTCCCACCCACCCTGGGCCCTGTTCTACAGGTCTCATCCACACAGCACCACCGCACAGATGGAGGTGGCAGAAGGTGGCACACCCTTGGCCATCTTGGACTGAGGCTTCGGTGGGCAGCACCACGGACAGCTCTCGGTGCTCATGCTCTTGGACTTCAGGCAGACTCCTCGCTGTTTCCAGAGGCCCCACCAGCTCTCCAGGGTTTGGAGACCTGGAGGGACAGTCTGAGCCTCACATTTTAGTGACTTCCAGGCTGCGAGAGAGGGGACACAGAGGCAGCTGGAAGAGGAGAAACTGTTGAATTTGCCACTCTGTGCCAATGAAGCTTGAGGATTATACATCTCATTTTTCTTAGGGACCCTGCCTTATTCATTTTAATTCAGTTTTCCCCTTCACTTCTCCAAGGCAGCTTATGAAGCCCACATCCTGATTATTCTCATGAAGTGAGCAGATCAATAGTTTTCCAGGGTTGATGTATTAGTTTGTTAAGCTGCCAGAAGGCAATATATCAGAAATGGAACGGCTTTTAGAAAGGAAATTTATTACCATGCAAGTTTACAGTTCTAAGGCCAAGAAAATGTTCAAATTAAGGCACCAACAAGAGGTTACCTTTACTCAAGAAAGGCTGATGCTTTGTGGAACACCTCTATCAGCTGGGAAGGCACGTGGCTGGCATCTGCTGGTCCTTGTTCCCAGTTCCGTTGCTTCCAGCTTCTAATGCCAGTGATTTCCTCTCTATGCATTTGTTGGCCTTCACTTAGCTCCTCCAGGACACAACTCTGGGTTCTGGCTCGCTTAGAATCTCATGGGAAGGCCCATGGCAATGTCAGCTGGGCGCTACATCTCCAAACGTCTGCATCTGCATGTTGGCTCTGTCGGCTCAGTCGCTTCTGCTCTCCAACCATCTGTAGCTGCATTTCCAAACATCTGTGTCTATGTCTGCATTTGAGGTTTCTTCAAATTGTTTCCCCTTTAAAGGATTCCAGTAAACTAATCAAGACCCAACTTGAATGGGTGGAGTCACATCTCCATCTAGCCAAAAGGTCACAACCCACTATTGGGCATGTCACATCTCTGTGGAGACAATCTAATCCAAAGTTTCTGCCCTACAGTATTCTCTTTCCCAGTTAGATATATTTTTATTTATTTATTTATGAAACATAACCACATACAAGCACAGACATTCTTACTGTATGATCATTTCATTCTTGTTATATAATTAATAACTCACAATATCATCACATAGTTGTATATCATCATGATTATTTCTTAGAACAATTGCATCAATTCAGAAAAAGAAATAAAAAGAAAACAGAAAAAAATTCATACATACCATACCCCTTACCCCTCCCTTTCATTGATCACTAGCATTTCAATCTACTAAATTTATTTTAACATTTGTTCCCCCTATTATTTATTTATTTTTAATCCATATGTTTTACTGATCTGTCAATAAGGTAGACAAAAGGAGCATCAGACACAAGGTTTTCACAATCACACAGTCACACTGAGAAAGCTATATCATTATACAATCGTCTTCAAGAAACATGGCTATTGGAACACAGCTATACATTCTCAGACAGTTCCCTCCAGCCTTTCCTTTACACCTTAACTAAACAGGTGATATCTATTTAACGTGTAAGAATAACCTCCAGGATAACCTCTCGACTCTGTTTGGAATCTCTTAGCCATTGACACTTTATTTTGTCTCATTTCACTCTTCCCCCTTTTGGTCGAGAAAGTTTTCTCAATCCCTTGATGCTGAGTCCCAGCTCATTCTAGGATTCTGTCCTATGTTGCCAGGAAGGTCCACACCTCTGGGAATCATGTCCCACGTAGACAGGGGGAGGGTGGTGAGTTTGCTTGTCATGTTGGCTGAGAGAGAGAGGCCACATCTGAGCAACAGAAGAGGTTCTCTTGGGAGTGACTCTCAGGTTTAATTTTAAGTCGGCTTAGCTTATCCTTTGCAGGGAAAAGTTTCACAAGAATAAACCCCAAGACTGAGGGCTCAGCCTATTGATTTGGTTGTCCCCACTGCTTGCTTGCGAGAATATCAAGCATTCTCCAAATGGAGAAGTTGAATTTTCCCCCTTTCTGATCATTCCCCTAAGGGGACTTTGCAAATGCTTTTTTATACACTGTTCAGATCACTCTGGGATTTATCGAGGCATCACTCTGGACAAACCTACAAAATCTCATGCCCTACTCAAGGCGCCCTAAATATTGAATCAGGATTAAAGGAAACCACTGACCCCACAGGATTGGATCAGAGTTAAAACATGGCTTTTCTGGGGTACATAATAGCTTCAAACTGGCACAGTTGTCAAGGAAAGTTCCATCCAGAGGCAGGAAAGAATCTCCTCGGTGGTGAGTTATCCAATAATTAAATAGATGATGGTTCTATTGCTAGCAGTAGGAGGCTAGCCAGAATTCACAGGAGGCTTGCTGGGGACAAGCCCTTTGTTAAGTGCTGTATGCATGACATCACTGAGCATCCTTGCCCCTCATTCCACTTATTGATAAAGATACTCAGAGAGAGGCTGAGTGGCTTCTTCATAGTTGTGTAACTAACACATGGAGGAGATGCTGGGAACTTTCTTGACTTAACAACACACGCACAGAACCACTTCTTCAGAAGAGAGCGCTTTACTCTCAGCCAAAGGCAGACTGTTCTGGTCTGTGCTGCATCCTGGCACATGGGAGCGGTGATATCCTCCAAAGCAGGCACTGTAGGTGGCTTGCCCACTACCCACCCACTCTCCCTTTCTTAGGAACGGTTTTTTTTTTTGGAGAGCAGCAGGCTTAGCTATGGAAATTCACATTTCAGCAGTCCCTTGGGGCAAGATTTGCCCATGAGAACCAGTTCTACCAGTGAGATGGAAGCAGAAGCTGCTGGGCAGAGATCCTGGAAAAGTTACTGTCTTCTTGACCCAAGGAGGAAGGCACGGTTGATGCACATCAATTGCCCATCACTTTTCCTCAAGGCTAGAAGATGAGTGATATCTGGAGGTGCTGCAGCTGTCTTGTGGCCATGAGGCCAAGTGCAGGAAGAGGAAGGAGCCTGGGTCCCTGACACCATCATGGAGTTGCCACACTGGTCCTGATGGCTGACCTCTGGACTTATTGTCATAGGAGAAAAATAAATCTGAATTTGGATAATTCTCTGTGGTCAGGCTTCTGATTCAGGCAGCTGAACGTCAGCCTCACTGACCCTGCCTCACTGATTGCCATGAGCCTTTAAATTAGGGAACATGGACATGTGCATATGCTGTGCAGTTAAGTCCTAGGAAGTGACATTAAAACTGAACATTTCCTCCTGCCAAATCAGAATCTCTGGGTAGGAGGTGGGACTCTGCATTTTTAACAAGCTCCACCCCCATCTCCAGGCGAGTCTGACACCCTCTGCAGTTTAGGGGCTGCTGGCCAGGTCTGATCTCATTTCACACTTGGGAACCCAAGGTTCCCTCCCTGCGAGCAGCACAGCCTGTGCACAGCCCAGGGCCTCTCCTTTTGTGGGCTGCACCTGACTTTTCCAGGAAATAGGCCACTTGATGCTTGCTTTCCCCACTGAGAATGTGCAGCCCAGCCTCAAACAAAACACATGCTAATCTGGCAGGAAAAAAAAGCGCTGCCCCGACATTTCCTGGCAACGTGCAGCTGGGGACAGGCCTCAGTCCACGGGCCCCGACTGTCTTCCCAACCCTCAGCCGCCATAGCCCGAGGGAGCCACACATCACTGCCCACCCCGCGACCTCGCTTAAAACACCTCCCTTCTGCACAGTGTGCATGTATGCATGCATGTGAGGGCACATGTGTGCGTGCATGAGAGGGCGCACGTGTGCGTGCATGAGAGGGCGCATGTGTGCGTGCATGTGAGGGCGCACGTGTGCATGCATGAGAGGGTGCACATGTGCGTGCATGTGACGGCTCACGTGTGCCTGTATGAGAGGGCACATGTGTGCAACTGAGGGCAGGTGGGTATGTACATGCAGTGTATTTACGTGTGCAAATGCATGCGTGTGTGCATGTGTGGGTATGTCCAAGTTTGCACGCGTGTGTGCTTGTGCATGTGTTTGTGCATGATCATGTGCTAGCTCTTCTCCAGGCTCTCTGAGCACACCCAGATGGTGAAGGTGAGCTTCAACCTGGACACAGTCCTGCTGTGCAGGCAGCCATGTGATCACCTTGACCACTCACAGTACTTCTACGTGACCACTCACAGTACTTCTACGTGACCACTCACAGTGCTTCTTCCAGGGGCTCTGCCGTGAGCCAGAAACTTTATATCCCTTGTCTCATAGAAGCCACCCCCAAACTCCATGAGGCAGGCATCCCCACCCCCATACGACGGATGGGGGCACTGAGTCAGCCGTGAGGGGAGCTGGTCAGAGGAGGGGCACAAACTTGGATCACTGCAATTGTGGGCACAGTGTGAGGAGGCATTTAGTAGAGGGAAGGGGAGCTGGCCGGCCAGGCAGGCTGGAGTATGAGCAAGGGTGTGGGTATGTCCTGGGGGTGAGGGGTGGGGAGTCCGGGGCTGGGGCACGGGCTGGGTGTGGGATGGTAGCTAAGGCCAGTCCCCGTGAATCACAGTCCTGATGTGGATTTGACCCAGTGTTCTGCCATGTGCTTCCATGTCTCCACCCACTGGCCTTCATGAAGCCCGTGGAGCTGGTCCCACTTTGTGGATTAGTGACCCTCGGGGCCCAGGCTGCACCTGGTGTGCTGGAGCCTGGATTCTCAGCCAGGCTGGGCTCGGGCCACCACGGCACGTTGCTGAAAGCCCAGTCACTCCAACACTAACAGGAACAGGTTTTGAGGATGCGCTCAGGTCTGAGGTAGGCATCAAGGAAAGGGAGAGCTGGGCCTGGAGCAGTTATATGGCGGATGTGGTAGAAGAGGTAAGAGGTGGCTCAGGCCTGGATGATGGCAGAAAGATCTGGAAAGGGAGAGGCAGCAGTGGGGGCTTGGGAAGGCAGACGTCAGGTGCGCCTGGGAACAGGGTATGCATGTACCCTACATGCATTCTACTTGCACCCCACATCCAACCTGCCTGCACCTCATTTGTACCTCACTTGCACCCCGTATCCAACCTGTTTGCATCTTGTCTTTCCCCTAACTGCACCTGCCTGCATCCTACTTGCACCCCACCTCCATCCTGCTTGTACCCTACCTGCACCTCAAATCCAATCTGCCTGCACCCTACTCGCCCCCACCTGCACCCTGCCTGCACCCAGCCTGCATCTGGCCTGCACCCTGCCTGCACCTGTGTACATGTGCCTGTACCCCACCTGCACCTGTCTGCACCTTGCCTGCACCCCACCTGCACTGCACTTGCACCTGCCTGCACCTTGTCCACATACCACTACACCTGGCCTCCACCAGCCTCCCAACTCAACCCCGGCTTCATCTGGCCTTCGCCCCACCTGTACCCCTCCTTCACCTTCCCTTCCGCTCACTTTCACTGTATCAACAACCTCCAAGACAATTCCCCTAAGTCTTCCTGTAGGCTTCCTCTGGAGGAAGAGGACAGGTGGAGGAGGAGGAGGAGGAGGAGGAAAAGGGACCGGAAGCAGGAGTCTGTGTTTCCTGTCAAGGGAGCGGCCAGGTGTGAATTACTGGAGTCACACAGTGCTGTTCTGCTCCGAGTGGCAGAGCTGCACTTCAGCAGTGGCAGGAGTGGATCACACCACACTTCAGGAAATACTCCCCCAATCCCAGATGGAGAGCAGACTGGCTTCTCCAGGAGCTTTGCCTTCAAAGAACCCAAAGCATCCTGTGTTTTCTTACTTATTTATGAATTTAGCAGACATCGAGCACCTGTGCTGGCACTTGGCTGGCCCCTGTCTGGGGCGCTGGGGTGGATGGTGGGAATGGGGCTGGGACAGCAGGGCGTGCAGTCTGGTGGTTGCGGGGGCATCGCAGAGAGGTAGCCCCGGCCCAGGACGCTTCCTGGGCCCACTGTGGGCTTTTCCTGGAGCCCTGAGGCTGGGCGGGGCCTGCGAGTGTTCTGACCAATGACCTGCCAGTGCAAGGGGGCGTGGATCTCGGGGCTGAGCCTGGAGGGGCTGGTGCAGGCCCCCCATCCCCCACCCCCGTCCCTAGGGCTCAGCCAGCCTGGTGGTGGGGGCAGGGCCCTCGTGGGCAGGGGCCTCAGCAAGGTTTAAAACTTTTAAAGTGTGGAGATTGTCTGCGGCGGGTTGTTGTCTAACGCTCCCTGACTGGTGCAGGCGCCTAGCTGAGGTTGGTGTGTAATTCGGCCTGAGGCGCCAAATTAAGATGTATGCTTTCCATAGGAAAGCTGGGAGAATCGGGTCCTTGAATCTAAAATCTTCTCACCAGCGGAAAGAATGGAAAAGGGTTGAGAAAGGGGAGGTGGAAGAACCTTCCCCAAGGGGAAGGGGTAGGAGCAGCTGTCCCACACCAAGGACTATGGAGGGGCTTGGTGGGACCTCACCAGGAGCTTAGAGATGCCCCCAAAGTTGGGGGACACATGGAGAATGCTCGAGGGCAAAAGCTAAGCCCCTGGGGAGGCGAGTAAAGGGCAGTTCAAGGTGGACCAAGGTGCAGTCATTCAAGGGCTGGAGGCTGAACTCGTGGAGGAAAGGTGGTGAGGGGGTCTGTTCCGTGGGGAGGATGAAGGGACGCACTGAGAAATCCTCCAGGGGAGACCCCACATTTCCCAAATGCAGCCAGGTGTGAGCGTAACAGCTCTGCTAGGTTCAGAGGCTGCAGTGGCACCTGCCAAGTCAGAACTGTCCTGTCTCCTTCCTCTCCCCAGACTCCTGCCCCAGGGGGTTGGAAAGCAAGATGAGGGGCGGGGGAGGGAGGAAGCAGAGAAGATGGGCTGCCCCAAGCCCTCCCAGGCTGCCCCAAGCCCTCCTGAGCAGCTGGGGCAGCTCTCAAGCTGAGGAGGGGGAGCACTTAGTGCTAAATCAGAGAGCTCAGTCTTCCTTTTACCTGCCACAAGACATTCTACATTCAGAATTGGGGCTGGGTCTTTAGATAAGGGGGTGGGGAGGACGAAATGAGATTCATTATTATGACAAATCACAGCCTGAGATTTTACCCAGAGGTCAAAGAAGAAAGTCCCCACGGGGTGAATTTTTAAGAGACAATGAGAGGCAAAAATAAAGTTGTTCTCCTGGTTCCAGCCCATGACACAGCTTGTGCCACTTCTCAGTGACATTGGTCTAGTGAGCCAGGAAGTCTTCCTGGAAGAGGAGGTGTGTGACGTGAGACCAGAATGAAGAGCGAGCTTTGCTGATTGAAGGACGGCTGAAGCCAGGGGAGCAGCAGGCACCGAGCCTGGAGGGGCCGCAGGGGCAGCAGCATGTGAACCCATAGCCTCAGGGGGGTCAACAGGACCCGTGGCGATGGGCTCCCGGAGAAAGACTCTGAAAGTGGTACAGTTACGGGAAAGTTTCTGGCGAGAGCTGTGTGCTCGCCCCTGACCAGCAGCCACCCTGGGGCAGGTGGCTGGAGGCAGCACTGGCTGCTCTGGCACCGGCCTCATCATCCCTGATGTCCAGCGTCCCTGCATGAGCTCCGGGTGCAGCTCCCCTGGCAGAGCCTGCAGCGTTGCATTTCTCTCCATGAATGACGCGCCAAGCCACTCGATGCTGGTGGGACAATGACTCAGGTGGCCGTGGAGAGCCGCCTCCTGCCTCCACACACACACATGGAGCTCGCTTGATTGGGGCGGTGGCTCTAGAGCTGGGAGAAGTGGGGTGGGGGCCTCCCAGCATGGCCTCGCGCCCTGTGGGAGATCAAACACCAATCCCAGCTAGGGGAAGGGGCTTGTCCAGGCGGAGCTGGGCCTGCAGCCCAGTCTCTGCCCTCCGGCTCAGGACTCCTTCTGTCAACCTTCTCCTGTGACTTTTCCAGGCTTGGGTCCGGGCCCTCCCCAGGAGACCCAGGGCAGGGGAGTGGTGTGAGCAGTGACACAAGCTGCAGCCATTGAGGCTGAGCGCCAGTGGGCTGTGGAGAGCAGGAATGTCCTTCTTTGGCTAAGGCACAGCGGTGGGCAGGTTTACTCATGCTGTGCCCACTGCAGGAGTGAGCTCCCTGCTCCTTCCTGGCCAGGAGCTCCAACGCCACTTCCCGGGGAACCACCGCCCACCGGGGCTCACGAACCTCTTCAGCTCTGCTGCCAACCATCGTCCCGGTCTGTGTCTGCACGTTGGTTTGGGTGCTTCTTGGCATAATGCCCAGCTCCCCTGTGTCCTCCACGCTGCCCAGGCTTGGGGCTGGGCCTGGTTTCCACAGTGCCTGCTGGTCCTGGCACCATGCCCACTCCCGGGGATACTCAGCAGCTTCTTCCCAGTCTCTTGAGTACATCAGCCTTTGTGGTCAGCAGGATAACGACCCCCGCACCTGCCAGAGATGCCATGTCCCAATCCCTGGGACCTGTGAATGGGTGAGGTCACACGGCAATGGGGAGTTGAGGTTGCAGGAGGACTCAGCTGATGAGAGGTTATTCTGGAGTATTCGCATGGGTCCAAGGTCAACGGAAGAGCACTCAAAAGTGGAGGAGGGAGTCAGGAATGGAGAGGCTGAGGGGTGTGATGGGGGAAAGACTCGGCCGGCTACTGTTGGCTTTGAAAATGGAGGAAGGGGCCATAAGCCAAGGAATGTGGGCAGTCTCTGGGAGCTGGGAAAGAAACAGCTACTCCTCCAGAGCTGCCAGGAAGAACCAGCCTGGCCACCATCTGGGGTTTCGCCCATGAAGACCCACGCCAGACTTTTAACTTACAGGACTGTCAGATAATACGTTTAAATTGTTTTCAGCAACTGCATGTGTGGTCTCCGTCATAGCAGCAGTAGGAAATACATACAGAGGTTGAGGAGAACATGGCCTGGTGGACATGGCAAACACCGGTACCCCTCCCCCCCAAGCCTGCTCCCCACAGCCCTCCCCATCTCGGCTGCTGACATGGCACCTTCAGGCAGCGTGAGTCAGAACCAACCACTGACCAAGCAGCACCTCTACGGGCACCGCACAAAACCTTCCTCGACGTCTCCCCCAGGAATGCCCATTGGCTTGAGCTCGAGTGAACCCAGCACCCGGCCTCTTCTTGGCACCCCTGCACCCTTCTGACCTGTGCCGCAGGGGCCTCCTAGTATTCCCAGCAGCCAGTGCGACTCTTTGGACATACAAGTCAGGCCCTGGACCTCTTGCTCAAGGCTGGGGGTGGGGCTGCACAGCCCAGTGTGGGACAAAGTCAGGCTTCAGGGCCAGGAAAGGTCTGTGTCACCTTGCCCGACGCCTTGCTGCCCTCGTCTCCTCCCGTCCCCTGCCCTTCGTTCCCCCTTGCTGGCCTCGCCACTCTCCCAACACCAGAATGTTCTTCTCTCTGGCGTCCACTTGGCGGGTCCCTCTCTCCTCCGGTCCGGCTCTGGCTGCATGCTGTCAAGGTGCCCTGTCCTACACGCCACACCTCTGCACCCTCTCCCTGGCCAGTATCCTTTCTCTAGAGGGATGGTCACCTCCTCACTTACTTGGACTGTTTGTCGTCCCCAGACAGAGCCTAAGTGCCCATGAGCAGGGACTCCTTAAGCTTCGCTTTCCCAGTGCAGCTCTCCACCCAGGCACACGGATGGGATGGGCACACTGGGTGAGGGGCTCCTTGAATCATCAACTGACTTTGGAACAGACCAATGAATTCTGCCCCCATCTCAGCTTCTGGATGCGCAGGCTGAGGCCACACGCGATGGGGTCTGGAAAGGGCCAGAGGCCTTGGGTGGGCTTGTCCAGACTTGAGGAGCCTCCGGAGCCCGGGGTGAAGGCTATGGGCTCTCAGCTGCTCCTGAAGACACGTTAGCTTCAGGAGCTGCCCTGGGGTGGGGGGTATCCCTTTGCTCCTGCCATCCAGACCCAGCCTGAAGTGGCCTCCCCCATGGGGCCTTGCCTGTCCCAACCTTCCTCCCTGGTCCTCTTTTAAAATTTACCTCTCTTCCCCTGTACTCATGGCAGGTTGCCCTGGGAGGGAAAATGCTGCTCGTTGCCGAGCATGTGCCCTAGGAGGTGCCAGGTGCCAAGCTGAGACTCGACAAGCAGAATGTAAGACCAACTGGCCTCCCACAGAGCCCCGCCCCATCCAAGAGTGCAATAAGTGGCCTGTCATGGTCACATGGTGGGAGTATGGGAGACGACAGGTGGGTACGAGAGTGGGAAGCAGAGGAGGCTGGGCCATATGAGTGCCCAGGAGCCCCAAGTCTGTGATGATGGCACCAGGCTGCAGCAGCAGCCCCGAACTGTGGAAGGAACAGGGACTGGGGCCTCATGTCCTGGACATATTCTGGGTAGGAAGCCTGGCTACGGAGGCTCATTTACCCTCTCCCAGCCTCTCTCCTTCCTCGGGGAAATGGGACCCGCGGCCCCTCAATCGTGGGCATGCTCTGAAGACGGGGTGAGGTCGAGGGACAGAGCCTAGATGGCTTGTCAGCAACAGTGTGGTTACTCTTCCGGTTGCCTGCCCAGGGCTGCCCTGGAAACTGCAGGGCCCTGCTTCGCCTAGTGCCGGGTCAGAGGCCAGGAGGGATGAGCAGTAGAACAAGATGGCCAGACCAGGTGGCCATCGCAGGGCCAGAGGAGTGATAGGCATGGGACCCCAGAGGGCAGAGGAGGAGGTCAGCGCCAGCTTGCCGGCTGCCAGCTCCTGGCTCCTGCCAGGGGTCAGGTACACACTCACACCTGGCTGGAAGGGGTGGGCGGCCAAGGCCGGGCTCTCTTCCACCTCTCTGCCTGTGCTGGGTGCAATTGCCTGCCCCCCACTCATCTTTGGGAGAAAGCCCCGGGGGCTGACATGCCTAAGCCCACGCACGCAGTTGCCGCAGCGTTTCTGCAGGCACAGGGCCCGCAGCTGGCAGAAGTGGGTCACGCGTCCACCTGCTCTTTGTTTTTGAGCTTTTGTAAAATATGACTCAGACCTGGGCGTGCGCTTGGCCGCTGCTGTGAGCGCTGCCCCTTGGCTGGCTTCCACCACGCGTGTGCCACCAAAAGCCCTCCGGGAACCTGACCCCAAGACTCCTCCGTGCTGCCGACGGGGCCATGCATGGTGCTGCTGGTCAGCAGGGCTCGGGCTAGGCTGTAACATCCCAATGCTGCAGTTTTCATTTGCCTGGGACCAGGGGAGAGCAGGTACGCCATGGCCTCCACCCACCACTGCCTGGTATTGCACTGAGCACGGGCTTCAGCATGTTGGAGTGGCTAACTGTGCCGGCCTCGGGGGTGCCAAGCTGCCCAGACAGGGTGCTGCCTTAACCCGACAGTGGGGTCCGAGTGGGGTATCTGTGAGGCTGTTAAACTTTGCAGGCTCAGAGATGCTAGAAGATGAAAGTGGGGAAATCATGCTGCAGTGGTGGAATGGCATTATATTCCTCCGGAACCTGTGGCTGCAACTTTATTTGGGAAAAGGATCTCTGAAGAGGTAATTAAGGTAAGGATCTTCAGATGAGGCCACCCTGAGTGAAAGTAGGTCCTAAGTCCAGTGACAACTGACCTTGTTAAGAGAAGAGAAGGGGAGAAGATGGAAGAAGAGAAGGCCATGTGAAGATGCGACAGAGATGGGAGAGCCGTGGCCCAGGCCCATGGGCACGCAGCCCCCAGGAGCTGGATGAGGCCGGCAAAGTGTCTCCCCGGGGGCCTCTGGAGGGAGCCCGGCCCTGCTGCCACCTGGGTTTGGGGTTTCTGGTCTCCAGAGCTGGGAGACAATCCATGTCTGCTGCTGTCACCCCCTCCTGCACCCCTACCTCTGGTCGGTGATGATTTGCAGCTATCACCCTGAGAAATAAGTACAGACACATTGTTTGTGCTTGTCGGGAGCATCCCTGGCCCCTGGAGGTCACCTGTGAGGTGGAAAAAGGGCTGCCTAGAGTGCAGGGAGGTTCTGAGAGGCACATACGATTTGGGGGTTGTGTCTTTTGTCCATTTCATAGCACCTCTGACCTCCGAAGCTTGAGAATGTTGGCCTTGAGTCATGAGATCAGATTGGAGCCCAGGGAGAGCTCCAGGAAGCAGGGAAAGCAGTCTTCTGTGGAGAGTGTGGGAATCTGGGACCACAGCCCCGAGACAGGGAGGTCCTGCCATCTCCTAGCTGTGGGATCTTGGGGACACTGGCTCACCCATTCAAGGTATGAGCAGTGAGCAGGGTAGTTATAAACCCTCCCCTGTAAAGCTTTATTCCTGTGGGGTGGAGGAAAATATACATAAATAGAAAATCTCAGCCAGAAGCAGGGGCTGGGGCTTACAGGACTCTCTCTCCGAGGAGGTGACATGAAACCAAGCCTGGAGCCTCTCTGAGACCTGGGGAGGGCACTGCAGATGGAGGGATCTTTTATGAAAAAAGCTACTTCCGGGTGGGGCAGAGGCAGAGTGCTCAAGGGTGCTGGCTGCGAGGGCTGGGCCAGACCAGAGGACAAGTGAACGCCATCATCCGGGTGTGATAGGATGCCAGGATGGGCTGTGAGCAGGAGAGCAAGGACATCCAATCTTGACCATGGAAGATGGAGAATGGATTCCAGGGAGCCATGGGAGGTGTGGCACGGGGGCCAGTTGCTTGGGTCCAGGAGGTGGAGGGGATTCAGTTCATGGTGGGTTTCATGGAGACAGAGGGAACTGGACAGATCTGGAATGTGCTTTGGGAGTTAAGTCAGTGCCACTTGAGGTTGGGTTGGGTGTTGGTGAGGGAGACAGAAATGGCCAATGCCTTCTAGGATTTTGTTCTTAGCATTGGGAGAATGGTGGTGCTCAGGCGTGATAGGGAGACAGAAGGAGCCTACTTGGGCATGGCCAGTGGAGTGTCCACTAGTCATCCCAGTGGGTACATCAGCTGGTCAGCTCAGAGGTGGGACTGGCAAGGAGGAAAGTTTGGGGCTGGGAGGTGATCTCGCATCAAGGACACTTAGAGGGCATGCAGAGTCGCATTCCTGGAGGATTTGCAGCTCAAAGTGCATGCTCAGTGGATCAAGGCCAGTGTTGTTTCCAGACTCTCTCCCTAGCCAGTGGGGTTTGGAAGAAGGGCTGGAGGTGGACAGGAGCCAACTCTCATCTTAGAAAAGCAAGGCCCTGGGGTAGGACCATCCCGAGGGGAAAACACCGGAGGCGACAATGCCTTGTTGGAGCAGCTAGTGGTTTGGGGACCTGTGGGCCGGTCCTTAGGCGAGGGCCCAGGAGAAGACCCGTCCACTTCCCTTCCCTGCCTTCTCACCTGGCATCTACAGGTCTGACCCTCTGGGCCCCAGTTGGAGCCTGGGGACCTGATGTGGATTTTCCACCCAGGTAGGAGGCGGAGAAGAGCCATGATATCAAGCGCCCAGCAACCCGCTTCCCCAGGGCAAAGCATTGCATCAGCTTCTGGCTGGCCTCTGCCAGGAGCTGCGGGTTCCACTTGCTTTGCTCTTGCTGAGGGCCTGGCTTGGTCATTTCCTGCAGGGTGGCCTTGGCTCTGATGTCCTCCCACTCCAGCCCCACTGCTTGGGAACCAAGGAGGTCGGACTTTCTGGGTAGAATCTTGGCAAGCTAAGAGGGTGGTGAGAGAATGTGGGTTCAGGAGATTTCTGGGAAACCCAAGACATTTGTTATTTCCAAACAAACACCTGCCATATCTGTGTTGGCATTGTCCTTGCTTCCCAGCCCTGTATTTCCTCCGTGACTCGTAGTGCAGTGGCCCGAGGGACTGCAAACCCCGCAGGCTCCTTCCAGAGGGGACCCCTGGGAGATCCCAAGGAGCAGCAGAGTAGAGAAAGAACATTCCAGAAATGTCATGAGAGGCCATGCTGCTCAGTGTTGAGCCTGGGAAGCAAAGAGACCTGGATTCGAATCTGTTGAGCCAGGTGGAAGGCTGGGCGTGGAGCTGAAGCAGTGCCCCCCATCAGACACCCCCAGATTATTCTGGCCTCCAGCACAAGGGCTTCAGCACAAGTCTTCTGTCTGCCTGTCTGTCTGTCTTTCAGTCTTTGTTGCCATAATGGTGGCAGTCCCTTTCAATTCAGTTCGGCAGGTGCTGGGCATGGTGCCAGAGCTGCCTGCTGAGTAAACAAAAAAGGCTCCAATGATCTTGAGAGAACAGGAGAGCTGGGGTGGGGTCAGCAGGTGAAAGCACCCCTCCCCTTCTTTCAGTTACAGAATCTCCAGTTGGGGGCTGGGAGCATGGCCACCCAGAAAAAGACTACATTTCCCAGCACCCTTTGCAGTAACCCAGAGTCATGTGACTAGGTATTGACCAATGGGATGAGCTAAGGTGTCACAGGATAGATTCTGGGAAGACACCCTGAAGGGCTGTGGGTGAGGATGCTTTGTCCCCTTTCTTCTTTGTCCCATCCTCTGTCCTGCTGCCTGGAATATGGATCTGACAGTTTGAGCTCTGGCCATGTTGGGTCATGAAGACCAAGGCCATGTCCTAAGAATGGCAAAATGGGGCAAGTAGAGCCTGGGTCCTTGAAGAAGGGGAGCTGAACTACCAAACCCACTCTGGGCAGCCCATTGCTGGAGCTTGGTGCCAAGCCTAATCCTAATTGAGGCACAATGGTTCACCTGAGTCCTGGAGGAGGGCGTGAACCGGCCAGCCCAGAGCTGGGGAAGCATTCACTGTGGAGGGGCCGGCCTGAGCAAAGCCTGGTGGTTGGAGCAGGACAGATGTCCAATGATGGCTGCAGTGCAGACAGGGGTGTGGGTGGGGGGTGATGTAGTTGGGAAGCTATCGGGGGCAAGCCTGTGCACCTAGCACCCTCCTGTGCATCTGGCCTCAGGAAAGGACTCCTTAACTGGTAGTTGGGACCTGTCTGTGGAGACATGACCTAGCATGTTCCCATCTCCAGAGCTGACCCAGAGGCTCTGCCCTTGGTAAGGGGCTTTGGGCCCTTCTGAAGAGAAGTCCTTAAGGTGGAAATGGAACGTCACGCTGCCCGAGCCCTGCCACTGCCCTGGATGGGCATCCTGCAGGCATGAGGCCAAGTCCGACCCCCCAAGACTTCTCCCAAAAGCCAGCCTTCCACACCCTACCCCTCCCACACTCATGTGGAGAAGCTCCGTGGCTGAAACGAAACTCCAAAACCAGCTTCTGGTGAGCCTGGCTGGGGCAGGAATCCCTCCGAGTGAGAGAGAGGCGTGCTCCAGCCCCCCACTGCTGTGCCCAGCTGCGTGCTGCTGGGCTTTGGTGGGGTCACCACTGATGCCTCCTCTTAGCAGCAGCTCCATGGAGAGGCCGAGGGATCCTGCCAGACCTGGGGCAGGGGGGAGCACTGGCTCTGCCTGAGCTTCCTGACCCTCCCCTGGGATAAGGGGGCTGAGTGGGTGGTCCTGAAAGATGGGCTGGGTCCAGGGGCCGGAGGGTCTTGAACGCAGGTTCACAACCTCGTTCTGTTTGTTGCATGCTTGAATATGGCTCATTCCCACTAGGCCTGGGCCCCTACTTGTCCCTCCCCCTCCCAGCTGTTTATTCCAGAAAGACCATCAGCAAGTATTTGTGGAAAGCAATTCACTGAAGGTCAGACTTCATCTCCTTGGCGGGGAGCCAGGCTCCAACCAACCCTGCCTGCCACCAGCCCCTTGCCCGTGAGTCACCTCCTTCCCTGGCTGCACATCCATTTCACCACCCTCCGAAACCCAGGTGGCAGCTCCCAGGGCTTTCTGGTTACATGAGGGCCAGAGGTGGAGCTGTCCCAGCACCTAGCAATGGGCTCAGGCTGGAGGAGGCTCCCTGAGCAGTGTGGGAAAGAGGGAGGTAGGGGAGGGGGTGGGGGAGGGAGGGAAGGGGGTGGGGCACAGGCCTGGCCTCCCTGAACGGCCAGGGCACTTGAAGCCAGAGAGTGGGAAGGGGCCTTCCAGCCATGCGAGGGTTTGTACCTAACTGGGTGGGCCCCGCGCGGCTCTGAGCTGAGACCCACACGCAGGTTTTTTCCACTGCCGCCTCCTCCTCCCTGACGGTAACTTAATTAGCTCTCTGTTTTCCAAACAGGCAGAGCGTGACTCAGCATTTTCCCACAGAGGTCTAAATCTGTCACTAACCCCCTAGGTGTCTTTCAGCCCAGTCCTTTGGGAAATTAGATCATGGGGTTAGAAAGGGAATTGGAGGGCGATTTCCGGCAGCTTCTGGCTTCCTGGCACGACCAGGATGGTCCTGATGGCTGAGGTCACCCCCCCTTGTTTCTCCCCCTCCCCCCTCCCTCCTCTCCTCCCACCCCTCCCTCCTGCCTCCAGTAGGAGCCTCAATACCCCAGTTACTAGAGGTTCAAAAGCACGGTCATCATCAGTTATCGACCCCATCTCTGGTGTCAGGGCTCTAAAGGCCCATGCAGGTTCGCCTGGGAAATTTGGGGTGTCAAGGGCAGCAGGTGGCTCAGCCCTTCCTGGGGTTTCACCAGGGAGCAGCCAGAGTCCCGGTTGCTACAGCTTGTCACCTGCCAGTGACGGGGGACTCCTGTTCACCCTGATTTGGGGAACTTGTCCCTCTGGCAGCAGTCTGGGGACATGAGCTGCCTCCCTCCTCCCTCCTCCCTCTACTCTTTGTCGCCCCCTCCCTCTCCCCTCCCACTCCCTCTCTCTGTGCCAGGCCTTGCCTGGGGGCTGGGCACATAGTGATGACGGAGCAGGGCACGATCCCTGCCTTCCTGGAACTTGTCAGGAAGCTGGATGCGCCGTGATGATGTCAGGAACCTGTGGGGGGCTCCAGGAACACGCAGGGGCAGGGGTCCACTTCCACAAACCCTGCAGTCCACTTGCCCCACCTCTGCACAGAGACTAGTCCCCTTGGTCAGCGGCTCAGGGCGCGGCAGGGTGGAGGCGGAGTCTCCGACCGCCAGGCCTGACTCCTAGGTGAGGGGCACATCAGGTCTCGCCTTCTGCTGGGGTGGAGGGGACAGGGGCAGAAGAGGGCCCCCCCTCAGCCATCACCAGGTCAGCATCCCAGGTTCTCTGCACAGCGGCCTCGCGCTCGGGCTGCCCCATGCACACGCGAGGGTGTGCTCATGTGTCTTCCCCAGAGTGCAGGACCCACGGGGCCGACCGTGCCCACTGCCAACGCCCCAGCCCAGTGCAGGCCCAACACGTGGGGGGCATTTGGTGGTGGCTGAGTAGAGGGAACCTTTTTTGGCTTTATCCTTGTTTTCAGTGGAGATCAGAAACAGCAGGTCTGCGGAAAGGCCAAGGGGTTGTACTTCTTCTCTGACAGGTTCCCAGGACAGAGTTGGCACTCAGGCCATGCTGAACAAATGAATGAGAGGATGAAGGAATGAATCCCTTCTGTTTGTGTGGCTTTTGAAGTGCTAAAAGGCTGGATACCTCCCTTTTCTCCCTTGGCCCTGAAATAGCTCAGGGGTATGGGTGTAGAATGATTGTCCTCTCTGAGGCTAGAGGAGCCGGGGTCCCGCTCTCAGCCACACAGCAAGCACTGCAAAGGCTCCTCGTGCCCTCCCTGTCCCCCATCACACCCACCAAAAATCTCCCAAATCTCCCCCTTTTCCTGTCGCTCAGCTCTGTTCAACCTTCCGCGTAAACTTTACAGCCTCCAGACCCACCTGGCTGGCCCCACCCTGGCTCATTCCTGTCTCTTCCTCCATCCTTTGCTTCCTCGCTGAGAATGCTATCTCCCCTCCTCTCCTGCCCCAGGGGACCGATCACCCTCTACCTTCAAGGCCTGGCTTGAGTGACACCTCTTCCAGGAAGCCCTCTGTGACTGCTTCCCCCTCTAAATTTCTATGGCATGTAGAGTTTGTACAGCCCTGACCATCTCGCCGTCTCCTTAGCCAGATGGTGAAAGGGAAGATCTGTCCCCAGCTCGTCATGTCCTTGTCCTCAGTTTTCTCATATAAACCGTAGCAGATGCACAGCCAAATTCAGCTGGTCATTGGGAAGCCCTAGTGAGCTTAGAAACAAATCCACACCCAGGTCCCATGGCCCTTCCTTGCCACATCCACGGGCTGTGTACCCCACCGTCATGGGCTGTGCACCCCACCTTCATGGGCTGTGTACCCCACCTTCATGGGCTGTGCACCCCACCTTCATGGGCTGTGAACTCCACCTTCATGGGCTGTGTACCCCACCTTCATGGGCTGTGTACCCCACCTTCATGGGCTGTGAACTCCACCTTCATGGGCTGTGTGCCCCATGCCCAGGTTCCACCTCTATGGACTGTGCACCCTTACTCTGGCCCCCACATGCCTGGACACTGTGACTGCATCCTCAGAAGTCCCCAAATGCAGGGAATGGATCTTCTGGAAGCTACAGCCTGGCCGATCCCAGGCCATGGGTTGCTTTGAAAGTTATGGAAGAAAAGGTAAAAATAGGCCCTGATACTGCCGGGTCTGCCATGCCCCTGCCCCTGCCCACCTCCTCACTCATCCCTAATGCAGCACCCCCTTTCTCTGCAGTAAGAGTGCACCGGCTTCCCCTCTGCTGAAGGGAGTCAGAATGGCAAGCAGGGAAAGCCATGGTTTTCCTTCTCTGGTGGGATTAGAAGGCAGGTGGCTGAGCTGGGAGCTTGGTGTCTGTGTGCTGTCCCTCCCTTTCCCCCGCCCCTCCCCTCTCTGCGCCTTCCTCCACCCCTAGCAGACTGCAGGTGCACTGGGGGACAGGCAGGTGTCCTGCTGCTGCTGAAACAAAGAGCACCCAGTTCTCTCACACTTCTGGGGGCCAGACTCCAATGCAGGTCTTGTGGCTAAAGCCTGTGCATTGGCAGGGCTGCTGGCCACACGGCCCTCTAGGGGGAATCCATTCCTCTACCTTTTCCAGCTTCTAGAGGCCAGTGGCCTTCTTTGGCCTGTGGCCCCTTTCTCCACCTCCCGCCACATCCTCCACTCACTGCAGCTGCTGTCCCAGCTCCTTCTCTCTGGCTCAGACCTCCTGCCTCCCTGTTCTAAGGCCCCTGGGCCCCCCCAGGTTATCCAAGTAGACCCCATTTGACGTCCATCACTTAACCTCACTGTGCAGGCCCTTTTTCCATGCAGGTAGCGCTCAAGAGTCTGGGGTCCGGATGTTGGCTTCCTTAGGGGGCCGTCACTCACTCACCCAGAGCTGCAGGCCCCTTTGCCCGTGGGTGACGTGGGGCCACTTCCCAGTCCCAGGCAGGGGGCCCACAGGGTCCAAGCCTGCCACCCAGAACAGGCCTGGGGGACGGAGTAAGCCCCGATGTCCGGCCGAGGCTTTGTGAAGGAGCTGGCTGGTGCCCCCTGACACGCAGCCCCATAGGCAGCCTCTGCCCGGCCGCCAAGCCTCGTCCTGGCCGTGGGGTAAATCACAAGCGCTGGACGTCCCCTCCGGCCTCGAGCAGCTGAGCGAGCAGGCGGCTGCAGGAACTGGCTGCCCTTGTCCCCGCCAGGCCCACGAAGCCACCAGCAGGCGGCCAGCTGGATGAGCGGGCAGGCCGACGACTCACCGTCCCTAACCCGGGGCCGCTCGCTCATCCTCCTCTCCTCGGGCTCCTTCCAGAACGTGCTTCTGGTGGTGGGCAGGGGCACCTTCTCAGGGGGTGTTCTGCGAGGGCCCCCGTCCGCTTGCCACTGTCTGGGCCTGAGCCACAGCCCTGCCCCCCTGCCATGCCCTGGTGTTTTTTTTACCCCTCAAAAAATGTTTGTGCTGTTTCTGGAGAAACAAAAGGGAGAGTGGCTCACCTATGCCTGGGTGCTGCTGTAGAGGTCAGGGTGGGTCCAGGCTCTCTCCACCTTCTCCATGATTCTCTCCCTGCCCCCTGCCCGGACTCCAGCTCCAAGAACACAGAGGCAGGACAGGGGCCGGGGCTGGAAAGAAGACCCTGTTTCTGCATCCCGCTGGGCCTCTGCTCGCTTCATTTTAACCAGCCGCGAATGTTTGGTTTTCTGGGTTGGAAACTGGAGACAGTAACCCCCGGCCCTCAGCTTCATGGCGTCTCAGTGGACATGCCTGAAAACGGGAAATAGTCGCCTCACACTCAAGGGGGAGCCAAGCTTCCCAGGATGGTGGTGACCAGCCATTCTGCCGGGAGCCACCCCTGGCTGTGACACCAAGGATGGCATTTCCTGGACCGCTTGGCTGCTACGCTGTGGTCGCTGGGGCTACGCAGCCTGGGCTTGCCAACCAGCAAGCCCTGGGACTTTAGAAGTCCCCTTTGCCTCCCTGGACAGAGCCACGGTCTCCCCGCAGCGACCTTAGGGGTGCTGAGTTGTAGAGGAAGGAGTTTCGAGGGTCACCTGCCCAAGGCCCTGCTGATGGTTTTGCAGCACGAGCTGCTGCGGGTGCGGAGATGGAAAGAGCTGGCGGGGGCCACAGCGCCTGGGCTGGGCAGCCGGTCGAACCCTCTCCACTTGGATAACGAAGAAGTGGGGCTCAGAGCAGGGAGTCGCCCTTTCTGGGTCGCACAGCCCAGCTCGCAGCCTGTCTGACATCAAAGCGAGTGTTTCCTGGTGATGCCCTAGAGATGCACAGAGATGTGATTTTTACTTCAATGGCTGAGGTGGAGGCTGTGTCCGCTTAGGGTCCCATTTCTTGTTTTCTGAGTGGCCAGGAAAACCACATTTCCCGCCTCCTGCCACCTGTGCTCGGGGTGGGGTCACGTGACCACCTCTGGCCCAGGAAATGAGGCTGGTCCCAGGCTGGCACTGCGCTCTCGGTTTCCCCTTCTGCAGAGACCCTGGGACTCACACACGGACGCTGTCTGGACCTTGAAGAGAGAGAAAGAGACTCACAGGCAATACTCCGCTGACATTCACTGAAGATGGTCACAAACTAGGTAACCTGTCCAGAGACACTGCTGCCTAAGATGAGGCTGGAAAAAGGGAGTGAGGGTCTCTTTAAGTAAATAGCAAGCAGCATAGGTGGCCCTGGGAATGGCAGGCACTGGAGGGTCTGCAAAGGACAGCGCCAGGCCCTGCTGCTTCCCCGAGGGAAGTGAGAACGCATCCTGGACCTCGATGCTGCCGTCCTCCCGCTTCCGCGGGGGCAGGTGCTTTCCAGCCACGGATTTCACCCGGGGCTCGTCCTGGTGCTCCCAGCTGCTGCGGAGATAACGGCGACTCCTCTCTCAGTTGGGAAACCAACCATTTCTTATCCAGGAAGGGAGAGCAAACTCCTCTGAAACTCATCTCTCTGATTTATAAACTCAGGGAATTCCAGGAAGCTGACCGTGGCCAGTGTTTTATGCAGCCCTTTTATATGCATAGCCCATCTTATGACTTGTTCAAGAAAGAGATGGGGAAAGCACACATTTTTCCCCTCCTAGAAAATCGACAAGCCAGCACCACCAATCAATAAAATCCTATTCCGCTGACTTTGAGAGGAGGCTGAAATGTCATCTTGGGGGTGTGCTCTGACCACGGTGAGCCGAGGCAGGGCGCGGTGCCCTGAGCTGGAGAGGTTTTCTCAATTGTGCTACTGATGCCGTCTCATGCTGGGCGCAAACAGATGGTCCTGGGTGGGGCTGAAGCCTCTCCGGGTGGGGCGGGGAAATGGCCCAGACCCAGCCCGCCTGCTCCAGGGCCGCTGCGGCTTTGTAAAGATGAAACACTGTGGGCAGAAGCTGCTGAGAGACACAGATTTACTTACTCACACTGGATGCTGGGAGAGAGCTGGAGGTCACTTAATTCACCCCCACCCCAGGGATCTTTGCTTGCATACCACCAAGAATGGTGAGCTCACTCCTCTAATGGTGAGAAACTTCTTCCTGCATCAAATCTCCTCCCTGAGCTCCCCTCCCTCTGTGACCCCACCCCAAAGGCCCAAAGAGATGGTCTAAGCCTCATCCAGAAGTGGGGGTTGGAAATGATGCCAAACACAGGTGGGCAGCCTAATGCCAGGACACTGTCTTCTGTTGCCGCCTTGAGTTCTGTGCCCGGTAACTCACTCTCCTCTCTCTGCACCCAGTCCTGCAATCCACCCAATGCCAGCCCCTCTCCCAGCCAGGACGGCTCCCTCACCCTCCGAGTTACTTGCTGGGAACTGCCTCTTGGTTATGGTTTTCTCTGTTCTCCTCTCCCAGAAGGGCCTTTCCTGCCAGCTTTAATTTTCTAAATACCACTCATTTCTAAGGCCTGGCTTAAACACCACTTCCTCCAAGGAGGCCTCTCTACTCCTTCTCCTTATACCTGTGTGTGTGAACACTCACCTGCAGCACCCACACTCTCCCCTGCCTCTGTTTTCCCTCTGAAATTTCAAGAGTACTTCCCACGAAATCATTTGAGGTTAAGATATGGGTGTTTCCCTGGATGCCTTCCTCTTCCTCACCACCCCCATGGCATCGGCTGTCACCCGTTTTCACGCCCATATGCGTCCATGGCGTCTCACCCCCCCAAGTCCACTTTGGCTCACATCGCACCACCCCAAGACCCCTCGTCTCCTATTTGGACTCAGTGATGGGCTCCTAACTGCCCTCTGCTCTCCCTTCTTGCCTCCACCCATGCACGCCCCTGCAGCCGCCACAATGGCACTGAAAACACAAATCAAGTCAGGCAGGCCTTGGTAAAAGCCACCTGCCACCTTCTCAGGTCTTTTGGAACAAAATACAAACTGCCCTTTGCCCTGACCTCAGCCCTGGGGCAGGCTGGCCTTGCCATCTCGCTGACCCCCTCGGGCCACTTTCCCTAACCCCCTGCTCCTGCCACCAGCTCACCTCTTTTTCCTGTGACCTGCCCAGGTTGGTGTCTGTCCTGGGGACTCAGAGCCTCCTGGTGTGACCTACCCACTTCTTCCTTATGGCATCTCCCCGTTAGTGCCGTCTCTTCCCCGCCTCTCCTGGCATTTGCTGTGATTTATGTACTGGCTTTCCAGCTTACCCTGCTGCATGCCAGGTCCCTGGAGGAGAGCCTGGCTGGCTTCTTCCCGTTGTACTCCCCGTGCCTGGAGCAGCATCTGGCACCAAGGAGGCGCCCGGGAGAGAGTGGGCAGGTGGAGGCCCGAAAGCAGGGACTCACGGGCTCCAGCAACTAACCAGTTCACCAATCCAGCAAAGCAGCCATCGAATAATTGGGTCATTTGGAGCATTTTTAAAGCCACATGTGCATTCATTTCCCGGGCAGAAACTCCGACCTCTGTGTCCTCGTGCTCCCTACGGCGTGGCCCTGTACCTTCCACACAGCAGGCACCAACGAGTGCAACCCCAGAACGTCAGCACAGAAGGGCCTTGGAAATCTTGGACTAAAATGTTCTAGTTGCTCAGAATGGGGAGGTGAGATTCAGAGAGGTGCGGGGCCCGGCCTGGGCTCAGCAAGCCTGTCCCAGGTAGAGCAGCCATGGAGTCACACATCCAGGTCCCTGGGCTGTGGCCAGGGCTGACTTTCACTTCCCACACTTATGTTGTGGACAAAGAGTAGAGGACAGGGTCTCCCCAAGTGACCTCGGCCACCTGGGCAAGCAAAGCCTCTGTTAGCTCCCTCGGTGCCACCTGCCCTCAGGCCTTTGTCACTCTCCCTGCCGGCTGTGGCAAATTCTAGATCCCTGAAGCCTTTTGCCCAGTTTGCCTTTTATCCCAATGGCTGTAATATCTGCACGACTTCTCCGACCTCACTTTTCCCAGACCGGACCCATGCCTTGGTACACAGTAGCCTTCGAAGCTAAGCTTAAGGAGCGGTATCTTTGAGGGTAAACCCAAGTGTGCTACAGACCCCAAGCCAACAAATGGGGTAGTTTTACAACATGGGGAGTGTGCAGTCACAATGCACATCCCTCCTTCCTGGAGGAATTCCGCTTGGCACGCATCCGTGAGGCCACGGAGGGGCTGGACCTGGCTGCCAGAGGGTCTGGGGCCAGGCGGCTGGCACGCATGCGGTTAGTTTGTACAGCAGCGATTTATGGCTGTGCCAGCACTGTGCGTGGGGCCAGGACCCGATGGAGAGCAAGCTGGCAGGGTCTGTGCCTGCCGGGACTGGCATGCTGATTGAGGAACTGGGAGGCGGGTGCTAGCAAATGTTACAGCCAAGCTGGCCGGACAGCGCAGTGAGCCTGTGCGGAGAAAACCTATTTTGAGCACTGTTCTGGAAACAACTGGTTGCATCTCATCCAATAATGTTTCTGTAACACCTCTAATTTGTTTTCAAGATCAAACCTTATAAATTCTGTTGGACTGGGACTTGTCTTCTGTGTCTCGGCATCTACATATAGCCTCAGCTCCTAGGTTCATATTGGCTCTTTGAATAATTCACACCCACAAAATTGCTTCGTGCCCCTGCTGCCTGGAGATCAGAGAGAGGAGGCTGCAGTCAGGCAGGTGAGGGGAAGCCGGCGGCCTTCCTTCTCCCCTTCCCTGATGAGGGGCCTTGGGCAATTTCAAAACAGAGCCAAGGAAGGGCAGTCTGCAAGGCAGGCTTCCATTCCCCACAAAGGTTTTCAGGGCTCACGGCATCCTTGGCTCCTTCTCTTCCTTTCTGGCCACGACCCAACTCTTAGCTTGGAGAGGCAGAAAGGACCCAGAGTAGAACCTTCTCTGCACATCACAGAGGGCTGTGCCTGGAAGCCTCAGCACCCTGAGTAGCCTCATGTTGCCAACAGTCCATTCTGCAGACCTCACAGCCACGCACGCTCTGCGAGACTGGCTGTGCTTCGAGGGAGGGTGCGTGGCTTCCTCTCATTCCCACAGGCTTGCCTCACTGTGGGTGCCTCTCAGGAGGTCTAGAAACATTTGTTGGATGGGAATGAGGAACGGAAGGTGCAAGAGGTAAGGAGTGGACAAGCCTTGATTGTGGATTTGCATTTTTAAGGTCCGTCCCTAACTGAGCCAGCATTCCTCCTCTGTGCTTTCACGACAGCGGGCACACACCTGTACTTCATTCATTCAAAAACATTGGTGTGCACCTACTATGTGCCCAGCAGAGAACCAGGCCTGGGGAGGCCCAGAGAAGCAGGGTTGTGTGATCTGACTCTCGGGAAGCTGCATTCTGCACAGAAAGATGCTCATAAGCAGGTCGAGGGGAGCGAGAGGGGTTGAGAGGTTGGCAGGTGAAGCAGCCCTGTGAATTCTGGGGAGAGGCAAAGGGGAGCAACACAAAGGAGAGCAAGCAGGATGGTTTCAGCCTTGTGGTGCAGGGTGAACACATGTGGACCCACTGTGTGTGACTTCCGATTTCGCCAAGATCTCAGGACTCTTGGGTGGCTCTGGTTGACACGGGAGCTGAAGGCGTAGTGCATTGAGACTGGGATGCCAGAACTGTGCCCAACAGCCAGGGCCAGCTCTATGCCTACTGGCCCTGACACCTGACCACTGCAGCCTCAGCTTCCCAATCTATATTGACGAAATGGAAGCAGGACACAAGGGGCTCAGCCCAGATGCTGGCACACAGTGCAGTGGGTATCAGATAGCGAGAAGCTCTGGCTCTCCCTGCGCTATTGGCAGCAATCCTGAATGACCTGATGCAGCCAGTCTCTCTTCGCTACTGCAGCTGTCACGGCCAAGTTTCTGGGGACAGGGTACGCCAGCCTTAGCCAGAAAATCAGGCAGGGTGTGGACAGACAGAGAACCTGTCCTGGTAATCAAAGGAGGCAGGGCCGAGCAGTGAGCAGGCGGGGGCTAGGAGGCCCGGGCACTTTGGTGGTCGCTTGCACGTGGCTCAGCAGAGGGGCTGAGTTGAGTTGCTGGCAAAGACCATGCTTTCCACGTGTGTGCGTGCGAGCAGATGCGAGTGTGAGCTGGGGTGGGGGTGGGGAGCATTGGCCAGCAGGAGCACAAGAATTCAATAAGAAAAAATTCAGCAGTGGGGACGTGCAGCCACATCAGTTTCAGTCTGGGCAACCTTATTTTCAAGCCCTTGGCAGGAAGGCAGAGATCAATAAGGAAATTACTGTTTCTTTTCACAGCGTCAGCCGCTGGAACCTCCAGTGCTGTCACTGCTTTCCCTCCCGGGGCCTGAGTTGGGAGGAGAAAACAGTCCAGGGGAGCCAACATCCCATGTCCCCCAACAGTTCTGGAAACTTGGTCCAATTAGAAGACAGTTGCGTGACATCCCCCTGGCTTCTCCACACCCGGCTTTGCAGCAGGGCTGGGTGTCAGGGGACTCGGGCGGGCCCCAGGCGGCCTCCAGCAGCTGCGCTGCTCTGCAGGAGCTGCAACCAGTGTCTCTGGGCCCCACCGCTTTACCTGTGAGGTGGGGATGGCAGTGCGGTGGAGGTGGGGGCTCGGGGGGCGGGCCAGCCCAGAGGGCCTGAGCTACCCGGGCACAGGCCGAACCAGCAAGCCCCACAAAAAGGGGTTCTCGGGGGCAAAATGGCCCTTTGCCCCGAGACAGAGACTAATTTAAAATCACCTTCCACTTAAAGCCAGGCAGCGGCCTCTGAACTAGTTTGGCCTGAGGTCAGGTGCCTCTACTTTCCCGCCAGAGTTGTCCCCAAGCCCGGGGAACTCCTCTATGGATGGAGAACTCAGACCAGTACTGGATTTCAGGAGGCCAACAGTCAGGTCCCCAGGCACTGGATGGGGAAGCTGAGGCTCAGGGTGGGGTTGGGGACCTGCCTGGGCGGCCATCCTGAGCAGTAGAGGCAGGGCTGGAGCTGAGTGCCACCCATTCCCTGCTGCCATCCTGCTGGGACCCGCCTGGCTTCTGGGTTCTCCTTCTCTGTGACCAGAGCAGCTGCCATGGAGCCTTAAAACGTTTAAAAGTCTCCCCCAGAAGCAGGCAGGGCAGAATGACGGCTCCAGTTTCCCAGGAGGGAGGCTGTGTCTCGCAGGAGCAAAGCGACTAGCCTAAGGCCAAGGCAGTGGCTCATAGCTGCTGGGCGTCCATCCTGGGGCTTGGTATTAACCAGGGTGTGTGTGTGTGCATGGGAATGTGCGTTTAGGCATGTAACTGTGTGTGCACGTGTGCTTATGCAGACATGTGGATGTATACATGCGAGTGTGCATATGAGTGTGTGTAGGCACCTTGTGGGCATTGAGTGTGGGCATGTGTGTGTGCTTGTGCACACATTTGGAGGTGTGTGCATGTATGATGCAAGTGTGTGTGTGTGCAGCTGAGTGCATTTGTGTGGTGGAGGGGTGGGATGGAGAACACACACTGGCAGGTCCCTTCCCACCTCCCCCCTCTGCCCGCATCTGCTGGCCACCCCCAGGAGAGCAGGACTGAAGCACATGCAGGGCCTTTGCTCCACCCTCCTTGGCGTGGCCTCCTGGGCCATCCACAGTGACTCACAAGCACCAGGGCTGCAGGAAGAGGGGCTCCTTCTGCCATCGGCTGCTGACGAACAAGGTGTTGACTCACCAGCCGAGGGTGGTACAGGACAGGGCCAGGTGCTGGGGGCCCCCGGGGTTCACGGCAGGCCCTGACCCTGCTGCCCAGCCTTGGGCTGTGCCTGGATCTCTCACGCCCTTTCTCTGCCATGGCGATGGCAAGAGCAGTGCCTGGCTCATGTTAGCATCCTGGCAAGGTCTCTGGAATTCAGCTCTTTGCTTTGAGTGACAAAGAATTGTTTCAGAGGGAGACCTTATTTCAGAACCAACTGAGGCTTTGCTGATCCTACTAAACTGCTCCAGGCAAAGCATCTCACCCAGATTTAGCCATTGTTCCAGCAGTAACCCCACTATCACAAAGGTTAGTCATCAATACACACGCTTTTTAAAAAATGCCTTAGAAGCAATACAGTGTGTGCAGAAGGTGTGGAGTCCACTAATGCCCACCTACAGAGAAAACAAGCTCCTGATTCTGTAAGGGACCCTCGGGCCTCAGGGTGAGCCTCGCAGGGACGGCCTCAGCCACAGGCTCCATTTGAGTGATGCTGGGACAGAGGCAGGTCCAGAGGTGGCCTTGAGTATGCAGGACCAGTGGTCTAGAGTTCTGGGGGATGGGGGAACCATTTGGGACGTGGTGTGGGGACAACTGTCCAGCCTTTTGGGAAAAGTTCAAACTGGTTGCAATGTCTTTAAGGCTTCCTTTGGGGGTGATAAAGGCGTTTTGGAACTAGACAGAGGTAGTGGTTGCACAATATTATAAACGTACTAAATGCCCACTGAATGGTGCATTTTAACGTGTCATTTATGTTACGTGAATTTCACCACAATTAAAAAATGAGAGCTCCCTGGTCCTCATTTCACACTTTGTAAACCCCAAAGACACCAGTGCTCTCAAAATAAGAAGGGAGCACACCCAAGTTCCAGAAGCAGACGGGTAAACCCCTATTCCAGAGAGTAAGAAAAATTGCCTCAATGCAGAAGCCAAAAGCTTGAAGCTTGATAATTTTGACTTCACTAAAAAACCCAAAACCACAACAACTATAATAAAACCATAAGCAGAATCAAGAGACAAATGATACACTAGATGATCTTTGCAAGTTACATCACAGAATCAGAGATAAAGGTTGATTAATCCAAAATTTGAGAAGGGAGAGAACAATAACAGGCACAGAAAAGAATGGCCACAAGATCTGAGTGGAAAGTTCAGAGGAAGACACTGTCAGTATCCCCGAGACATGTGAAAGCTAGCCCATTGACTCTAAATAAGAGGGATACAAATTCAAACTTTTTGAAGATGTGTTGGCTTATCGACCATAACTGGCAAAATTCCAGAAGATTTTCAAAACACTTTATGGGGAAATTGGCACTAGTAGAAAGAAAGATTGCCGGTACAGCCTCTACAGAAGGAAATTTAACAGTATGGGGCAAAATGGCAGAAGCATTTGCTTGCTGACGCTTTATCCCAAAGATCAGATGATTTTCTAAGATGTTATTCTCTGGGGGAATTGTTTGTAAGAGCAAAACATTGGAAACTGCCCTATTACCTGATAGGAGACTGGTAACAAATACTATGCAGCTTGGGCACGATGGGACACTATGTAATAAGGAAAAGGAACAAGGCAGAGTCCTATCGTCTTCATATCACCTCCAAATAAACTTATTTGAGAACAGTAAGATGTAGAATAGTTTACAAGGTAGGCTGCTTTTTCTATAAGAAAAGAGGGGTGCAGGCTACAGTCAGTACCTCTCTGTTTTTAGGTTCAAAAGAATTCATACTTAATTCTCATAGCCTATGAAAATAATTTCTAACAACAAATTTATTGAAACAAAATCCTCCTCCAGGAGACACATTCAGAATCAATTCACCTCCAGGAATTCAAGGGAGACAGTTTTAGTAACACCATCTTCTTAATGCCACAGTTCTCATCTACCACATGGGGCATCTTATTGGATGTTGGGCAAGTGTCCCCTGGCCCCACCAGTGACCAGAAGACTTTGCTCTGCCTAGGTCAGATGTGGCAGTGTCATCTGAGAGCCGGGGTCAGGTCATTGGCGTCTGCAGTCCTACGACTCACGACGCAGGGGTGTCTGGTGCCATCCAAGGCTCAGCCCCACTCTTCAGCCAGCCCAGTAGCTCCCATCTTGCTTCCTCTGGACCGTGCTACTTTCAGGGCAAGTCCTGGGCCACAGCTTTCCCCCAGAGCCTCGCAGGGTCACTCTGATAAAAGTGGTCTTTTGTGCAAGTGTGCACATGTTTACACACTCTCGGGGTGAGCCTGCCTCGTGACAAAGCCGACCTTGCATGGAGGGAACACAAGCCCCACCTCTTGGGTTGGGGGAGGGAAGGGAGAAGAAAGGACATGGTCACCTTCCCAGGCCAAGCTCACTGCAAGCGGTGGTCCCAGTGGTCTCCTCTAGTGACCCCACCTGCCCTGCAGGTGGGACCTCTGCCCTCCTTCCATCCTAAACCACAGGCATCTCCTGCCCTCCTGCAAGTCAGAGGGCACAGGTGCAGAGGCTGAGGTCCCCAACTGGGCTGATGCATGCCACCCAACAAGATCCACCCAAATCCCCCTCCAGCCTTCAAGAGGTGCCTCCCTGGGATTCATTTTCCCAGTTGGCCCGGGGACTGTCTGCTGTCTAAAATTTCAGGCTCAGCTCATCTCCAAACGTCTACCTCCTTCTCCCAGTGGCCCGCCTGGGATGTGGAAATGTTTTCTGCATTTTGGTCAGAAGCTGAGCCACACTTAGGAGCACCGTGTTCTCAAGAATTGGCTGTGTCTTCCTGAGCCTCAGTTTCCCCATCTGTAGTGTGGGTAGCATGACACTCTTCTGCAGGGCCATGGGAGGTCAGAGGGGGCATATGGGGCAAACGTGGTGCAAACACCACCTTTTAAGTATCGTCTGTCCTTAAGCTGCCACTTGTACCCTTCATGTGGGATTAAGTTAAATGTTCCAGTAAAAAGCAACAGTGGCACGTTCACCCTCCAAGGTTTTAGAGGCTATGAATAGATCTCTCTCGGCTTTCCCAGATTTAGGAGTCCCTCGGGCAGAGGATAGGACTCTGATTGTCTTCAGGATGTCAGCAGATGTCTCCTGTCATGCTGGCTGTTGGCTGTTCTGGTGGAGCCAGCTATTTAGAACAGCCGAGCCTCCAGCCCAGTCCACGAGCACGGACAGTCAGGAGAGCCCTGCTCACTGCTCACCTTCCAGAAATTCCACGTGAGCCTCCCAAGATGCCAAAGGGGCAGGGGTCCCAAACCACAGCCCTCCTTCAGGAAAAGCAGCCCTGGAAAGTGGGAAATCTCTGGGCCTGGCTGCAGACACCACTCAGCAGTTCATTTTCCAGCCTCTGGGTACTCCAAAGAACTGCCGGATTTTGATTCCAGGCCAAACTTTTAATAAAGAATATTCATCCACAGATGCTCTGCCAACAGCCAATATATCCAGTTATTGGAATTGGGGAGATTTAGAGGCAGGCTGGTTGTTTTATTTGCTCTCTGGATGGAACCATTTTTCATGTGTATTTAATATCCTGGAGGAATATTTTCCCCAGCAAATACTCAGTTTGAGACAGCAAATCCATTCTGGGCCTCTCACACCATGATTACGTCTTCTGGGATAACTCCCCAAACAGGTACTGGAACATTTGTTTTTCCCTGTGTCATTAAGGGGAGATTACAAAGAAATCAGCCCGTAATTACTGCCTGTAATTCCACAACAATTCCTGCCTGATTGGCCTTGGACAGCTTTCTATCACTTCAGGGAAAAAGGCAGTGGCCTCGCAGATCACTCACTGATTTATTAAAACTCAGGATTTGGGACAATAGCCAGCTTCTCTTCCTCGTGGGGGACTGGGGGTACTCTGCTCTCACTCTAAGACGATTTGTGAACATGAAAGCATTAGATGCCCTCTCACTTCTAAGTTTCCATTGGAAGCTCATCCCACAGTGACGTGCAGGAGGTGGGGTGGGGGGCTATTTGCTAGCGGGGGCCTCCCAGCTATTGGGACCCTAATCAAGAGTCAGCCCCTCCCCCCCCCCGCAATGTCACCTTTCAGTGCTGCTCAGAGCTTCCAGGCCGAAGGGACTGTAAGTGGCAGCAAATGCAAAGCAGCAAGAAAGGGTTTCTGGATTTTTATCTTGGGCTTGGCTAGCCCCCTCTTTCGGATACAATAAAAAAAAATTCCAACGAATATGTTGGGGCTAAGAGAGTCACCAACATCAGACCAGAGAAAGGGGAGGAAGGGGTGGCGAGAATGCGGCTGACCGAGGATGGAACTGAAGGCCCCTTGGAGATGGGGACTCGGGAGAAGCTGCTAGAAGTTGCTGGGCCTGGGGATGAGGCGAGGAGGACAGAGGGAGAAACTGGTGAGGTTTAGGTGACCCTGGCAGGAAGCGGGTGGAAGGGTTGTTGCAGAGACAGGCCACACGTGCCCGGCGAGAGGCGGGAGTCCTGACCGCCTGCAGCCGGCTTCCGGTGCTCTGCAGTCACACAGCGGGGTGGGCACAGCCTGCGCGGTAGACGTGGCTCCAGGGACAGCCGGTGTGGCTGGGAGTGAGGGGACCAGACTCTGAACCGAGCTCCTGGTCAACAATTCCCCCAGACATCTCCAGGGTTCCTTTTGGTCTCCCGCCTTTCCCACCCCCAACAGTTAGGGCTCACTATTTCTCATCACGATTTTTCATCCCATATTTTCCCAATCACTGGCCAGGGCTGGATGGCATGGGCGCCTGCTGTGGTGAAGCTAGGCATGGTCCCCACGTGCCCACAGCTGCCCCTTGCCTGAGCAGGTCACTTCCCCGGTGGCTCCAGATTCATGCGTGGACGGTATCCAGCAAGCTACCTTCCTAGTGGATCTCAGAGTGAGCCCCCATTTCCACTGAGCAGTGCCATGCATGTGCTGTGCCCACCCCAGGTGCCACTAAACACCCTGCTGGGTGGCCACACTCCACCCCTCCCTGGTACAAATGAGGGAAACTCCAGAAGCATGCTCTGAAAACATGGGAGCTGTGTGCTCACACGTTTTCAGCACCCTACCAGAGCTGGCCAACTTCTCTTGATGGCCCCCCCCACCCCGCCATCTCCCCTGTGAAGGGGGTGCCAGTGGTCCCAGCAGTAGAGGTGGAGGAGAGCATAGTGGCTTGCTGCACCCCATGCCATGTCTGGGATCCTAGCAAGCATCCCTCTTCTGCCAGAGCTGGATCAGGGAGAATGACACGGAACTTGCTCCTTCTCCAGCTGGCCTAAAAGCCCAGGGGACTCCAGAGGCTCAGGGCACCGAGATGTGGCTTATCCCACCAAGACCCCGGGCTCGGACACAGGGCCCAGACCAAGCACGATGGGCATGGCCCTGGGGCTCGGCCGGGCCCGGGGCTTGGGCAGCCCGCTTTTGGCCGCGCGTGGTTGAGGCCCTATCTCCAGGGCCTCCTATCCAGCACCACGGAGAGCAGGGTCCTGGGTTCCTGCACCTGTTCCGGCCTCGGTGTGTTCGCCGCGGGAGAGCGGCTGGGTGTGTGCACCGAGCTCTCCTGCAGGCCCCTCTGCTGACACCCACCCACCACCCCGCAGGACCCCCGAATGCGGTGCCCATCCCAGACTCTTCCCAGCTGTGCCCTTGGGATGGAGGAGACTTGGGCGAGACACGCAGTGGAGGGGAAGGTTCTCCCGTGGGTAGGCTTCCAGTCTGGACAGCAGCTTGGACTTCCGTGGGGGAAGGAAATTCCCAGCTGAGCCTCTGGTTTCTGACTCTGTGGGGATCAGGGCGATGGTGATCCCACAGGGAACGAGCCCACTGCACTCCTCCAGAAGGAAAGGACCCCTCAGACTCTGGAATATGACTGCAAGGAGCTGGGACTTTTGATCCCTCTTAAAACCTTCCAAAATGAGAAATGAAAAAGAAAACATCTCCTAATGTTTTTATTGTTCCTTTGATAACTGGATAGTACAAAGTTTTCCTTGTTTTTACTTAAAAAAATGTATCTTCCTTATACTGCTTCCCTCACAAACGTTTTTTTCCCATTGGAAACCGAGGTTTCCCTTATCTAGATAAGCCCTTCTCATCCACGGTTACATTATTCAGATAATTTAACGAGAATAATTTCTTTGATTATTATCAATAAGAACTTGATTATGTTTCTATAAGGGAACACTGTTTTTTTTTCTTTTTTAGGAACAAAAACCATCCACTTATTAATCCAACCTATGGCATCACATTTACAACATTCATTGCATAAACTGAACATACAAAGTTAACCACCTCAAGGAAATAACAGAGGATGCTGCACAATATATCTACTGGGTACAAACTCGAACAATGTGGGCACGACAACTGTTCAATATACACAGTCCAACCGTCGGCATACTAAGTACAGAGACCGGGGCCTGGGGGCTGTGTCGCGTCTCGGCACGGTGAATCTAAGAGACAAAAACACAGTCAAGAAACAGGAGCTGTGAGGGGTGCGCATTAAACTAGGCTACGACGACCTCGCCGAACCCGACCATCCCATCCGTTGTTGCTGACCACGATCGGAGAAGGCGTCCATGCGATTTAACAGTGGGTTGTTCTCAGCGGAGAACTGGCCAACAGTCACCGCCTTGCTTCTTTAGTATGGAGTTTGGCCAGGGGGGGAGGGGGGTGGGGAGGGCCCGGGAACCTTGGGCTGCAGTTCCAGCTGCAAAGACGGGGGTTTCTTCCCAAAGGCTGTCGCCGGCTCGCGTTGGAGAAACACGGCGCCCGGGGACGTTGGCGCCCGCGCTGCTGATGACTTCTCACGATTATTACTGGTTTTGTGATCAGTTTGGCAGCTGCTTCAGGAGTCTCCTGGGGTGGGGGGGAGGACAGGGGTCCTCGGTTTCCCAGGTGGAGGGACCTACAACTCGTCCGAACGGATAACGTGGAAGAGCGTGACGTTGTAGAGGATCTGGTGGCCGTTGTTCCAGGCGTAGAGGGCGCGGTCCTTGGGGTTGTAGTCCAACATGGAGATGTGCGAGTACTTGTTCTGGAAGGGGATATCAATATACTCGTAGGTCGAGGCGTTGGTCTGGTAGGCGTAGTGGACTTTGGTGCCCCCTGAGTAGCCATTGGTGACATAGAGGGTCCCACAGATGATAAAGGCCTCTCCGGCACTGCGCTTGGGGTAGCTTGTGTTCCAGGTCTGCAGCACCTGCAGCGACACAGGGTCCAGCCTGCTGATGACGATGTTGCCTGCGTTCTGGTTGGTGGCGTACACCGCCCACAGCCCGCTCTCGTCCACCATGAGGTCGATGTCCGAGTGGCCGCCCCACGCGTAGTGGTACATGTTGTTGTAGCCGGCGTAGTCCAGGCTGCGGGTCTTGAGGATCGTCTCCGTCTTCAGGTCGAACCTGATGATGATGTGGCTTTGGAACTTGTTGAAGTAGATGGAACCATTGTAGACCACCTGCCCCGTGCCAGACCAGGGGTGGGGGAGGCGGTGGGAGGTGAAATTGTCCGTGTTCATGAAGTCGACCATCGACCTGTACTCACGGACGAAGCGGTTGTTGTGGTAGCCGTCCATGTACCAGACCTGTGGGAAGAGCAGATGCGTGAGTGTCGCCAAGGATGGGCGCCGGGCGCCTGGGGGCCGGGGACGGTCCACGAGCGGGGGCTCCTGCCAAGTGATTGGGAGGGGGCTGGAAGGACCAGGGGAGAATGACCATCACTCAACAATGCCCTGTCGTTCCTTCAGTCCCATCACCTCTTTGGCAGAGGGGACATGACTGCTCCAGAGAAATGGTCACCTGCCTGGAGGAAGGTGGGGGCGGGATACATCTGCTGAGAAGGGGTGAGGAAGGGGACTTCCTTGGGCACCCATGGTCTTGCTCTTTGCATGGCTGCAGCTCCCTTAAACAATTCCCTTAAGTCATGGCAAAGGAACCCACACTCCCGCTCATCCCCCAGGGCCCCAAATTGAGCCCTCTGTGTGGGGTCCCTTCTGGGCCAGGCCCTGTCTGCACATCTGCTGCTGTGTCCCTGGCTGGGGGCTGCACTCAGTAGGGTCACACCTGGTTGAGGAAGGGAGGAGGTCAGCCAGTGTGGGAACCCCTCCTGGTGAGACAGCAGAGGGAAGAGCATGGCCCCGGGGTCCAGGAGAGGACAGACTACCAGTACCAGGCAGCACTGGCTGCAGGGGTGACCAGCCATCAAGGTCGCAGGGGAGGGCAATCTCTTGTGCGCCAGTGGGCACTGGGCATCAGGCCTTCTGCGCCCTGCCAGCCTGTCACAGCGGCATGGACTGAGTCATCACTGCCGCTGGGCGAGGTAGCATTAATTTGGCATTTGGGATGCTGTGCGTGTCATCACTCATTGTCACACCCAATCCAGGGCAAAGCAGTACTGAGAAGAATCTGGGCTTCGCTTTAGGCTTCTGGTTGTCGAAATCAACGCAATCACAAACCCAGCAGTGGCCCGAGCTTGGGGTTATGGAAGAAGAAATTTCCAATTACTGCTTTAATGCCAGTTGACTGGAAAACTGTCTAGACTTTTTACAAAATGCTTTAGTCATTTTCAACCAATATGGGCACAAATTAGAAAGCCATGCAGTTAGTCAGAGGAAAATATGCCAGGCTCATGCCATTCTCTGCACATCTGTCTGGCAATAAGGCAGCTGCTTTATCCATCAGGGGCTCTGGCTGCTGGGGGAGATTACAGGTGCGGCAGCTCTCAGACTTGGCATTACACATGCGTTAAAAAAAAAAAAATCATAACCTTGTTCCTGAGACATTGCTTCAGATGCTTTGAGGCAGATGTGCTTTTTGATTTTAACCAGATTTTTTTTCTGTCACTGGGTCTTAGTTGAGGCTTTTATCCCCTGTCTAGCCTTCAAGATGTGGATCCTGGATTAGAGCTGGGTAGGGAGGGGTCTTGCAGCGACCCCCCAAGGCAAGGTGCTGAGCCCCTCTGGACTGCATTCCGGAAAAGTGGCAGTCAAGTCTGTCTCCTGCCACACGGAGCCCCTGCCTCATTCCCGTCTCAGCTCCGACAGCCCTGGCCCTAGCCCTCTCCTGCAGAGCTGGGAGGTGGCGTGGCCTCTCCCCACCTCAGGGCAGAGAGCCCTTCTGGAGCATGTGCCCATGTCCACCTCCACCACGTGGGCCCTTGAGAGTGGGCACCGGTTCTGATCCATTCCTGCTCCCTGAGGACCCGGCGCCGCCTTCCTGTGGACCGAGCTGGGTGCAATCAGCAACAGATGGCTAAGAGTTTTCAAATCCCCTTTTCCTGCCGAGGGCTGGCTAGCAGGCACAGCATTTTCTGAAAATACCATTCGGAGTGGGGAAATCAGCAGCAGGGCTGTAAATGTTTCCCAACCAGCTCTAGAGCCTGGGGAGCGAGGGGGGTGGGCTGACGGCAGGCTGCAGGCATTTCTGCCGATTTCCATGTTGCAAATGCTCCCACTTGTCTAGTCCAAGGTACCCCCAATAACTCACTCTACAAAAAAGAGCATCCCACAGAAGGATCCCCAAAGGGTCCCATGACGAGGGGCCCTGTCCTTCTTTACAGGCTCCCCACAAAGAATCCAATCTGCTTGCCTGAAACAACTCTTTCTTCCCTTCCATCCCAGCCCCAAGGCTCAGATCAAATCCTGTTCCCCACTGAGCTGCCTTCCGAGAGCCTCAGAGCTGCTCAATCCTGGCTGGCCATTGAGGAGCCCTTGCAGCTTGTGCCTCTGGGGCTGGGGCCAGGCGTCAGAATTTCTGCACAGCTTCCCAGTGGTTCCAACACGTAGGCCAAGCTGAGAGCCCCTGGCTGGAAGCCTGCACTGCCTGTTGAAGCACGTGGTTCCCTTGGCCACTTGCTGGCTCAAGCCGAGGTCTCCCTTTCTCTCCCAGGGGCTCTTGGCCTTGACTTAAAACACCCCTCTGTCTCAGTTCCACCCCTGAGAGTCAGATTCAATTGGCTTCAGGTGTGGCCTTGGCACAGGCCGTTTTAAATCTGCCCATGTGATGATAATGTGCAGCCAAGGTGGAAAACCACTGTAGCAATCACACAAGGAGCAGGTGAGGCCAGCTCGGTGCCAGGTCCCAGCAGAGATGTGATGAGTCCTTCTTGGCAGATTGACTCCTCGGGAGCTGTTCTCCCAGCACAGGTCCAAGGCCCACGTTCCAGTAGGGCTGAGCTTCCAGAAAGCGAGTCGGGCAGAAAGCCATGGTGGGAGCCTGCCGGAACGAGCGGCCCCTGACCCCTGCAGAAGTCTAGAGGCCAGAGCTGGCCAGGGGAGAGCCTACGGCCGTCCTTTCTCAGCCCTGGCCTTGGGCATCTGCAGCCAGTGGGGACCCGGGACAACGGCTGTCTCTGGGGAGGCAGCTCCAAAGAGGGTGGCAGCTTTCAGGGGGGTGATTTCGCCTCTGTGCTTCTTGGACAGACCCAGCCTTCTGCCACCAAGGCCCAAGGTCAGCAGTTGAAGGCAGAGGCAGAGGCAGGCTGGCTGGATGTCCCGGCGCCCGGCTCTTCTTTCTGCTCTCCATGTTTATTCAGGATTCTTCCTGTGCCAGGTGTTGGTATCGCCTCTAGCTTTCAATTCTCTATACCAACCCCCCACCACCACTCCCAGGATATGGGGCAATACCTGGAGAGAGCCTCCCTCTCCCCATCGCGTGCCATCCCAAGAATCAGCTCCTCTGTTCACTCTCAGGTCAGCAAAAAACAGTTTGGAGTTCGAGGGAGACACTGCCTGGCTCAGGGAGGCTTCACTCAATTTCCCTCTTTTTCTACTCAAATCCTGTTGGAGGCAACAGGGGCATGGATGGGGATAAGCCTGGAGCCTGAGCGCTGCAGATGGGCTGGTGTAATTCTAGGCAGGTGTAGGGCAGCACGTGCTGCCTCGGGACTCCCCCTGCTCCCTCTGAGAGGGAGTGTGCCTTGACCTTCTGTGGCCCTAGCAGTCTTGAGGAAAGTCTGCACGCTTTAGTGCATGCAGCAGAATCAGCCCCAATCTAGGGACAGACCCATTTGCAGGAGCTGCTACTGAAAGGGGCTGTGCTTCCTAACGTGGGCACTGGCCATGTGTCCCCCAGAGTGGACAACTAGTGCCAAGGAGCCTGGGCCCCTGGGACAGACACTCAAAGTGGAGAGGGAAGGGGGAACTGGCAGCTCTCCTGGGGGGCTGCACCACAGTGAATTAGATGCGCGGAGGCTGGACAGGAGCAGGGAGAGTCTCCTGCCCCAGGAACGTTCCAGGTTCCATTGAGAAACGCCTAGAAGGGGCATGAACATTTGCTGAGCATGGCCCAAGCAAGTGCTGACCACGTCTGCTGGCTCCAGGCGTTTTGGAAAGGGGGTGCCACAAGACTCTCATAAAATGGCACTGTTCAGAAGACACCATTTATAAAAGTCCTGGTAAGGGCTTTTAAACACTAAGCTAAACCCATTGCTGTTTGTAAAATTAAAGAGTTTAAACGGTTATAGCCCCTTGGAAATGAACTTCCTGGGGGTAGGGCTGGTTCCCTTCCTAAAGTCTGAGGGCAGTGGTCTGCAGTTTCTAAGGGTGAGCAGGCTGGGAGGGGAAGCTGATGTGGCGCTGTAGGGGGGCTGTATGTGCCAGAGGGGCTGCCTGTGAGCTGGGACCCCTGCAGCTCATGTGGACTCCCTGGGCAGTGCCTCAGCGGGGTGTACTGGGCGGTGCCTCAGCCGGGGACGGGGTCTGCAAGCAGAGGAAAGACAGTTTCTGAGCATGTTTGGGGTGGGGGGCGTTGGGGCCTGGGGACATGCCCACGAGGGATGGGAGATGAGACGGCTGGGCTGAGCAGATGGCCAGAGTGGCCAGAGCCCGGTTTGGGGGAGTAGGCAGTGTGGCGGGCCCAAGACCGCCCCCACCCTCAAAGTGGGTGCACGGACCCCTGCCCACGCCCACGCCTGCCTCTTCTCTTCCTAGGGCGGCAGCTTCCCACCAAGGTCACCCCCCCTCCGCAGCTCCTTCTCGGTAGGCGCCGTCTGCACAAGTCATCAGGCAGAAAATACATGCCTAATTATCAAAAGAATCCATCATCACCTCGACAGCTTTGCAAACCAACACCCTCACTGTTCTGCACAAAGCAAATAATCTGAGGCTGTCAGGAGCCACGTACGTGGTTCTGGACAAAGGCTAATTTATCAGCGCTCTCCATGACAGAGGGGACTGAACTTAAAACGGAGGCCAGGCGGCGTGTTGGCAGTACGAGCTTTGGACGAAATACTCCGGTAGTTCTAGCCGCTGCAGCCCTGTGGTGGTGTGGCTCTGCTCACAGGCCCGCTCGCCCTGCCTGGCCAGTGGGGCGGTTTTTCCCATGGAATGGGGGCCAGGAGGGGCAAAGGCAGGAGGGGCAAGGGGGTGTCTGAAGGGGGAGGGGGCTACCGGGAGATCCGTCATGGGTGGTCAGTGCCATGACGGACACCTGTTCAGTGAAAGCCTGACCGGCCTTCCTGGAGACCTTGGGCAAGTCACGTGGCTCTCTGAACCCCGGTTTTCTCATCAACACGTGGAGGTGAGCACCATGTAAAAAGACCTCCGTCACGCTCCCCATGGTTTTCCCTGTCACCAGTGGGGTTAATAGATATTCGCAAAGGGCTGGAAAACAGGACGTTCTTTTATAAGCGTCTGCTGCCATCGTCTTGTTCTCATTTCTGTGTTATTATTATTATCACCAACATCTGCAGACAACAAGGAGAAACTCCTGATCCAAACTGCAAGCAAAAGCTGAGTTTTCCAGGTGGAATGCCCAATAAAGGAGTAGTCAAAATAACAATTACTGGAGTAAATTGTCAGAAAAGGTTCAAGCTCAGCTGTCCTGCCTCGGAAAAATGAAACAAATACAATCATCCCCCCCCCCCCCAAACGCTCAAACCCCACTACACGGGGAACTCAACCCGTGTAGTCCCTGGTTCTCTGCAAGCAAACGCCAGGATGGGCTCCTGGGAGGGGGCTTGTTGCCCAGCGGCTGCCGGAGAGCAGAAGGGGTGGCCTCTGTCTGAGGTTGTTAGATAAAGACAAATGCCACAAGCTTCTGCAAAGCCTGTTAGCCCTTGTCTCCCCATCCACCTTCCCCCCGGAAGGAGAAATTGTAATAGGAGCAGAGCCGTGTTTTAAATATAAGAGAACATGCCTTAGGCTGGCTTCGAAGTTGGAAACTGAAAGGGGATGGGAGGTAACGAGGTCAGAGGTCTCCTGAGAAAGAACAGGAGCCATCCATTCCCATTAAAAATCAACTGGACACAGCTGCGTGGGTCTCAGATTTCTAAGTCCCTTCTTCAATCCTGCCCAAAGAAAACCTGCTTTGCGTAAGTACTCGATTTCCCACATCCCTAGAGGGAAGGGGGTGCTGCAGAAGCCTGACGGGCCGTGGACCTGCCTCCTCTTGCCAACAGCCACCGGCTGGTGGGCAGTGCTCGGATTTCCAAAGGACAGGGGAGCCCAAGCCTCCCTCCTCTGGCACGAGCCTGGGGGGGGGGGTGTCTCTGGTTTTGTGCAAAGGAGATCGTGGGAATCCCAGAAGGGGCTGCTAGGCAGAGCGCTTTGAGAATCCTTGCAGGACAACTGCATATACAGAAGGTGGTGGGGTGGGTGGCGCTGAGGGGCGGTAAGAGGCGGCTGTCAGATGACCTGGTGTGGGTCAAGGGTACCCAGCAATCACCTGGAGGCGGCTGTCCCACCTCCCTGTCCCCCAAAGGGGCCCAAGCAACAGACCCCAGCCTGGTTTCTCTCACCCCCTCTGAGATCTTAATCTGGGGGGAAAGCCTAGGAAAAGAGCAGGCTTGCTTTCTTCAATTAAAAAGGAATACGCGTTTCCAACAGCCATGAAAGGAAAGGCAAATGAAACACAAATGAGATGTCATTAAATCAAAGCAAGCCTCTCGGAGTCTTTTCCTGAATGGAAGCAGTGATGGAAGAGCCTGGGAAGGCCCTGGGGGGAAGGAAAGCAACTCGGAGGCCCATCGGGAGCACCTGAAGGGGCGGGGTGAGCTCTTTGGCCCTGCCTGCACTCCCAGCCCCCTACCCCGAGTTAGGGCTCAGGGTGACAGCAAGGGGGTTCTGACCCTCCCACTGCCACACGAGAGCGAGCCTGCCGGCTCTGGCCTCAGGCAGGGTTTGTGGCCCCTTCAGCTCCCCTCTCCATTTGGGACAAGCTGACCTCCTCCGGCCTCACTCCACCTCACCCCACCTTCGAGGCAATGGAGGTAATCTGCCCACTGCCGGCCCGCTTCCCTCGCCCCAAGGCTTCCCAGACCACCGGCTGCCCCACCATAGGAGGGGCGCTGTCACATGTACAGTTACCTTTGGGTTCTGGGGCCCCCTTAGAGATGAAGCTACAACTTCTGGGGTCCTCTTCTGGGTAGGGGCTAATGGCTCTCCCCAGGAACAGACAAACACCCGGGGGGCAGGGAGCCTGCTCTGTCTCCGCCCTGGCTGGTCTGCCTGGCCCATGGGTGAAAGCTGGAAACGCAAGGGAAGTTTCCAGAGAGCAGCCCTGTCCAAAGGAGCCCGGCCCCGACGGGGAGCACACTTACCCTGCTGTCGCCCTCTGGGGCCAGAGGGTCCGTCATCCAGGACCCGAACCTTGAGCCAGAAGTCTTGATGGTCACTGGGTCACTTATGCCCGTCAGCTTGCCGCAAGCTGGAAGAGAGCGCACACGGGGAGGGGAGGGTGCTGGGGGGGCGGGTGCCAGCGCAGGACTCGGGAGCGTGGCTGGTTCCCTCTTCCCCCCTTCCCCCACTGGCTCCTCCCACCCCCTGCCACCCTCCTCACTGGCTCCACCCCTGCGTGGGATACCCACTAAGGAGCTGCTCCCACAATAGAGGGCCAGGGAAGCTGCCCCTCCCCCAAACAGAGAGCACCTGAGGCTGGGGCAGGCAGGGAAGAGGCCCCCCACCCACCCGGATGGCAGGGCCAAGGCAGCATTTCTGGGTGGGGTGTCAGTCACCCCAACTCAGTTTTCCTCTGTGAGCTGGGTCAGGGGAGATGGCCCAGCACTTCAAGAGCTTCGTGCAGGACCAGGCAGGCAGAGACGGCTGTGTTCACAGAATGACAAAGGTGTGGTCAGGGGAGGTCACACAGCCCCGGGTCCCTATCTACCCATTAGAACAGACCAGGAGAAGGGCTGGCTGCCCCCGTGCTGGGAGCACCTGGGGCTTCTGCTGGGGCTGGGGGCGGTGAGCACCTGGCTTCTGCCGGGAGGAGGGGTCCAGAGTCTGAGGGCGCTGACGGACCTGGTGCCTTAGAGAGTGGGGACTGGCCTCGGCCACCCTGGAACCTTGTGCTCCAGGTGGGTCCATGACTCTTCCGATAGCGCCGGGGGTCTGCCTGGCAATGTCCTTGGGCCCAGGCCGCTCCCCTGCTGTGCAAACACCCCACACAATCCTGCACGAAGCCGAGCCTCTGCTGCACGGCCATCCCACTCCTCCAGGAGAAACAACCCTTAGCCAGACATGCTGCTGTACCCAGCTCTTGGACGCAGGGCGGCGGGAGGCAGCAGCTGGCGGTGCACCCCCGCCCTGCTCTCCTGGCCCCGCCAGCCAGGCTGTGTGCCGCCACCCAGCTCAGCACGCGGGGTCCAATGCCGCCGTGCCAGCCCATGAGCACAGCGGTCTGCAAAGTTCAGGGAAGGTCCAGGCGCCCTGGGAAGACCGATGGTGAGTTCATCTGGGGCCGGAGCTGGGCCAGGATGATCCTGCCAAGCAGCCCCCACCTGCGCTCTCTCCATTTAAAGTGGGGAGCGGTGTTTGCATTCGTGGCCACACACAAGGCCGTGGAGGGGCCCTTCTGGGCGTCAACGGGTCGATAGGAGGCTGCGCCTTTGGGCAGCACCAGGGCTCCCAAGAGGAGGGATGAGAAGCCAAGTGCAGGCGGAGGAGAGGCTGGCTCTTGGTTCTTCACCCACATTCTCCTGAGTCCTGCCCCCAGGCTCCAAGGCCCCGGATGCCCCGGCTCCCGGAGCAGCTGCCTCCTGCCCAGATTTGGGCAAGAACGACTATCGCTTTCTTTACCCACCTCGCGCTTCCCCGTATTATTTCCCCAGTTCCTGTTTTAAGGGGGAATGATGCACTTTCCCACATAAATCCTGCCCTCCCACCCCAACACACACACTCGAGGCTGCCCTTGGCAGCGGGCACTGCGGGCCAGGCCTGGCCAGCACTTCAGCTCGGCGCAGGGTCTCGCTGCTGACAATCAAAGCAAGCCCTCCATCCCCTACGCTCTGGCTGTGGGTGGGGAGTGGTCCGGGATTGGGAGCCGGTGCCCACGGTGACAGGAAGGCACAAATGAGGGTGTGGGGATCCTAGAAATTGTCCGAGACAGTCCAGTCTTCCATGAGAGCCCCAACTTTGCACCCCATGTCCCCCTTGGGGCTTCTGGGTGCTAAAGACCCCATCTGAAAGAGGGGGGCCTAGCTGACTGCACCTAGCTCCTGGAGGCTGTTTCATGCTTTGTGCCCCCTCACCTTGAGGGATCCAGGGCTGCCCAGGAAAGACAGTGGCTCCATCTGGAGTGAGGAGAAGCGGGAGGGGCTGACACCCCCAGCCCAGTTCCCTCCTCCCGCTCCCCTGAGGTCTCCAAGTCCCTGTGGGCTGGCCTGGTTAGCATCCACTACAGACACATCCTCCCCCGGGGCATTCCCATGCAAGGCCTGCAGCACGAACTGGAACAGATGTCTTGGTTGTGGCCTGGAAGACGTTCAAAGGGGCCTTCTCCCCAGAGGCTGGGGGCACCTTAGGGGCACTGCCTGCTGCTTTGCACCCAGTAGCACGCTCGGGGCTCTGGGCCTTTCCCGTCAGTGAACAGGTCAGATCTCCCATGACTTTGACCCACAACAGAGCCCACAGCCTCCCTGCCCCAGTGCATGGCCTCCCCTGCCGGAGAGCAGCCAGCCTTCCCTCCTCCACCCCTCGCAGAAGGCGGGACACCACCAGCTTGGCTGGGACACCTGCCCTGGGCGCTCTCGTGCTGCCGCACTATGGCTCAGGCTCTCTGTCCATCTGGGGCGGCCCCCTCCCCTGAAACGGTGCCGCTTCCATCAAGACCTCCCTGACATGCCCCTGCCCCTTGGACTCCACCCCACTGTGTCCCTGCTGACTGCAGGCTCGTGTCCAGGGGGGCTGTGGGGCACCCACTGTCCTTACACATTCCAGCTGAGAACCATGGAGAGAAGTGGGTGCAGCTGGGTCCACCTCAGGGGCTGCCCACCCCTTGCACCACGTCCTGCTGCCCACCGTGGGCCTGCTGGCCTGGCCTCAGAGAAAGTGTGGGGCTCCCACACTGGAAGAGAAAGCCCAGGCATTGAGGGCCTCTGCTTCCAAGCCCACCCTGCAGGAAAAGGTGCCCCTCGCTGGGGCTCTGGCATCTCCCCCTCCTGGCTCCTGCAAAACACACCCGCAAGGGCATCTCACTCACGGACTGAGGGGTCAGGAGAATGCCAGACTGGTGGCGGGCGCCTCCTATGGAGCTGCCTGTGCAGGGTCCTCTGGGGTTAGGGGCTGCCCACCCACCTGCAGCCGGGGAGTTATTTTTGGTTCTTCGTTCGGACTGGGTCTGCTGAGACCTCGGGAGCTGACGGGATCCATGGAAATCCCATGGCTGTGCGGTGGGAAGCAGAGTCTTGGGTTACTCAATCCAGAGAATGCCAGCCTGGGCTGGGGGAGGCCGTAGGCCCCGAGCTGGGAGGACCCGGCCACTCTAGTGCCTAAGCCAGGCCTCCGGAAGGAGGACACGTGCAAGGCTTGGACAAACAAGCAGCTTGCAGATGAAAGCATCTGCCTCGTGCTGGTTCTTACGAGGAAGCCATCTCTCAACCGCTGCCTGGATGAGCTCAAAAGGAAACCCGAGACTGGCCCGAGGGAATGCCTACAAAAAGTCCTCAGGCTGGAGAAGGAACGTCTCCGGGTAGCCCTGAGATCAGGCTGATGGAGGATGCTAATCTGTCATCCCATCCCACACAGCCCCCCCCTCCCCCCCATGGAAAGACGGGACCCCTCGGACACTGCTGGCCTCCAGGTCTAGCTCCTCTGGTCCTGCTGGCATCCCTGAAAACCAGAAGAACCTTGCAAAGCTGGCAGCTTGCAGACACGTGTCCTCGCAAATGAAATACTCCGAAAACTGCAGCCTCCCCGGGCAGACCTTGTGCTCAGCCATGGGGCTCAACTGCCAGGGCTTGGGCGGGTACCAGAGGGCTCCTCCCGGGCGTTCAGTCCCCTCCTCCCATGGGCGGGGGCGGCAGGGGCTCGGGGACCCCGTCCCCCTCCTCACACAGCCCTGAGCATCCCGCCCAAGCCACCGCACGGCAGCAGCAGGGCCAGACCAGGTCTTGCGGCCTTTGGGCCTCCAAACTCACCCTCCCCACGCCTCTCTCCCCCGCTGGCTGAACACACCAATCACGTGCCCTCTTACCCACTGTCCTCGCCAGAGCTCACCACCCTGGCCCCCGGAGAGGACGTAACGACCAACTCTCTCTGCCTCCATGACTCTTCCTAGGGTCTCCAGAGTCGAGGGACAGGAAGGAGACCTCAGCCTTGTCTCCCTAGAGGAGAAAGTATAGGACACGGCAATCCAGCAGAGGACCAGGCCCGGCATCCCCAAATGGGGAGAGGAGTCCACAACCGGACTTCACCCAGGCGGATGCTGGGGTGGTCTCAGCGCCCACTGGCTGGCTGGCCAGGGATTCTGAGACTGGAGCCGGAAGGCTGTGTTCAGGTGTGTTCTTGGTGACACAGATAAACCCCCTACCTGGCACTGGAGCCAGGCTCTACCCATGCACTGGGTCGTAGGCTCTTTCCTCCCACCCTTGGAGAGAAGAGTAACTAAGGAAGACTTCAGTTTCCGCACGGTAGGACGGTGACTGGGGGAGAAGGCCCAAGGCCAGTTTGTCCCCACCAGCATCAAAGAGGGCAGTGGCGGCCTAGAGCTGGCAGGCACACAGGCATGGCATTGTCACCTGGGCCGAAGGTTTCTGGCTCCCTCCATTTACTGCTGGAGCGCCTGTCCCCCACCCACCCCAGGGTCGATGGGGCCTAGAGAGAAACAGCCAAGTCCAGGTGCAGCTCGGTGGACGTGGGGTCACTGGGCAGCTCTACTCCTGCCCTTGTCTCGGAGTTGCTCTAGGAACAAGGGGAATTCCAGGGGAGCGACACCAATTCCCGTCTTCCAAGAGCTCTGAGAGACGCTGAGCTCAACCTTCCATCCCAGAGGTTTTCAGATCCCAAGCTCTGCCTGGGCCATCAGGAAAAGCCTACGACACCATTTCCACCCATAAAAATGGAAAACAAATGCATGTCCTGGGGTCAGAAAGTGTCAGCAACATCAACTTGGAGGGAAGGTGAAACCAGGAGAGACTTCACTGACAGTTCTGGAGAACTGCAGGGAGAGCCGCTCTTATTATGGTACTACCAGGAAGGCGACCAAGATGGCTTCACTAGAGCAGGGGCTCTCTGGCCAGCCGGGGTGCTGGGGTTTCCATTGTGTTGCCGTACCCTTGCAAATCCTAGCTGCCCGGGAGAGCCACTTCCCTGGTGCGTGCTCACGGCAGCCTCCAGCAGGAAACACGCTGTCAAGATAGAATTGAGACTCGGCCCATTGGCAAGGCCCAAATAAAAACAAACATAAGCAGCCACAGGATATTACGTGGGACTGTAAGTTACTGAGCTTGAAAGAAAGAAAACCTGGGAAGAGGGGAGTCCAGCTGCTAATCTGTCATCTAATCCCTTACTTTCTTTTTCTTTCTTCCTCCCTCCCTCCCTCTTCTCTCTCGCCCCTACCTCTCTCTCTCACCATCTATATCTATCTATTCCTCTACCCTTATCTCTATCTTACGAACCTCTGTATCCATCTGTGTACCCACGCACCTGTGAGCTACCCTCCACCATGACCCACCCATCTTTCGCTCTCCCCGCCTGCCATGCTGACTCAGAGCCGGGCCGGGGCTGCACAGCGGCGGGAGTGACTCTGCGAGTGTGCACAGCGTCCCCAGGGGACTGGACTCCCTGCACCAGCTGAACTCAAGAAGCCAGTAGCTGGGAAGGGACGCCCAGCCGTCTCACGCCATCCACTTCTCTCAACACCCCCTCACCCAGGCCGGGGGTTCCCCCAGCTGGTCAGCATTCAAGTCACCCAGGTGCTGGTTAAAACGCCGCTCCCTGGGCCCCACCCCAGGGACACTGATCCCTGGTTCTGTTTACACATCATGCTCCTTCTTAAGAAAGAACTAAGAGCAGCGTTAAAACCGCACAGTTACAATCCCGGGGTGGAAAGACAGTCTCTGGGGCCTGTTTATCCTCACTCTCCTCTCAGCTCAACCTTTTTAGCAGCTGAGGGGTAACCACGTGACAGCCTCAAGAACTAAGCCACAAGGCAAATTCACCCAGCTTCTGCAAAGAGGCCCGGCACAGATGGAAGGCCGGTGTCCAGAGAAGGATGCACACCCCCTCCCCGGGAAGGCCCTGGGAGGCTCATCATCCGTAACTTTTCACTTCGAATTTCCACTAGTTTTTAGAAAATGTGGAGGTTTGATCTTGGTTTCTCCCTGGTATACCCAGTCTGTGTATGGGGGAGGGACAACACCCCTCCCTCCCCCCAACTCAGGCTCCCCTAAGCAGGGGTGTTTGGAAGCCCCGTTCTACCCGAGGGGAACCTGAAGGGGAAGTGGTGACAGGGAGCTCCTGGCTATCAGGGTGGACACCCGAGGACGGGGCCCCAGCAGAAATAATCACAAACCACTGCAAACCTTTGCACAGACTCTGAGGACGTCAGGACGAGAAGGGGCAGTAGGGACTAGCCAGCCCTGGCTGTCCATGATGGTCTCTGGTAACCCAGCCCTGCCCTCCCTCCCAGGACCTGGCACCGTGCAGCCCCTGAGAAAAGCCTGTGGGTGCATTAGGGTGACCCGAGAGCGAGTGAATAAGCGAAAACAGATCGGGGCTTAAACTCCTGGCACAGATCCCTGAAGCATGAGGGATCCTGAAAGTCTGTGCCTTTACTGAGATTTTTGAGAACAGCGTCAAAGAATAATGTAGAAGTGGGGACCTGTTTAAATAAAAAGATTGGCTGACTCACTCTATTTTCTTTCCCGTTTGAATATTCTCTCTTCGACTTGCCTAACAACACTAGGGACTTTTGCTTAAGATTGGCCATTTTTTGATGCTTTCAGTTTATAATAAAATATTTGGAGTGGGGGGAGGTGTAAAGGGAACAAGTTAAAATGTCAGAGAAAGCCTAAGGGAACATCGTCATAAAGCAAAATTACCCTAACTTATCCTAAAACACACACGATATAAACAACCTCTGGGTTAAGATACAGTCGGTGAAGAAAGCTGACTAATCTTTACTAGGGAAACCTAAAAATGGGACTGGGATTTACAACGTGCTCTTTCAAAGTGAACCAGACACTAATACGCTAAGATTTGTTAAAGCAATTAACTGGAAAGTTGTTAAGGAAAGTGGGCATTTAATGGCGAATAAGAATCGAAACAGCTCTCCTCACGCTGGGGGTCCTTCTTGGAAAAACAAGTGGGAGTGAGGAGTGTGTCTGCCCATAGGTTTTGATCTTTTCCCTTTTAGGAGGGGCTCCCTCCCTCACTTGCTGGGAAGAGCACATCTTCTGCTATGATGCAATCGAATTCCACTTTCCTTTTAATTCGAACTGCGCATGACTCAGTAACTCCAGGTGCTTCATCAGCCCTATTCCTCAACATGGAGGGACTCTTGAAATTTATGTTGCCAGTCTTATCAAACTGGTTTAAAAGCCCAACCCAACCTGCCTCACATACCCACATCCACACCTACTTCAGGGGGTATGTGTCTTCTAATATCCCAATTCATTTTCCAGATGTGCAACTCAGCGGGCTCTGTGAACCGGACGTGGCATGGAATTTGGACAAAGCCCTAGCACGGTGCTGCCTGCACTCTCCTTCCGCTGTTTCTCAAGGCCACCCTGCCCAGGAGCCCTAATAGAGCCCTCGCCTCCCTGAAGCCAGGCGGGCGCTGTCCACTTCAGCACCACTCCCTAAGCCTGCACAGGGCGCCAGGGGAGGCCAGCGCAGCGCCGCAGGGTTCTGAGCCTACCTAGTTTTTGCATGCATGCACGGAGCCTTTCTTCAAGATTGGACACTCTGCTCTGAAGTTCATCGTAGTCATAGGCGCCAATTTCCTCTTGCAGCTCGTTAAGCACTGACGTCAGATTCTGGACCTCCTCTTTAAACTGCAATACCAATTTGGCATCGGCCTTGTACTCTTCCAACACTGGGATCAAAGGCCTAAGTTCATCCATTTTCGCTTTTATCGCCTGCAAGGTTAAAATAAGCCGGGTTCAGTGCGATGCGTGCAAAAACCTGAAACACCCTGACTTGGCCTGGCTTCTCCCCAACGTGAGGGCGGATGGGCGTCCTCCCCCTGTATTTACAGATTTATTTATTCTGGTCCCAATGAGAAGAGCATATTAAACAGTCTTCAGAACACCAACATATTTGGGAAAGGTCTTTATTGTCAGTTTAGAATGCCACATCTTAAGGTTACATGCTTTAAATCACATACACAAAGTTCTTTTTTTTTTTTTCTTTTTCAAAAAAATGCATTGACAAGGGTTCAGACTATTCAAGAAATGCACCTACAGTCGCATGCAAAGGAGGGTCCTGGTTGTATCCAAGGATATGGTGCTAAGTATTGGAAAATAATAGTAAAAATGCAGGGTGCAAAAAGCTCTCTGGCTCTCTTTCAGGGTTACATGGGAGTGTACTGCCTCTTCAGTCACTGCAGCATTGAAAAAACTCTTTTTAGTTAGCCCTGCAAGCAAGAAAATGAAATACTGTTGAAGAACTAGCTTACTAGCCTGCTGCCTTAAACAGATAGCCATTGATAGACAGATATTTCCATGATCATTTAAAGAAAAATCACACTTCAATATGGAGTTAGCCAAAACAAACTGCTTCAACAGTTATTTACATTTCTGAATAAATTCCTTAATGCAATTTAAGCAATTTAATGGCAGGGGATTGCTTTTTTTCCCCCAAAGCCACAATGCCCCAAATTTTGGAACTTGGAGAGGTACCTGTGGGGGTACTTGCAAAAATGAGCTACCCCACGGTCACTGCAGATGCCTTTCAAGGAGTTTGAGTCAATCACAGAGAAGGGTAAGCTGACCCTCTGAGGACAGACACAAACTCTTTTTGGTCAGTCAGGTCAAAATCTCTTTCCAAGATAATTCACGATGACATGTCAGAAGCAAGGGCAAGATGTCCACTGGCCTCTGACGAGAGCAATCGGCTCATTTCTCCTCACAGGGATCAGCCCTGCTCTCATTTTGTTTATAATATAGATTTATAACTTCATTAGCTTGCAATTTCGGCTATCTAATGTATTGCTTTTAGAAGAGAATTAGTTTTTGCTTCATGCAGGGAGCACATCAAAGAAAAACATTAGCATAAAAAGGACAGGGGAGACAGAGACAGAGCACATCAGCAATTTACACCGGAACAAGGCTGTGCAATTCACCCCATGCATTTGCGTCTGGGTAAGATTTCTACTTAGCATGCATGTGAGCCTTAATTAAGGTGCAAATAATTCCTCAGTGTAATCAGTCTGAGACTGAGTCACTGCTAGGGCATATATACATATTTGCACATATGTATATATAATTTTCTGCCAAATAAACTCTGGCTTTGATGTCCAGAATTACCTGGAGAAGAGGTCACTTACCCACTTACCCACGAAGTGAGAAAGACACGGGTGTCTCTGTGTTTTCCCTGCATAGCTAGTGTGCCTCCTCTTAGCTAACTTAGGTCAGATGTGAAAACCACCCTGACGCTCCTTGCTCAGAAATGGCTCTCATCAATGTAGCTGATACTGGGCTAATATGATTTACCTGCCACAGGTGTACATGTGCCTTGGCTGGAGCAGTGTTGGACTGGGGACCCTTGGCTTCCAAACCAAGTGAATATGTGCTGAAAACTTCTGCTCAAACTTGCTCCTTTCAAGGGGTCTTTTGCCCACCCAGGGCGAGAAGAGGCTCCCTCTGTTTCCCAAGGCAGCCGTCATTTGTGAGGCAAAAGACCCTTGCTGTGCCCCTCCCCAGCCCCAAATCACAATTTCTAAATGGAAAGGGGAAAGGGCATGCAGGGAAAACGAGCCCAGCCTGGGAAGAGGAGGAGGACAAAGGCGAAGAAGAGGAGGAGGGAGAGAAGGGGGAGGAGGAGCGGGAAGAAAGGGAGAAAAAAAGGTAGAGGAAAGGAAGGTACGTACCTTGAACTGCCTGGCCAGGTGCTGCTTATGGCTCTCCTCCACCTGTTTGAATTTGGACTCTAGTCCTTTCATTTGGTTCTCCATCTTCTCCACATACTGCAAGTCTCTCTGAGTCCGCCTGTCCAGTACCTCTATGGATTGAGACATGTTTTGCACCTGTCAAAAAGGCAACAGGTTCAAGGAAAGAGCTGCAGCAGTGCCAGCGGTCTTATTTGCCTGCCGGTACCCGACACTGACCTTTTCTACCCAGCCAGTATCCTGGGAACCCGAAGTGGCCCATGCATTATTTACTAGTTAATCACCAGCATCTGGGACTGCTGTGACCAAGAACTCCCCAAATAGAGCAAATTGGTTTGGTAAACATTTCCTCTGCCATCGTCGGGAACCTGTTCTTAGAATCAGGGATGCAAACCAGAGAGGCAGAATTTTCTCTGTTCCCAGTGCTTGCGCCTGCAGGTATAGGGCCTGTGAGATGCTGTCCTTTTTTTGGAAGTGGGGGTTAGTACTGTTTCTGGCCCCTCTTTTTGCAGGGTGAAATCACTGGGGAAGCATAAACACCAGCAGAGCTGAGCAGCAGCGTTGAGTTGTCCCCATGCCCAGGTATAAATTCTCTCTGCCCCTAAAGCTCACTGAGTGCCTTGCTGGGAAGGCTGATTGCTTAAGAGCAGAACGAGGAACAAGGGAGATGCTGCCCCTGAATCTGCATCAGGACTTTTTTTCTCCCCATCTCATATGCCATCCATCACACCCCACAATATCATAGGGAGATGACTGCTCTGCAAACATGTACATTCAGAACCCAGAGTCAGGAAATCAATCACCAGCAAATGAAGAATCGCTGTTTTACATCTTTACAGGCAGATTTGAATTGAGTCTAGCCTCAAGATGCAACTTTAATCTTCAACAGGGTTCCAGAGAGCTTAAAAGAAAACAGTTTTTGTGCAGCCCCCTGCCAGCGCATTTCATTTGCGGGAAACTGGTCCGCCTGTCTGTGCAAGTGGGTTTGGGGCTGTGGGAGGTGAAAGGAGGCTCGGGAATGCTGCAGTGGTGCTTGGGCTGTTTTCTCAGAATCTAATTCAATTACCAAGAGGAAGCTTCCTCTACAACGACAAACATTCATTTCTGATTTCTGACAAATTCAAAAATACTCTTCCTTCCAGCAACAAAATCATTCTGGTAGGAGACATAGTACTACCTGGAACAGCAAGAGGTGATGATACAGCTTCCACCTCTTGCTTTGCATTCTCCACTCTAGCAAATAAAATAATTAAGTAAAATAAAATAAGAGAGGCGGCGAAAGGAGACTCGGCATGGAGAAAACCGATATTGCTTATTTCAGCATTTAAAAATGGAAGGAATCATACGAATTGTTATTTAAAAGTAACACAGACAAATTCAGTTTAAATATTCAAATATGTAGTACACAATACGGGGGTGACCTGGACTCTCTCTGATCCCTTAGACTGTTTTATGGGGAACTGAAATATATTTGCTCCAGATGGTTCCATGTCTGTCCCCTCCTCACTGCTTGTGTTCTGAGGGATTGCAGCACCTCCTTTGAGAAAAGCTGCAGACTGTTTCCACTCATCATTCAAGGCCCAGAGCAAAGGCCACATCCTCCGGGGAGCCCTCTGGTGTGTAAAGCCCGGAGTGGCACATACTACTTGGAAACAACAACATCATCCTGCTGGCAGAGTGCCCGGTGGAGGAGTAACCCACACTCCTGCCTCATCCACCTCCTTGAACAGGAGACCTTTGGAGGACTCTGGTGTGTGCACGTTCTCTTCCTGCAGGACATGTCCCTGAGAAGCCAGCTGACACGCTCAAGGTCACACAGCTGCTAAGTGGCACAGTCCACCCCACACCCTTAGCCAGAGTGGCGGCAGGTGCTGAGTGGAAGCAGCAGGCACACCTGGCCCCAAGAGATGGTCTAACCTCTAACGGTTAGTGGGTACCTTCCATGTCCAGGTGCTGTGCTGAGCCCGGACGCTGCTCATCTCATCTGATTGACAAAGCCCCACGAGGTGGACACCATTTTGAGTCCCATCTTATGGACAAGGAGACCAAGGTTCAGAGGAGCTGAGCAGCTTGCATGCTCTCCTGCAGCTGGTACAGTTGGATTCAGATCCGGGACTGACTCGAAAGCCCATGCTGGTTCAACTTGGGGCCACACACTTCTCCAAGGAGAAGGAAGCCCGCCTCCCCTACCGCCCTCCTGCGGGCTCTCCCTTAGTGGCCTGCGATTCTGGCTGCACGTCAGCATCATGAGTGGGTTTTTAGCACACATTAATTAATGCTCAGGGCCCAATGGGAACTGCAGCCAGTTAAAGCCAGGCTACGGTAGATTGAGTTATGCACCCTAGAAAAAGCACCTTTTTCATCTTAATCCGCTGCCTGTGGGTATGAAGCCATGGAATATAAGAGCTTATGAAGAGGTTATTTTTAATTAAGGCGTGGCCTTAATTAAATCTGTTGCTGGAAGCCTTGCAAAGAGAAAGCATGGGGAGGACGGGGAGGCTGGAAGTCAGCAGGAAAGGAGAAGAATCGCCATGTGATGGGAAGGCCAAGGAACCCAAGGAGTGCTACCGACCCCGGGAGGGAGCCAGCCTCCTAGCCTCCAAAGCCTTGAGACGGTAAACTCCTTTTCTTTAAGCTGACCCACCTGCGGCTTGTGCCATAGCATCCAGAAACAAAGACTGTGTGTCCCAAGGAAACTCCCAGGTGCTTGTTACTGCGAGGCCAGGCTGAGAAGCACAGGACCGGGTGGGAGATGTGCAGCTGTGACCCCAAACCCAGTACGATCTCTGAGGGATGGTGGGGATCCTGTGTCCCTACCCTGCCCCTTCAGCAAGTTGGAGCCACCTCCAAGCTCCACCACCTTTCTCTGCAAACCTGAGCCATTCAAGGCACAACTAGGCTTTGGTCTAGTTTGGTATTAACAAAAATTGTGGAATCCATTAAATGTTGCATTTTATTTTAATTCCTTAAAATGAATTACTCTGGTAGCTAAAGATGGCAGGAAAATCCCTAACTGCATCGCTCAGAAGGCAGATCAGCTCTATTAGCCAAGTACGCTGCTCTGTCAACTAGGGAAGCAGAGACCCCGGGCCCAAGTCCAGGGCCAGGCAGCAGCCTGGGGTCCTCAGAGCCTGGCCGAGCTGGGAGGACCTGTAGGAATCTCTTGCCCACCCTGGCAGTTGGTGAAACTGAGTCCAAGAAAGGGACTCATCCTGCCTATGGTTGTGCTGAGGGTATGTGGTTGCACAGGCCTGGAAGAGAATGGTGCTGCTGCCAGCACAGGTGACTCTGCCCCTCCTCCCAGAAGGCCACCTCCTTCCCTGGCAGGGAGGATGGCAATGGGAGGGTCCTGCTGTCCCAGCTCACGGCCCATCCCTCCATTCACAGAGGTCATCCCCGCTGCACACAGACCTTTTCTGGACTCTAAGGTGTGTGTGTGGTGGGGTGTGACCCCACCCTCCCAGAAGCCCCACAGGAAAGGCCCCCTTTCCTTGGGGGAGGAGGACCAGTGGAGAAGAAGGGCTCATTTCTCCTTCCCAGAGTAGCTCCCAGGGGACTCCATGACCCTTGGTTAAGCACAGAATTGACAGTCCTTGGGGGAGATGGAGGACGCCCGTGGCTGTGCCCACCAGAGAACGCAGAGGAGGGCAAGGCCAGGTGGGATGTCAGGACACCTGGGACTGAGTGCTGGTCCCCTGCTAACTAGCTGTGGCCTGGGGCCAGCCAGCTCACATTTCTGCTTCTGGGAAATGGGGCAGATGACTCCAGCAACTTCACAAGGCTCTTGTGAAGATCAAATGAAATAATGGATCCAAAATGTGTGTGCATGCCATAAAGTGCCATTCCCAGGTTTCTTTCAAAGGAGACCCTCCAGCCTAGATTTATGCCAGGAAAGCATCCGCAGCAGCAAAGGCCCGGCCAGGTCCAGCCTCTCGAAGGCAGGGAAAAGCTCCCCATCAGGTAAGCTCCCAATGGCCGTACTCTCCTGGGTCCAAGGCAGCTCTTCCAGCTGGAGGCCTGGCCGCAGCTCTGAGCCCTTGGGGACTAACGAATCGTGAGCGTCACTTGGAGGCAGAGATGGCATGGCTGGCCCAGAGCCCCTGCTGCTCCCATGGGGCATCTTGTGGGGCCAGTACTGACCAGGGAATGGGTCTGTCCATCTCCTCTGGGCCACCCTTTGGGAACTTCCACCCATTTGTTCATTCATACAGATATCTGTGCAGGGATGAGTCAGGAAAGAAGAGAGTGGGGCCCTGGAGCTCAGCGGACTTGCAGACCAAACACTGGGGCTGGCGTGGAGACGCAGACACCCCACCCCACCCCCACCCCCACCCCCATCTGCTGCAGACTCACCTTCTCCAGCAGCTGCCTCAGCTGTTTCGTGCGTGCATCCCGTGAGCACATGGTCTGCTGGGGGGCGACCACTGTGCAAATACACCTGCCCTCGCTGTCCTGGGCAGAGCTGTACACCTGCCAGCTCTCCTCAGGGTTGGTGGGCAACACCTGGGTGGGGGGGGCAGGGGAGGAAGGGGAGAGAAAGCCAGACCATAAGGCAGTGTAGCAGAGACAACAGCCAGGGGGGCCCAGTCTGAATAGCGAGCCCGTCCACCCCAGGAGAGAAGCCAAAAGCAACGTCCAGGGCCACATTCTGACCACAGGGAGGGAACACAGAGGCACAGGGTCCCCAGAACTGGAAGGGAGGTGAAAATACGTGATTTTCAATTCTTTTTAATACGTGTTCACTCCAGGGGATGTGTGATGTTTTGGCATCTACCCAAACTGACGTGTTGAGCAGGAGGGTGAGACAATCAGAGGCCACATGCCCGGTGGCGGAGAGGAGCAAGGCAGGAAAGCAAGTGGCTGGCTGACTCCCAGCAGGCACGCAACTCAGAAAGAAGACATCCTCCAGGCAGGCAAGGAGGGGCAGTTGGTACAGTCAGGCCCCGTTGTCTCTCTCGGACATGGGTAAAGAAGCCCCGGCGAGAAGAGCCCCGAACCCAGTGGCCCCTTAGCTGAGAGTCACCAGGCCCCCAAGCCATGGGGCTGTCAGCCTGCCAATGACCGCTCTGAGAAAGCTCCAGGCTGCCAGCTCCATGTGGGCTCCCCACGCAAGAGCCATTTGGCGGGTTTCACCAAGTTGAGGCAGTTGCAGTGCCGGGGCCACCCCCGATGGCAGCCCCCAAAGATCACCAGGAAAATCAATTGAGCATGCACTGTGGTTGGTCTCACTTGCAGCCGGGTACACAGGCGGCCACGGCGCCAGAAACCCCCTCCACACGGCTGCCTGCCCCTGGTGGCCGCTGGCCACTCTCCACCCTGCTGCCTGCCCTGCAGCGCACCCCCCGGCGCCATCCACATTTCCCCCCCCCCTGGCCTCAGGTCACCTCGCTGCTATTTTTAGCCTGGAACTGGGAGGAGAACTTGGGTGGGGAGAATCTATAGTAGTGATATATTTAATTTCATTCATTCCAACGACAGCCGCTCAGCTCAGGGCCCAGGGGCAAGAAACAAAGTCATGATGAGGGAAGCACCGCGTTCGGCTTGAAACAGGAGGCGGGTGGGTGTAAGAAGGGCCTTTGAATGGGGCGCACAGGAAACCCTTTCAGAGCTCTGAGCCCTGGGCAGGAGCGGGGGAGGGGGGCTCTTGCCCTTCACCTCTCCTTTCAGCATAGAGGGGACTGGCCTGGGACGCACCCCTTCTCTTGTGCTACTCTGGATCAGTCTCTGCGGCCGGGCCAGCAGCCACCAGAGTCAGCCCTGCCCAGGAGCGGTCCTGGCGGCTCAGCTTCCTCCCCAGGGGGCTAAGGGGAGGACAGAGGGGTGACAGAGGTGAGCAGCACAGGGCGGCACAGCACGTCCGCGGGGGACCGCACCCCAGCCCCTCGGCACTGCTCCGCTGGAGAGAAGGCAGGAAGGGCGCCCTGGAGACTCGGGATCGGCTCCGGCCAGGGCAAGGGCTTCCCGGGGCCGGCTCCGGGCTGCTCCAGCCCGGCTTTTACTAAGTACAGCTTAGTTCCGAGCCGGCTCGACCCAGCCCAGGCGGGGTCTGGCCCCGACTCCACCCTTTACTTGCTGAGTGACCTTGGACAAATCCCCCAGCCTCCAGCCGCCCTTTCCGAACCCTTCCAAAGGGTACCCCATATTCTGAGCTGAATGAGGGTCCGGAGCCGCCGAGCCCTCAGCCGGCTGTCCCCTGCCCCGCGAGAGGACCCGGGAGAGGGAGGCTTCGGCCTCGGGAGCCCGCGGCGGGACGACCGGCCGGGCTGGGCGCATGGGCAGCGCGGTCACCCCTGTCCCCGCCGTCCCCGGGGCGACCCATCCCCTCGCGCGACCCGGCCCAGCTCCGGGGAAGGGAAGGGCGCACTCACGCCGGTGCTGCGGTCGAGCGTCCCGCCGCGGGCCGCCGAGAGCTTGGTGGTGTTGAGGCCCACCAGCGCGGGCAGCGTCTGCGACATCCAGTTGGTGATCATGGCCATGGTGCTGAGCACGACCCCGATTTTGAGCAGCGGCACCGACATCGCGCCTCCAGTCGCCTCCCGCGCCCGCGCCGCGCCGGCGCCGGCTCCCGCGCCCGGGGCAGCCTTCAGGCGGCGGGCTCCGCGGCGGGCAGGAGAGCCCGGCCGGGTCCCCGCGCCCCCTCCGCCCGCCGCCGCCCGCCCACCGCCGCCCCGCGCGCCCCAGCCATCGCCGTGCCGTCCCCGGGCGCCTAGTGCCGCCGCGTCCCCTCCGCGCTCCGCCGCCACCGGCAGAGGCCGCCCGGCTCTGAGCGCGGCGCGGGCGGCGCGCGGGGGCCGGGGCCGGGGCTGGGAGGCGGGGACAAGGCCGGGCGGCGGCCGACGCAATCTGCCCAGGAAATGGGTGGCTGGTGCCTCTCCGCTCCGGCTCCCCGCCGCCCCCTGGCTGCGGGCAGCGAGAGCTGCAGACGCCGGCGGCCCGGGAGCGGGGAAGAAGGACAAACCACTGCTACTCGAAATCACAAAGTCTGCGGCGGCGCGCGGGGCCTCAGCCAAACGGACTGTGACCACCCCCCCTCGGCCCTCAGCCCTGCGCGCTCTCTGCCACCCCTCGGCCCGCTGCGGCGAGGCGCCAGGCACCCCTCTCAGGTGCTCCCACCCACCCAGCCAGAGGCTCGCTTTGGAGGGCGAAAGTGGCCCCGAGGAGGCTGTTGGGGTCCTTTGTTGTTGATGGATGGAGGCTCTCAGCCCGTCTGGGCAGCTGCCTGAAGCCCACCCTGGAGGGGAGCCCTTCACTACCCAGCCCCCAGCGCCCGGGCACCTAATAGAGCGAGAAAGGCCCTCCAAGGTGGTAGGGCAGAGGCGCAGTCTCCTAATTGTTCTGTGGGTTTCAGGCTGCAGGACTGTGTGGGAAGGGGCCAGCGTGCAGGGCTGGACGCGTGTGTAGGGGGGGTGGGGGGGACACAGCGGGTAGGCCATGGGAGGAAGGCTGCGTGCAGGTCTGGGGCTCAGGAGTGCACCTGGGGAGCTAAAGCGGCACCACCCATGAGGAGTGCGTGCAAGGGGTTTGTGGGGGTGGGTGGGCACTCATGGGTTGGGGCACACGTTGAGGGGCATGGACAGGGTTCCTCAGTGGTTCTCCCTCTCCCTCTCAGGGGTGGATTCAGATCCCTGGGGAATAGACGCAGAGGCCAGGGCAGGTTGGCACAAGTGGGCTTCTCCCCCCACCTCAGTATGACTTTGTATTTGCAGAAAACTTCCAATCACAGGTGGAAACCGCTTCCTCCAGGCGGTCCACTTGGCTTTCCCAGTCATTTGGGGAGGAAAGAATCCCCCAGGTCATTTACTGCATTCTTTCTGTCTGGTGGGTGGAAATTCGTCTCCTTCCTGGGAGGGGATTTGAAAGGTAGGCACTGGAGCTGGAGGGTGTTCGCCTGGGCTGGGCACGACTCCGGGGGCTTTTCTTTCTCTGTGTGCAGTCCCTGTTTATGGAGGGGACTTCAAATACAGTGGAAATGATCCTGGCCTATTGTGGGGCCTGCGGGCAGCTCCTCAAAGGAGTTCCTCTGGTTAATGAGCAGGGTCTGGTGGCGAGTCTGGGTTGATGCCAGGAATTCCAACTGCTGAGGAATGGCGCCACCTCCCTGTGCAGGCTGGCATGGCAGCCTCTGCTCACAGAATCCGCCCTGGGGTCCCAGCCCTGAGGGATGGAGTGTTTGGGGCAGCGTGGGGCTGGCCAAGCCTACGAAGGCTCCGCCTCCCCTCTCTCTAGAACATGCTCTTAACAGAGTCAGGGCCCTGAGCTAAGTCCATCAAAATCACGCACACCCGCTTCGCACTGTGCAAGGCCAATGACCACTTATTTTGTTGGAACAACTTCTTGTCCAAGCCAACTCAATTCACAAAGCTCTTGGGTCATCTCAGAAGCAGCAGCTATTCACACAAGACATGGGACAGTGTGCTGGGGACCTGGCACAGTGTGAACCTGGCTCCCCAACCACCTGCTGAGCTGCTGCAGTGTCGGAGGGAGGCAGACTGGGGTTTCTGCCCTGGGTGCAGACTCTGGAGCCTGACAGCCTGAGCGTCCACCCTGACTCTGCCTCTTCCTGGCTGGGAGGTCTCTGTGCCTCAGTTTCCCCACCTGTAAACTGAGTTTAATAACAGTATCCTTCTTCCCCGGATTGAAGAAGTGGCTGCTGGAGTAAGCTTGGCACCCAGTCAAGGTGTTAATTGTTGTCACCCCCACTTGACAGAAGACAAAACCGGTGCAGTGAGGCCAGTGCCTGACCAAATGACCAGGCTGGGATTCCGAGGTCCCCAGAGATCTCTACCACTTCCCTTTAGAGCTGCTTTCTGCTAAAGACCGTTGACTAGCTGCTGTTACAGAGAAGTACAAATGTGGAAGACACTACCTTGGATGCAAAAACAACCCTAACAACCGCAGCTACATTCTAGGAAGTTTAAAGCCCAGACAGGTTGATGCAAAGAATAAAACATTTTAAAAATAAATTTAAAAAACAACCCTTCTGATTTTTGAAGACTGTGATTTGATTTTATGTCAATAACGTCCCATATGGATTTACAATCACTGCTCTAAATGTGAAGAGAGTCAAGTTTGGTTCTGTTTCTGAATGGGGAAAAGGAAATCCAAGTAGTTTGCAGCAATGGAACAAATACCATGCAATGGAGCTGCCGGAGTGAGAAGACTCAGAAATTGAGTTACCTCTGCTGCCACTGGCCCTGACACACTGTCCCACCCTCTTGGGGACACCTCAGGCAATCAGTGTGGGGCCAGGAGAGTTGAAAACCCCTTATCACATTCCTCCTGAGCTCGCTGTCATGTTGGGGAGGGAGCCAGGAAGGGCACCCAGCACCCCCTAAGCACTTGGAATTCTAGAGCTCCCTGGGAACAAAGCTCACCCCAGGGGATCAAAGGATTTGGGAGGTGACACTGATCCCCACCCACTCTTCTGCCTTTAAATGCCAGCCAGAAATCTGCCTTTCTTAACTGTTTACGTTTGTAGAGAATTGAGCAGATACACAGTTCTCATCCCCCAGGTGGCGTGAGGGACTGGGGTGTAAGTCTGCCCCCGTGTGCCTCTACCCAGCCCGGAGGTTGAGTAGTGTCTCCTCTGACTCTTCTAACCCCAAACCAAAATCCCCTTCCCAGCCTGAAATCTGTGCTTCAGCAGGAGAAGCTGTTGAAGCTTGAAAGGGTCATCAGAGATGCCTCGAGTGAGCGTAATTTGATTTCGACGGCTACAAAGTATTTCCAAAAGCAAACTATGGATCTTTGAAGAATGAAGGCATTTGGATTAAAGCATGCATGGCATCTGCCATCAAGCTTTGCTAAAGAGGGATTTAAATCCCAATTTCCACGCGACTTCCCTTGAAGCCAGGACTGAATTATCTTTGTGCCTCTCCGGAGTCACACTGCCGTGGATGGAGCAGATGTGGGCTGGGGTTCTGCCTGCTTGGCACCACATAATGGACAGACTCCCTGGGCTCTGCCCATTTTACAGATGCACCTCTCTAAGGTCATGCGGCAGCCAGCCTGGCCCCAGGACGGTGACAAGCCTGGCTTTGGCCCTGCCGCTCAGCTGTCTGCTGGGCTCCAGGAGGCGCAGGTGTGCAGGGACACAGCAGCCCGGGCATCTGCACAATGCCATGAGCCCACCACCCACCCAAGGCATTTCTATCAGCGTCCCTGGGCCGTTGCCCACTGAGCTTATAGGAAGGGCACGAGTTGCCCTTCCCAATGACCCCTGGCCCCGTCCTGCTGAGCTGGGTCACCTAGCCAGGTTTCCGGCCACACACCAGCTGCCCCGTCCTGCTCGACATACATTTGCCAGCACAGGCGAAAACAAGAAAACCTGCCCCCCACTGCCCTGGGTTTCACAGCTCTCAGGAGGGCTGATGTTACATAATTGTTAAAAGGTCCTCCTGCCTGCGAGCCTGAGATTTTACTAGGGACAGACAGATGTGGGCTGTGAAAGAATTATCCACTTAAGCCCTCCGTGGCTACCTGGTGAGCTCGGAGGGCATGCCACCTCACAGACAGGGGCGGGACCTGCTTCTGCTTGGGCGGAACTGGGTGTCCAGCCAGGCCCCTGTGCTCCTTGATAGTGGCACCTCCCCAAAGAGAAAGTTTGGGTGCCCTTTTGCTGTTTAAAAATATGCAGGAAGGAGAACTATTTGCAAAAGAGAGGTAGCAAGCAAGCACACAACGACGTGCCCTTCCATCCTGTGTGCGCCCTTCCCATCATTTTCCCTGCTAGAGGGAGAACATTCTTAGCACAGAAAGGGGGACTGACCTGAGGCTGATGATGAGACCCTCCCCCCCCGCCCCAGTCTGGTGACCACGCTCTTGGACCCAGGAGCCAGGAAAAATCACCAAGTGCAATCGAGTCAAATGTCCCTTCCATTCCAATTCCTCTATGGCCTCTGGGTTTATGAGCAGGTGGGCAGCATATTGATCCTGTTTCCCTTCCCATAAAGGGGTTTTCTCCCCGGGCTACCCCCACATGCCTTGCAGTGCCCCCCAAGGGAGGGTTGGCCGTGTGACCTGCCATTTTGGCAAATGGGAGGTAAGGGGATGGGTTGAGTGCCATGTCTGAGCAGAACCTTGAAGGGCCTTGGGGTGGCACCTCTGCCAACTCCCTGGTCCCTGTCCCCCTGGGAGGAAAGCGTGTCCAGAGAGGGGCCTGGTTCCCCAGTGAGAGGACACAGGGACCTGAGCTGTGTCGGCCTGGAACATGGACCAAAAATGTGCCCCTGTCATGCAGTTTGCTCCTGCAGCTAATCAAAGCAGGCCGACTCAGGGCGCTTAACTTCCTCCCTGGTCCGTCATCCTACCCCCTTCTCAGTTTCAAGCCACTTTTAGTGGAGCTGGGAGCTACAGTATCTACACAGTTCCCCCAGGGATGGCCGCCCACATGCCCCAGGAGAGCCTGCCACCGTCCCATTAGTTCTTCTGGGGAAATTTCCCACCGAAGGCCCTGATCCGTCATCCACCTCTTCACCACCTTTTCCTCCTTACACAGCTTCTGCTCCTCTCGGGCAGGTTCCGCCAGCTTCCGCAGATGCTGCCTCAGTCTGGGCTCAAGCCCAGATAAAGGGAAGCTGCAGCTCCAGGCTCTCGCAGTGGCCCACCTGAGAAGAGGCCCAATTCTGTGGTGGTGCTTTGGAGGACATGGCATTCTGCACTCACGTCAGGCTCTGGACCCCGCCAGCTTCACTGTGAGCTTACAGGGACCCCGCCAGCTTACAGGCTGAGGGACTGTGTCCTGATGAATTGAGGAGGACAGTCTGGTTTCTATTGCATAGATAGATGATCTTGACACGAACTCAAAGGTGGCACCATCATAAAAACATCTAAGAGTTGAACATGGAGTTCAGCTGGGTATTTAGGAAATTCCTGAGGTTGCATCATTTGCACAGAGCAAGGCACTTTGGGGCCACCAGGCTCTCGAGGCAAAGTTCCCATCATCCAGAGGACATGTGGCTCCCCATGCTCCACGCCCTGCGTCCACTGCTGCCACCACCAAGTGCTTAGGGTCCGTTCCTCCTGAGCCTGAACTTGGCCCCAGGATGCAGCTTAGCAACCACTACAAGGCCAGGGCTGCCCCTGGAGAAACCTTGTGTTTCATAAAGCTTTGCATTGCATGCGGAATTCAGGGCTCCCGACTCCACCGACGCCCTCTCCTCAAGTGCCACTCACAATGGCCTCAGCGTGGGTGCCAAGAGGACAAGACTCCCAGGCTGAGCTGCCCAGGAAGGAGAGTGTGGGGTGGGGGACGGCGCTCTCAGGACTCACCTATGGGAAAGCACAGCTCTTCCCAAATGGCTGGCCCCATTTCCAGGAGTCCTGCTATGCTGTCTGAATACAACCAACGGCCTGGGAATGCTTTGAGTAGTTATTTATAATATACCTATGTTCTTTCTTTGACCTCCAGGCACCAGAAACATCACCTGGAGCAGATGGGAGTTACTTTCCTTTCAGAACCACGCAGGAGGGCCAGTTTGTTTACCAAGGAAATCTCCACTGCAGAGTTTAAATTCCTTGAGGGCGTTTTGTACATGCTCTAAAACTCGTACATAGAAACTACTCGATGGAACTGAATTGCTTTAGATAATGATCTCCAAGGTAAGAGCTCTTAGCTGATACTCTGAATGCAGACGGAGCTGGGGGTGTAGCCGTGCCCCCTCCTCTCCGCTGGACTCTTCAGTACAGGCACTTTGCGGTCTGAGCCTCCTAACAACCTTCCATGTCCTTGAACTGCACTCAGGAAATACACAGGCCAAATCCTTGTGCCAGAATCTGAGCAAACACATGTCCCCATGGAATGAGGAGAGTAAAACAGTGAGCCCATGTCTCTTACACGTCCTATGCTCCTAAGGAAGCCACTGCTACCTGCGTGGCTGGCACGTGGCCTGAGCTCTGACCTGGACCTGGAGCGAGAGGGAGGCGGTGCCACCCGGAACTCCTCCTGCAGGCTGGACTGCACACAGGCAGTGGCGCCATCTCCCTGCTGCGGCCACATTGTCCTCCCTGGGATTTTGCAAATTATGTCAAGTGCAGCAAATGACCGTAAGGCATTCCAGGCAGTGTAGAGAGACAAGCTACATGTGCAGTGTGCTGTCACGCCCTGCGCCTCACTTCTTGGACCTGGAGGCATCCGCAAATACACTTTACCCGGAGAGCACTGACGTGTGCAGCCTGCGGGTGCCTGCTCTCAGATGCCCCTCCATCTCTGAGCCATGAAGGGACTCGTCCTCGGTCCCTGACCCTTCCAGGTAGGGATGAAATGGCGAGTGCGGTGCTTGGATCCCTACCTAACGCCCTTCCCCCTTGCCCTGCGGGTCTCTTTTCTAAAGCCAAGCTGCAAGGCCAGCAGCAGGCAAGCATGTGGCCAGGCCATTAGCTAGACCCAGCTCACCTGGCTCTGAAGTGCATTCCACAGGGTTCTGAGAAAGGGGGAAGGGCCTCACCTGGCGCCTCTGCTCTCACTGCTTCCCTGCAAGGTTGAGCTGTTTTCTCTACTCTTTCTCGTTCTCTCTCTCTTACAAAAACATAACATCCGTGTCTCAGTGTCAGACAGACTGAGACTGTGTCTCGGGTCTGTCACTTCCTTGCTGGGTCTCTGGGAAGGTTCCTTAACCCTCTCCAGGCTGGTTCTTCATCCCCCAAACAAGCGGAACGACAGAGGGCTGCTCTGGCAATCACAGGGCTTGGCCTGCCATAAACATTCCAAATGTACAAGCCCCCCGTTATCGGTTTTGCTCTTAGGACCATATGCTCCCAGTGAGCTTCTAAAATGCAAGCTAATCTGCACAGAAAGAGATGTGTGTTTTCACTCTAGATTTCCTCTTCCCTTCCCCAGTCCCTTCTGCGAGGCCAGCTGGGACGCACCTGTGACGGGAAGGGTCCTGCCACGTGGTAGGACCGAGGGCTGCTTGTTTCTGATATTGAGCAGCATCCACAGTGCATCTTTCTGAGCTGAAAATTGGCTCCTGTCCCTGCCAGCCAGGCCCGCAACTGCCATGCATCTGATGCAGTTTAGCTACTAATTAGCTGCATATTTACGTTATGCAGTGATGTTAATACTGATCGCAGGGCCCGATAACTTTAATAATAAATACAACCCAGGGCAGAAAATTACCTTTCTTTTTATTGGGGAAGGCTGATGTCAGTGGAATGAGACGCAAATTGCTTTACGAGATGAAGCAGCTGCCTCATGTTGCAGATTTACAGCTTAATGTCCCTCTAGTGTCAGGGAGCCTTCCCACCCAGGGAGGCAGGTCTGGAAATCGGAGTATCCCTCTACCACGGACCAGACAATCTGTGTGCTCAGAAACTTCACTTGCAGCCCCCAAGGCACCAAGTAACCTCCTTGCCAAGAGTGGAGTGCGTTTCGTGCATGGTGAAGTTTCTGGACTAGGGAGAAGCCCCAGGTCTGCCCGAACTGTTGCCACCATGTTCTGCAGTGGTATGACCTCCCTAGCGTGTCCAACGCAGAGGTGGGACAAAAAGCTGGGGGGAGACAGAGGTGTGGGGTACATCAACAAGGAAATCCGTGGGGCTGAGGGGGCTGCAAACTTTGGCCATTTTTTCCCCATTGCATTTGTTTGGGGGGTGGGGGGGGGAGTGAGGGCTTTAGTTCCAGGACCAGCGAGATCTGAAGATGCAATAACAGATCTGAAGTTACTGCACCTCACTAAGGGCTAACTCATGTCCCCTCCTCTGAGACTCCTGCCCTATTCCACATACTCCACTGGCCCACATCTCCCCGGGGGCAATCCAACACGCATTTCCACCTCCACTGAAGCACCTTAATAAATGCCGGGGTCAAGAATACAGCAGGCACTCAATAAAGTCGGAAGGCAAAACAACCACCCAGTAACAGTGGGCATTCAAGGGCAGCGTGTGCTCATGCACAGCTCAAACTCCATCAGGGATGTCATTAGGAAAGCCCTCTCCCTGTCCGCGGTTTGCACAGCTAATGAGGAGAGCTCTACTTCCATCTTAAAATACACCAAATAGCCTCAACAAATTCATCCAGCATTGAATGCAAGAGCCACGGCTTCTAGACCCTTCTTTGTGCTGCACCTCTGTCTGCACTTCCTTTCCTGTCCTCCTGTCCTTCCCCATCTTTCTGCTCTTGGCTCACGAGAGAACTCAGATGCCCCTTGAAAGCCTAGAAACTCTGAAACTTCCTCCAGCTCCCGAGGCAGAACCCACTCCTCTCTTGCAATCCCAGAGCACAGGGTATAGCTGGCTCTTATGTGGTTTAAGCAAGTCATTATGACAGAGCCATGGGTCTTCCCACGCAGCATGTGAACCCCAGATGCCATGCGACAAGGGCTGGGACTTGCTCAGCATGGCAAGCTCAGATTTAATGGAGTGTAGCTCACAGTTGGCATCCAAGAAATGCCTGTTAAAGGAAAGGATGAGGGTGCAAATGAAAGAACAAGTTCAAAGGATTGAAGTAAGGAGATGACTTAGAGAACCCTTGTTTGGAAAGGGTAGATGCTTAGGCCTAGAGAGGTTAAGAGTCTTTCCCAAGGTCACCCAGCCAGGGCAAGTGGGGTTTGGAGAAGAGGGAGGGCAGCTGGGTTTAAGTTGGTGCTACAGAGCTTCCGAGTCACAGCCACTCCCATACATACAGGGCATTTGCCTCTACCTGAATGGAAGGCAGACGTGGCTGGAAGTGGCCCAGCAGCATGGGCAGCCCAGCCCTGCCCCACCACCCCAAGATGGGAGAAGGAGCCCCACCACCCCAAGACAAGAGAGCCAAGCCCACATTTTGCTGGGAAGTGCAGGCTGATGCAACTTTACCCTGCCGCTCAGGGACCACAAAAGGTGAGTCTTTTACTGAACATGACAGTCTCATGCAGAGGGTTTTCTGCCAAGGGCCAAGATTCTCTTGGGCTCACCAGCCTCAGAGGGCTATCACCCAACAGTTGATGTATAATCCATAGGCTTGTATAAGTGCTCTGCTTTCTTCGCACAACATGTACTCAGCAGAGGTAAAAGCTGCCCATTTTCTGGTGGGTCCCATTTTGATGCATGCAAACCCATAAACACAGTGGCCCTGCAACCTCATGTCTATGTCCTTTGGAAAGACCCTAAGAGTGAGGGGCTATGGTTCTGTGAAGCAATTTACCTAAAATGGGAGAAGCAAAGAGCAAAGGGCAGACAGATCCCACACAGCTCAACTGAGGTGCTCCCTTCTCCCTCTCCTGAAGCCCAGATGCATGTTTCTTCATTTACAAATGTAAGCAGCATTATCCAAGGCACCCTGCAGTGTGGCTTCCTGGGCTCAGCTCACTTGGATGTCCCCAAGTAGCTCTGTGATTCAGAACATCTGAGCCCTGCACCCACTCCCAGCCTCCCCCCATCAGAAGTCACTGCTAAAGGTGAGAGTTGCGTGGACCAACCCTGATGGAGCCCCCCTGGGCAGGACCAGGGAAGCTGGGGAACTGGGGGATTCCAGAGCTGCTTGCCAAGTCCACCCTTCCGTTGCCCTGGGATGGTAGTGGTTTTAGCTAGTTGAGCCTTTGCTCTAAAATCCCATTACCATTAGGGGTAAAAGGGCTCCAACCGGAGCTCCTGAAAGCATCATCTGAGAGGCCAGTCTAGGGAGGGCAGGCCACGACACCAGGTGGGCGGTGCCTCCTGGCCAAGCCGAGGACACATCCCTCTAAGATCCAAATGTCCAGCCTCAGGAAGAAGAACCTTCTAGGAAAGCTGAAAAAACAGATCTTCATTTTCCCTTCCAGACCCAGGTGAGAGCTGTGGGCCTGGGGAGCTGACCTTGGTCCTGAAATCAGCCAGCGGGCCTTTGACCCAGAGCACTAAGGATGTAGGCGTGTGTGCTCTAGGGCTGGCAGAAATCCACACGGCCACTCCGGTAGCATGGCTGGGCAAATGCTTTGCCACCGAGACAAAGCTTCTAATTGAAGTTGAACCGAAAGTTTCTCCCAACAACAGGGGATCTTGAAATAGATGGAAAGTGGAGAATTTCTGGGGAGTTCTTTGTGGTCATGGAATGGAGGCTCAGGGGTGCCTTGAACTAATAAGTCCATAAAATTTGGAGAGGGGCAGGTCAGGTGCAGCCACCTCCAGGGCCATCCCAATTCTGCCCCCTCTTTGTTCGTGCCTGCCCTGCCCAGATAAAATAATACCCACGAATCGTCCTTTATAAAGCAGCTTTTTGTGAATTCTAACCTGCCTGGATCTCTTTTGCACAGGCACACTCATCTCAGTGGTGGGTATGTGTGTGTGTGGATGTATGCATGTCTGCACATGTGCATACATGCACATGTCCATTCAAGCACAGAAACCCCTGCTTTTAGGACAGGCCTTTGCCTGGCCCATTGTCTGGGCAGGACTAGAGCAGGGTCCTCCGAGGGTACCTGGGACAACAAAACCCCTCCCAGGTGTTGGGGCTTGGCCCGAACTTCTCGGGCAGAGCCAGGAGCCAAGAAGAGCTCCTAGGCAAAACAAGGGAAGCTTGTTCCAGAGTCTTCTCTCCCCTTATCTCCCTCTCTCTCTTGCCCTCTCTTCTTTCCTTTGTTTCCTCTTTTATTCAGAGATGGAGGGTGGCAGGGAGGGAGGGAGGAAGGAGCGTCTGGAACCAAGATATAGGATGCCCACCTGCCTCCCAGACCTGCAGCTCCAGAAGCCAACATCTCTCAGCTCACAGCATGGCACAGTGGCACCAACAGAAAGGACGTTTTAATGTCATGCCCGAGCAGCTGAGCTGCTGAAGCTGGCAGGCTCTTTCAGCACCCTGGTGCCAAAGAAACACTCCCAGCCGGCGCTCCCAAACACAGCTCTCCTCCCCCCAGACCTTCAGGCTCCAAGACGCATTTTAAAAATGGAGAGCTCCATCCGAAGAGACTCTGTTGACACACTGCTAGGGGATGACAAGCCTGCTGGAAATGCCCAGCGGTCCCCACACACACACTCCCAGCTTAGGCTCTCACACTTCACACCGTGCATGTGGCACAAGCCCCAAGCCCTCCACGCTGAGCCGACAACGCGTTCTAGCCCTTCCCGGGATCGCGGCATGTGGCATGTCCCCACCGCCTGGCCAGCCAGCTCGGTGTCCCCCAAGGGCTGTGTGTGCCCAAAGAGAGGGTTGACCCATGGAGGGATGTGTGTGGGGTGGGGAAGGGTTAGGTCTTCTATCTCCAAAAACCCCCGGGGCTTGGACTTCTGCCTCCCAATCTCCACCCTTCCCTCCCCCAAGATGACAACAACAGCCAAAGGACCCTCTCATGCTGTCCTTTGAACTTCTCAGTAGGGAGTGGGGGGGGGGGGGTCCTAAGCAAGAGCGGGGCAGCTGTGTAGCCAGCTGGGCCAGGGGCTGGTAAGCGAGAATTGGAAGGGACAAGACGGTAGCCTCAAGCCAGTCTGCACCCATCCCTCCACTCCCGGTGCGGCCTGGCACTCTCGCCCCTTCCCCAGGCGCCAGGGTCACGGGGTGCGCGCAGCGGCTCCCCACTTCGCGGGGCTCCCGCGGGACCAGAGGAAAATGGCGTTGGCTGCACGTACTTGAGTGAGTTCGGTGCCCATTAGGAGAAGGAAGAGGAGGCTGAGGAGCTTCCGGGCCGGTTGCATGTCTCGCTGCCACCTCCAACGTCCTGGCATGCAGGAGCCCTCGGTGCTCGGCGGCGGCTGCGTGGACGCGGACGCGCTCGGGCTCCGCGGGCCCGGGGCGGCGGTGCTGTCTCCTGGGTCTCCCGCGTCCTCAGCACCCGGAGCAGGCGGCGCGCGGGGTCTGCTGCGCCGAGCTTCGGCTCTGCATATTTATCGCGCCCCGCGGTTCCGGGCGCCCGTCTCCCGGGCAGGGCTGGGCAGGGCTGGGCTGGGAGGAGGCTCCCCGCTCCTCTCTCCTCCCCTTCCCTCCCCCTCCCTCGGCTCCTAAGGGCTCTCCCGCGCGCAGGGCATTGGCCGGGAGACGCGCGGGAACACGAATGTGCGGCTTGGGATGCAGTGGGAGCCAAAAGTTTTCTCGGGGAGGGGCGGGGGTGAGGGTGGCGCAGAGGGTCCCCGCGCCACGCTCACGCGGGGAGGAGCGGAGGGCGGTGGCGGCCGGCAGGGAGGAAGGCTGGGACAGGATGTGACATCAAAAAGGCGGGGAAATTTAAGTCGGAGAGCAAATGCCTCGTCCTAGCTGGCGTCAGCCCCGTGAACCCAGGTCGGAGGGGCGGCCACGCTGGGGAGGGTGGGCCAGGCAGCCTAGGACCTGGGCCCTGAATCCCTGGATTTGGCATGTGGACTGTTCAGCGGGGATGGGAAGGCGGCCGAGGATAGGTTCTGGAGCCCTGGGCAGGAAGCACTTTGGCTTGGGGAGGAGGTGATGAAGAGCAAAGCAGGACAGGCCCTTGGAGGTCACCCTCTGGATGCAAAGTCAGGCTCAAAACCAGCAAGGATGCTCCTGGGGCACCGAGGACAGACCGGGTCTTTTTTCTTCTCCTGGGATGGACAGCCCGCGGGCTGGTGTGTCTGCCCTCTCCATGAATCAAATGGGTCCAGGCAATTACGTGCTGGGGTGTCGTGGGGAGGGTCTGCCCTTGCATGCATGTATACATCCGTGCCTGTAAGTTTCACTGTCCATAAGCACTGGCGTGTGCAGATTTATGGGTCCTCAGACGCCCAGGGCACAGCTCTGCCAACCCAAGGTGTCTTGCTTGAACCGGGGTCTTGAGAGAAGGCAGGGCTGGGGGCTTGCAGATCCACCCCCTCTCTGAGCTGTGCCGTCCTCCTACCTCCTAGTTGGTGAGTATGGAGACGAGCATCCTCCCTTCCCTCTCCGTGTCACTCAGCCTCCACGCTCCTTCCACACGTCCTGGAAGCTTCAGACCCGGGGCTTAGACAACAGGGAGCTTGGTTTGGGGAACCTATTTCTATTTATGTTCTGAGAAGATAAGTTGCATCAGATATCTAGAAGCCTCTCCCTTCGCTGTGTCCTTTTGTTTAGTCTTTACCTAGAAGAGTTTTGTAGTTTGCTGGCTGTTGGAATGCAATATACCAGAAACAGAACAGCTTTTAAAAAGGTGAATTTAGTAAGTTGCTAGTTTACAATTCTAAGCCTGTGAAATTGTCCAAATTAAAACGAGTCTATAGAAATGTCCAATTTAAGGCATTCAGGGAAAGATACCTTGGTTCAAGAGGGCCAGTGAAGTTCAGGGTTTCTCTCTCCGCTGAAAGGGCACGTGGTGGACATGGCGGCATCTGCTCACTTCCTCTCCAGGCCTCTTGCTTCATGAAGCTCCCTGGGAGGCGTTTTCCTTCTTCATCACCAAAGGGCGCTGGTTGGTGGACTCTGGTTCTCTTGTCCTTCTGTCGTTGTTTTGTGACTCTCTCATTCTCCTCATTCTCCCGTTGTTCTCCTCTTTTATAGAATTCCAGTAAATTAGTCAAGACCCACGTAGAATGGGTCTCCATCTAATCAAGTTTAATACCCACAACTGATTGAGTCACATCTCTGTGGAGATAACCTAATCAAGTTTCCAACCTATAGTACTGAATATGGATTAGAAGAAACCATTGGTCCCACAAGATTGTTTAGGATTAAAACATGGCTTTTCTAGGGAACATAAATCCTTTCAAACTAGCACAAAAATAAATCCTGAAAAGAAAATAACTGCAGGTAAGAGCTTCGAGCCTCAGAGAGTTCAGAGCTACAAAGGGTGATTTGGTCCAACCTTCTCCAAAGGAGAAACTAGAGCCCTGAGGAACAGGGAGGAATTAACTGTGGTCCCTTGGGCAGCCCCAGGGCAGGGAGCGGCTCTGCCCTCTCCCATCGTGCCATGCAGCACTTGGCATTGGGGAAGGTATGGGGCAGGTGGGCCTTGGAGAAGAGAACAGGGTCAGGGCTCGGGCACAGCCTTTGCTCTCTTGGGACTCTGCCATGGGGAACTTTGTTTTCTGAGCCCAGGGGGCAGAGCGACACCTGGGCACCTTACAGAGAAGCAGGGAAGGGGGGGGGCTTTGGGTAGGAAGAGGACTTCCCAGCCCAGAGGTGTTGAAGCAGAGAGCTCCTGGTGGTACCCTCAGGCTGGAGGGTATCGGGTTCTGAGCTGAGCTGGCTGGGGAGGAAACAAGCTGCAGAGCTGGTGGGAAACTCTTTCTTCTCTCCACCCTCACCTTGTTTTATTAGCTGAGGTTTTCTCAGTGTCTTCAAACACACCACGGCCTCAATAGCACCCTGGCCTCTGGGAGAGGCAGCGAGGGTGGGCTGAGTGCCGCTGTCACAGCCAGTGGGGCTGGTGTGGGTGGTCCTGACTCCCCTCTGCAGCCCTGAACTCTGGGAGCTTAAGTGACCTCTTGGAGCCTCAGTTTCCACATCTCTACAATGGGAATCCGAAACGTCGGCACTGCATGCTTGGGGGGGTGGTTGTGAAAACCAAATGCAGGAATGGGTCAGAACACCGTATAAACTAAAAAGTGCTGTAAGGAGGGTTCTGAGTCAATCTCAGCTCACTGTGCAGCACCCACGTTGCAGCTCCAAGTCCCTTGGTGGGCAGTGGTGGAAACAGCGGCTCAGGAAGGTGCCATGTGGTCATGGAGCTGGGGCCCCTTTACGTTCCTGTGAGTGGAGGGGTGACGGCCACCCATTCCTCCAAGCACAGCTCAGGCAAAGAAACAAGCCATGGCCCCAGAAAATACCTAGACCTGTGCCTGGCACACAGCAAGCACCCGGACTCAAAAAAACGCAGGAAAAACTAGTGAACATGAATGTAAAGAAGGAGATCATCTTTGGCATGCTTTGCAGGTTAAATTTTATTTATAAATTTTATAATATTAAATATATAAATTATATATATATATATAAATTTTATAATATTAAATTTTACTTGGACTGAACAGAAGACAGGGAAACCAAAGTAAAACTGAAGAAGTCGCTAACTTCAAGCTTGTTCACTAGAAGAGACATTATTTCCTTGAAGAACATTTTAAGACCTAGAAAGAAGAGTCTACAGAGACCATTAACCATGGAAGCCAGGTATTTTTCTCTTGTGCGTTTCGGTTATTGACTATCTCCAGCCACTTCCTGTTTTGAAAGATCTGGAAGCAATTTTTAGTTGTTCTTCCTCTGACCTCTTGCCCTACTCCAAAATTTTGTTGCTTCTCTTATTTTTGCCTTGTCAGAGTTTATGGTACTTTTATTCATTCCTGCAACCACAGAGGTTCTTTATTATTTGGTGCCAGTTCTGGGTTTAGTGGACCCGAGCCCAGCCCGCCCTGTGAAGGGACAACTCCTGGGCTTCCGGCTTCCTCTCACCTGCTGGGGAGTCCAGGGCGGGCGACCACTGCCAGCCATGCCTGACGCTGCTGCTGACACGCTTTGGCCCCCTGGCTGCATCTGAACCCTGATGACTTTGCCATCTGGGGAATCACAAAGGGACAGAGCAGGGGCTCAGTGTAGGGGCAGGAGCTGGGGAGAGCTCATTCTGGGGGTGGCCCCCTCCTTTCCCGAAAGGGCCCCCCAAAACCCAAGCTGGGCTGAGTCCTGGAGTAGTGGGTTCAGAGCCATGGAGCCCCATATCCTTTTCAGCTGGAACAGCAGGTCGGGGGCTCCCCACCACCGGCCCCTTCCCTGCTGTCATCGTGGCCCACCTGGGGCCAGTGAGCCCTGCCAAGGAGCCCGTCCTTCCCTTGGAGGCCCACCAGCGAACCCCTTTAAGACAAGGCTCCTGCCTGGGGCCTTGCCTCATTATAATGTGACAGGCCGGTTGCCAAGGCAACGGCACTGTCTCCCCTCTCCTCCTGTGAATTTCTCAGCCAACTGAGAGGGCCCTAAGCCCAAGGAGCAGTCCAGCTGCCTGTGCCCAGCAGCCCCAGGGTGCCGCCACCCCCACTTCGACCCTCTCGGAAATAAGGTCCCCCAGCCTGCAGAGAGGAGTGCCCCTCACAGCCTCCCCCTCCGCCCCTTCTCCCTGGACTCTCTGCCCATCCCCCTGTTCCTTCTCTCCCTTCTCCCCCAGACCCTCTCCCCCTCTCCCAGACCTCTTGCAGGCCCTGCTGACTTTCCTTATTAGCCTAAATCTCCTGCGTGTTTCCTGAGAACCTACTATGGGTCTCCGGGCAGGCAGAGAGGGTCCTCTTGCAGACTCCAGGCTCGGGGCCCCATCTAAGTACCCCCAGGTCGCCCTCCCTCCTCAGCTGCGGGGACGTGGCTCGTGGGCTGGCTTCCCCCTGGGCCGCCCTCAGGCAGTGCTTGCCGCAGTGCATGGTGCCCGGCCTCTGCAGACGACTCCGGCTGTCCTGTGCACTGGGTGCTGCGTGTTACTCCCTAAATCCCCAGAGCCTCGGTGGGCGGCCGCAGGATCCGCTTGGCTGTCCCTTTGCAGATGGGGCGGGAGAAAACACACGCCAAGCCAACTGGTCTCAGTTTGTCCCCCCACCACCGGTGGCCCTCCGGGACGCGCTCACCGGCTCTCTGCCCTACCCCTGAGCTGGGGCCCGCGCATCCCACTGCACTGAACAGCCCAGCTCTCGGAAGAGCTTTCTCTGGCTCCCTCAGCAAGACTGGCAGACCCAGGCACTCGGCCTCCAACTCAGGGAGGCCTCCATCTCCATCCCTGTGGGCCTGGAGCCCCCTCTCCCTTGACTCAGTGTCCCTGCACCTCTTGTCTCGTCACCACTGCCATCTCTCCCATCTTCAAACAAGAAAACCTCTCCGTGCCCCTCGCCCCTTCCAGCCGTCACCTGCCGCTCTGTCACAGAAGTCCACGTCCATCCCCGCCCACTCAGGCCCTCCTGACCCCGCCACCCCTCAGGTCCCAGTGACTCCCCCTTTGCCCGGCCTGGTGGTCGGGCTTCAGCCTTTCAGGCCCAGCTCCACGAGGTCTGCAGCCACTGCGGGCGCTGGAGCCCGATCTTCATTTGGCCTTGGCCTACTGTCCTCTTGGTTGCCCTGGTGACTGGGGCTCTTTGCTGGACCTCACCATCTTCCCAACTTCTAGAGGCTGGGGTGACATGGCTCCATGCCCCCTCTCCACCTGCCAGCTGCTTCTCCAAGACATGATGTTGAGCAGCGTCTTCATGCTGACATCTCTAGCTCCTCCCAGAACACTAGAGTCCCATTGTTTTGGTTTGCTAAAGCTGCTGGAATGCAATAAACCATAAGTGTGTTGGTTATGAAGGAGGCTTATTAAGTTACAAGTGTACCATTCTAAGGCCACAATAATGTCTAAATGAAGGCACCAGCAAGAAGACACTTTCCCTCGAGAAAGGCCAAGTGGGCCTGGAGTTCCTCTGTCAAGGGGAAAGCTGCATGGTGACATCTGCTGTCCTTCCCTCCTGGCTTCTGGGTTCAAATGACTTTCTCAGCTCCTTCTGCATCTCCAGACATATGTGTCTTGATTTCAGGCTTCTGCCCTCTGCTGCTCTGAGCTCTCTCCCTATTTTCTGCCTTTTATTCTCTTCCTGCAGGGCTCCGGTTAACAGAATGAAGACCCACCTTGAATGGACAGGGTCACATCTCCATCTAATCAAAAGGTCCCACCCACAATTAAGTGGTCGCATCTCCATGGAAAGAACCTAATCGAAAGTTCACGCAAACAACAGTTCTGCCCCTACAAGATTGGATTAGGATTAAAGAAGTCTGGCTTTTTTGGGTTACACAGCAGTTTCAAAGCAGCACACCCACCCAGCGTCCAACCCTTGCTATCAGATGTGGCTCATTCTAGACCTGCCTGAAGCACAGCTCCCTACGCTCCACTCCAGACCAAGCGGCCCCTGCCACATTCTTCCCCACCCCAGTCATTAGCAAATCTACTTTCCCTGTTGTTTGGCTTCCTGCTTTCTTTCAACCCTCACCTCAAATCCATCAACGAATCCCTCAGGCCAACCTCCAACGTGCCCAGAATCTGCTGTCTTCTCCCGTCTCCACAGACACCATGCTAGGGCACGCCATCCTCCTGCCACTCGCCCTGGCCTCCTCACTGCTCTATGCTGCAGCCCCGCTCTGCAGCCAGCAATGTCCTCTGCAAGCTTCAGTGAGATCGGCACCCTGCAAAGGTCCCCCACATTATCTAGACCACCCCAACATGCTTATCATGGCCGTCAGGGCCCCCCTTCATCTGTCTGCCCACCTTCCTTGCCTGGGCTCCTCTGCTCTCCCCATGTTTACTCCTCTCACCTGCCTCGGCATCCTTTTTTTATATTTGCACGGGCTGTGCCTTCACCCGGAGCACTCTCTCAGGATCACACACGGGCCTCCCTCCCGTGGCTTCATTCCAGCCTCCGCTCAAACGCCAGGTCACCCACGAGACCTCCCAGGCCTTGCCCGCCCCATCCTCTCTGCCCCTTTTCTCTCCTTCGCTTTCCTTCTCAGCCCTCATTGCCCTCTGATAGTGCATCAATTCAGCTGCTGCTTCTCCCTCTTCCCCGCTGCACACCCTGGAGACAGAGCAGCGAGGAACATGCGTTTACAGGCTGCCCTCACAAGGGACCACAAACTGGATGCTTACAAGAGAATTTTATCCTCTTGCAATTCTAGAGGCCGGAAGTCCAAAACCAGAGCCACAGAGCCCACACAGACCCCAGGGGATGATGCTTCCTTCCATCATCGCTTCCAACTTCCAGGGGCCACCGGCATTCTTTGGCTCATGGCCGCATTCCCTGTCCTCAAGGTCAGCAGACTGAGAGGCACGTGGGGAGGGCATTTGGGGGAGGGGGAAGGCTCTCTAGGGGAGGGGGTCTTGGAGATTCAGAAGGGCTCTGGGCAGCAGGGAACACATCCTGGGCAGAGGCCTGGGTCGGGGAGAGCTGCTGACATTGGGCCCCACAGGCTGCTGAGCTGCCATTCATTTTTCTAGTCTTTTCTCTCCCTTCTCTCTTCTTCAGGTGGGCTATTTCTATTGCTTTACATTCAAGTTTCTTGATTCTGGGTGGGCCACAGTGGCTCAGTGGCAGACCTCTCGCCTACCATGCCGGAGACCCGGGTTCGATTCCCGGTGCCTGTCCATGCAAAAAAAAAAAAAAGATCTCTTGGGAAACAAACAAGTTCCTTAATTCTTTCCTCTGTCATCTCCAATCATTGAGCCCATCCTGTGAAATTTTTATTTCAGATGTTTTATTTTTCAGGGCTAAAATCTGCATTTGGCTCCCTTTTACATTTCCATTTCTCTGCTATGGTTTTGTTTTCTTTCCATTCATTGGGAGAGCATTTGCTTTTCCCTCATTGGGCACAGTTAAAAAGAGTTGCTTCAAAGTCTTGGCCTAATAATTCTAATATTTGGTACATGTGAGAGTTAGTTGGCCTCAGGTTTCATTGTGGGCTCCTTTTCCTTCTGAGTCTTGACTCACTTTTTGTTTTGACTCTTCAAATGTTCCTGAAGCTTCAGAAATTGTCCTGACACTGCAAATGTTGAATAATTTGGGAAACTCTTACCGTCCTGTGGTGGAGACGGTGGGATTCTGTTATATTGCTCTATGAAGTGTTACTGTTTTTGTTTTAACAGGCAATTTAGTTGTTTAGACCCAAACTGCAAGCTAAGGTATATGTGTGGTTGGGGCGTGTGGCGAGGCTGGAGGTGGGGGTTTCAAATCTCTGTTCCGATGGTAACTGTTCTTCCCCAAGCAGGCGGCATCTGGGTACAGCATGCATGGCTCCCAGTCTTGGCTCTTTCCTTCTTTGGCCCCCCTGCCTCTAACTCTCCAGCAGCCCTGTACTCCTGCCCAGACTCCTGCCCCTGCTTCCTTTCACCCAAAAAACCTGCTGGCTCTCCTTTCAGAGGTCTAGCTGCCTGGCCTCTCCACAGTGACTGTGGTTGCCTCGGGGCAGAGCCACTAAAACACAACGCTCTCCCCCTGGACTCTCCAGGTTTATGGGGATCTGCACCTCCCTCCAGGGCCAATCAGTGACGGGATTTGTTTTTTTGCTTTTCATCCAGAGTTTATAGAGGCTATTTGTGAGAGGATCAGTTTGTTAGGAATTTGTTTATCTCTCCTGGCACGGGACCCTGGAAGCCATTTCTTCCTTTTAGAATTGTTTACCGTCTGGAGAAGCAGGGAAGGAGAAACAGTTTTATTTTCAGAGCGAGCCAATCCTCACCCCTTTCTGTTTAACAATCTATGCTTTAGTTTATCTCTCTCCTCTTACATTTTGTCATTGGCAGCCAGAAGCAGCCAGGTGGGATTTTGGATATTCTCTCCGGAAACTCTTTAGGGAGCTCATTGGGTTGGTTGTGTTCATTTCCTAATTTCCATGAAGTCAAAAGCGACAGTGTTACTCAACTTTCTGCCGGGACATAGCAAGGGGCCCATGCACCAGAACTTCAATAGCACTTCCCCTCCTTTACACCTCACCTTCAACCTGGAGGTCCTTTGGGCTTTGACTGCTGCTTCCCCAGCCTCTGCTTGCCACCTGGACCAAGGTCCATACCACAATTTTATGTTTGGGTTGTGGCAGCACCCCACTTTCAGGTGCCATAATCTGTTCTCGTATCTGCTGCTGCCTAACGAGCCACCCCAAACGTAGTGCCTAAAAAACAGCAGCAGTTGTTTATTTTGTTCACAAATCTGCAATTTTGGGCAGCAGTTTGCTGCTCCATACCAGCCTAGTTGGGCTGGTGTGAAGGCTGAGCCCTTCTCCAGGCCACTCATGCCCTCATAGGTCAAACTGTTGATACAGCCTGTTGACTGGGACCACAGTTGCGGCCCCTACACGTGGCCTCTCTGGGTTGCTGCTGGGCTTCCCCACTGCCTGCAGCCAGGTCCCGGGGCACCAGGAAGAAGCACATGGCGCTTTTATGACTTGGGCTTGGAAGCCACTCTGCACGACTTCCTCTGTACCCAATTGGCGAGAGCACAAAGTCTGCCCAGGGTCAAGGACGAGGTCAAGCCGCACCACAGGTGGGAGGAGACCCACGCCACACTGGAAGAAGAGAACGGGGGGTGGGGGGTGTTGGGGTGCCCATAATAGAAATCTGCCATAGGGATTACTGTAGTTCCTGGCTGCTGAAACAAGCACCATGCAGGGGGTTGGTTTAAATGATGGGACTCTATTGGCTTGTGGTTTTGAAGCTAGGAGAAATCCACCATCAAGGCATCAGCAAGGCGGTGCCTTCTCCCAGAAGACTGCGGCATTCTGGGGCTGATTGCTTTTCCATCTCTTGACAACGCACATGGTCACTGTCAGGCCTCTCCTGACTTCTCTGGGTTCTCGTGATTTCCAGTTTCTCCTGTGGCTTTCTCCCTGGTTCTGAATTTCCTTCTACTTTTAAAGGACTCTAGTAACAGGGTTAAGACCCACCCTGATTGAGGTTGGCCGCACCTTACCTGAAGTAGTCTCATCCAGAGGTCCTACAACTGGTTTTTCTCCAAACCACCACAGTGAGTATGAATGAATGAATGCTACCAATTTTTAATGATTAAGCAACTATTCTGTCTGCTCCTTAGAAGAGCTCAGGTTGTCCAAAATAGCTGTTTTCTGAAGCACTCTGTTTGCAGCACTATGCTGGTTACAATTCAGGATCCCTGCTCTGTTGGTACTACATCTAACAATTGTCACGATTGTATAAGCTGTTGCTCACACAGGGGAGCTTATGTGCCAGCTGCTTTTTGAAGGGCTTTAAGGACATTGACCCATTTAGTCTTGTGCTTCTCCATTGAACCCAGCAAGAGAAATCGTGCAGCCCAAGATGTGAGGTCTGAGCGTGGTGAAAGACGTGGGACATGCCACACATATCTGGGATTTGTTTGCTCCCCTCCCCTCTAGCTGGCTTACCATGCCCCATTTTCTTCTCATTGGGGCTGCCCAATGCCATGGGGGAGGGGGTTTCTCATGACACCCCAGCATCCAAAGCTCAGTGTCACAGGCTCAGCGCTCTGGGGTGGGGGGCAGCGAGGGGTCTTGGCATGAGCTCAGGTGCTCGTCTTCCTTAAATTTGTACCGTAAGGTGGGCAGACCAGAATCAGTGGGGAGACAGAGTGGGGGTTTAGGAAGGCTCTTTTAGCCGTAAAATAAGTAGGTGATTCTTTTCAGCTCTAAAATGCTGCTTTGACTCAAGATGAGAGAAAGGGGGTCTCTGCTGTATGCTGAGGGATTGGCACCTGGCTTGCAAAGGGCAGCAGTACCCAGTTCCTACAGGCACCTAGAGTACCCGGGGTACAAGCAGGTCTGCAAGCTCTCACCGAGGGCACAGGTGCAAACCAGGAGGCGAGCTCAGGAAGGGTGCCATAGGCATCCTCCAGCTCTGCAGGTGGTGGGCAGCCTAAGGCCAGGGCACAGGCCTTCCTGCCTCTCCTCCAGCCACAGCCCCACCCAGCCTGGGGCATGACCACTGCCTGCAGAGCTGGAGGTAGTGTGCATTTCACTGCCCTTCTTGCCTCCTGCCCTCCAGGCTCTCCCACATTAAGTCTGCTCTCCTGCTCTGCACCCACTTTAGAACTGGGCTTTGTAAGTCTTTCTCTTTACCCCAGAAACTCCACAGTCATTCAGATATGGCCACAAGAGAAGGTTCCAGCCATAAAACCACCATTCCAGTCCCACTGTCCTTGGAGTGGAAGGTGCCAATCTCTTTCAGGGACTGAGGTCTGGAATGATCTTGCAGGAAGGAGGGCCCCCCAAGTGCAGTCGGGGCTCGAACACCACAGACACTGTACCTGCTGCACCCCGAGGGAGGGAGGGCATTTCGTTTTTCACTCTACCCTCTGACCCTTGTAGAGGAACCAGAATGAAAAGGGAAGCTGGTGGTGATGGGGTGACATGGGCCATGAAACTGGTCCATCCGATGACCATCAGGCAGGCTGCACCACGACCCAATGTGCTTATGGGTATGATGTGGAGATGAGGTTTTTGGATAAGGTTTATTTTCTTTTCCTGGAAACGGGAATGGGTTCAGCACCAAATCCCCCCATGAATCACTGCAGTCTGTAGCTGAGATAGAGATGGAGATAACTAAATCTCCCTCTGCAAGCGCGTTGCCAGCCTTGCTTTGAGATGACTGTTCCCCCAGGATCCGGTTTCCAGCCTGGTGCCCGCATTCAGGGAAGAGAATGCTCCCCAAGGAGCGGCTGGTTTATGCAAGATACTGTGTTTTGTCACGGAGAAAGAGTACTGATGGAACAGCTCGATTCTCTTCGCAGATGTGGAGAAATCTATCCCCATTTGCCACCACCTGGAGTATTTATTCTTTTAGCAGGTGGAGTTCTTTCTCAGGGCCCTGCAGGACCGGTTAGGGACCTCTGCGGGACGTGTGCGCATCTCGCCTTTTGGAAGTCAGCGGGATTTTCCCCTCTGTCTTTCCCTTCCTACCTTTCCCATCAGGCGGTCTCCTGCTTCCAGACAGCAGAGGAAAGTAGGTACTTTGATTACCCACCCAGGCAAATGTGAGAGCGTGAGGAGAAGAGGTAAAGCGAAAATGTTCTATACTTAGTCACGTTCCCGTTGAAATTGATTTTCAGAGCTTAACAAAGAGTCTGCAGCTGTGGAAATGTGAGGAGAAGGAAGGGCCGTGCAGTACCCAGGGGCTGGGTTATTGGCTGAGTGCATTTCTCGAGGTGGACCTGAGCCTGGGAATCTCTCCTTGCAAACGGGGGTTCCCATGATGCGTCTGCATTTTGCTGCCCAGGTGTGCATACAAATCCCTTTCTGCACTTCGCCACCTGCATGCACCTCTACACACACGTGGTGCTGCAAATGGGCAGGGGCATTTTCAGTGTTGTCCTGTCTCCAGATTCTAGGGCACCTCTATTACCACCTTCAAAGTTTGTTTGGCCCACTGTGTCCATTCTTCCCAGGCCTCGAACTCGTGCCCAAGGCTGGCTCAACCCTCACTACAGTGCTTCTCCCTTCCACACGTTTGATTTGATAACTCCTTCATTCATGTGAAGGGGGGAAGTCACACTGGGCAGGTGGGGGGGGGAGTTTTGCACCTGTGAAACCAGGGAGAGAAGCGAGGTGGGGTCAGAAGCTAGAGAGGTTGCAAGCTGACCTGCAGGAAGCAGTGTCCACCTGTTCCATCGGAGCCACTACCTCTCAGGCTAACTTCCTTCAATCCATCTATTTTCTGTTCCTTTTAGTCCAGGCTGGCAGTGGTTCTGTTCATACAGAGCTTGCAAAAAACCTGTCAGTTTTACACAGGAGTCTCAGCATCAGACAAAATAACTTTCCACAAATCCTGCATTTCCAATCTTAACTTCCTCTGAAATGGCTGACTGGTCCTATGTTCATTTAAACCCTCACACTGAGCCCTATTCTGTGGGGACTCATTTTCTGGAAGCTCAGAAATTTCCAAACCATCAATTTCTGGTTTCTTTGTGCCTAGGAGTGCAGTTCTGAGCTTATCCCTTTCCTCTCTCATTTTACTATAAGCTGTAAGGAGAAATCAGGCTGCACTTTTTTCACATTTAACTTCTAAATCTCTTCAGCTAAATATCCAGCTTCATCACTCTCAAATTCTGCCTTCCATCTGACATCAGAACTCAGTTCTGCCAAGATCACTGCCACTTTAAAACAAGGGTTACTTTTCCTCCTGTTACTAATAATGCAATCATTGCATCTTTCTAAGACCACGTCGGAATTACCTTCAGCATTCAGATTTCTACCAACAGTCTCTTTAAAGCAATGTGGGCTTTTCTATGAAGCATCTCATAGTTCTTCCAGCCTCCACCCCGACCCGATTCCAAAGCTGTTTCCACAAATTTGGTGTTTGCATAGCAGGAACCCACTCTCCTGGTACCAAAATGTTTTAGCTTCTTAGGCTGCTGAAAGTATAGACCATGAAATGGGCTGGCTTTCAACAATGGAAATTTATTAGCGTATAAGCTTACAGTTTTGAAACTGAGAAAAACGTTCAAATCAAGACATTATCAAGGCAATGCTTTCTTCCTGAAGACCAGTTGCTGGAGATCCTTCGCTCCTTGGCCATGTGACAAGGCACATGGCAGCATCTGCTCCTCTCTCTCGTCCCTTAGGGGTTTCGTTGCTTTCAGCTTCTTGCTTTCTTGGCTCTCTCTCTCTCTCTCTCCTCACAGTATTACCAAGGACTCCCTCCAGTAAGAGGATTAAAACCCATCCTGAACGAGGTGAGTCACACCTTACCTGAAGTAGCCTCATTAAGAGACTCTACTTAGAATGGGTCCACACAAGGAAGAATGGACTGAATGCAAGAACATGCCTTTCTGGGGTCCAGATGGCTGCAGGCACCACACCTCCCTATGGCCAAGACCTTCCTTTGTGTCCAGGTGCTGGGCTTCTCCCTGTAAGAAAGGCTTCCCGGGGTCCTCCTTGCCTGGCAGAACTGTGGTCTGTGTCCTCTGGTCACCCTTAGACTTGGTGCTCGGTGGTGTGGTAAGCACACGGGCACCTGGTCTGTCTTCTGGTTTGTGTCTATCTGTCTGCCTCTTCAGTGAAGTGCAAGGTCCTGGAGGGCGTGTAACATTTTTGTTTTGACTAGGTAATGCCTACACTGGGTGGGCATTGATTCACCCCCTGTACCAAAGGCACTTTCAGGACCCAACCCCTGGTCCTGTCGGTGTGGACCCATTTGTAGATGAGGGTGGATCTTACTCCAATATGACTGAAGTCCTTGCAAGCAACGGAATTTGGGCACAGAAAGAGGAAGCCACTGGGAGGAGCCAGAAGCCAGGCATCAACAGATCCCAGAGAAGAAAGAAGGTGCTGCCGTGTGCATTGCCATGTGATGGAAAAGCCAAGGAACCCCAAAGATGGCGGGCCAGCCAGAAGGCACCCACCCTGAAGGAAGCCAGCCTTCCTGCCTCTGAAACTGTGAGCCCATAAATTTCTCTTGTTGAGTCAACCCATCCTCTGGCATTTGGGTGTAAAGTTTGAGTGCAAAGTAAGTCTTTCTCACATCCCTCAACCTTCCACCTTTTCCCCCCTTCCTCTTACCTCATGCTCCACCACCTCATTCTCCCAACTTCCATCCTGAGAGAAAACCACTCTGTGGTAGTTAGATTCAGGTGTCAACTTGGCCAGGTGAAGGTACCTAGTTCTATTGCTTTGGACGTGAGCCAATGGTACGTGAACCTCATCTGTTGCTGATTACATCTGCAGTTGGCTAGGAGGCATGCCTGCTGCAAGGAATGATGTTTGATTTAATTGGCTGGTGCTTAAATGAGAAAGCTCAACTTAGCACAGCCCAAGCAGCTCAGCATACCTCATCTCAGCACTCACAGCTTAACCCAGGCCTTTGGAGATGCAGAAAGGAATCACCCCGGGGAAAGTTGTTGGAACCCAGAGGCCTAGAGAGAAAGCCAGCAGAAATTACCCTGTGCTTTCTTGCATAAGAAAGAACCTCAGTTGGAAGTTAGCTGCCTTTCCTCTGAAGAACTAACTAAATAAATCCCCTTTCATTAAAAGCCAATCTGTCTCTGGTGTGTTGCATTCCAGCAGCTAGCAAACTAGAACACACTCTTACAGATTTTAAACTGGAGCATATAGAGATATAATTATATATAACATATTAAAGTAATGTATATATATCTTTATATAAGCAGACACATGGTGCAGATTATACACTTGGAGTCTTCATTTTCCTTTGGAGTTTGTCGTGTGTCAATGCTCACAGAGACTCCTCATTCCTTTTAACATTCCATTGTATACGTTGCATTGGAATTTATTTAAGTGACTTCCTATTGATGGACATATAAGCTGTTACTAATATTTTTCAACTAAAAGCAATGCTTGCAGTACCTAACCTGATGCAAGTTGAAATTGTTTAACCAAAAGCTTCATTAATTTTCATTCTCGTAAGACATTATTGAATCATTGTTCCAAAGAACTGAATCAGCATTTCCTCCAACGTTTTATAAGGATGTTCTTAGCCACAAACATAGTAATGCTCGTTCATATTTCTGAGATCCTTATGCATTTTTCCGGTATTTAAAAGCCATTTGCATTATCTTTATTAACTCTTTGGTCATGTGCTTTTCCCACTTTTTCGATCAGGTTCTTGGTCCTTTTCTAATGGGTTTGTAGGAGCACTGTTAAGTACTAGGAAATTAACCCTTTGTTATATGTTGCAAATAAACTATCCTCTGTTTGCCACTAGGCACGAGGCAGCCATTTCAGGGGAAGTCAGGATTGGAAATGACTTTTTCTGCCATGCAAAAAGGATTAACTTTTATAAAGGGATATTTATCCATCCTTTTTATTTAAAAAATGGATTCTTGTATCCCATGTTTGCTTCCGATGGTTTTAGGGTTACATTTTTGTACAATTACTGCTCTAATTCTCATGGAATTTAGTGTAGTGTGGGGGTGGTCTAATGGAATTTAGTGTAGTGTAGGGGCAAAGTGGGGACCCACCGCCCATCTCCCCAGTAGCTGGGCAGCTGCCCTAACATGACCTATCAAAGAACCCAGTGTTTTCCCCTGGTTCCCACTGACCTGAAACACCACTGTTATCACTGAGGGACTTCCCATGGATTTGGGTCTATTTTTGGATTTTGTTCTCATTCACTGATGTATTTGTCTTCTACTTACCCAGGCCAAACAGTCTTGATTTCTGTAGCTCCCTGGAGGGTTTAATGTCCAGCTGGGCTGGGCTAGGCTGGGCTGTGCCCACAGGTTGCCATCTGCCTGCCTCCGTGCTGGTTCGGTGCTGGGCTGGGCCTGGCACCCTGACCCGCCAGGAAACCTGCAGAGGGTTGAACAGCAACCCCCCAAATTCCATGTCCACTCAGAACCTCAGAAGGTGCCCTTTTTGGAAATAGAGTCTTTACAGATGAATTAGCTAAGAGGAGGTCCTGCTGAACTAGTGTGGGCCCCAGTGACTGGTGTCCTTCTACGAAGAGGAGAGAACACACAGACACAGAGAAGAGGGCCATGTGAAGATGGAGGCAGAGATTGAAGTGATGTGACCACAAGCCAAGGAGCACCAGGGGCTGGAAAAGGGGAAGCAGGAGTCTCCCCTGCAGCTTTTGGGGGAGCAGAGCCCTGTTGGCGTCTTGGTTTCAGACTTCTGGCCCTAGATCTGTGAGATGATACTTTTCTGCTGGGGGACGGGAGGAGGGAGCCCCCAGTGGGGGCTGGGGAGTGCCAAGAGACTCAGCATTGCGTAAATGGCCACATGTTGACACACTGTGGGACCTTCAGCATTCAGCGAATTGCCCTGGCTCTTGATGCCAAATTGTGCCCTTATCCAAGGCTCATGGCACTGCCAGGAATGCACCAGCCAGCGAGGTGCCACCCCCAGCCACTAGCTGAACCCCTGCCCTCTGCTGCCTGCTGACCTCTGCTCCTGACCTTCCTTCCCTGCGTGCAGCAATCCTTTTACCTTAAAACAAACAAACAAAATTGCTGGTCACCTGTCCCTTTCCAGGCCTCACCCCAAGCCAAACAGCCCCAAAGAGCCGTCTAATCTGTCCCCAACTGTCCCTTCCATCCTCTCATCAATCCCTTCCCCACACCTGCTCCCAAACCCACCCAGCCGCAGCCCCAGGGATTCCACACTCCACTGGGCAGCTCCAGAAAGCCCTGACCACAGCCTTTTCCCTGGCATGCTGCCACCTGTAGATTCTAGGACGAAGCTGGGGAGACAGCTGAGGGTCGCGAGCCAAGGAGTTGAAAAAGGCAAGTGGGAAGCTGCCCTTCAGGAGGGAACCAGCCCTGCCACCCCCAGGAGGTCAGTCCCTGAGACTGGCTTTGTGCCTCTGACCTCTATAGCTGTAAAAGAATAAATATGTGTGGCTCCAGCTACTAAGTTTGGAGTAAGTTTTCATAGCAGCAGCAGAGAGCTCATCTGCATGGCATATTGTGTATTTCACTTGCTTGTGTATCATCTTTCTCTCCCGCAATAATGCAAGCTCTAGGCAGAGAGGAGTTTCGTGCCTGATTACATGGTAACTAGAGCAGAGCCTGGTTCTCTCAGCTTTCCCATGAGCAGAGCTGACGCACATGTACATGCACATTTTTATGAGAAAATGCCTCACAATGTCATAATGAAATTTCTAATTTCAAATGTAGGATCAGTCACTTTTCAATTTAATTTTACGTTTATGTTTATGTCTCTTTTCTCTTACAGGAAAATTTTATATTTTCCAATAATATTTATTGTCCCAATAAATATTTTTTGTCGTTAGAAAAATAAAATCGGCTCTTAAACATATAAAATGATGCTGAACCACTCATAATCTGAGAGTTAGACATGAAAACTACATGGAGATACCACTTCACACTTGTTGGTGTGACAACATTTGGGACATTTGACCACTCCTCTGTGAGTAAGGCTGTGAGGAAGCAGCATCCTCATACTTTGCTGGTGGGAAAGCAAAAGAGTATAGTTCCTGGGGAGGGAAATCTGGTAATATCTAGCAAAGCTGTGCTGGAAATAATATAAAATGATGGGTGCACGAGACTGTTCCCTGGAGGACTATTTGTCATGGCCAGATGGGAAACTACCCAGTTAGGATAGGTGAATAAAATGTGAAGCGTCCTTAGTTGTCCTCTGCAGCTGCAAGAACAAATTAAGACAATCTCTACATCCTGCAGTGGCAGGACCACTAGGACATAGCATAAGCAGAGAAGGCAAAGTGGAGAACAGAGTTCACCTAAGAGAGAAGGCAGTACAAATATATATATACACACACACAAATATCAGTACTTACGCTTTTTAACTTAGAAGGGTAAATTTTTAAAATCTAATGAAATGGTTATCTATAGTGAGAGGGAAAAGAGTGGAAAGGACAGGGGCTGCAGCTGGCCATCTCTGCACATGCCATATTATGAATGCTTTCAGGCAACTTTAAAACACTGTATATCCATGGTGAGATATATCCTGTGGACAAAGATAAACAAGCAATAATGATCTGTTTCCAACAATTGTCTTGTTAATAAAAATATCACCATCATTATTTTGAAAATATTATGTTTGCATGTATGTGCATGCAAAACGCATATAGTGGGCAAAGTAATTACAAAAAAAAAAGATTCCTGTAAGAGAAAAGAGACATAAACATAAACGTACAATTAAATTGAAAAGTGACTGATCCTACATTTGAAATTAGAAATTTCATTATGACATTGTGAGGCATTTTGTCATTAAAATGTGCATGTACATGTGCGTCAGCTCTGCTCATGGGAAAGCTGAGAGAAGGAGACACTCAGTGGCAGTGGATAGCTCTAGCACTTGGATTATGGTCTCTAAGTACCATTTCCCTTGAACAAATGGCTGTCTAATCTGAAGTTGAACCTCGGGATCCTTACTGTGCAAAAAGAAAGGAAAGGGGCAGGCCACAGTGGCTCAGTAGGCAGAGTTCTTGCCTGCCATGCTGGAGATCTGGGTTTGATTCCCGGTGCCTGCCCATGCAAAAAAAAAAGAAAAAGAAAGGAACATATCAAAGACAACTGGGGTTGTGTGTGAAAAGTATATCTTTTTCCAGCCTTTTATTTTTAACCAATCTATGACCTTAAAGCCACAGTGTTTAGTTGGGTCTTTGCCTGGTAAATCATGCGTTAAGACCACACGCATTCAATGTGAGTGCTGATATGATTAGATAAAAATCAATCACTTGCTACTGGTTTACTTTGTTTCATCTGTTCTTTGTTTCTTTTTCCCTTCATTTTCTGCCTTTTTTTTGGGGGGGGGGGATAAATGACCTTTCCATTTTACCTTTTCAATTGACTCATACACAGAATTATATTTTTCAGATGACTTCCCTATGGTTATGAAATGTTAATTCATAAGCTTCTACTTTTGAATAATGTCCGAGTAGTTCCCATGGTCTGTAAGGAGCTTGGACATTGTATTTCAGCTCCTTACCTTAAGAGTGCCTTCTATGGTTTTGTTCAGTACCCCTCCATCGATCATCTTGGCTGAGACTGCTTCCCTTCTCCTATACGAGCCCAAGTCCTCACTGCCCCTCCCTGCTCCCTCTCTTCCCTGACAACCTTGAAACCAATGTTGAAGCTCCGGGACTGCAGAGAAAAAGCCACTTGGACTGCAGGTGGTAAAGAAAAGACACTTCAGGCCCTACCTCTTCCCATGTCCAGCTCACCCCTAACCACACCTGCTCTCCCCTCCTCACCTGGCTGCCCAGGCGCCTAGAGGCTCTTCACTGCCCCCTTCTCTCTCTCTGCCCACATTGGCTCCAGGAGGCCTAGTTGCCGCAAAGGAAAACATTCCCAAGCAGTGGTCTTATCTGCAACCTCCGTAAATCCCTTACCCTCTTCGTCCAGGGCTCTCCTCCAACCCAGCCCCAACCCTTCCAAGCCTGCTGTCCTTGGTCTTGGGGCTGAGCTCTGCTCTCTCAGGCGCTTCTGCAGCCCCAGAGCACAGTCGACTCAGATGACTTTCCACTGTCTGGGGCAGTATATTTCTTGGCTCCCTGCTGTGTGCCAGGCACCCCGGCCCAGAGATGCTGAGCTCCTTCAGTCTTCTCCATTGCTCTGTGTCTCCTGCTTGCTGTGGGCTACTGAGCAGGCACTGGGCCTCACTGGACGATTCCCAGGAAAGGGGGGCAAGTCACACCCTTCTGGGAAAGCGACAAACAAAGCAGCAAGTCCTGAGTCCTCAGGCGGGTGTTTCGCCATGTGTGGTCCCAGGAGTCCCCAGAGGTGCCTGCTAAATGCAGGTTCCCAGGTCCCACCCCAGACCCTCCAAATCAGACTCTCTGGGTCTATCCCCGGAATATGCCATTGTCGCCCCTCCCCGATTGATTCTTAGGCCCATTCTAACTTTGAGGACCTCCGATGCAGGCATGGTAAGCTAACTGAGTGCAGGTAGTGAGTCTTTGTTGTGCATTTGCCATGCGGAAGGCACAATGCTGAGGGCACAGCGTGGCTGTGTGTGGACCTGAAAAGCTGTCTGGGACTGTAGGTGTGTGGTCACCTGATCCGTCCCTGCCTTCCACCTCCAGCCCCTCTGCTCACTCCTCTGCCTTCCCATGTCACAGCTCACTGTACCTGCTTCCTCTCTTGCCTGCACCATCACTTCCATGACTGGGAACTTTTCTACTGACCCGTGAAGATGCAAACCCCATGACCCAAGATGGACCTCTGCACACTCTGCTCTCTCCCCTCAGAAGGCTCCCTCCCCAGTTTTACCCTTCAAGTCAGACTCTTCCTTGTCCAGGACCCTGTCCCGAACCCCCGGCCGTGCCTCCTGCCTGCAGCTCCCAGGACATTCCTGGAGCTCTTTCCTTGTGCCTGTTCCCACCAGGGTAGCTGGTGTGTTTATGTGACAGGGGTTTGCTTATATGACCGAGGGGAAAGGGGGGGGTGCATTTACACAGCGGCGGGTTTACATAATGGGATGCGTGTTTACACGATGGGAGACGTGTGTTTATATGATGGGATGCGTTTACACAATGGGGTTTTTACACGATGAAGTGTGTTTCATCCCCGCTGTCCCCCACACTCAGGGCAGTGCGCGTTGGTTGAGTAAATGCTAAGGAGGCAGCGGCATCGATTTGTCAGAAATTCTAGGAGTGCGTATCCCTCGCAGCCCCTTAACAGGCAGAGCCGGTGACAGGGGAGGTGGCAGCGGCAGACGGGGTATCCTAGCTGGCTTTGCAGCGTGTGGGTATTTCCATTTCATGGGGCCCCCGGTCAGCTGCTGTCTGTTATTTGGTGGGGTGGGGGAGTATGTAGAGGCTGCAGCGAGCAGATGGGGAGCTCCGACCACAGCCAGCTCTGAAGCCCCCTGAGAGGAGGTCGACCCCTCTGCAAACCCCGTGATAAGTGACAGGTACCGACTGGGGAGAGCTGCCGGTGGCCAGGGGTATCAGAGGAGGACAGCCAGCCTGGCCTCTCCAGACAGCGTCCCGGGGCCACCTGGGGAGGGAGTCCACCCCGTGAGGGGTCCACATGGAAGAGTGTCACCTGGTGGGACCGCGGGAGGAAACGCGCCGGGACACGGTGGCGCTTCCCCCAGAACCGCGCCGGACGGGGATTGACGCTAGGCCTAATTTTTGTTTAAGGTTCAATTGGTTATTGTTCGCCTGGTTATGAAATAACCCATAACAGGAAAGAATATTTAGAAAATCAAGTCACAGGATGAAGAAGAAGTGCGGGCCCCGGATCCCGCCCAGCAGAGACCCTGGTGTAGCTGCTGAGGGTTGGGGCGTGCTGCCTGCCTACATGTGTGCTCGCCTCCTTTGATCCTCCCCCAAACCCCAGGGAGCTTTCCTGGACCTTCCTGGCCCCGCTTTTCCACGGGGAGAGTTGGGCCCACAGAGCGAAATTCTGGGAGCACTAGAAGACAGGCGGCTGGGAGGGCAGCCTGGCCCCTTGCGTTGCTACCTGGCTGAAGCCACCCCCCATCCCTGCCTTCTCCCAGAGGCTACTGTCCTCCAGCTGGGGGCACTTCCTTCCAGCCAAGAGCTCATCTTTCCAACTGGGTGTATTTCCTTCTAGCCAAAAGCATCTTCTTTCAGCTGGGAGCACTTCTTTCCATCTGGGAGCACTTCTTTCTAGCTATTTTTCCATCCAGTGTTTTCCACAGAGCTGAGGTTTCTTGACATCTACAAAATGGGTGTCTTCCCTTCCCCTGGCATAGCCTGTTATTTGTGTGTCCTTCCAAAGGACAGCTGGATGATTTCCTCGGGCCTCTGACTGGGCCACCCCACTTCTCTGAGTTTCTGCAGAGGAGGTCTCCCTTGAGACTCCCCAGGGCTCCCCTGCCCCCAGGCTGCCTCTGGGTCGATTCTCCCCTGCGCTTCATGGGGAAGTGTGGAGATAAAGGACCAAATAATGGCTGGGGAAATCCTTTTGCTAATCTATAACCCACAAACCGAGGAAGAGTGGAAGATGTCTGGAGCCGTCACCATCCAGGGTGGAGAATTCTCATTGTCAGTCCGGCAGGCATCATCCGAGCCAACAAACAAGGGTCAGGAGCAGTTACACACCCCCAGGGCTGGGCTGCTCCCAGGAGCTCCCGCCCCCACATGGCGGCCCTGCCACTGGACACAGCAGCCAGTGGGCGCTGAGGGGTTTCTTGGCACAAGGGCAGGGAACAGTCGTGCTTCTTGGGGAGATGGCTGAGCAGCCTTCCCCTTTAAAGGTGAGGAGACTGAGGCCTAGAGAGGAAGAAACTTCCCCAGACCAGAAAGGACAGGGTATGGGATTGGGTGCGCCGTCCTCTGGCTGGACCCTTGGAGACGCTGAACAACCTTGAGGGGAGAATCCTCCAGCCCCTTCCTGCCAGTCCCTGAGTGCCCAGCAGGGCCCCACCGCCACAGGGACTTCGTGCCAGGCCTGGAACGAGCATGGCAGAAGGGCCAGTCCCAGGCCGGTGAGCGGCAGTGCCCATCGGGGCAGAGCATGTCGAAAGCAAACCGCACAGGCTTTTCTTCCCCTAGCGAGCCCGGCGCTGTCCCGGGCCCTTGAAAGGAACCCTCTGAGGCTGGAGCCTCCAGGCAGGGGAAGGAGAGAGGTCGGGTCTCCCCAGGCAGTCTGTGGTGGCGCCGTCCATCGGAGGCTCTGTGGGAAAGGCTCACGCGCCTTTGGGGAACCCACGCAGCCCGGGGTTTTCTTTCCGGCGCGGGTCCTCAGACTTCCCTGGCACACGTGCCCCTGGAATGGGCAGGAGAAGGAGGAGGTCGGCCTCTCCAGGGGACCTCTGGGCTCTGGAGTTCCAGGGGACACAGCCTGGGAGAGGCTGCACTGGGGGCTCCCAAGTCCCCCAGCTATCCCCCTTCCGGAACCCTGCTGAAGCCTGCGGAAGGGGGCATGTCCCGGGCCAGTGTCCGCCGGGAGGAACGTCCAGGAGCTGCTTCAGGTGGAGAAGCGTTGTCTTCTCAGTGTCCAGATGAAGGCCCCTGGGGGGACCCAGGAAAGGCCACGGGGCATCTCAGGTCTGTGACCCAGGATGGAAACACAATCTCTGCCACGGGAAGTGAGAGCCCTGCTCAGATGCCGAGGCTCTGCCCTGGGCCATCGGGGGGGCTGGAGCCAGGAGCAGGAAGCGCGGGGCACAGCTTCTCTTTATTGGGGGCTTTGGCCCTGGGGGTCAGGGAGGTCCCCAGCCACCGGTGAAGGCTTTGACTTCTGGCAGCCATGTTGTGGGCAGCTTGGCCTTTAGAACCTGCCGCTGAGCTCACTCGGGGTGGCCCCTGGGCCCTGGGGAGACGGGCTGGGCGCAGAGGGAGGCTAGAGGCTCTGTGGCTCTCACCCACTCCTGCCACTCGCCGAAGCAGTCACCTCTGCTGCATTCCCTCTGTTTCCTGAATCCCAGATTGCAGCCCATTTTCAAGACGCTTCCAGCCCTGACTGTCTTGAGACTTGCCACACCATCAGAGTGGGAGGCTGGGACCTCACAATAGGCAGTTTCCAGGGCGCAGAGCCCCTGGGACCCTGCCCTTGCCTCCCGCCACCAGCCAGTCCCAGGGATGTTCTGGGAAAGAACAATCAAAGATGCAAGGGGAGAACTGGGGAGATGAGGAGAGGCACGGGGAGCTGGGGCTGCCGGGGGGAAGGGAGGAGTGAGGGGTGGGCAGGAGCCCGGGTCCCTGTGCAGGGGTAGGGCCAGCCGTGGAGTCCAGGGACCACCTAGAGCTCAGGCCGTGCCTTGGGGCCTGTCTACTGGCTTGCCTGGGCTGAGCTCCTTTTCTTTAGGAGGGAAGCTCCGATGCTTTTCTCCAGGGCGTTTTGCTGGGTTGAAATGAGATGAAAGATGTGACAGTGCTTGTGTGAGCTGTAAAGCCTCATCCGTGTGCCAGCTGATATTCTTGTTATCGCCATAATTACTGTTATTCCAATGCACAGAGATGGCGGACGGCCGAGGGGCCCGATCTGCCAGGAAAATCCTCTGTTTCAGCATGAAAACGCTTTGAAATCCAGGGAGGAAGGAGGCTGATAACTAAAGGCATTTGCCTGTCGTTGCATTTGCATTAACTTGCATAAGATCTACTCCAACAGGAAAAACGTTGTCCACAAAAACTTAAGTCCAGCTTTTCCCACCATCCCTTGCTGCATTTATAAAATGCTGGAGCTTAAGAGGTAGAAGAGCAGAATCCAATGGAGGCATTTTTCTGGAAGTTCTGCCACAGCAGAAACCCAGGATGCCACCTTTCCTCCTGATTAGATCCAGCTCAGGAGAAGGGCAGGGCGATTCCTGTTTTAGGCCCTTCAGAGCCCAGCGTCCAGGGGTGCCCACTGGCACTCCAGCTGGGGCTGGCCTGAAGGTCAGCGGCTTGTCCTGCTGCTGCCGGAGACTTGGGGGGCTGCAGGGGCTGGAGCAGAGCCTGGCGGTCCCCAGGACACCAGTGCCAAGGCTGGTGGGTTCGAGCCAGCTTGTGCGCTTCCTCTCTGCCGTCTGTCCAGCCCCACACACCTTGCCTGGTGCACCGCAGCTGCTCGGGAGCATGGGATGGGGGAACGAAGTGGGGGCCACTCAGGCCACAGCAAACGTGTCCTCGGGAGGGTGTTTGGGACATAGAAAGCCCCTTAGGCCCAGAGCAACTTGTTGGTGTCACCCTCCTCCAGGACCTGCAGGTGGGGAGTGTGTGGCTGGGGAGCAGGCAGCATGGCCTGAAATCCTGGCTGGGGCGGCCATCACCTACTAAACCCCATGACCCTCAACTCTAGTATCCTGGAGTTCTGCCACCTCTCCTGCGGCTCTCTCACTCATGCCCAGCTGCACACCCAGCTGCTGGCCCCGCTCCTCTGCCTCTTGGGGGAAGATGGGCAGCTTTTGATAGCGCTGTGGGCAGGTATGGAAGGTCAGGCTGGGTGGGGCACTATACCAGGCCAGCGTAGAGAGGCTGTGGGGCAGTCACCGTCCCAGCCCTGCCATGGATGGGAAGCCCAGCTTGCTCCTACTGATGACATTCAACTCAGGGACAGCTGACAGAATGGAAACCCCTGACCCCAGGAAGTCCCTGATCCCAGGGGATGATGGTACAGTTGTGCACAGTTTTATCCAAGCCACTTTGGGCTGCAGTTACCATCTGTTCTAGTTTGCTAGCTGCCGGAATGTAATATCCCAGAAATGAGTGACTTTTAAAAGGGGGATTTAATAAGTTGCTAGTGTACAGTTCTAAGGCTGAGAAAATGTCCCAATTAAACAAGTCTATAGAAATGTCCAATCACAGGCATCCAAGGAAAGATACCTTGGTTCAAGAAGGCCAATGAAGTTCAGGGTTTCTCTCTCAAGTGAGAAGGCACATGGTGAACACAGTCAGGGCTTCTCTCTCAGCTGGAAGGGCACATGCGAGCACAGTGTCATCTGCTAGCTTTCTCTCCTGGCTTCCTGTTTCATGAAGCTCCCGGGGAGGCGTTTTCCTTCTTCATCTCCAAAGGTTGCTGGCTGGTGGACTCTGCCTTGTGGTGCTATAGCATTCTCTACTCTCTCCGAATCTCTTTCATTCTCCAAAATGTTCCCTCTTTTATAGGACTCCAGAAACTAATCAAGACCCACATAAATGGGTGGAGACACATTTCCCCCAATCCAGCTTAACAGCCACTCTTGATTGGGTTCATCCAGGGAGATAATCTAATTTCAGATTCAAACATACAGTATTGAATAGGGATTTTTCTGCCTTTACAAAATGGCATTTAGATTAAAACATGGTTTTTCTAGAGGACATATATCTTTTCAAACCAGCACATTCCACCCTCTTGACCCTAAAAAAGACATGTTTTCCCATATTCAAAATACATTAATTTCATAACAATGTCAGAAATCCTTAAGCCATTTCAGTAGCAATACACATGAAATACAAAGTTAGAAAGGTACAAACTCTTATCAAAGTCAGTTATAGGCACCATGTGTTCTAAGGCAAAATTATCCTCTGTCTCTGGACCTATAAAAACTCAAAACAAATTATTTGCTGCCAATATACAAAGGAGGAACAGTCATAGGATACATATACCCATTTTCATAGGGAGGAAGGAACACAGGGGTCTCAGGACCCAAGCAGTTTTGAAAACCTGCAGGGCAAAGTCCATCAGATTTCAAAGTCTGAGAGTCATTTATCCTCAGGGCTTTAGAAAGCAGCAGTCCCACCCTTTCCAAGGGCCAGTGTAGCAGCCTGCTTCTCTCTGAATGCAACCTTGGGGGACATTGGGGAGACCACCTTTTTCTCAGCTCCACCCTCTCCAAGCATCTGGGCTGCACCCGGGCTCTCTGCCATCTCCAGGGCACACGCTCAACACTTCCATGTGGTGGCAGCTGGGCTCTCTCCCCAACCCCCAAGGAATGTTCTCCACCCTCTCCAAGGCCTGAGGCAGCATGATTCTTCCACTGCAATGAGGCGGAAGGTCCATCCTCTGCCTTCGGGGCAAACTCACCTTCTCCACGGACTTGGGTGGCTCCGCTCTCCTGGCCTGAGGCTTCTTGACTTCAGACCTCAGCTCCCATGGTTTTGCCTCTGAAGTTATTTTCCCTCCAATGTGTCCCTTCTCTGAACTCCCCTGCCCCGATTGGCAGCGGCTCTGTTTATAGAGGTCCCACAGCCCTCTCGTTGGCTTTCTTTGCAGTAGCTTTGGATCATGCCCATCAGACATAAGGGGTTTCCACAATTCCTCCCTGGATAACTCCATGTCCTCCCTCTGAAGTGGTTGGCTGGCTCCACATTTGGTTAAATCCTCATATGGGGCAATTTTCTTTGGGGTCTCCCTTCCTGGAAGCCCAGAATTTTCCAGAATATCAATTTCTAGTTTCTTTGTACCCAAGAGTTCAGTTCTCAGTTTATCTCTTTCCTGTCACATTTTACTACAAGCTGCAAGGAGAACCCAGGCTGCACTTTCCACATTTAATTTGGAGACCTCTTCTGCTAAATATCTAAGTTCGTAACTTTTAAAATCAACCTTCCAACCAAAGCCACTAGTCAACTTTGTCAGATTATCTGCCACTTTAAAACAATGATTGTCTTCCTTCCAGTCTGCAATGACACACGTCTCATTTCTATCTAGAGCCTGGTCAGAGGAATGTTTAGAGTTCACATTTCTACCAAAATTCTCTTCAAGATATTCTAGGCCTTCTATCAAGCTTCTCACAGCTTCTCCAGGTTCTTCCCTTTATCCATTTAAAAAGCTGTTCCAACATGTTTGGTATCTGCAAACTGCAGTAGTACCTCACTCCTGGTACCAAAATCTGTTCTAGTTTGCTTGCTGTTTGAATGCAATATACCAGAAATGAGTGGCTTTCAAAAAGGGGAATTTAACAAGTTGCTAGTGTACAGTTCTAAGGCCGAGAAAATGTCCCAATTAAAAAGTCTATAGAAATGTCCAATCAAAGGCATCCAGGGAAAGATACCTTGATTCAAGAAGACTGATGGACTTCAGGGTTTCTCTCTCAAGGGAGAAGGCACACAGCAAACAGGGTCAGGGGTTCTCTCTCAGCTGGAAGGGCACATGGAGAACATGGCGTCATCTGCTAGCTTTCTCTCCTGGCTTCTTGTTTCATGAAGCTCCCTGGGCGGCATTTTCCTTCTTCATCACCAAAGGTTGTTGGCTGGTGGACTCTGCTTTGTGGTGCCACAGCATTCTCTGCTCTCTTCAAATCTCTGTCATTCTCCAAAATGTTCCCTATTATATAGGACTCCAGAACTAATCAAGACCCACACGAATGGGTGGAGGCACATTTCCCCCAACAACCACTCTTGACTGGTTACATCTCCAGGGAGATGATCTAGTTACAGATTCAAACACGCTGTATTGAATAGGGATTGTTCTGCCTTTACAAAATGGGATTTAGATTAAAACATGGCTTTTCTAAGGGACATACATCCTTTCAAACCAGCACATCATCCAAGCTTGGTGTATAAATGGCTGGCTCCAGCTGGGGACTCAGGGATGCCAGACCTTCTGGATCTTACTTTGAAGAGCCAGCCTCCTAACTCACCTCAGAAGTCTCCAGAAAACAGCCTCTGCTGCATTCAGTCACTCCCGAGGACACGGGCAGAGTTTGTGTGATGCAGTGGAGATGGCATGACGCGACATGGACCCCAGGCCAACCAGCCCTGGGGAGGACCCTAACTGCCTCTTCCGGGGGCTGGTGGCTGCCCCCAGAGTTGCTCTGTCAACACCTCCGGGTATCTCAAATCTCCTCCTGCTCCCCTTTTACGAGGATACGTGATTGCATTTAAGGTGCACTTGATAGTCCAGGGTAATCCCCCATCTCAAGATCCTTAATTAATCACATCTAGAAAATTCCTTTTTCCAAGTAAGTTTGCAGTTGTAGGTTCCAGGGGTCAGGACCTGGTATTTCGGGGTGACCACTGTCCAACCTACTTGAAGTAGGCTGAGGTGGCCCAGGAAGTAGCCACGCAAAAGTAAATCCCCAAGCCCAAGTGTAAGGACTTCATAGACTCCAAATGTGTAATTCCCTGCAGCCATTTTTCAGTTTAATTGTTTGAAATGCATTTGGCTAGAAGGGCTGCCCCAGGAAATAAATTGATTTAATTACACCTTCCGTGAGTGTAGAGCCTCCTAGAATCCAAAGCCGGTCCACAGCCTTTAGCTCATTAGCTCTTCCCTGCACCCAGTGGATGAGGACCCCGGACCACCTGTGCTCACCCCTGAGGGGTCAGAGTTCGCCCCCTGTCCTGCCAAGGGCACTCTCCGCCTGGAATAAGCTGGCCGCCCCAGGCCCCCTCAAATGTGGCTCCCCCGCCCCAGCAGCGTGTGCGGATTCTTCAAGGACGTTCAGTTAGCTTCTTAATAAAGAGCTCCGTGGCCAGGCTGTAAGGCTGCTTAAGCCATCCTTGGCCATCTATCCACGAGGTGGCCCCGCCCCCAGCCTGGGGCTTGGTCCAGCTCACAGGACAGCGGGGACCTGGAGCACACCCCCTTCTCTGCTCTCCTTCCAGAGGGCGAGGTCGGCTGCGGTGGCCCCCCTGTGTATCTAGGGAAAGCTTTGTCTTTGGCTTTTCTGATGCCACAAAGAGATGCTGAAGGGGTTTTGAGAGGAGGGAGGGGCGACGGGGATTGGCCATTGAGAGGATTTAGGGAATTTTGCCACCAAGGACCTGAAACTGCCACTCTGGGAGGGGGTTCTCTTAAAGGGCTGGCAGAACCACTCCCACCCCTCCAGGTACGAGAGAACACAGGCAGCCCTCTGCCACCACCCTCCCTCTGTGGGGTGATATGACACCAGGCTGCGCTCCAGGGCCCCTTAGACAGCAGCTGCCTCCACCCAGGGCTGCCAGAGGGTTTGCAAATGTTGTCTGAGGCAGGGAGGTGTGTCGCAGGTCCCAAGGCCCTGGCCAGAGGAGGGCTCACGACATCCCCACGCTGTCCTGGCACGCCTCGGGGACACTGGGCAAAGGGAGAGCACGTGTCCTTACTTCCAGGCAGTCTGGAAGTAAGACTGCCCAAGTAACAGAGTTTAATGAGCTCACACTTTGGAGTGATAGAAACTCCAGCTTGGATCCCTGCTGGCATTCGTTCTGTGCAAAACCTTCAGCAAGTTGCTTCACTTCTAACGTGTGCTTCCTAACTGCACAGAGGATAATGCAGAATTCCCAACTCGCTGTTAGCTGTCCTTATTATTATTCACCGAAGGCTGGCGAGCTCCAGAACAAGCTCCCTCCTCCCTCACTTTCTTTTCCTTCCCCTCTTCTCCCCCCTCCTCCCTCCTCCTGTAGATGTAACTGTACGATGAGAGCAGTGACACAATGCAACACACATAGGAGGCACCCACACCCAGGCAGGGGTGAAGGGAGCAGAGTGGCGGGGCCAGGGACTGGGAAGGGCAGGGCTGCTCCCCGAGTAAGGGCCCTCAGATGCGTTTCCAGGGCGTTGGGCTGTCTGGATCTCAGCTGTCAGCAGAACGGGCCTCTCTCTCTTGATAAATGCTTGTTAAAGATCACTTTTGTTTTCATTTTCTTTCCTTCTGTGAAAGTCAAGACGCTCCTCCTCAGAGCTTGTTGGCTGCCCTCAACAGTGGGGGCATTTGGGACAGCTGAGCCTGGGACCCTTTGGGGCTTGGCCTCCTTGGGGGAAAGGCCATGGGGGGAGGGCCCCTGATGCTTGCCTGGGCCAGGAGGGGCATCGTCTGACCTCTTGGACATCTGCAGTCCCCCTGGACTGGGCACGGTCGCCCCTCCTTCTGTGCTGTGCAGCCCGCAGGAGAAGCGCCTCTGTTTCAGCTCCGGTGCTCCGGCCCCGGGAAGGGGTTCGGGGGTGTAGAGCAGAGGGTCCCGCACCCCTGAGCTCCCCTGCTCCCTTCCTGCTTGGCCGCTCTGCCGGGGCACACACCCACTTTCTCAGTGACCTTGGGGGGCTCGAGACTCACCCATTGCCCACTGTTGAGCAGATGTTGAGCAGATGTTGAAACAGTGCAGCGTCTGCAAGGTCAGCACAGTGTGGCCTCGATGGCCGCTTCCCGGGCCCCAGCACCGCGTCCCCTCTCCTTGCCGAACCAGGGAACTGGCCACGGGTCTCGCTCACTGTTGCCATCGTTGTGTGCTGCTATTGCTGGTCGCCCTCCTGTCAGGGCCCAGCCAGCCTCAGGCGTCTGCAGAGCAGGGGGCTCCACTCCGAGGCTAAAAGGGCCCCGGGAGACCCTTGGACAAAACAAAAAGCTCAGCCTGGCCTGGTGGGGGGAGGGGTGCCAGATTCAGGATATAAAGATACAGGAAACCTCATTACATTTGAAATTCAGATAACCAATATTTCTGTTCAGTATAAGTATGTCCCAAATATTGTATGGGCCATACTTATACTAAAAAATATGCATATATGTATATTTATCTGCAACTCGGTTTTTTCTTCAGGATGGTGCTGACTCCATTGAGAGGACACAGCTCTGGGTGTCTGTGTGTTGGGGGGCACTGTGCAGGAGCCTCGCCCCCAGCTTCTTTCATTAACAGCTTTACAGAGGCATATAAATCACACACTGTACCATCCGCCCGCTGGAAGAGCACAATTCCGTGGTTTTCAGCATAGTTGCAGCATCGCACAACCATCACCACCGTCCACTCTGTGCATTTTCGTCACCCTAAAGAGAAACTCTGGATACATTAGCTGTCACTCACCTCCCACCCCCAAGCAGCCACTCATCGACTCACTGTCTCTCTGTACTGACCTCTCCCAGAGAGGGCACGCAGGCGGAACCCATGGTCTGTGCATTTTGTGTCCGGCTTATTTCACTCGGCAGAATGTCTTCAGGGTTCATCCATGTCGTAGCCTTACTGGAGCAGCCGGATACCATTCCACCCTGCGGCTCTTCCACGTTCGTGTATCCTCCCAGCTGCTCATGGGCACCTAGGCTGTTTCCACCTTTCGGCTACCGTGAGTAACGCAGCTGGGAATAGGTGTGCATGGGTATTTGCGTGATGTCTGAGCTGTGAACAGGTGTGCACACCTGTTTTCATCTCTCTTGGGCCTGTGCCTGCGAGTGGAATTGCTGGGTCACCTGGCTGAGCCTCACTTGTGCGGCACGTCCTATGGCTCACCTGTAGTCCGAGGCCTGGACTGGGGCAGGCGGCAGTGCCACCCTCTCTGTGCCCGTGAGCTTCTCTGTTGGGCCAAATCTACCTTGGTTATGGAGGAAGGAGTTGAAGTTGGGCCCCCTGAGGCCCTCGGTGTGGCCTCTGCCTCTGCCCACGTCAACTTTGGGGCAAGCCGGGCAGTTTGAGGGTGAAAGCTTCACTTTGAGCCCTGGCATCCTAAGTCCCCTGTGGCCCCCACTCAACCCCCGAATAGGGGAGAAAACAGGCGCTTTAAAGTGTCCCCCTGGGCTTCCACGTATACTGGCGGTACGTCTGCAAGGCCAACAGACTTTGCAAGCAAACAACCCTTCCTCTGGAATGGAGCCCAGAAGTGGGGCTGGGGCTGTGGAGATGGACCAGCATTTCTGAGAAGGAAGAGGAGACGGGGGTCTAGAAGGCCCCTCGCGGGCCCAGAAGGAGGAGGATGGCGGGAGACAGAGGAAGGGTACGGGGGACGGGGCAGGCTGAGCGATGGCCGAGGACCCCTTACAACCGGGCCTTGGGCTCTCTGCGGGGAGGAGAGGAGCGGCCGGCTGCCCCAATGGCAAGGCGGCCCTAACCCTGAGCGGGGACCTCCCGGAGACCCCTGGCCCGGATGCAGCGGGAAGGGCTCCCTTTCACTGGGGACTGAACCGTCATTCAGCTCTGGGGCCCTTTCTCATTTCAGTGAAAGTCAGGACCAGCTGGGTTTGGACAATTGCCTGCTATTAGCACGAAATCCAGGTGCAGGGCTGCCCACCAGCTGGCGGGTGCCGGCATTGCGAGCCTCGGCCCCCACGAACCCAAGCCAGCGCGACCCGCAATTCGGCTCGTCGGGCGGCAGAGGGACAGGGGCCTGCTCAGGCCGGCTCATGACAAAGGGACCAGCCAGGATCTCCCTGGACAGGTTTCTGAGCAGCACCAGGCCACTTGGGGTCTCCCTGGAGGGGGTCAGGGACCCTCCCGCCCCTCCCGCCCCTCCCGCCTCTCCTCTTGTCTCACTCAGTCTAAGGGGGCACAGCCTTCTTACTGGGACCCCCACTGTGCCATCGCATCAGTGTCTCCCCACCAGGCTGCCCAGTACGCCCCGTGGACCTGCGTGTGGGGGTCCTGGCAGCCCGCCCCCATAGCCTTCCTGCCCCACTCCCGCCCCCCCAAGATGACACATCCCAGGCCCTGGTTCGTCCAGCGTGGGGTGGACGCCACCCCTGTCCATGCGGCACAGATAGCCAGAGGGAGCCTGGGAGGGGTGTGTCTAGGAAGTGGGTAGGGCAGGGAGGTGGGGGTGGGGTGGAGGGTGAGGGTTGAGGGGCTCCCTGCTCGCCACCTGCCCCAACCTCTTATCCAGGGCCCTCCTGCTTCCAGGAGGAAGGTCTAAAAAGGGCAAAACCAAAGCGGAGCCAGTGGGGAGCACTGAGGAGGACTTCTCTAGGGAAAATGTGCACTGAGGAACCGAGCTGGGGGTCCGGCCCCGCTCCCGTCACTCCCTGCCTTGGGGTGAGCAAAGTACCCCTGAGGGTGAAATGAGCCCCAAATCCTTGCATTTCTCAAAAACATTTGCCTCCTGTGACTGTAGAGTAAATCCTCCTTCCTGAAGAAAGAAATCTGAAGCCGGGGGAGCGGGGAGTGGCTTGCCCTCCAGCCCCCGCCCCTCGCGGACCCCAGAACCCAGGACCTGCTGACCTTTCCCTGCGCCCACCCTCTGGGAAGGCTCTGGTGGAGCAGTGCATGCCAGCCAGCGTGTGATTCCGGGGTGCCCTTCTTGCCCCCGGCACTGAGAGCAGGGAGACGTGGTGGGTCCCCTGGTGGAGGCTGGGTAGTTTTGGCAGAGCAGGCCGAGTGCCCAGGGGCCTGTGGTGGGTGGCTGAGGCCAGGTCCTGCAGCCACAGTGGTGGGGGGAGGGGACGCGAAGGAGAAGAAGGTCCAGAGATCTCCTAGGTGGGTCCCACGTCCATCCTCTCCTGCTGGGCTCCGTCCTGCATGGCATCCTGTCCGGGTATGGCTCTCCTGGCCTCTGTGCCTTTCCTGCCCTGGGGTCAGCAGGACCAGCGCTGTGTCCTGAGGTTGGAGGACTCGGGGAGGCTCAGCAGCACGTCTGGGCCATGGTGGGCACCCACCTTCCCCTCTGCAGCGTCGTCTGCTGAGACCCCCTCCGTGCCCGACCCCTTCCCTGGAAACACCACTGGCCATCCCCGCACCCCCAGGAGACTGTCAGCCACAGCCTTGGGTCCCAGATTGGACAATCACAGCAGGAGCTCCCATCTTAGAGCACCCTTCCAGGCAGGGGTGAAAGCCTTCCTTTCCATCCTCTCTTACAGATGGAGAGACTGAGGCTCAGAGAGGTGACGTGACTTTCCAACTGACGGAACTGGGGCTGGGAGTGGAGCCAGGAATGAAGGAACTGTCCTGGTGAGAAACTTAGCTACCTCTTTTCTCCCTTCTCTCCTTTCCCCATTGAGAAAAACACCACGATTAATATGGGGCGGGTGTAAGTGAGTGACCCCCAGTGGGGGCAGCCAAAGGGGAGGCCGGCCCAGCTGCGCTCCCAGAGGCCTAACCTTTCTGTGGCCAAAGGGAGATGGGGAAGCTTTTCCAGCATATTTGCAAAGATAGTGCATCTCTTCTTTCTTCCTTCTTGCCAATACTGCCAGGGCTGATTTTAATTTCCTTTGTTACCAAGTCAGGTCTGTGGGTCGTGGCTAACCTTTGGGCTGAGGGTGGGAACCTGACCCAGAGCTGATCTGTTTCCAGCACTGGTCTTGCTCCACCCCACAGAAACCATCCTTCCCCCACAAAATTCTCTGTCGTGGCCCACCGAGGCAGGAGGGCCCCCTCTCCCACCACGATACGAGACTTCTTGCACCACGGTGGAAGATATTTTAAGCCAAGTGAAAAATATCTTTGTGAGAATGGATTTTTAAGATCCCCAAGAAAAATAATAATTGCACACTGCATATGTTATTATGTCTATTTTTGGAGAACTTTTCTGGTGTTGTTAATCCCACCTTAACTATCAATTATAAAACATGATGCATTTTTGTACTTGCAAAGTTAAAACCTTAACAATACCCCTGGCTTGATTTTTTCTATTTGAGGCAAATGGATCAACATCAGGTTGACTTCCCACAGCCTTCAGGTCAGTGGAGAAAGACGGAGAGGTCCCAGGGCAGGGAGAATGGCATTAGAACCCGTGTTGAGGCCACAGCCCCCTCCACTCCAAGCACAGGTGACAGCTGAGGACTCAGACCGGGCAGGAGCTGGGGGTCGTTGCTGGGGATAAGGGCTGCCCCTGGCCTGAGCAGATTCCAAGGAGGTGGAAGCCCAGGGGCTAACCCTGGGAACCACACAGAGCACAGGCCACCTGTCTGCTGGCCCAGGAGGCTCTCCTGGCCTCAGTGGCCCATCCAGGCCAGCCATCTCTACCCTGGCTTCACGTTGGAATCCCGCGGGGAGCTTCGGAAGCCTCTCCCACTCGGGTCCCGCTTTGCCAGCCTGAGGGGATGGCCTCAGTGCTGGGCATCCTCTAAGCCCCCCAGGTGGGCCCCATGTGTGCCAGGTGGGAGCGTCAGGGACTGCCGCAGCAGCTTCCACCCCCTCCGTGGGTCCCCTTGAATACCCTGCTAGCATCTCCGACCCTCCCATCCCGGATACTTCTCTCTGGCGCTCTCCACCTCAGGCTCCTGTAATGCAGGACGTGCCCCGCCCCCCTCCTGCTCCTGCTCTCCTGCTCTCCTCCACTCCCCACCCCACAGTGCCACCTGCTAACAGTGTTCTCACATCTGTTTCCTTCTTTCCATCCCCCAACCACGCCCCGATTCAGACCCTAACACAGCTCCCCGGAGCACCCCAGTACCTTGCCCTCCTATGTCCATCTGGTCCCTCTGACCTGTCCACTGACAGTGGATTGATAGCTTAACACCCAATCCTGTGCATCCCCCACCTCATGGGCTTGGCCCTCCCCTGCTCCCGGATTAGATCCAAACTCCTCGGCTGGTGCCGCAGGGACAGGCCTCGGCTTCCTCCAGCCCTCGCCGTGCTGTCCCACTGCCCACCAGGCGGCCCCCTCCTGCCTATCCCCTCCTCTACCACCTGACCAAGTTCCCCTTCCTCTTTCAAGACTCAGCCTAGAAGCCATTCTGGGATAAAGAATGGCTGGCCCTCCAAATGCGTGGTCCTGAGAGCCCCTGGCTGCTTTCGTTCCCCAGGGACAGGGAGCAGGGGTCTCCCCAGCATGGAGTGGTCAGAGCATGGATAACAGGTAACTGGATCTGGAATGGGTGGCCTCTAGGTCCTTGGCCTCAAAATGTCAAAGCCACCTTGAGCAGACACGTGGCTTCAGTTGCCATCCCCAAGCCCCCGAAGTGGGGCAGTGGAGATGGGTGGCCAAGAATAGGGAGGGGCAGAAGGAGGGGCACCTGAGGGGGAGAGGCCAGCCCCCCAGGCTGGGCCCATCCACAGCTGCCATCTCTGTACTTTGTGTAGCCTGTGTTTCTCCACCCCTGTGCCCATCCTTCCCAGCTGGAGCTCTGCAGGGGCCAGTGATTTCTCCCCAAACCTTTAATCATTGGTTTCCTGGGGCAGGTAAAATTCCATAAACAAACATGCATTTACAATAGGCTTCTTGCTGTTTGCTTTGCAGTTAATTAGTCTCTCTGTCGTCTTAAAGCAGAGCTGGGACCACAGGGAAGGAGACCTGGCAAGATCGGCAGAATCCCCATCAATGGTCCCTCCTCTGCCCACGGAAGCTTTGGAAACCACTGAGGGATGGTGGGAGGTCAGATGGGACTGTGAAAAGAGGTTACAAGCTAAGACAGGGCAAGGCAAGGCAGGGAGGGCTGATCAGAGGACATGGGCTCAGCCCCTGCATTTTGCCATGCTGTTGGTGACAGGAGGGATCCATGCCACTCGACAAGGCCCTGGGGGCCGCCACAGGGTATTGAGACAGCTTGTCTACCAGAAGTTTTCAAACCTTGCATCCCCAGCCTTAGGTAGCAAATACCTGAGAGAAACTCAGAGACCTCACTTTCTCCTCTCTCTGGAAGGGTTGCCAGATTTAGCAAATAAAATTACAGGGTACCCAGTTAAATTTGAATTTCTGATAAACAATGACAATTTTTTTTATGTGTTAGAATGTCCTGTGCAATATGTAGGACATACTTATTCTACGATATGTGTCGTTGTTTATCTGAAAACCAAGTTTAATTAGGTGCTCTATATTTTATCTGGCAACCGTACTCTCAGGCATCCCACATGTTCCCTGTGGCAGCTCCTAAGCCATCTCCACAGAACTCTCAGGAGCCTCAGAACTTCATTTGAAAACAAACTGCTGGCTTTTTTAAACCAACCTACTCAAATGGGGAAGCAACCCTAGAACATATAGAGGACATTTCAAGAGTCATATAGATGCTAGGCTACAGCCAAGGCTCATGAGCTACCCACCACTCATCTGTCCTCTCGTCTATCCACTCATCCACTCACCCATCCACCCACTCATTTGTTATCCATCTACTCATTCATCACTCACCCATCCATCCATCCATCCATCCATCCATCCATCCACTCATCTACCTATCCACCTATGTGGTCATCCTTCCACCCACCTGTCCATCCATCCATCCATCCACCCATCCATCCATCCATCCATCCATTCATCCATCCATCCATCCATCCATCCATTCATCCATCCATCCATCCATCATCCATCCATCCACTCATCTACCTATCCACCTATGTGGTCATCCTTCCACCCACCTGTCCATCCATTCATCTATCCACCCATCCATCCATCTGTCTCTCCAGCTATCATTCACTGACCCATTCATCAACTTATCCATCCACACATCTGTCCATCCATTCACCCACCCACGAATCCACCTATCCAGCTATTGAGTTCCTATCTATCTAATCACCTATCCAGCAAAAGTTTACTCAGAACTAACCAGGCTCTGAGTTTTGTCCCAGCTGCTGGGGAAACAGAAACAAACAAGACAGAGTCAGTATCTCCAGTGGGGTTTTGCTGAGCCATTGGGGCAGCCTACTCTAGCCCAAGAGTAGTCTAACCAGCAAGTGTCTCAGAATAGATGTCATGATTAAGGTGGTTGTGGAGGGCTGGGGGAACCCTGTGGAGAGAGTTCCCAGCCATGCTGTAGGAAAGGCTGTCCCTGAAAGCAATTGGAGTTGTGTCTTATAGGAGAAGAGGGAATTTGCTAAGGTGGAGAGGAAGACAGAAAGGTCTTCCAAGCAGTGGAAATAGATACTACAGGGAGCTGTGAAAAGTCATAACTCAAGGGTTTTGCTCCATTTGTCAAAAACATATTGAGTCTGCATGCTATAAAGCATCCTATAAGGGCTGGTTTTCTCAACCTCAGAACCATACACATTTTAGACTGATAATTCTTTGTGGTGAGGGCTGTTCTATGCATTGCAGTATGTTTAGCAACATCTCTGTTGTCCACCCACTAGATGCCAGTAAAAGTTGTGACAATTGAAAGTATATCCAGACATCTCCAAATGTTCCCAGTGCAGGGAGGGGATACCACAGAGGCAGAGATGAAAACAATTTCTTTTAAGGAAGTTTTCAAGGAGATTCTAGTCTTCCTAGATGCTTAGTGTAGCTAAAGATGGTGGGGAAGTGATTAAAAGAAAACCTATCTCAGTATACCCTCGTTTGTAATAACATTTTAATTTGTTTAAACCACAAGGGAACATCTCTAAAATGTATAGCTATTCCATAAAGGGTTAACAATGTGAGTTACATTGTTACTCTTAAATATATATCCATAATATATATATATACATGTATATATACATACAGTTATATGTATATATAAACAGTCAATAGCATATTGGATTTTCTCACACTGTTTATCTAGTATAATTTGCAGTGGGTCTTTATTTGTTTAAATACCATCATCTCTGTGTACAAGTCACATAAGTAAATATAGAAACCATTTACAGTCCAATGCACATAAAAAATTAATCTCAGGCCATCCCAATCGCCACACACTGAGTTTCTGGGGACATGTGGTTAATTGAATGTGGGGGAGGGACAGGATGTCATCTGAGTTTAAGCGGTGAACTTCATTTCTCCATTTTAATAGGTTGGAAGCTTCGAAAATTTTCCAAGCACGCGGATTAAAAACTATAGTCAATGGTTATTTAATCAAATGAATACTGTAGACGTTTCAAAATAACAAATAATTTAGTACACTGCTGGGCAGGACACTTCTGCGAAATTAAGTCCCAGCGTGTGATAGCAAGTCCCTTGTGTCCGTTGTTGGCCAACCCACACAGGCTCCTGTTTGCTGCTGGCCTGAGCCTCCAGAAGAGAGGGGCTGCCACTTTCCTGCCCATGGGGCTCCAGCAGGGAGCGCCGCTGTGGATAAGGGTCCCGCAACCCCCCACCCTGCTCTGCATGGGTGCCCCCCTCCATTCGCTGCTTTGCACCAGGTTCTGCCCACAGCTCAGCAGACCCTGTGCCCAGAGCTGCGTGGAAGTGGCCAACCGGGCCCCACGGAGGCCGGGCAGGGGGTGGACGTAGAGGAGAGAAAAGCGGCCCCTGCTCCCAGGTTGCCCAGAGAGCAGGTAAGTTATGCAGCTGCCCTTCTTGCCTCCTGCGTCGTCGGTGTCTTGAGTTCATGGTGGAGGGGAGAAGGGAGTGTCCTTATTTCTTTTTCTGGCCACTCCCCAGTTCATAGCACTCCTTCGCTGGTCCAAATTCTGTCAGACTTCGCTGTCTGTCTTTCTTTGGTTCTTAGACTCCCTTGTACTGTCTCCTGTCACCTGCTCTCAATGGTAAGTTCCTTTTTCTCCCGCTCTTGACTTACTCATGGATGCCCAAACATGCCCCAGGGAACCGCCGAAGTGACCGTGTGGCCAGATCGTCCCCAAGGTGCCCCCTCCTCTTCCCGGGCTCACGGCTGGGGTGCTGGGGGTGCTGGGGTGCAGGGACGGGCTTCGAGATGGGGGTGGTGCTGGGTCTCCTCCAGGCGGGGCCAACTCCTCTTCCTCATAAGCCCCACCTCCACGCCGTCCTCTTGCTTCATCACTTCCTCCCAGCCAGACCTCCTCCATCCACTTACGCCATTCTCTTCCTCCAGCACGAGGATTGGGGGTCCGGGTGCCGATGTGGGGGCCCACGATGGAAAGGCCCTGGGCCCCCAAGTCACTCCTTTGAGAGGAGCACCCGCTCACCGGGAAGTCTTGCGCTCATCTTTACCTGTGTGAGAAACAAACGTGTCTCAAAAGAAATATAAATGTGTCTGGCATTTGAGAGAATAGACTTTAACTAACAGCCTTAGCGATGAGTCCCAGCCAGCCGCGAGTCCGAGTCCCTCCAGCGTCAGGGATTGGGTGCAGAGTGCTGGAGCTTTCTTTCCAAAAGATGATTCACATCACGTTGTAAAAATTTGATAATAATGGGCGACCATGACAAAGCGATGCTAATCACCCAGGGGAAACATTTATTATAAGGTTTAGTGAAAAACACAGGATATAAAATTGTTCAGTCTCAACTGCTATGAGATGACAAAGGCGAGGTGGAAGATAAATGCGGTTGTGCTAATTTTTCCTCTTTCCTTTCTACATTTGGCTTTGCAGTAGTATCTTTAATCGCCGCAAACTTGGGGGCTGAAAACAGAAAAAATTCAACCTCCTTGGTCATCAGGGAAATGCAAATCAGAGCGATAATGAGATAGCACTTTGTACCCACTAAGATGGTTATTATTAAAATAAAAGGTGTTGGCAAGCACAGGGCAAAATTCGAACATGTGTACATTGTTGGTTGGATTGTAAAATGGTGCGGCCCGTTTTACAGTTTGGTAATTCCTCAGAAAATAGAGTTAGCATAGGACCAGGCAATCCCTCCCTGGGTATTGTTGGGTTTCAATCCCACAGGATTGAAAACTGGGACTCAAACAGATATTTGCACACCAATGTTTATAGTGGCATTATTCACAACAGCCAAAAGATGGATGCATCCCCAGGGTCCATCAATGGATGAATGGATAAAAAATGTGGTCTATCCATACAATGGGATATTATTTAGCCATAAAAAAGAGTGACGTGCTAGAACATGCTACAACATGGATGAAACTTGAAGCTGTCATACTGAGTGAAATAAGCCAGACACCAAAGGACAAATATTGTAGGATTTCTCTTACAAATGCTTATTTGGAATAAGCAAATTCATAGAGACAGAAAACAAAGTAGTGGTTCCCAGGGCAGGTAGGTGGGTGAGGGTAGGTGGGGAGTTCTTGCTTAATGGGTGCAGAGTTACTGTTTGAGGTGATGAGAAAGTCTGGTTAATGGATGGAGGTGATGGTAGCACAATTTTATGAGTGTAATTAACATCAGGGAACTGAATGCTTGGAAATGGTTAAAATGGGAAATTCTGAGTAGCGTTTACATTGCTACAATAAAAAGTTAAGAAAAACAAACCCACACATTTATTCTCTTAAAGTTCTACAGGTCGGAAGTCTAAATTAACATGGCAGCAGGGCTGCCTTCCCAGATTAACAAAGAATAATCTCCTCTCTCCAGCTTCCTGACTGCCTCACACCTGCAAAGTCCCTTTTCCCTCGGCAGGTGAAATGAGTGTGGTTCTGAGGGTCAGGACACGGAGAGGCATTTTGAGGGATTATTCAGAACACACTAGCATGTCCCCATTTTTTCCATCATGAATACAGAGTATTGTGAAACAGACAAATAGTAAATGCCTTTGGAATGGCAGTCCGGGCTGAGCTCCCAGGAGCTGGCCTCCTGTGCTTTGGTAAAGGTGAAGAATCTCTGCAAGGCGCCCAAAGCCCTCATCATCCAACCAGCTGACTCCTCCAGCTTTGTGCCCAGGAGCCATCTCTTCTTTCCCCCCATCTGTCTCCAGACCCTCCCGGGTCACTCCGCTCTCCCTACACTCTTTGGACTTCCCTGCATCTGCAATTTCTTCTGCCTTGGGTGCCTTTTCCCCTGTCCTTGACCTACAGAACTCACCCGGGCCTCCAAGCCTCAATTTGTACACCGCCTCCTCCAGGAAGTCCTCCCAGCCTCTTCTGTGCACCCTTCTATTTGTGGGTGTATCACAGGGTACTGACCCCAGAACTGCCCAGCGCTGGGCAGTGAGGACAGCAGGGCCAGGTAGGGGTGCTGAGGTCGGGGAGGCTGTCGCAAGCTAAGGGTCTCACTCTCCTAAGTGTGTAGCTCAGAGCCACCGGCGGTCACATGAGGAACTCTGGCTCCTTCACCATTCATGCCGACCCTCCTGCCAGCGACTGCTCTCTACCCAGTTATTCAGCTCACGGCCAGCTCTCTCCTAGGAGGTTCTTCTGTGGGCTTCCCACTCAGGGTTGCTGTCCACCCTTGCAGGCAGGGATGGCGCCGGGGACCCGGTCTTCACCCTGTGTCCCTTCCTGTCTGTGTTCTTGCCTCGGTGGCCTCAGCAACCTCAAGTTTCCCAGCTCCCACCTGCTCCGTCCAGTCCCGGCCTAGGCATGGGGCCCCGGCCTCAGGTGTCCATCTGCCCCCTTTCGCGGCCACTTCACTGCCCTGGCGCATGTGGCGAATAGGTGAGCTCTGGCCGCGTCCCATGACTCATGCTATTCTGGCTATGTTTTCCGTCTTGAAGTAGCACCTCCTGCCCTGCCCCCCCCCCCACTGATCCCCAGACCCCGCTCCAAAGCATGCCCTCTGTTTTCCTCCTCTCCCCTCCCAGCACTCCCTCCCATGCCCTCTAAACCACCATCTCCTCTTCCCTGCACCACTCGAACAGAGCCGGGCACTGGCCTGCTCCCCCTACCCCACCTCCACCAAGCCCCAGGGACAGTGGAGGGCTACAGTCCACCCCAGACTGGTCCTCTCACCCCACCCCTCCCATGGCTGTGCAGCAGCCTCAGGAACACCCATGCTCCCTAGGTGGACCCCGGTGGCTTGCAGGAGTGGGGGGCTGCTTAGTGCTGCAAACGTCCTGACAGCTCACACCCCACCTCCCTCCACAGCTTTCCCCCTCCCTGACAGCTCCCCCCCGCACTGTGACAGCTCTCCCCACACCTCCCCCGCCAGCTCCTCCCCACCCACTGTGACAGCTGTCCCCACACCTCTCCCTGCAAGCTCCCCCCACTCCCCCAACCTAACAGCTCTCCCCCCACTCAAGATGCTCCAGCCACAGCCACCTTCTCCCTGGACCCCTGCCTGGCCTTCATGCTTGCCTGGCTGTTTTGCTGACTGGTGCAACCGTGTTTACTCATGTCCCCCTTCAGTGGCCCCACCACCTAACCAACCCCACCCCAGTCATTTTTGTGACAATCCCACTGTCCCCATCCCCACCCATTTCCAGCACCTCCCTTCCCCGTCCTCCCCCCTCCTACCTCCCCAACTCTCCCCCCTTCACTCCCTCCCCCACCCTAGAACACGTCTCCTCACGGCTCTGCCCTGGCACACAGCAGGGACTTAGTGGACACTTGTTATATGAATGTCATAAATCTTTGGGGTCAGTTAGAAACAGACAAAACAGAGCACATTAGGTGTCAAAGGCCAAGGGTGGGCCACGGGAGCTGGCTCACGTCTCCCCCCGGGCACGGGGACCCAGCGCCATCCGAGCCCAGGTCAGGGACAAGCCGGTCAACGCTCACAGGGAAGGCGTCCCGGCCCCGGGTGGGCTCCACCTGCAGAGGAAGAAATGAACCTGGGGCCGAGCACCCGACACCTGGGGAAGCTCATCTGGCCCCCCAGGCCAGCTGCCAGGTAAAGTAACCAGCTTTCATGTATTGAAACACCCGGGACTTGTCTGAGGGCACTGAAGCACCAGGTCATTTTAATTAGCACCAGCTAAGACCGTTTGAGATGAATTTTGCAAACATCAGCAGCTCCATCTGTTTTCTCCAGTTATTGCAGTAAAGTTAAAAAAAGGAGGCGCAGGAAGGGCCAGTGTGGGGGCCCGGTGGAGTGCCCACGGGCCCGGGGTAGTCGGCACAGGTTCTTTTCGTGCTGGCGGGGGAAGCAGGGGCTGTGTTGGCTAAAGGGGGGCCTTGTTGCAAGGGAAGGCGGAGGGCCCTTGGGGGTGGCTGCTCTCACGGCTCTAGGCCCACCCACTCCCAAGTGTGGGACACTCCCCACCCTGGCCCGTGACCTTGTGGTCCAGGTTTGCTCTGTGTTGGCTGAGTAGTCCCGATACGCCGGACACCGCCCGCGTCTTTTTGCTGCCTGGCATTTTCCTTAGTCCCCACTCCAGCCCTGCGTCGTGGTGAGAGAGCACAGCCACTTGGGACTTGGGGAAGACGAGGCGTTGGCATAGTCACATAGCTCTCGAGTGGCGGGAGCAGGCTTTGACTTGAAGCCAGGTCCCCGTCCCACAGCCTCGGCTCGCTGCAAACCGCTGCAGGCCACCCAGGCTGCGCCCGCTCACCCCACGCGCCTCAGGCCAACCGCCCACCCTGGCGCTGTGCAGCTTGGCAGAGCCCAGCCCCGGTTGCTTGTGGCCCCTGGGCTGGAGGAGAGAGAGACGTGCAACCTCTCCCTGGGGCCCTGTCAGGTGCCACCCCAAGGGCCAGATGGACTTTCTGTCCGCAGACATGAGCTGTCTCTTCAGTCTCCTCTCTGTCCCCAACAGGGACCCCTGTGTCTTCTTGTTTTGTTCAGGGTCAACTCCCACCCTACTGGCCCCAAGCCTGCCTCAGCCTTCCAAGCGGGGTCTCGCTGGATTTGCTTCTGTCCATGTCTGGGCCCTGACTTGCTCTCTCAGTCTCAAGGGCCTGGACCTGCTTGCGCGAGGGTGTGGGGACATCCACACCCTAAGAGAGCAAGTGAAGTGACTCAGGGGGCAAGGCGGAGCTTCAAAGGACGGCGGCTTTGCCTTCGCTGGATACCTGGTGCAGAGTGCCAGTGGGTGCTCAGGAAGTATTTGTTATGAGAAGGGTGGAAGAAGGATAGCAGGACAGAAGGAAAGGAAGGAGGAGGGATGGAAAGGAGGAAGGGGGAAGGAACGATGGGCAGAAGGACAGAGGGAAGGCTTTTTCAGACACTGCACCCTGTCCACCAGTGCGGCCTGGGCCCAGGGCCTCTGAGCTCCCGTGGAGGGGCCCTGCCTGCCCGCGAAGTCCCGGACACGAGCGTGTGCCTTTCCTCCTGAGCCAGAGCCCATACAGCTTGGTGGCCAGCATTGCTGGCTGACCTCTGGAGTGGCCCCCTGGGCTCTGGCCCTGCCTCTGCTGTCCACCCCAGGAGGGTAGCCTTGTGCTCTAGTTTGCTAGCTGCTGGAATGCAAAATACCAGAAACAGAATGGCTTTTAAAAAGGGGAATTTAATAAGTTGCTAGTTTACAGTTCTAAGGCCAAGAAAATGTCCCAATTAAAACAAGTCTATAGAAATGTCCAATCTAAGGCATCCAGGGAAAGATACCTTGGTTCAAGGAGGCTGATGCAGTTCAGGGTTTCTCTCTCAGGTGGAAGGGCACAAGGCAAACACAGTCAGAGGTCCTCTCTCAGCTGGAAGGGCATATGGTGAATATGACATCATCTGCTAGCTTCTTCTCCTGGCTTCCTGTTTCATGAAGCTCCCTGGGAGGCATTTGTTCTGGTTTGAAAGGGTGTATGACCACTAGAAAAGCCATGCTTTAATCAAAATCCCATTTCATAAAGGTAGAATAATCCCTATTCAGTACTGTATGTTTGAGACTGTAATCAGATCATCTCCCTGGAGATGTGATTTAATCAAGAGTGATTGTTAAACTAGATTAGGTGACGACATGTCTCCACCCATTTGTGTGGGTCTTGATGAGTTTCTGGAATTCTATAAAAGAGGAAATATTTTGGAGAATGAGAGAGATTTGGAGAGAGCAGAGAATGCTGCAGCACCACGAAGCAGAGAGTCCATGAGCCAGCGACCTTTGGAGATGAAGAAGGAAAATGCCTCCCGGGGAGCTTCATGAAACCCGAAGCTAGGAGAGAAAGCTAGCCGATGACGCCGTGTTCGCCATGTGCCCTCCCAGATGAGAGAGGAACTCTGACTGTGTTCGCCATGTGCCTTTCCGCTTGAGAGAGAAACCCTGAACATCACCAGCCTTCTTGAACCAAGGTGTCTTTCCCTGGATGCCTTAGATTGGACATTTCTGTAGACCTGTTTTAATTGGGACATTTTCTCGGCCTTTGAACTGTAAACTAGCAACTTATTAAATTTCCCTTTTTAAAAGTCATTCTGCTTCTGGTATATTGCATTCCAACAGCTAGCAAACTAGAACAGCATTTTCCTTCTTCATCTCCAAAGGTCGCTGGCTGGTGGACTCTGCTTCTTGTGGCTATGTCATTCTGCTCTGCTCTCTCTGAATCTCTCTCATTCTCCAAAATGTTTCCCCGTTTATAGGATTCCAGTAAACCCACCCAGATGGATGGAGACACACCTCCATCTAATCCAGCTTAACAACCACTCTTGATTAAATCACATAAGAAATGGCTGCCTTTACAAAATGGGATTAAGATTAAAACATGTTTTCTAGGGGACATACATCTTTCAAACCAGCACACCTTGGAAGTCCCGCACGTCTCGCAGTCCCTGTCTCAGTGTGGGCTGAGGACTGAGACCCCGGGAGGATGGCTGCAAAGGGAGGGGCAAGACTCGGACCTGCTTTGGCCCACTGATGCAGGAGCCCCTCTCCCAGCCCCGGGCACCGCTCAGAGTAAAGGGCAGAAGGATCCCATTTGCTTATGGAGAGCTAGCAGACGCCATGTAACTTGAGCGTCAGTGTCTTTGGAGTCAACGGTCTGACGCTGGCGGTGGAAGCTTCCTCTCCAAGAGAGTCCTTCCTCCCTCCTTCCCAGGAGGGAGCCATGAAGATCCTGCCTGGCTGCACACAAACCACAGGCTATTGGCTGTGCTGTGTCCCACGGCCTCCCAGGGCCTCCTGCTGCCTGCACGGCCTCCCGCTGTTCCCCACAGCCTCCCATGGCCCCCTGTTACCTCCCACGGCCCTCTGCTGCCTCCCACGGCCTCCCATGGCCTCTCATAGCCTCCCACGGCCTCCCATGGCCTCCCACAGCCTCCCACAGCCTCCCATGGCCCCCTGTTACCTCCCACGGCCCTCTGCTGCCTCCCACGGCCTCCCATGGCTTCTCACGGTCTCCCACAGCCTCCTTCAGCCTCCCATGGCCCCCTGTTACCTCCCACGGCCCTCTGCTGCCTCCCATGGCCTCCCATGGCCTCTCACAGCCTCCCACGGCCTCTCACGGCTTCCCACAGCCTCCCACAGCCTCCCATGGCCCCCTGTTACCTCCCATGGCCTCCTGTTACCTCCCATGGCCCCTTGTTACCTCCCACGGCCCTCTGCTGCCTCCCACGGCCTCCCATGGCCTCTCATAGCCTCCCACGGCCTCCCATGGCCTCCCACAGCCTCCCACAGCCTCCCATGGCCCCCTGTTACCTCCCATGGCCCTCTGCTGCCTCCCATGGCCTCCCTCAGCCTCCCATGGCCTCCCACGGCCTCCCACAGCCTCTCACGGCCTCCCACAACCTCCCACGGCCTCCCACAACCTCCCACGGCCTCCCATGGCCTCCCATGGCCTCCCACGGCCTCTCTCAGCCTCCCATGGCTCCCTGCTGCCTCCCATGGCCTCCCACGGCCTCCCATGGCCTCCTACAACCTCCCACGGCCTCCCACGGCCTCCCATGGCCTCCCACAACCTCCCACGGCCTCCCACGGCCTCCCATGGCCTCTCACAGCCTCCCACGGCTCCCTGCTGCCTCCCATGGCCTCCCACAGCCTCCCACGCCCTCCCACGGCCTCCCACGGCCTCTCACAGCCTCCCACGGCTCCCTGCTGCCTCCCATGACCTCCCACGGCCTCCCACCACTCCCCGCTGCCTCCCATGAGGTTCCACTGCTTCCTACTCAGGCCCTGCGCTCAGCAGCCACTGAGGGGCTCCCGAGCAGGTCTCCCCCACGTCATGGCCAATGGTCTTGATAATGCAGATTCAAATAATTAATGAGGCTCGTCAGGAAAGATTTGAACCAAATAGCTGAACACCCAGACCTTCCAGGGAGGCCTTAATTTAGTAAGATTCCTCCCTAGTGCACACTTGGGACTTCGATTTTTCTAAAGCCAGACTATGAGGACGATAAGGGGAACTCAATTCAAGGAGGCAACAGTCCCACCACTGACAGAGTTGCCAGGACTACAGAGTCCCCCACTGCTGGAAAGGGACTCCTCCTTGATGCTGTCGCCAGGGCGGTCAGCTGGACCTAGGCCCCAGGGCAGACTTGAGCTTTGCCAAGAAGCCACCAGGCAAGTCTTCTGCAGGCTCAGGACAGAGGTTTTCAATACTCTCTCATGCCCATCCTCTCATTAAAGAAAAATGAGGAAACATTGCTACTTATAGAGCGCTTGGCTTGTGCCAATTACTAAGCAGAACGCTTTATGCACTTGGCTTCTTGTCCAGAGAGACTTTTTAATTGAGATTTTGTCAGTAAGGAAACCAGGGACCAGAGAGGTTAATTAACTTACTCAGGGTCACACAGCAAAGAAGCTAGATACAAATCCATGCCTCCAAAGCCAAACTGTTTAATCTCCTGCCACAGGCTCACACCCACATGGCAAATGACCAATACCCCAACTTTTCCACAAGAAACGAGAATTATGAATGAGGAAAGAATGCTGACCATTTATTATGGAAGCCTAGTGATAGGTGAAGAATTCATTGTAATCATCTCTTTACTTTGGGGTATTTTTTAAATGCTCAAAATAAAAAGTCAAAACAAATAAACTCTAAAGGTGCCTCGGGGTTTGGATGCTCTGAGGTTGGGGTCCGGGAATTTAGGATGCAGGATTTTAAGAACTTCAGGTAAAATGATGAAATGACAGTTAAAACAAGCCTCTGCCTACACTTCCTTGCTACAAAGGAAATTTAATTTGTACCTTTTGAGATGTACTTCTCCTTGGCTTCAATGCTCAGATAATAAGGCCCAGCGTCTGCCAGTAATCCTTCCCCCTGGCGGGCAGCCCTAATGGAAGGCAGGAAATCTCTACCCCAAGGGCCCCGGAAACACCCAGAGGGAGGAGGGCAGCGGCTCCTCAAGGAAGCCATGGGTCTGGATATCCTGGCGAGGTGCTCCAAGGGCCTTGGGGCCCAGGGCGCGGCCACCTCCCAGCTTCACCCGAGGCCCTCGGCCACATGTGGGCAGGGTCCTGCCTCTTACTGACCATGGGACCCAGGCAAGGGACCCCTCTGCACCCCAGCTCCCTCATCCATAACCTGGGCACGTCCGTCCACCTGCCTTACCGTTTCCTCTCCAGGAGGACATGAACGGAGGGGAAGGAAGTGCCCAGTGCAGTAGGTAATGGCTCAGATGAGTCCTTTACAGGTGCCACCGTGCTACGAAGGCCGGCAGGGCATGGGGACTGCGACCTCCAGAGGTGGCTGCCTTGGAGGACGACTTTCCGAGAACAAGTCCCTTTGGAAGGGACCTGCCACCCCGCTCCACCCCTCTCCCCGGGCTCGTCCAGAGAGGCAGCTCATGGCCATGTAAGGTGGACTATCCCGGCCCACTGCCTGCTGGCCAGTGTGGGAAATTCCTGCAGCCGCCACATGAAGTGCCCAAAGCGGATGTCTAAAGTCACAAAATGTGTGGTCCGGTGGTCCTGGGGACCAGAGGCTGGTAAGTAAGGCTTGTGCAGGGTGTGCGCTGCCGAGGGCTCTAGGTGAGACCCTCCTTGGCCTCTGCCTTGTTGGCAGGGCATGGGGCGGCCGTGTGAAGACAGAGGCAGGGGGGGCGAGGCAGCCACAAGCCAAGGTGGCCCAGGAAGGCCGGCCACCACCGCAACAAGGCAGAACAGTCTCCTTTGCCAGCCCCCTACCAGACACCCAGTGAACTTAGTGGGTCGCTGTCCCCTGTCTGTCTGCCCATCCTGCAGGGCAGACCCCCGGGTGCGTCCTCGCTGCAGCAGCGGGGGAGAAGAGAAGCCGGGAGGGAGCGTGGCCCGTGGGCGTGGGGCCCCAGCCCCATCTGCTTCATCTCCCTGGACTTTCGCTCAGTGTGGGGGATGCTGACACTCCCCCCTTCTGTTCCTCCCTTCTGCTCCTCCCTCAGTTTCCGGATGCCTAGTTCCTCGCACATGCCCGGGAGGGGCCCTGCACAGCCAGTTCACCTGCAGGCAGCCCCTGCCCAGGGCCCCGATGGCCAGCTGCCCCTCGCAGGGCAGATTGTTCGTGGCCTTGAACGCCCAAGGACTGGTTTCAGACCTACTGTACAAATATACCAGGAGGGCTTAGAAAATCCATTTAACGAAGTGGTAAGTTCTAAAGTTAGATCATGATGAAAACTGTACGTCGCTTTTGTGCAGTGTAAGTGCGGGCTGCTGCTGCGTCACTGGGACGGGGCATCACACTCCCCGACAGGGAGGATGCCAGACCTGCCCCTCTGTGGTGGAAATTGAGAGCAGCCCCGAAATGGGGGCCGGTGCTCCAGCTGGGCGGTGAGCGGCTTCAGCATGCCCCCCGCTTCCCCCAGTCCCAGCCCAGTGCCAGGTCCAAGTGGCCGGGTCTGGTTTGCTAGGTCAGAGCCCTGCATGAAGTGAGAAGGCATGACTGCTTGTCCACTGAATTCTTCCCACTTCCTGACCCTGCTGCCCCAATTTTCACAATGCCCATCCATCAGTGGGGTGAAAAGACGGCGGCTTCAGTGGTTAGAGCAACAGGAGATGCCAGCACAGGCCAGGCAGGCTGGAGCTCTGAGCACAGGGGCAGCAGGTGCCAGAGTGAACCTGTGCCAGGTCCCCGGTGGGGGAGCCCCGTGACTCCCCCTCTTCAGGGAGCAGGTGAGGAGGGCCTGTTTAGGTGTCCAACAGCCTAACAGCTGCCCAGAGATAGGGCCCTGGGGCAAGGGGCAGCCCCTCCTAGAGAGGCCACAGGGACAGGAGCAAAGTTGGATTTGGGTATAGTAGCCCCATGACTTGAGTTGGCCGAAATGAGACACTGGGCCAAACACAGAAATCCCCCATTTCCAAGAAAGTATACTGAGCCTTTCTGCCGATGACCCAGATCTTGCCATGCAAGCAGGAACACCCACAGTGAGCCCGGATCGGCAGACCGCAGTCTGGGCTTCAGCTGGGAAGAGGCGCAGACAGGAGCTAAGTGGGAGGGTAGCAGAAGCCGAATGAAGACTTGCAGCCAAGGGCAAGGTTTATCCCCTCCCCCCACTCCTGCTGCAGCTCAGATCCTCTCCCAGGCAATGACCTGGAAAAGACCATCGCACTCAGGCTTCTCCTTCCCTGCACCGCAGCCAGGAGCTCGGTGCCCACCACCCCCATCCTCACCCCCACTCCTCTGCTCTCTGCATTTGGGACCAGGTGGGTTTTCTTCCAGAGCTTCTAGACTGGGGGAAAGCTGAGGCATCATGCTGCTTCTTTGAAGCTGCAAGAGGAGATGGAGATGAGACTATCTGTCCTCAGAGAAAGTGGGGGCCTCAGGAGACTGCTTCCCCATTTCTAAGCAGAGAACCATCTACCAAGGTTGCCCTGCTCTTTTCCTGGGGAACCTCATTCTGTCAGCCCATTGCATCACGTGTTAGCTGTGACAGCAGGAACCCGAGTCACTGAAGAGGCCAGGCAAAATTGGATGAAGGTGTCAAAATGCCATCTTAGAAGCCGTGTCCAAGAACTGCCCATGCTGACAGCTCGGGGAAATACGAACCAGGGCCACCAGAGCCAGACCACAACGACACCTTCCATGGCCAACCTCATGCCATAGATGCCCCCCGTGCAAAGGGACTTGGGACTGCCACATGTTACTGCCAAGATGGCCCCTTCCCCTAAGTCCCTGCAGCAGAAATGTGCCTGGCCCTTTCCCTTTGTTGCTGGAATCGCCACATTACTCCCAAGAAGGGGTGATGGAGAGTAAACATCTGTTTACTGAATCCCCACTCTGTATAAACTCCCACTCCCAGATTATTCACATTCCAGTTGCAGAAATAAGGGTTTTCTGTAAAGCAACAGCAGAAACGGCATCAAAGAAGAGAGAGAATTAATTGCCAACACAGTGTGATGCTTAGTAAGAAGTGGAGTTGTCTAAAGAAAGGAGAGGCAAACATGTGTGGTGAGTAGAATAATCAAGGGAGGCTTCCTGGAAGAGGTGGTTCTCAAACAACCACCATTTGATTTGCTTGCTATCCCGTGGGTCAGCAATAGGGCTGGGCTCAGCTGGGAGGTTCTCCCAGGCTCTTGCCTGGAATTGCTCACATGGCTGCAGCCTTCTGGCTGCTAGATAGTGCTGGATGCTACTAGATGGTCTCACACACAAGTCTGTAGGTTAGGACTGGCTGTTACCCTCCTCCATGTGGCCTGGACCTCTTTATGTGGCTGCCTCAGGGCAGCAAGACCTAAGAAAGGAAGCTGCAATGCTCCTTGAGGATTAGTCTTGGAATTCCCACCACATTACCCTCCACCTTTTATGAGTCAGAGCCTCAAGGCCAGCCCAGATCCAGCAGGATGGGAAAAACAGTTCCCCCTCTTCATGGCAGAAGTTGCCAAGTTTCATTGCAAAAGAATGTGAGTTCAGGGATCACAGAAGTAATGGTGTCCATTTCTGTCACCTATTCGACACCCTTAGGAAAATCTCTGCGCTGTAATCATTAGCATCGAGTGGGGCATTCCTGAGACTCTCATTCCACCATGTCCTCCGGAAATGCAGCCTGTATTGACAGGAATGAGCCGCAGGCTGGCAGGGAGTCTGGAAGGCAAAGTCCCCATATCACCACCTGCAGCACCTGGGAGAGCTCTTTGGCTCCACGTTTTTTCGTTCTACTGGGAGGATGCAGAGGTCTAGCCATGAAGATTCTTTCTCAGGTCCCAAAGGGAGTCATTGGCCCAACAAGGTCTAAGACCCAGGGGGCTCCAGGCCAGGCCTCTAAGGGTGTACACGGTTGGTGACTGAGTTGAAAGCAGAGTCTGAGGTCCGTGATGGAGCCTGCCGCTTGCTGAGTGAGTGGGAAGGAGCCACTGGTGGAGTCAGATTCCAGGAGACTGTGGCTAAGACATGATGGAAGTAATTCCATAGGCTGTCCAGGGCCCAGCTCTAGGAGGAAGGGGTGCTCTAAATGACCATACTCCGATGACGGTGGAGTAAGGACACCAAAGAAAGGATTGCCAAGGTCTCATTTGCACTCAGATGTCTTTCTGCCTTTGTCTGAGCACTTCGCACATATGGCCTTAGCGAATGACCACAAGCCTTTGTGCATTATTGTCATCACCCACCACATTCCCAGTTAAGGGTGCCTTCTTCCACCTGCGACACCCCAGGAGGTCAGCCCTTCTCGCACACACCGAATGGCGGGCAGTTTGCCCCCTGAGGAGGCAGCCTAGGGAGGCTACGACCCAGCACTTTCACGTGGGATTCAGCATACACTTTGAAAATCAGTGAGGCAGGATAGAATAGGGCATCTGGGCTATGGTCACTAGTCCTCCACATGCTCATGAAAGAGTTAAAATTTTCACCTCAGCTCCCAAGAATGAACTGAGACAGGATCTCACAGTAAGTTCCAACTGCAAACTAATTTCCTAGGGGGCCAACAGGAAGGACTCTTTGAAACAACATGATAAGTGCATAACATGAAAGCCACAAGTGCAGGTGGTAACCGATTTATTTGAAGTGATATGAATAACTGTCAATCACAGGGTAAAAATAAAGTTTACTATTGGCTAAAGCCCCTATAAAACCCCCTATGCACCCTGGAATGCGATCCTCTCGTGAGCTCATGTATGCTAATTCCGTTAGGTGTACTCTCCCTTCAGTAGACTTTGCTGTTTGCCTGCACTTTCTCTCTCATCCTTGAATTCTTTCTTGCAGCGAGTCTCTGAACCTGGAGTGAAGCTCAGTTCTGGTGTCAGTGGAGCTCTGGTTATACCAGTGCATTTAAAGCTTGTAATAAGCTTAGAGATGTGGCAGCAAAGTCCAGTCTGAATGTCCTTGCCCAATCTCAGGACAGATGTCCAGAGGCCCTTTGGTTGAAAACCACAAGTGGACTCAAAGCACCTCAAGGTTCCTGTGGTAGATTCAGTGGTGTATGCCCAGGCCCCCCCTTTCCAGCACAGCCCCACTGCCTGGTGAGGGGGCGCAGTCAGCATGCAGCCCTCACTGTCAGCTCCTTCAAGATCACTCTCAGCTACGGAGATCTGCTCCCCAAGGTCATGTTCATATCAGAGGGCTGAGCCGAGTGGGGTATAAAGACCCCCCCATTCCAATGGGAATTTTTCCAATGGGAAGTCCTGAGCTGGGCTCCCTGTGGGTTGTCTGAGGTCTTGTCAAGTCTACCATAGTCCAACTTCTTTCTCTGCCCTGCTGTGCCTCCACCCCTTGCTTTGGTGGCATTGATCCCTTTATAACTATTGTTCCCTGTCACGGTTAAGTTCATGTGTCAACTTGGCCAGGTGCTGGTGCCAGGTCATCTTGTCGGGCAAACACTGGCCTGTCTGGTTGCTAAGAGGACATTTCATGAACTTAAATCATGATCACACTGACTGCATCCACAGCTGATTGCATTTGTAATCAGCTATGGGGGAGTGTCTTCTGCAATGAGTGATGTTTAACCAAATCATTGGAAGGTTTTTAAGGAGAATTCATAAGAGACAGGCTTTCTTCCTGCTTCTACTGGTGAGCCTCTCCTGTGGAGTTCATCCTGACCCTTCATTGGAGTTCCCATGGTTATGTGAGACACTTTTATAAATTTCTAGATTGGTTCTCTCTTCCTAGAGAACCCTAGCTAATACAGCATGGAACCGGGTGTGGTTCTTAAGAAACATAACCTTAAAAATGGGTTTTTATGATTGTTTTTCTATTCTGACTGGGCTCAAAGGCACTAAGGACTCTGTATCCCTTAATCAGAATGACACTGCCAATCCATGGGTTGAATGGCAAAAGAGATAGCCAAAATATCACCATTGGGTTCTTCTAATGCTTCGCTTGTACGAA